>NC_142582.1:15399985-15999985 GCF_965207765.1 Zootoca vivipara
GCAGAAAAGCTTGTGTGGGCAGGAGGCAGACGCTCGAAAGGGCACGTAGGATTCGCCTGTGATTAGATTCATGGGCATTTTAGCCCAGATGTCTTATTGCAAGCTTAACGTCATCATGCTCGGTTTTCCCTCTTCATCCCTCGAGCTCAGACATTTTTGGCATTCTCCCCCCCCCCCGCCTTTTTTTTAATATACTGGTTACAGTTTCTCTTTCTGGAAGTTTCCACAAACCCCAGGCGCTTTGGTCGAGTAACTGACACGAGCAGAAAGGAAAAAAGGCAGCAGATCTCTGAACCCCGAGGACGTTTTCTTATTAATATCTTATTTGAAAACGGAAGTTTTGAGTTAAGAAAGGGAGTTTGGATCGACGCCGATAGAGAGGGATACAAAAGCCGGCGGGGGGGGGGGTTGCATCTAAAAAGGCATATGCATTTAAATGTATTTAAACACAAATGCATTTAAATGTGCATTTTAATACATATGCATTTAAAATGCATTTCAATGCACATGCATTTAAAATGCACTTTGATGCATCGGCAGCAACATTTTAGAACCTTTCCAAATTTTCCGTGGGGTTTCGCTAAAATAGACAAGTTCTGTGTCAATGAAATGGAGAAGTACCTTTCTATTTTTCGTTAGCGAAAGCGAAACAGTCAGCCTCGTGGCAATAAAATGACCATTTAGCACCTTTTAGCAAGGCTTAGTACTGTATCAGAAACAGTGTTCCTGAAGGTGTTGATCAGAGCAAGTATTACATATGTAGCACTTTCTATTCCTGACTCATTTAAAATGTGTTAGGAATGGAGGGAACAGCTGTAAGTAATGTCACGCTGTAGTTACCATGGATACAAGTTACTTTTCATGACATACCAAATGTGCTGCCACCTTCTGGGGGGAAAGAGGAATCCACATTTACATTCATAGGGATATATATATATATATATATATACTGTAGACACACAGCAGTAATTTACTGTATAACACAATCCTTAAGCAATTAGCAATTAATACATTTTGATCAAAATCTCTTCAACACCCAAGCTACTGAAAATATGAGGGGTTAAAAAAAAGGGCTGTGGCAATTTATAGATGATCCAGTCATTTATAGATCTCTGAGGTCCATATCCTTTAAATATACAAAATCCTGCTCCTGACTACCGGTATATATACCATATGTCATCCCTCTCACTAGTTAGTATATCTCATATTTCATAGTTCTCTGGTTAGTATGGAAGTAGTTTAACAATTTGGGGGTATAACTGATAGCCTGGTTTTGTAGTGGAAATGTAAAAATGTGACATTTTAACATCCTTCTAGTAATTAAGATGTCTTGACTTAGGCTATACGTATTCCAGTTTTCAAGTATCTAATTTCTTTGGGAATCTCCACAACTTTATAGGGCTCACGTATCTTTATATCTATACCACTATTCTGTGCCCTATAGTTTATGAACAGTAAATCCATCCTACTCTATGACTCCTCGCAAATTATCATTTGTCGATAGTTACATTTTCATCTCTATAGTGCAAAGGAAACTTTGCTAATTCCTTTGTAGAAAACGTTCTCTGGGAGGAAGGCAGCAGAGGTTTTTCCCCCAG
The DNA here is from genome assembly GCF_965207765.1 of Zootoca vivipara. NCBI lineage: Eukaryota > Metazoa > Chordata > Lepidosauria > Squamata > Lacertidae > Zootoca > Zootoca vivipara. The sequence goes on from NC_142582.1 coordinate 15,401,584, forward strand.
TTCAGGCAAATCCACCAACAAATGTTTGAGGGGAACTATAAATCAGCTCATCAGATCTGCAGGACCGATATTATATAAGGAGCAGAAACTAAGGATTATCTTGAAAGTGACATGGAATTTTTTTTACGATGCTATTTTAAGCAGTTTGGCCGGTTGCATCACATTTATTGTAGAAAAATAGCTTTCTGAACAGAAAAGCTAAAGATTCAGACACATAAATCCTGATTTCTAGAAGCAAATCATATTCCTCTCTGGAAACTTGACTCTAACTGAATTCAGCACATACCGTACGAATGTGAATAAAGGCAGAATACCCACTGGGCACATAATACCAACACAAAAGGTTGTTTTCAGCTCTCCATACTGAAAATAATATGTATTTTATCCTGGCACCAATTACAATTATTTGTCATTCCAACTCAAATGGGAATAGTTCCTATTCAACAGATTCCCTGGAGGAGAAGGAACAGAAGTATCAACAGTAACTATGGTAATCTTAACCTAGAAAACATGTAAAAGGCAAACAGTTGGAGAACAGCGATCTGATAGCCAGATTGCAAAATGATAGATGAAGGGAGAGATTAAGAGATCATATGATAAAAACGAGCAAATTAGATATTATATAACATTATTTGTACATTTTCCATTGCAAAATGATTTCACAGGCGCTAGACAGATGAAGGTTCTCTACCAGAGATAGCTGCAGTTTTCCGTGGGCCTGAAAAACTCCTGCCCCATCATGTTATGGGGTCTCCCCACTGTAATGGGCAATAGGTGGGTCCAGTTGCCTTCACACATCCTCCCAACTCCCTCTGTCTTTGCCCCAGGCAGCTGCTGGGATGGACCAGAGAACATCATTTCAGCACTCTTTCCACAACAATGATCAGTCAGATGGTTCTGGGAAGATCATACTAACACACAAAGATGGTCCAATATAACCCTAGCACATGGTAATCATTTTGGCTTTCTTTTCATTTTGTATCTGCAAGTTGTGCAACTTCGCAGCAAAAGATAAAGCAAGGAACCTCCATGAGTTCTTCCACATCAAAGTTTGGTTCTTCAGCATCTAGCTGCTCTGAGAAAAACAAGACAATGAGTTAGGCTGCAACTGGTTAAATTACAGCTTACGGTACCTGAAACGAAGACCTTCAAAATTCACATTTGCGTCCAGGCCTCATGAAAATGCCGCTTGTTCCTGGACTCTTTATCATTTCCCTCTTTTGTTGCTGTTTTTGTTGTTGAAAACGTATTTACTGAAGTTTTTTCACATAAGTATAACAACCATAAGCAAAAGCAAAACACAGAAACGAAAGCACATATGGAAATCGGGAATTAAGTATGCTTCTTTCTTTTACAATCGGGTGCAGGGAAGAAAAAGAAATTTATGTCCTCGTTAGACAAGCCATTTGGTCCAAAGGACTGAAGGTACAGAACGGCATGTTCTTCTTGATTTGTGAAAGGTATAAAACACCAGTTTGCAGCAAAGGAGTCTTTTTTCAATCTCGCCCCTTGCCAGGTGCTAGCATTATATTAGTTTTTTTGCCAGGGCTGTTTCCCACACCTTAGTGTACCAACAGTGCTTTTAGTGTTCTGTCTGCTTTTAGGAGATATCCCACTTATTTGTATCGGTAGCATATTGATTTGGTCCTATATGCAGATATAACAATGCTAATTCCAATGTTGCTACTATTCCCAAGTTTGTTTTTTCTTTAATTTTTATGAAACCTAGCTTCTTTTTCATCATCTTGATTTTATTTTGTCTCCTGCTTTCATTTATTCGTTTTAAGAATGTAGAAACAAACTGCCTTCCACCCATCCATCCATTATGAAAAAAAGACTCTATAGAGGCACACAAAGCAATGTAAAACTGCAAAAATTACAAAAGTGTTATGAATCCATGGTACGATACGTTAAAAATTTACCCGATTTCTATCCTACACGGCATAGTCCAAACCTCATGCCTGTTCTTTAGACCCCCTTTCATCTTTTAAATCTTTCTTTGATGTCACCTGTGATCACTCCTACGTTGGGGGAAAAAACCCTTCTGTTGAGTCTTCTCATCTCCATTGCCTTTCTTCGCTAAATGCTTAGAACAGTTGTACGTGTACAATACTTAGAAAGTATTTCTTTTCATTGCCATTTTGAGCCATAGGAAGTCACACCATTGGTACATCGAGTTCAGTGGTTCTCCAGGATTTAATGTAGGAATCTCCCCCCAACTCTAGGGACCCAGGTGGCGCTGTGGGTTAAACCACTGAGCCTCTTGGGCTTGCCGATCAGAAGGTTGGCGGTTCAAAACCCCAAGAAAGAGTGAACTCCCGTTGCTCTGTCCCAGCTCCTGCCCACCTAGCAGTTTGAAAGCATGCCAGTGCAAATAGATAAATAGGTACTGCTGTGGCGGGAAGGTAAACGGTGTTTCCATGCGCTCTGGTTTCTGTCACAGTGTTCCGTTGCGCAAAAGTGGTTTAGTCCTGCTGTCCACATGACTCGGAAAGCTGTCTGTGGACAAACGCCGGCTCCCTTGGCCTGAAGGCGAGATGAGCGCTGCACCCCATAGTTGCCTTTGACTGGACTTAACCGTCCAGGGATCCTTTACCTTTTTTTACCTACTTCTATTCTGATAGATAGGGACACGGGTGGCGCTGTGGTCTAAACCACAGAGCCTAGGGCTTGCCAATCAGAAGGTCAGTGGTTCGAATTCCCCGTGATGGGGTGAGCTCCCGTTGCTCGGTCCCAGCTCCTGCCAACCTAGCAGTTCGAAAGCATGTCAGTGCAAGTAGATAAATAGGTACCGCTCTGGCGGGAAGGTAAATGGCGTTTCTGTGCGCCAGAAGCGGCTTAGTAATGCTGGCCACATGACCCGCAAGCTGTCTGTGGACAAACGTCGGCTCCCTTGGCCAGTAAAGCGAGATGAGTGCCGCAACCCCAGAGTCGTCAGTGACTGGACTTAACAGTCAGCGGTCCCTTTACCTTTTATTCCGATAGATAGGACTAGGCATCACCTCTTCTTTCTTTTTTTACTCTTTGTGGTTTTTATCTAATTGGGTTCATTAAACTTCTCCCATTTTTCAAAATGCTTACACTCTGTTCCTCCTGTTTTTCTCCTCTAAATTCCACTTTACTCTTCTTCCAGAGCTCTGTGTTCCTCTGGTACGCATATCACAAGGTAGGCTAATGATACATCTGCGGTCTCACGCCTCTGTCCAATTTCTTTGGCACAGTCATATCTGTGGAATCTGTTGCCTCCAGATATTTGCATGACTCAGTCCCTCCCAGATATCGCTTTTCACGCACTTTCCCCTAATTAGCAGAGATATGTTAATTGAGTCTCACTTCCTCCATTGTCTCTCCTTACATCTTTACTCTTTCCTTTTCCTCGTGTGCCATGTTTATTTAAATTGTAAGCCTGTGGACAGAGTTTTACATTCTACAGTGCCTCCTTGATTTGTTTCGTTTTGCATTCTTTAATCTTTATTTTCATTGGCAAACTCGCATAGTTCTGCATACCTAAGGAGTGCCCCAGTCAACGGTTCCATATTGCTTCACATAGATTGGCATTCAACCACCTCTGATTCTGTCAATATATACAAGTCATAGAATCATAGAATCATAGAGTTGGAAGAGACCACAAGGGCCATCCAGTCCAGCCCCCTGCCAAGCAGGAAACACCATCAAAGCATTCCTGACACATGGCTGTCAAGCTTCTGCTTAAAGACCTCCAAAGAAGGAGACTCCACCACACTCCTTGGCAGCAAATTCCATTGCTGAACAGCTCTTACTGTCAGGAAGTTCTTCCTAATGTTTAGGTGGAATCTTCTTTCTTGTAGTTTGAATCCATTGCTCTGTGTCCGCTTCTCTGGAGCAGCAGAAAACAACCTTTCTCCCTCCTCTATGTGACATCCTTTTATATATTTGAAAATGGCTATCATATCACCCCTTAGCCTTCTCTTCTCCAGGCTAAACATACCCAGCTCCCTAAGCCGTTCCTCAGACTGCAACAAAATGTCAGACTGCAACAAAATGTTGCAGAGTATCATCACCACCTAGAAGGAATGCACTTCTTTTCAAAAAGCAACATACAGTACAAGCTTTCAAATGTCTGTGAAATATGAGGCTTTACTGCTCAGGACAGGGGTAGAAGAGAAACCATTCAAATTTCCAAAACAATCTGCAAAGCAAAACACAACCATCCTTTTAAAACCTGCACTTCTCTGAATTTTGCAAAGCACTTCTCTGCCCGGGTAATTTGTACGAAAGTGCATATCCTAGGGTAAATGCACATATTAGTGAAAATAGCATGCCAACATGCATTGTATCGGGCAAAATTGCTTTTGCAAAAAAGAAATAAATGTGTGTATTAGGCAAAATTGCATAAATTGATAAAATTGCGCTAAAGCGGTGATGAATTTTCACACCACTTACGTGGAAATGTATGTGGAGATGTGAAGAACTGAATTCAGGATTGGAAAACTGAGAAGGTGAGAGAAACCAAAACTGGTGGATCTGTTCCACACACACACACACCCCAGCTCAGGCCCAAAAGGCAGGCAATCAGCTATCTTTGGCCGGCAGGCTAGCAATCTGGTGGGCTCTTCACCGCAAGGTTCTCCCGATTTAGTGGAGGCAACATGCTTGGGAGTTCAATATGAGCCTGTGGTATCAGATGAGCTATGCAAGGAGAATTATGGGGTATGGAGTGACTGTCTCAGCTGAAACTTCCTGTCACCCCTTTCTCTGATCTGCAGTCATAATGGACACAAGGAACCAGCATGACATGAAATTAGTACCTTTACGGTACTTAGGCAGAATCCACAGTTCTTGGAAGCACCTTAAGTGTGCTTTTGCTATTGTTATCAGCATTGCAAAACTTTTTTAAAAAATTTTTTTTACTTCCGTCAGCAAGAGATATGGGAGGGGGAAACCCCACCCCATAATCCAAGCAACATCCTATCCAGCTAGTTCTCTTTGAAAAATGTTGATGGTGGTGTAACTCTTGGATCAACAGATCTGCACACGTGTCCAATCGTTTGGACAAGTTCTTGTTTGACATTGATACATTTATCTTATCAACTTGACCTACGCTGATATACAGCACTCCTAGGCCAATTTATGTTTGTATATACACAAGGAGATTGCACTTGGTTAGCTAACATTGGTCTAAAGAACGAGCTGGCTATGTGGGCAAAGGCTTGCAAATGATGTGTCGCCGTCCCCTCCTTCCAACTCTCTTGCCCTGGTTTTGCTCCAGCTGCCACATCGACATGAACATTTAAGTTGCACGTCTTTCCTCAAAAAACCCTAGGAACTGTAGTTTGTTAAGGGTGCTGGGCACTGTAGCTCTGGGAGGAGTAAAGAGCAGTTCTTGGGTGCATGGGCGTACCCAGGGGGCAGGGGGGCAGTTGCCCCCCCAGAAGCTAAAAAGGAAGGGGGAAAAAGAGACAGCTCGCGGCGCACGCTTTTGTCCTTCTTGGTCGGGTACACGATCTTGCCGCAGCAGGCACAGCGTAAGACCCCAGCGGAAGGCAGACAGACCCCCAGCAGACAGACCCCAGCGGAAGGCAGCGGTGGGAGTTGCCCCCGGCTGCCTGGAAAAGGCTGGAAAGCTGCGTCTGTGGCAAGGCTTGTAACACTGCAGAAGCGAGCGGGAGGAGGAAGAGGAAGAGGGCATGAGGGAAAGAGAGAGCGCACACACACCAGCCTACCATCGGCGCGCACTGGGTTTTTTCCAGGGTAAAAAAAGAGCAGAGGCTGGCGGGGAGGAGTTGCGGAGAACCACGTGACCGCCCCTTTCCCTCCGGGGGGCGTGGACATTGACCACACCTCTTGGGAGGATCCCGGCCACGTCATCGCCAGCCAGCCAATCGGGTGGCTGGGGGTGGGGGCGTGGCTTGCCTGCCCCCCCTAGTTTTGATCCTGAGTACGCCCATGCTTGGATGCTGTGTGAGAAGTCACGGGCTCAAGATATAAGATGTGTAACTCAGTTAGCATACACGCAACCTTGCTTATGATTCTATGCAAAAATTAATTAGAGAAGTGTGCGTTGGTGAGCAGGCATGAAATACAGCATGGGGAACCTATGGTGATCTAGATCAAGTACAGTGGTACCTCGGTTTATGAACACAATTGGTTCCGGAAGTCTGTTCATAAACTGAAGCGTTCATAAACTGAAGCGAACTTTCCCATTGAAAGCAATGGAAAGTGAATTAATCCGTTCCAGATGGTCCGCGGAGTAACCGTTCATAAACTGAAGCGAACTTTCCCATTGAAAGTAATGGAAAGTGGATTAATCCGTTCCAGACGAGTCCGCGGAGTACTTAAACTGAAGCGTTCATAAACTGAAGCATGGGTGTAATTGGTTCCGGAAGTCTGTTCATAAACTGAAGCGTTCATAAACTGAAGCAAACTTTCCCATTGAAAGTAATGGAAAATGAATTAATCCGTTCCAGATGGGTCCGCAGCGTTCATAAACCGAAAATTCATAAACCGAGGTGTTCATAAACCGAGGTTCCACTGTATAGGCACCCTCAGGCTCAGGAGATGGACATCTGTGACTGGCCCTCAGAACTCTTCCCAGGCCACTAGCTTCATCCCTCGGGAGTTTTCAACTGGTAGGAATATGTCCCTGAACACTTATAATGCCTCTTGCTCGCTTGCAGGCTTCGGGAAATCAGATCCTTCCCATGGTGGCAATCAGGAAGCAGATAAACGATAAAAGCTCTTACCATGCAATTTATTCAATAATTCACAGAGAGCAATGAAGGAATGCCATCTTCCCTAAATAATGGCATTGCTCCAAGTAAAGTCCCACCCTCCTTTCGTCTCCCCTATTCTACATCACTCCTACGTCGGCTAATCTGAACTTTCTGCCTCTGAGCTCTCTGTTCTACTACCCGCAATGCACACCTGTTCCTGGGGTGTGTGTGTGTAAGAATGCTCTCCAAAGAGACCGAGTCTGTCACCTGTCTCTCCCCTGGTGCTTCTTCTTCTCCTTGCTGCTCCTCTTCCAATATTTCCCAGCTTCTGCCCTCTGCAGCCTCTAAACCATGTCCTTCTGCAAACCACTGTTCTAAATCTATACTGTCCTCCTCCTGTTCTCGAGAAGGTTCAGGAGAAGGTCCCCATGTCAGAAGTGTAGATTTTGTCAAATTCCCTTCAAAGTAGCTCAAAACTTCAAAAACTGGCGAAAAATGACCAAAGGTCAACAACTCTGCCCACCCACCCCAAAAAAGCTCAACAACTATGCACACAATTTCATACAAGGTTGTAAAAAGGTAAAGGACCTCTGTACGGTTAAGTCCAGTCACAGGCAACTACGGGGTTGCGGCGCTCATCTCGCTTTCAGGCCGAGGGAGCTGGCATTCGTCCACAGACAACTTTCCGGGTCATGTGGCCAGCATGACTAAACCACTTCTGGCACAACGAAAAACCATGACGGAAACCAGAGCGCACGGAAATGCCATTTACCTTCCCACCACAGCAGTACCTATTTATCTACTTGCAGTGGCGTGCTTTTGAACTGCTAGGTTGGCAGGAGCTGGGACAGAGCAACTAGAGCACTACCCGTCATGAGGATTCAAACCATTGACCTTCTGTTTGGCATGCCCAAGAGCAGGGGTCCCCAGACTTACTGGCGTTTGGGCCGGTTCCCACCGCGCCGATCACGTGGCGGGCCGGAGGACGGGGGAGCGCGCGCCTGTGCGGGCCGGCGGGCGGGGGAGTGCGCACACGGGCGCATGCGCACGGGCGCTTACTGGCACGGCGGCGCGCTTCCAGGGTGGAAAAAGCGCCGAAAATCCGTTGTGCGCATGCATATGGGCCTCCCCCGACCCGGAAGTGCACCAGAAATGACCTCTTCCGGGTCGGGAGAGGCCCATACACATGCGCACAAAGGATTTTCGGCGCTTTTTTCCTGACCCGGAAGAGCGCTGCCGCGCTGCGTGCCGGAAGAGCGGGCGGCGGGCGGCGGGGGTTGTCGCGGGCCGGATTGGCAGGCCAATTGGGCCGCATCCGGCCCCCGGGCCGTAGTTTGGGAACCCCTGCCCAAGAGACTCAGTGGTTTATACCACAGCACCACCCGCACCCACAAGGGTGTAGTACATGTTCTTGATGCTATTTCTGTTGTCTGGTCTTTGACCACAATAAAGACTGATTGCATCAATTGACCCTTTCACACAAACATTTGCTCATGTGTAGAGACAGCTTGTGCCTGTGTTAAATGTATAATGTGTGAACAAGCCTACTGCCATCTATGTTATCATCTACTTTAAATGGACACTCCTGGATGATGTACTGATTTTAGATATAGATAACTATGATTTCCATCAAAATATTATAACGGGTGGTGGAACATGTTCCCCGCTGAATCAAGGCATACAGCCCACGCCTCAGATTCCATCTTATCTGTCTTTTCTCTCTGTCACAGCCCACAGATTTGCCTTCATCAAAGCAGGATTTAATGTCTTCCCATCCAATGTCCTGGGGCACAGGTTTTCCAAAGGCCAAATTTCAGTTTTATGCACGTGTGACAACAGAACAATAGAATCCCTCTACCACATACTGTTCTGTTGCCCCCTGCATATGCCCGCTCGGGCTAGAATCTTGTACCCTCTAATTCTGGAAATAATGGACAAGCCGCTGGAGTCCCAATTAACATACCTGCTGCAAGATGATGATTCGACCAGAACACTACTTGTAGCAAGATATTTGATTTCAGTTCTTTCTTACAAAAAGCAGCATAATTTACTTTACGATTACTGATATCAAGTTACATCATTCGAGTAACCTTCAGATCTGATTAATGAAAAACGAAGGCCTGCAATGTACTAACATTTTAACCATAGCTAAAAGCCCCACAAAATTACTTGAAATGTTTAAATATGTTGTACATAAGTTCCTTGTATGAGGGGCTGATTTTGTCTGATTGTTTTTATGTATGACGGTTTTATACTGTTTTATCCTTGTTTGCTGTGTATTATGGGCCTATGGCCGAAATAAAGTTTATCTATCTATCTATCCCCTGGATGATGTACTGATTTTAATTTTTCCTGGCACTCCCAGCATGTTCAGTCTTCTGCACCTTTCCTGTCTGGTTGCTAAATACATTCACTTCCATTAATTTCTGCCTATTTTGCCTGCTGTCTCTTATCAGTGCTTCCACAGCCATGGCAATGGTCCAGCTAACAACCATTGATTGAGCAATCAGCATTTGCCTTCTTCAAAGGAAGTGGATAATGATTTAGGGATGAGATTATACTACCTGACCATTTCCACCTGCTGGTGGTGGTAGCTGCAACTAACCAATGTTTATTGCCCTTGAGGAAACTATGGTTGTTTGTCTAGAGCAGGCATCCCCAAACTTCGACCCTCCAGATGTTTTGGACTACAATTCCCACCATCCCCGACCACTGGTCCTGTTAGCTAGGGATCATGGGAGTTGTAGGCCAAAACATCTGGAGGGCCGCAGTTTGGGGATGCCTGGTCTAGAGAATAAAAGAAAAGTAACAGCAATGTGGTAAAGCTTCTGCTTTAACCTCAGACCCGCCAAGTGTCCCTGTTTTCCAGGGACAATCCTGGATTTACAGAAGCTGTCCAGGTTTCTGTTTTGATCTTGGAACGTCCCGCTTTTCCTTAGGACGTCCCTATCTTCATTGGAAAAAGATTGGAGGGGATGGAGTTATGCGACCCCCGAGCCAAGGAGATAAATAAATATACAGCCTTTAGAAGACATCTGAAGGCAGCCATGTATAGGGGAGTTTTTTCAATATTTAAAGTTTTATTTTGTTTTTATATATGTTGGAAGCTGCCCAGAGTAGCTGGGGCAACCCAGACAGATGGGTGGGATATAAATAATAAAATTATTATTATTATTATTATTATTATTATTATTATTACTGAATAGAATGTTGGGGGATACGCAACTTGATTAAAATATTAGGGAGCCCAGGCAAGCCCTCCCTGCATAATTGATCACAAGATGTGGCACATGCACACCATTTGAATGGCAATATTTGAGGGGTGGCCCCCTTGTCTAGGGTTACCAGACATCCCCGGTTCCCGGGGACAGTCCCCAGATTTGCAAATCTGTCCCCGGACAAATTCCGTCCCTGGAATGTCCCCAGATTTGCAAACCTGTCCCCAGGAAATGTTACAGTGGCAGCCTCAGCAGCCCAGGGCCAGCCTGGGAGCGCAGTTGGCTCTGGCTGGCTTCAGGAGCTGCTTACTGCTCGCTGCAACCACCACTGCCGAAGGGGAACCAGGGACGTCTGGTGGTACAGATCTCCTGCCCCCTTGCCCTTCTTTTGAAAGTTCGGGGGAGGCTCAGGAGTCATGGGCGGGCGGGGGTTGCCCGGGAGGGGTGCAAGGCACACAGTTTCTGTAACTTGGCTTTTCTTCTGGTATCCATTTTTGTTCGGAAAGCTATTTTTCCCCCTACATGAACCTCATGTCTAATCAAGGATTTTGTTTCTTCTGGATAGGGGGAATTTTATCTCATGTTTCTAGTTTTTGACAGCATGCTTACCAGCAACATCACACAATGTTCCCTTGCAGTATAAGGTCATTCACCTGTGTTTGAACAAGATTCTAATCTTCCAAACCGTTCCTAACCATGAAAATTCTGGTGATGACTGAATGTTTACGACATTGACCGAGTTATAGGAAGGAGAAATAGCCAGGCCTGTCACAGTTAATAATTGACAGTGCCACATAATTATTTTATTACAAAGGTACTACACATGATCTATGCTGTGAGAGAGCATATGCTATAAATGTGTGTAGACGAAGGTTACCAGATTTTTTTCAATGAATCTGGGACACTTTTCAACTTCAATGGATTTGTAAATCCGGGGACTGTCCCCGGGAAATGGGGACGTCTGGTAACCTTAGTGTAGACATATAACGGGCAGAGGGCTTTCACTGATGGAAATAGTTCTCCTGCTGTAAAAGTAACTGCCCATCCTGTAACAGACCCTCCCCAGCCCATAATAACTTTGCTTTCTACAGAAATCAGCAAGCTTGAGCTTGCTGATCATATGGTCGGCGGTTTGAATCCCTGCGACGGGGTGAGCTCCCATTGTTCTGTCCCAGCTCCTGCCAACCTAGCAGTTCGAAAGCACGTCAAAGTGTAAGTAGATAAATAGGTACCGCTGCTGTGGGAAGGTAAACGGTGTTTCAGTGCACTCTGGTTTCTGTCACCATGTCCTGTTGTGCCAGAAGCGGTTTAGTCATGCTGGCCACATGACCCAGAAAGCTGTCTGAGGACAAATGCCAATTCCGTAGGTGCCAAGTTCCGGATTGAAAAATCCAGGATCAGCAGCGCCGCGGCACCGGAAGTCGCTTCTATGCACTTCCAGACATGCGTAGAAGCGACTTCTGGCGCTGCAGACATTTTGGAAATGGGCACAGCGGCATCGGAAGTCGCTTCTACGCATGTCTAGAAGTGCGTAGAAGCGACTTCCGGTGCCGGTGCGGCACCAGAAGAACATGGCCGTCAGCAGAAGCTCTGTAATCTGGGGGAATATGGGGTATTTTGCCATTTGGGACACCTGCGGGAAACGGTAAGAAAATACGAGGGTTTCCTGGGGAAAACGGGGTACTTGGCAGCTATGGCCACCCCCTTGGTCTGAAAGTGGAGATGAGCGACACACCCCATAATCAAATTTGACTCGACTTAACCGTCCAGGGGTCCTTTATGTTTACCCTATCTACAGAAATGAACAGACAATGGGGGCCTGTGGAAATCCTCACTGCTCCCTATGGGTAAAGGTTTGATAACTTTTCTTGTGTATTTGAATTAAAAAAAGCAATCACCTTGGAGTGCCTCAAATGTGCCCAGGCCATTTGGTCTCAAATGTCACATTTCTATCACTGGTCCTCATGGCAAGCAGACTTTGTCAGGCTGTTGACATTCCTTCCTTTGTCTCACTTCCCTTGCTTCTTATTTCTTCCAGGAAGTTTCAAGGATAGATGGTTCTACACTCTGGTCCTAACTCATGATGAACTTAGAATAACAACCTGGAGGATCATATGCTGTGAAAACATAATGTATGTAGACATATAACAAACAGAGGAAACTAAGGAAAAGCAGGACGTTCTGGGATCAAATCAGAAACTGGGACGGCTTCTGTAAATCTGGGACTGTCCCTGGAAAATAGGGGCACTTGGAGGGTCTGCGTAAGTGGAACCATCCTGAGAGCTGCAGGTGGAGAGCAATACAGTTGTACCTTGGATCCCGAACGCCTCGTGAGTCGGACATTTTGGCTCCCAAACACAGCAAACCCAGAAGTGTGTGTTCTGGTTTGCAAACGTTCTTTGGAACCCAAACGTCCTCCGCGGCTTCCGATTGGCTGCAGGAGCTTTCTGCAGCCAATCAGAAGTCATGACTTGGTTTCCAAACATTTTGGAAGTCAAACAGGCTTCCGGAACTGATTCCATTCGACTTCCGAGGCACCACTGTATATTAATTTCAGCAGCAACAAGATAGCCCATCACGACTTGTAGCCATTCATAGCCCTATCCTCCCATAGTACAAACCTATGCATATTTACTCTGAAGTAAGCCCTACTGAGTTCAATGAGATTTTATAGTAAGTGGGTTTTGGATTGCAGCCTCGTGTAAAGATAGATCACTATTATGGGGCCTGTGTAAAACAGCTCAGAGTGAATTACAAGCTCACTGAATTTTAAGTAGCAAATTCTCACCTTGAATTTTATACTACAAGGAAGTGGGCAAATATTAACAGTATCTGTTTGAGCTCCCTGGAACTTGAATTTAACAAGATGAAACTGTTTCTCTGTACCTGCATCACCAAATGTTCTTCGCCTTCCACCCCATCAAGCAGTTACGAGGGATAACCTTTGTGTGCAGACTTCATTTATGAAACCAGCCTGCTTATTCCAGTTATGATCAGCAGCTATTTAACCTTCGGGCCTTATCTCCAACTGAAGAGCAACGGCTCATAAATTTTCCAAAAAGCAAGATATAAGAACGTTAAAACAAACTTCCTAGAAGGCTCGGTCGAAAGAAAATGTCACAAATCTAAATCTAAAGGAGACGTGGAGACCAGTGCCAAACGGTATATTGTGGGTGAACATGACTTAGCGATTATAAAATCTAATTTGGGCAGAGTTCACGAGCTGCTTACCATTAACATGTTGAGGAACATGTTCATTTTCCTACACAATGTTTAGAAGGCAGCCCTGTATTGGGAAGTTTTTAATTGCCATTTTATTAGGTTTCTATATTTTACTGGAGTAGCTGGGGAAACCCAGCCAGATTGGCAGGGTTTAAAGAATAACATAATCATCATCATCAATTAGTTTTTGATATATTTGGCATATTCCTGTTGATCTTTGCACACAATTTATTAGCATAACTTTCTTACTTTATATATATATATATATATATTTAAAAAAAACCATAAACCTTTCATGTTTCTTTCTTCTGCAAAATGGAAGTCATTTGGCAACCGGTTTAAATGACTACTCAGGGGAGGGACATTTTTTAAAAACCTACGGTAATAATCCCCCCCCCCGCTTCCAGTAGCACCTTAGAGATCAACTAAGTTTGTCATTGGTATGAGCTTTCGTGTGCATGCACACTTCTTCAGATACACTGAAACAGACGTCACCAGATCCCCACATATAGGGTGGGGAGGGGCACCACTCAAAAGGGTGGTTGGAAACCGGACTCTTTATGACCGCATTTGGTCTTGCTGTTTGGTCTCTGATAGCAGTTTGGTATAGATCTGGTCCCCCCAAATCTATAACAATATCCACACACACACACACACACACACACACACACACACACACACACACACACACACGAGCACCTACTCCATAGTTTGAACCACAGCTGCTGAAAGGTTTGGTTTTACTTTCATTTTAATTGTTTATTTATAACTTGCGGGGGGGGGGGACCCGCAGTTTTCTTTTCTCCCAGGTCACTGAAGTGTAGTAAAAGCTTGACTGCTGCTGATGAACTGAACGACCTTATGTGATATATTGGCTACATCAGGTGTAACCCATAAATGGAACACGGTGTTAAGATACAGGAAAGTCATGCATCGCGATGCCTGGAGATTGGCTCCAAGCGACAGCTCCATAGGTCATGTAGCTCACATATCATCCCATGACTGTGCCTTGCAAGCTCTCTGCATAAATCTGGTCAGCCCAGTCCTGGACAATAGACGGTCTCCCCCAGTGCCCTTTTACTGTATATCCGAGTTCACACTTGGAAACAATTGATGCAGTCACATGCCAAAACATGCCTGCTTGATCAATGGCATAGTGATAGCTTTATGAGAGCAATGTGGGTCAAAGCCCAACATATATATGCTTTGCAAGAGATATGTAGCAGAGAGAGGAAGTCACGGCAAGAGGGCAGCCAGCAGCTGTTGACAGCTGAACCATAAAGGTCATGTGAGGAGAACAAAATTAATACTCTGACTACCTGTGACCTAACCGGCGTTTGTGTGACAGAGAAAGAAACTAGCTCACTGTGAGAAGCAAAGCTACAGGGAGCCAGGCAGAGGGCCTTCTCGGTAGTGGCACCCACCCTGTGGAACACCCTCCCATCGGATGTCAAGGAAATAAACAACTCTCTGACTTTTAGAAGACATCTGAAGGCAGCCCTGTTTAGGAAAGTTTTTAATGTGTGACATTTTAATGTATTTTACATTTTTGTTGGAAGCCGCCCAGAGTGCCTGGGGAAACCCAGCCAGACGGGCGGGGTACAAATAAATTATTATTATTATTATTATTATTATTATTATTATTATTATTATTATTACAAGTGCATGCACAGAGACACACAGGGAGAGAGAGCCTTGCTAACTCTCTCACACAACGGTCCATATTGTTCTTACCCTAACAGAAAACTATAATATGGGGTCCACTGCCATTAGCTGTGACAATAAAAGGCTGAAATGTGTCATAGGTGGAATCTAGACACATATATAGAAAATGCTGTGAAAATGCTTTTTTAAAAAAAAGTTTTGAAAATTATGTTGAATTTGCCATACGCTCACTAGCGCCATCTAGTGCCACATTTGTATAATGCACTTGAAATGTTATATTTGCAGCTGTATAGCAGAGTATAGGGATGCGGGTGGCGCAGTGGTCTAAACCACGGAGCCTCGTGGAAGGTCGGAAGGTTGGTGGTTCGAATCCCCGCGACGGGGTGAGCTCCCGTTGCTCTGCCCCAGCTCCCATGTGCAAGTCAAGACCTAGAAATACTGTGAACATGGAATGGATAAAAGAACAACTGTATCTAAACACATGCACAGTAAACCTTATATAGACTGGATTAATGAACCTTTCAACAAGTGGTGTGAGTCCAAACACAGAACGGCAACCCCGTGCCGCCACAACTGTGCCTGTGAATATCTCCTTTATCCTGAGTAAACTGTTTTGTATGATTGGCTCTTTGGACTGATGAAGCATGTAGCGAAACCTGTAGTATATCCGGAAAACAGGTCTTCTTTCGCCCACCTGTGTTATTCCCATCAGGGTGGCGCCTTTGATTCGCCTCCCTGTGATTGATCCACGTACACGGCTTTGTGTTTCCAACTCAAGACCCATTGAAGAGCATTCCATCTAGTTCAGCTTTGATAAGCAGCTTTGAACATTTTTCATATTCTCCTTTGAGCTACCCTCACAGTTGTGTTGTGCTATTATTATTGTCACCACATTTGATACTTTGTATATATATAATAATTAGACCTGATCCAATCAGCCTGGACCAGTTCAAACCAGTTTGGACCAGTTCCAACATGTCTGGACTGGTTCCAACTGGCTTGGACCAGTTCCAACTGTTCTGGACCGGTTCCAACCGTTCTGGACCAGTTCCAACCAGCCTAGACCTGTTCCAACCGGCTTGGACCGGTTCAAACAGGCTTCGGCCGGTTCCAACCGGTCTGAACCAGTTCAAACTGGCTTGGACCGGTTCAAACCAGCTTGGACTGGTACCATCCAGCCTGAACCTGTTCCAACAAGCTTGGACCGGTTGCAACTGGCCTAGACTGGTTCCAACCAGCTTGGAGTGGTTCCAACCAGTCTGGACCTGTTCCAACCTGCCTAGACCTGTTCCAACCGGCTTAGACCGGTTCCAAGCAGCTTGGACCAGATCCTACCAATCTGAACCAGTTCCAATTGGCTTGGGCCAGTTCCAACAGGCCTGAACCAGTTCCAGCCGGCCTAGACCTGCTCCATCTGGCTTGCACCGGTTCCAACCGGCATGGACCGGTTCTGACTGGACTGGACCAGTTCCAACTGGCATGGACCTGTTCCAACCGACTGGGACTGGTTCAAACAGGCTTGGACTGGTTTCAACTGGCCTGAATCAGTTTAAACTGGCCTAGATGTTCCAACCGGCTTGGAAAGGTTCAAACCAGCTTGGACTGGTTCCAACCGGACTGAACGAGTTACAATCGTTCTGAACGAGTTACAACCGGCTTGGACTGGTTTAAACCAGCTTGAACCAGTTCCAACTGGCTTGGACAGGTTCAAACTGGCTTGGACAAGTTCAGACCGGTCTGAACCAGTTCCAACCGGCTTGGACCAGTTCCAATTGGCTTTGACCAGTTCTGACCTTGCACTTCTTTTGTGTATCATCTCTCAATGGAGTGTTTTGAAGAGATAATAAACTTCGCTCCCACAAATGTACTGCAGGGGAACACATTTCACACTGTTAAAAAACCACAAACTTTGCAAAGCAGACTCCAGTCATTTGAGGCCAGGGAACGGATGTCCAAATGATTGCTATTGTTATTATTTTGCCAGGAGCCAGTAAATGCTCTCCCTCTCCATGTCTTTCCTCCGCGGGCCTGTAGAACACTGTCTGGTTTTGTTGAGAATCAAAAAACAGTGTATGAGTCAGCTACAAATGCGGAAACATCCTGCAAAATCCAGTCTGCTGTAAGAGCTTGTTCAACAAAGCCTTCCACACCAAGGAAGAGAGAAGCAGGATGAGAGAGAATGAGGGGTGTGTGTGTGCGTGGAGGACTTGCTTTGGATTCCTAAAAAGTCACTGTTAGGAAGAACGTCCTGACAGTAAGAGCTGTTCGACAGTGGAACTTGCTGCCAAGGGGTGTGTTGGAGTCTCCTTATTTGGAGGTCTTTAAGTGGAGGCTTGACAGCCATCTGTCAGGAATGCTTTGATGGTGTTTCCTGCTTGGCAGGGGGTTGGACTGGATGGCCCTTGTGGTCTCTTCCAACTCTATGATTCTATGATTCATCGTTGTGCAAAAGCAGAAATCAAACTCGAAATGCTCAATTTTGGCTGGCTAGTATATAATAACACTTTATTTACAGAAGATGTTTGACATTTAAAATGATTTATTAAGCTACATTTTTTTAAAAAAAATTATTTTCAAAGTTTAAAAACAACAATTTTTTACACACACACACACACACACACACACACACACACACACACACAGAGAGAGAGAGAGAGAGAGAGAGAGAGAGAGTTTACATTAAACCATAATCCATATTAGTACATTTATGGGGTTCCCTGAAGCCCCGGACCTCCCCCCCCTTCCTTGGCTTCCAAAATTTATCTTATCTAATTACATTTATCTAAATTATTACGCTTCAATTTTATCCTTTGTCGTTTTAAATTACAAGTGCCAAATCAATCCTGCTAACGTTTTTTTAAAATGTTTACAGTGCTCTTTCATATATTCTATAAAGTCAATCCATTCTTTGTTTAATTTATTATCCTCTTGGGGGCCTGATCTTCCCGGTCAGCCTTGCCATCTCCGCAGAGTCCATCATCTTCATTATCCATTCATTTTTCGATGGGGCTCTTTCTTCTTTCCATCCCTGGGCAAATAACATTCTTGCCGCTGTCATCACATACAGAAACGGTACTTTCTTACCCTTCGTTTTCTATTTAATTTAACTGATTTGGAGGCTGCCTTTTAAGGACCATGGCCTCACAAAGCAATGTGAGCAGCAGAATAAAAATATAATCAATACTGAACTAAAGGGGGAGGGACGGGGTCCTCTGAATATTGTTGGACTACAACACCTATCGTCCTTGAGCGTGGGCCATACTGGTTAGAGATGATGGGAGTCAGAGTTCAGCAACACCTGACGGACCACACAGGTTTCCTGTCCCTCTGGCAGAGGTTGCTTGTGTCTGCCCTGGATGATATCAGTATGCAGCCCAGCCTGATAGGGTACTTAACATCCAATGTAATGCTTTGTGATCCCTGGTTCTCTGGGACTGAGGACTTGACCAATCGAGGAAGAAGAAGATGCAGAAATGAGGATAAAACGGTCCGGAAGCAGCTGCTGATACCATGGCAGGTAACAGGATAAAATTAACATGATTTTAGCAAAGTCTCATTGGGGAAAGGTACTTCTTGCCCTGCCCTGAAAGTGTGTGTCTGTGTGTGATTTTTATTCAATTTTCTGTTATACAGTTTAGAATATTCATTTAAACAACCTTAAAATATCAGAAACTTCGCATCTTCTCTTTTCATGGTTCATTTTGTGTAACGTAAATCCCTGCATATTTTATATAAACTAAACCATTCAGTATTCCATTATTAGTTCCATCAAAACTTGTTTACACGGTTGAATTTATCTTAATGCTACCAACGTTTTCAAGTGTATACAATTTTCACCCATATATTCAATAAACATTTTCCAATCTTCTTTAAATGTATGTTCTCCTTGTTCTCATATTCTGTATGTTAGGTTCGCAAGCTGTGCATATTCCATCAGTGTGAGCTGCCATTCTTCTTTAGTGGGACATTGTTTTCGATTTTTTGGACTAACGAAACATGGGCCGCAGTTTTGGCATACATAAATAACCTTTTTTTGACACCTGGGAATATGCGTCTGAAATATCCCCAACAAAAAGGACTCTGGGTTTTCTTTCTTTTTCTGGAAAAGTGCTTTTAAACACTCTTTTCGATTCATTATAAATTATTTCCCAATACTCTTTTACCCTTTTACACCTGAAAGTGCAATTTCTGAATCCCCAAATGAAAATGAGACCATGTTTGGCACAGCCTTAGTCCATGCACATATTTGTCCATTTATATAACTCTCCACATGGCTCAGTTGGTAGAGCATGAGACACTAAATCTCAGGGTCATATATACCCCCTACCCCTTAAAGAGCTAGTAGTAGTAGTAGTAGTAGTAAATCCCACACATCTGGCTGGGTTTCCCCAGCCACTATGGGCAGCTTACAGCATATATTGAAACATATTGAAACATCAAACATCAAAACCCTCCTGATACAAGGTTGCCGTCAGATGTCTTCTAAAAGCTGTGAAATTCTTTATCTCCTTGACATCTGATGGGAGGGCGTTCCACAGGGCAGGCGCCACTACCAAGAAGGCCCTCTGCCTGGTTCCCTGTAACCTCACTTCTCACAGTGAGGGAACCGCCAGAAGGCCCTCGGAGCTGGACCTCAGTGTCCGGGCTGAACGATGGGGGTGGAGACGCTCCTTCAGGTATATTGAGCTGAGGCCGTTTAGGGCTTTAAAGGTCAACACCAACACTTTGAATTGTGCTCTGAAACGTACTGGGAGCTAATGTACAGGTCTTTCAGGACCCAGTGTTGTATGGTCTCAGCGGCCACTCCCAGTCACCAGTCTAGCTCCCGCATTCTGGATTAGTTGCAGTTTCCGGATCAGCTTCAAAGGTAGCCCCCACGTAGAGCGCATTGCAGTAGTCCAAGCAGGAGATAACTAGAGAAAACTCTGGTGAGACAGTCTGTGGGCAGGTGGGGTCTCAGCCTGCATACCAGATGGAGCTGATAAACAGCTGCCCTGGACACAGAATTGACCTGCGCCTCCATGGACAGCTGTGAGTCCAAAATGAGTCCCAGGCTGCGTACCTGGTCCTTCAGGGGCACAGTTATCCTGTTCAGGAGCAGCTTTTACAGAATGTGCCCCGCATAACTTTGGGAACAATTCCTTGCAACCCAACCTATTTCAACAGTGTATTGATATGTCATATCCCTGATCCTAACACGCAATCCTATATAGGTCTACTCAGAAGTAGCAAAGGACCCACTGAGTTTGATGCGGCTTACCAGATAATAAAAAAATTCTTTCAGTAGCACCTTAAAGACCAACTAAGTTTTTATTTTGCAATGAGCTTACGTGTGCATGCACACTTCTTCAGATCTGAAGAAGTGTGCGTGCACACGTAAGCTCATACCAAAATAAAAACTTAGTTGGTCTTTAAGGTGCTACTGAAAGAATTTTTTTATTTTGCTTCGACTCAGACCAACACGGCTACCTACCTGTAACTTACCAGATAAGTGTGAGTATAGGATTGTAAATGATATTACTAAGGGTAGCCTTGTTTCTTCCTTATGTGCCTTAAAAGCAACAACTTCTTCAGATCTGAAGAAGTGTGCGTGCACACGTAAGCTCATACCAAAATAAAAACTTAGTTGGTCTTTAAGGTGCTACTGAAAGAATTTTTTTATTTTGCTTCGACTCAGACCAACACGGCTACCTACCTGTAACTTACCAGATAAGTGTGAGTATAGGATTGTAAATGATATTACTAAGGGTAGCCTTGTTTCTTCCTTATGTGCCTTAAAAGCAACAACAACATTTTGCAACCCTCAAAGCATCACACAGCTTTTGCTCTTTTGCAAAAAAAAAAAATTGGAAGGACTCGTCATGTCACTTCGGATATGGACATGTTTGCAGAGGTCATGGGATGAAAGCCCGACAGAAGGATTTGCAAGAACACATGGGCTGTCAAAGGGATAGAGATATATATAAACAGATCGAGAGATACACACATTCTGATGCATTTGCTTCATATATTTGCCCTCGGAAAGAAAGCATCTCATTGAAGAACTGCGTGCTTCAGCATTTGCCATATTTAGCAGTACACTGTTGGCTTGCCGTTCTCCACACACACAGTGCCGGATTTACGTATAAGCTAAACAAGCTCTAGCTTAGGGCCCCACTCTCTTGGGGGCCCCCAAAAAAAATTAAAGGAAAAAAAACTGGATGTGCATTTCCTAAATATGAGATAAAAAACAAATAAAATGGCTTTAGATACCTATTAGGTCCATAAATTACCATTTAGCATATATTCAACACAAAGAACAGCGACAATTTGTTGTTGACAAAGGACAGCTGAACATAGGGCCTCATCAAATCTAAATCTGGCCCTGGTTACACAGTCTAAAATCAGAAGCGAAACAGAAATACAAGGCCACTTAGAGGGTGTAATGGGACCAGAGCCCTTACCACATTCTAAAAATCCATCAATATACGGTTGTGACAATATTGCAGAAACTATAATGCTGCACCTAAAGGAGGCATTACACACAAAACTTCAGCCAAGCTGATGCATTAAAAAAAACCCCATTAAAATATGGATTATCTCCATGTTTCACAATCTGAAAACATTCTTCTTCTTTCCTGCATAATTATTATTATTATGCCGAAGCACTCACAGGATACAGTCCTAAAAACTGAGTGAGAAAAATGATCACTTTAAACAACAGAAGAAAAGAGGAACTGTTTAGGTTTCAACTACACTGATCCACAAAGAAAACTAAAGGGGGTGTGGTGCTTTAAGTGGTGGATTGGGCCCTCACTCAGCCATGAAGCTCCCTGGGTAATCTTGGGCCTTTCAGCCTAACCCTACCTCACAGGGTTGTTGTGAGGATGAAATTGAGTGGAGGAGAACCATTTACATCACCTTGAGAGGAAAGGTAGGATATAAATAATGAATAGTATGGGTGGATCTACACACAGGGGGGAAAGTGCTATAAAAAGTCAGAAATTAAATCGTTATAACAAAAGAAAAGTACAGTACACTATGGGGAATTGTGTAGAATTTTCTTTTATTCTCTGGCGCCATCTGCTGTTGCATGTTTATAATGCCTTCAAAACTGTGTTTCCTTACTCATGCAACACAGCAGGCTATTCACTAATGGTAGGGTTGCCATATTTCAAGCAGTAAAAATCCAGACACAAAAAGTTGTTGAGCCTTATTTTTCCTCTCTTTTTTTTTTTTTTGGAAAGTCGTTGAGCTTTTTTTGTGCAAAGTTTCAAAACCTGGACATTTTGCTGATTTCCCAAAATTTCCCCTGCACGCTATTTCTTTCATTGGCAACCCTATCTAATGGGGATTTCTGCCCTTAGAAAAGATAGAATTGGTCAGGTTCATACAACCACACTTTCTCGTCACATAGTTTTCTGACCAGTTTCCCCCCTCTCCCCCTCCCTCCCCCTGCAAAATTTGCATTAGGCAGTTTCCTGACAGGAATGCTTTAACAAAATAAAATGAAGTCTCTCTCTTCTTCTCTCTTTGGCGATCACTCGTAGCCGAGAAAGATTGTCTTCCATAAACACGGTTTTAACAATGAGTCCATTAAGTGACTGTGGAGGCCAATTCTGGATCCACACATCCTTCCACAGTGGGAGCATTGGTTTCCGGGCAGGAGTTGATCACGGTGTGGATTTGCCAAGCGTGCCTTCCTCTTAGTACGTTTCTCCCTTGCGTCCTGTGTTCGAGTGTCTTCAAAGCCCATGACACCTTTGGTAAAGGCTGTTCTCCAACTGGAGCACTCACAGGCCAGTATTTCCCAATGCAACCCTTGGGGACTATGAACTTGATCAGAAACTCACAGGAGAGGGGTGGTTAACCTGTTCCCCTCTGACTGTTTTTGTTTAGCTCAGAAGCTATCTCTCAGCATCTTTTCCTCATGGGGTTAGACAGTACATAACTAGTAATAGCTTAGGCACACTCCCACCCTGCAATTGCTCAGCTCAAATTCACACCATACTCAGTAGTACTTCTATTTTTTAAAATAACACAGCATTGGTTTGGCACACAACATCTACTTTAGGGAGAAGAGCGATTGTGAAGCAGCGCACAAAGATTTTCCATCCATGTCCTGCTTTGATCTTTAGTTAATCTGCCTAGTGTTCTCTAAGAACATGTTTTCATATTATACAGTAGTAAATAGATCAACTGGGATTAAAATTCAATTTTAGAGAAAATAGTAAATATCCCCCCACCCCCGCCTTGGACCTGAGATCAACTTTAGTGACCTACATAGGACCAGGAAGAACACACACACACACACACACACACACACACACACACACACACACACACAAAATATTGCATGCACATGTTAAAGGTTACCATGTATTTTCCCCCCAATACCAGATTTTTCGTGGATGGAGCCTGAAGTTCTGGCACTGAGCTTTCATGAGCCGCAACTCAGATTAAGTGCCAACTCCCACCCCATGATGCATTCTAAGAAATGATATTATTTAGTCATAAAAATATTTATATACCGCTATATCATAAAACTATATCACAGTGGTTTACAACTATATAAAAACATAAAACCAAAGAATGAAACCATAAAAAGTTAAGAACACGTTAAATGCAAAATAAATTAATAGCAAAGCCCCTTTGTGGGGAAATAAACCCTTAATTGCCTGCATGGGCCTGACAGAATAAAAAAGTTTTCAGCCACCATTTAAAAGTCAGCACAGTAAGTGCCCTGAAATGCTCCCATTCATTAAGAAAAAAATATTTTCAAGGTGGCTTACACATCAAACAATAAATACAGAGTAAGACAACAATGACAGTTTTGGAAAGCATAACAAAGCCACACAGGTAAAATGGAGCGAGTGCATGTTGTTTGTGCAAAATAAAGTTTGTGTGGGAGAGAAATAATTCTTTGGTGCCAAGATCCAAGTTTGGGGCAAGTACTCTTTGGTGAGAGATCCCCAGCAGAGATTTAAAATCAGAAAATATGCAGCAAAGTATAGCATGGAAATATAGGCTGTGAAACCTTTAAAGTGTGCCCCTCCAGGTGAGTTCCAAAATGCCCCCTTAAAAGATTTCTTTCCAGAGTTTCCCTCTTCCCCCAGCATAGGAAAAGACGGCGCAATTGGCAAGTTTAAAAAATAGGTTACCGGTACTTACAATCCCTTCAAAGGTCTGATTCACGTGCCTCAGAATTATTGCACAGGCAGTAAAATTTAGCTTCGCTACAAAGCAGTGAAAGTTCCTAAATTATTGGTAGAGATCAGTGAGAGCCATGCGGTTCAGCTGGAGCAACCATTTCAAACCTCTTCACACAATGAGTTTCTCAGACTGGGGGAGAACAAAACCTTGATTACCTAGTTCCTTCAAAGAGGAGGGGAAGTAGACATAGCCAAGCCTGGCAGGACAGCTTACTCTATGGTTTTAACCCCTTCATGCATTAATTAGCCTTAAGCATTATATGAAGCTGGTTATCCCACACACATTAAAAAGATGGTCTTGCCAGTACCCAGACCATTGGCCGTTAGACCTATGTAAGTATTAAAGTACTAAGCATGCTTTGGCATGCCAAGGGCATGGGTTCCATCTTGGAATGGAAAAAAGCTTCCCCTGGCAAACGAGTACAGAGACCAAAGGCACATGCCAAATTACTTACTTTAAAGTTGAGTTTTAGTTACCAGGCTGGGGGTAGGAATATGGGAACGCCAATTAGTTGGGCTCCTGTGTTTTCCAGTTACTAAGAAGCACACAGGGGCACATGTGACAATCCTTAACACATGGTTTAGGTCCTGGAAGTAGCCTCTAAAGACATGCTTAAGGGCAGGAAAAGAACCACCCCTTTATGTATTTTGAGGGGATGTTTCATCTGTGACAGAGAGAGGGTGATGTTTTCTGTATTTTCTTTAAACATTTCCCCACACCCATAGCTCCCTAATGCGATTTGTGGATCAGAAACAATGCAATGGAGTTTCATGTGTGGGGGGGAAAACACACACACACACACACAGAGAGAGAGAGAGAGAGAGAGAGAGAGAGAGAGAGAGAGAGAGAGAGAGAGAGAGAGAAGATAAAAAATTCCTTCAGTAGCACCTTAAAGACCAACTAAGTTTTTATTTTGGTATGAGCTTTCGTGTGCATGCATGTGCATACCATTTATTTTGGTATGAGCTTATCTGAAGAAGTGTGCATGCACACGAAAGCTCATACCAAAATAAAAACTTAGTTGGTCTTTAAGGTGCTACTGAAGGATTTTTTTTATTTTGCTTCGACTCAGACCAACACGGCTACCTACCTGTAACTAGAACTATGGAAGGCACCACATTGAGCCGCACGAAATGGAAGTCCATCAACCTCACCAAGGTATCTGAAGAAGTGTGCATGCACACGAAAGCTCATACAGTACCAAAATAAAAACTTAGTTGGGCTTTAAGGTGCTACTGAAAGAATTTTTTTATTTTATGGAGACAAGAGTTTCATTATTCCTCCACTGCATGGCAGCAGAGCACCACAGAAAATCAACAGAGATTAATTCAGCTAGCACTGCTTAAGCGACTTCTTGAAGATGAGAAGGGAATGCAGTGTCTGAGTTCATTCTTCCCTGTCCCTTCCCTGTCCCCGTGTTGTTCGTAACACATACACGACACACCTTCGGTTTTCTGGCATAGGACTTGAAGCCAGAATACACCCACAGCACCCTTTCAAGCCAGATATTCGAGGCAGTTTATGTTCGCAATGGTAAAGAAAGAACCATTTCTGCCTGAAACCTACTGCTGGTCAGAGTAGCGGTGGTGAAGTCAAACAGCACCAAAGTGAGCTCTCCGGGGCACAAGCCCAGGAAGTGCGGTCTGGTCTGCCCAGATAACAAGGCCTCCCTCTCAGCCTCACTGATGTGGTCCGAAGGAAAACAGGGCAAGACGTTTGGTACCAGCTAGGCTGCAGGAGTTGAGGGAAGGGGGCAGTAGTGTAGGAAGGCAGGGGCGGGGTAGGTGGGTGGGGTTTGCACCGGGCATTATGGAGGGCTGCCGGGTGGCACGAGGGCTACTGGGAGAGCTGCAGGCTGATTTCTTTTCTTTCTTTCTTTTATAATAACCTTTTATTTGGTTTACAAAAATATCTATATAAAACAAAACCAATTCCCAATCCAAATATTGAATCATAGAATCATAGAGTTGGAAGAGACCACAAGGGCCATCCAGTCCAACCCCCTGCCAAGCAGGAAACACCATCAAAGCATTCCTGACATATGCCTGTCAAGCCTCCGCTTAAAGACCTCCAAAGAAGGAGACTCCACCACACTCCTTGGCAGCAAATTCCACTGCCGAACAGCTCTTACTGTCAGGAAGTTCTTCCTAATGTTTAGGTGGAATCTTCTTTCTTGTAGTTTGAATCCATTGCTCCGTGTCCGCTTCTCTGGAGCAGCAGAAAACAACCTTTCTCCCTCCTCTATATGACATCCTTTTATATATTTGAACATGGCTATCATATCACCCCTTAACCTTCTCTTCTCCAGGTTAAACATACCCAGCTCCCTAAGCTGTTCCTCATAAGGCATCGTTTCCAGGCCTTTGACCATTTTGGTTGCCCTCTTCTGGACACGTTCCAGCTCGTCAGTATCCTTCTTGAACTATGGTGCCCACAACTGGACACAGTACTCCAGGTGAGGTCTGACCAGAGCAGAATACAGTGGTACTATTACTTCCCTTGATCTAGATGCTATACTCCTATTGATGCAGCCCAGAATTGCATTGGCTTTTTTAGCTGCTGCATCACACTGCTGACTCATGTCAAGTTTGTGGTCTACCAAGACTCCTAGATCCTTTTCACATGTTCTCAAGCCAGGTGTCTCCCATCCTGTATTTGTGCCTTTCATTTTTTTTTTGCCCAAGTTTAGTTCTTTACATTTCTCCTTGTTAAAATTCATCTTGTTTGCTTTGGCCCAGTTGTCTAATCTATTAAGGTCATTTTGAGATTACTCTGAATCTCCTGATTTCTCTTCATCCCTTCCATGGGTCCTATCGAACCTATTTTTAACTGCATATCACTTCTGCTTCTCCAATTTTTTTACATTTCTAAATGATCCATATGTTCTGTTACAAATGTATTTAAAATCCTGCCAATGTTTTAACCTGCTTGCAATGTTCTTGTATATATATTACAAACTTTTCCCATTTTTTTCTAAAGTCCTTGTTTTCTGGATTCCTGAGCTTCCCAGTTAATTTTGCCAGTTCGGCATAGTCCGGAAATCAAATGAAAAGGTTCCAAGAACTCGAGCCAGGAAGGAGATTAATTAAGAATTCTTCAAACTGTTTTATGCTTAAAGTAATGAGACAAATTCCAGTTGAAATGATTTTCAAATCCAGGACAAGGCCCTGTTTTGTTTATTCTTCATCAGCTATAGTTTCATGGTCAAAGTGTACAATTGTGTTTGCAAACTCCAACTGGAATTTGTCTCATTACTTTAAGCATAAAACAGTTTGAAGAATTCTTAATTAATCTCCTTCCTGGCCCGGGTTCTTGGAACCGTTTTTGATGGCACCAGCAAAGAGGGTGGTGCTGTGGTCTAAACCACTGATCCTCTTGGGCTTGCCGATCGTAAGGTCGGCGGTTCAAATCCCAGTGACGGAGTGAGCTCCCATTGCTCTGTCCCAGCTCCTGCCAGCCTAGCAGTTCAAAAGCGCTCCAGTGCAAGTAGATAAACAGGTACCGCTGTGCGTTCTGGTTTCCGTCACAGTGTTCTGTTGCGCCAGAAGCGGTTTAGTCCTGCTGGCCACGTGACCCGGAAAGCTGTCTGTGGACAAACGCCAGCTCCCTCAGCCTGAAAGCGGGATGGGCGCAGCAATGCCATAGTCGCCTTTGAGTGGACTTAACTGTCCAGTAGTCCTTTACCTTCACCTTTTTTAAAACTGCTTAAGCACAATGTGGCGTGATCTTGCTACACCTGCTTTATAAGAGGATGGTTTTGTGCTGCTAGCATCGATGTACTATAGCAATCAAGAAATGTAATGATCTGCAACCCACCGTGGATGTTTTCATTACATTAGTGACTATCAGTTTGATGAGAACCCCTCTTTAATGAATACCTGACAAGGAAATCATTCAAAGGGAATGGTTTGACTTGACAGAAGCGAATTTCATATACTGTTTATGAGGTAAAAATATTCAGCAATTAGACTTTATAAAAAAAAAGTGGGGTTTCAGTATGAACAACTCATTCGAAATTATGAAGATCTCAAATTTTCTTTTATTGTGGCGCACTCATTAAAAATGTTGGAGGTCAAGGTGGGCCGTATAATAAACTATCCCCACTCTATTACCAGCAATATGTTATGAAAATCGTGAGCTCTAGGCTGGGAAATGCCTACCCCTCAATAAATGGGACATATTTAGAAGGAAGTTAGTAGACTGAATCAGCCTTTTTCTAGTTTTATTTATTAATACTTTCAAATTTATACATTTCATTAGTTTTACAATCAATTTAACATTTCAAAATTTGACTTGCTTCCCTCTCTTCCCAGCCTGACCGTAGGGCCGGCCCTGTTCCTGAAATTCTTTAAATACACAAAGAATGCCAAAATGCAAACTCCCGAACCTCCCTAAAGCCACCCAAATAATATTCTAGTTTAGACTGAGTAGCATCCTTTTCTAGCTGGCTAAGGTCATGTCTAATTAAAGTCTCAAGGAATCTACGAGGACATTTGCCTTTTCACGATTTGCAAAACCCAGCTATACTTAGCTTACAAATTTCAGAGAGTTTCTGAAACAAAGCTGAAAGACTGCTTACCTGCAGACCCTAAGAGGACTAGATATCTAATTATAATTTCAAAATAAATGGCATCCCCCTAGTGCAAGAATCAATCCAGCAGCAATGAAGATTTAGCTGGGAAAACAAAGCAGCGAAAGAATGGACCTGATGAGGCGACAGGCAGGCGCAGGAAGAAACCTCTTGACAGGAAAGGAAGGAGGAGATTCCCCTCTGAGCAGATGCCTCAAAGTCCTGAAGAATCATCACGACTCAGGAGGAGCAATACTGCCCCAGTGTCAAGGTAGGTGGGTTGCCAAGGTAACAGAATCCCACCTTCCTTTGTGACATCTCTTGCTGCTGGCTTAAAAACCACCGACCACAGATATCCAGTGTGGGTTAGCTGGAGGGAGTGAGGAGGTGATGGAGAGGAGGGGAGATTAGAGAGTTCTATTTTTGTCTACTTTTTACTTCTATTCTTTTTTATTTGTATATTAATTTTATTCTCTCTCTTTTTGCTTCTGTATTTATTTTATTCTTCAGTTTTTGCTTCTGTATTTATTTTATTCTTCAGTTTTTGCTTCTGTATTTATTTCAGTCATTCTTTTATTTTTCAATTTTTTTTCAGTGCAAACATTCATTTATTTTGTGTACACTTTTCTTTTTATATACTTTGTGTGTACATTTTGTGTATGGTTGTTTTAGACAGAGATTTAGGATTAGGGGTAGAGGTGGGATTAGGGGTTGGGGTGAAGGTTAAGTGGGCATTTTAGGTAGATGGGTCGTTTAGATACTGCAAAGCGGTCTTTTCAGGAGAAACTTCCAGCGGGTTCAAAATGTAAGTAGGATTTCTTCAATTTCTACTACAATACTACTCACACAGGGAGCCAGTGTGGTGTAGTGGTTAAGAGCGGTAGACTTGTAATCTGGGTTCGCGTCTCCGCTCCTCCACATGAGCTGCTGGGTGACCTTGGACTAGTCACACTTCTTTGAAGTCTCTCAGCCCCACTCACCTCACAGAGTGTTTGTTGTGGGGGAGGAAGGGAAAGGAGAATGTTAGCCGCTTTGAGACTCCTTCGGGTAGTGATAAAGCGGGATATCAAATCCAAACTACTACTACTACTACTCTTCTTCTTCTTCTTCTTCTTCTTCTTCTTCTTCTTCTTCTTCTTCTTCTTCTTCTTCTTCTTCTTCTTCTTCTTCTTCTTCGTATCCTGGAGTGATGACACAGGACCCCACTCCCTTGGGAGTGACTAAGTCAGTCGCCCGACTCCTTTGCTGAGTCCAGAAAAGATTGAGTGAGTAAAAATTTGTGGCAGGCAGTGGCACCGTCTTGTACCTGATATTGAGGGGGCCCAACGTTACACACGCGCAACATCACACGGGCAATGTGTGGCTAATGCACATAATTAGTTAATTAATTAATTAATTTTATATACTGCCCTATACCCGGAGGTCTCAGGGCGGTTCACAGAATAAAATCAAGACATAAAACCACAAAATGCATAATAAAAACAAAAACAACAGCCCAATTAACCCCCCCCCAAAAAACACATTTAAAAAGGGCATAGGATGTCAAACAGATCAACCAAAGGCCTGGTTAAAGAGGAATGTTTTTGCCTGGCGCCTAAAGGTGTATAATGAAGGCGCCAGGCAAACTTCCTTGGGGAGAGCATTCCAGAGATGGAGAGCCACTGCAGAGAAGGCCCCGTTCTCAAGTTTCCACCCTCTGGACCTCTCAAGGAGGAGGCACATGAAGGAGGGCCTCAGAAGATGATCTCAGGGTCCAGGTAGGTTCATATGAAAAGAGGCCGTCCTTGGGGTATTGCGGTCCTGAGCCATTTTATAGGTCAAACCCAGCATTTTGCATTGGGCTCGGAAACTATGTGGTGCAGTCGGACCAGGATCAGTTTTAATATGCTCAAACCGTCTGGCTCTGGTGAGCAACCTGGCCGCTGAATTCTGCACCAGCTGAAGTTTCTGAGCCGTCTTCAGAGGCAGCCCCACGTATAACAACACATTGCAGTATAACACATCGTCGGGAGGAGGCCAAGCATGGAGCCCAGTGCTGTGTGGCTTCAATGGCTGTTGGCTCCTCCCCTCTGACATTCGGGGAGAGCCAACCACGGATGCTGCACCGCACTCGGCTCTGCGCTCTGCCTGCTCTGCCCCAGGGCCAGATTTAGAGGAAGAGAGGCCCTAGGCTACTCCACTTGTGAAGGCCCTCCCCACCCCCCACCCTCACAACTAGAAGAAAATGGAAGAGCGTTATAAACAAAATTGAGTGAAGCCGAGGATGGTGACGGGTATTTAAAATTCTGCAATTCACAATTTCACCTCTAAAGGACATAAGATACAGTGGTACCTCGCAAGACGAATGCCTCGCGCAATGAAAAACTCACAAGACGAAAGCGTTTTGCGATGTTTTTGGTGACTCGCAAGACGAAGTTTTCTATGGCCGCGCTTCGCAAGACAATGTTTTTTGGCGGTTTTTTGTTTGCTTGTTTGCTTGTTTTGCCATAGCAAACCGCGCTTCGCAAGACGAAATTATCACAAGACGAAGCAACTCGCAGAACGAATTACTTTTGTCTTGCGAGGTGTGACGGAATAGTGCCTGATGATGACTACAGTTCATCATGGGTTAATCTATCACTCCCAGTTTTGGCAGGTGTTCCTTGGGAGGCGGAGCTTGAGGGGATTCTAAATGGCAGTTGGCAGTTGGGAGTTGGCAGTTGGGGAGTAGAGTGTTAGAGAGGGATGCAGGAGCTGTATTAACAAGTCTGTGTTATATGAAAAGAAGATGATGAACTAAGAGTTTAAACAAATGAAACCATAAAGAAATATACATGTTCTCCAGTTAAATAAAGCTTTCATCTATGTTGTGTCAAATTGGATGTTCCTCCTTATTCCAGCAACGTATCTAAACTCAAAAGGGTGGTGACTGAAGAGGGGAGATAAAACTAAGCCTGGGTAGCAGGTGGATAGTTTGCATCTCAAAGTCACGCACAGAGGAGGCAAGTGGAGGGGAAAGAGTGCCTTGCAGTGGCTAAAGTGCTGAGGCAACAGCTGCTGAGGTGAACCTGAGTTGAGAGGGAAACCTTACTGAGGGCACAAGATTGTTCCTGTTACATTTGCCTGGAGTTTTTAAGGATACAGAGCCACGTTATTTGGAAAGCTGGAACTGTACTCTATCTACTAGCAAACCCATATAAAAACAGGGAGTTTATTTGGGAGAAAGAAGGAATAGTGGGTTGTTTGAACAATAACTGAATTCCTTCAGCACACTGTTAGTAATAGAGGAGGGAGGATCGTCACACGAGGCACCACTGTATTATTGTTAAATACCATGGTGATTTTTTGAAAATGCATAAAATTAACACTGGAAAACTTTTTGCAATAAATGAACTTTGTAAACCTTTGGAGTGGGCTTGGCCGGGGGCCTGGGCAGGCTGGGGGTTAGGAGGGTTAGGGATCAGGAACCGAGTTGTTCTTATTTGGCAAGGCCGCTAGATCTCCAAACCAAGCAACTAGTCCTGATTGCTACTCGGAGGAGAAGAACACAGATTGAACACTTCACTAAATTTTATTTTCTGAAAGGTCGCTTTCCTTGTGAGACGTGAACCCCAGCCTATACCATTTCCAAGCTGATGGGTGCACAGTTTAATGAATGCCACGAATCCTTATGATTGAATGAAAGGCTTCTGATTATTTACATGTTTACTTTAATAAATATGGCTCTGATTAAACAACAGCTCCTGATTGTGTAGCCGAGATGGTTCGTCATTGGCATGCTGCTTTTGAGAAAAAAATCTGTGCAGCTGCTTGTCGGTACTATTTTTGGCTATACTGTGGGGAGCAGAGGAACTGATCTGGCTATCTGCCTAGAAGGGGCCTTGCAGGTAAAGGAGTGGCTTGGAGGCCTTTAAGGAGTATGAATCACGGAGTGATAAGAGAATCTCTTTCTGAATTTATTTTTTAAAAACCTTACAAAAGCACCACTTGCAAAAAAACAACAACTAGACCTACTGATAGAAGACATGCATTATATAAAACCAAAGGAAATTTGTTAAACGGGGAGCCCCTTTCTCCTCTTCCCCAACTGATAAACTTAAAATTAAGCTGGATATTAAAATGCATCTTATTGCTACAGGCATTTGTAGATCGTCGTTTTGCATTCACAGCATTGCACAGCAAACCCAGCAGACCTTGGGTACTGGAATGACTCTACCAGTCCACGTTGGCCATTGGATCATTGAACCGTGGTGGTGGTGGTGTTTCTCAGAGAAAAGCCTTGCTCCTTGCTAATTTGCACCTATGTGGGTCTTTGCCTGCATTCAAGTTTCGAAATGGCTCCTTGAGTATCACTGAGGGGGGTGGGGAGCTGTTGTTGCACCCCAGCTGTCAGGGAGCTGACAAGGAGAGCAGGTTGTTCACAGACCAGAGAAAGACAGTGAAGCCACTTGGCTTAATTCCAGCTAGTTTCTTTATGAAGGAAGCAGAACGGAGAACACACTGAGACTTCTAAGTGTTGCTCCTGTCTGGATGAAGCAGTTGCCCAGACTGCCCCCTTCTTCCCTCCCTAGCCCTCTGTGTCAGGCTTGTCTCTCTGTCTACGGCAAGTCCCAAGGGACCCTCTCTGTGTCTGCCTGGCTCGCTGATCGGTGACGTGCAATAGATCTCTTGTTCTGGGACGGGGCTGCCTTGGAGGCTGTCAGCGGAGAAGCTATCAGAGTGGCTCTGCAGTCGAGCTCCCAAATCTGATTTCTGTCCCTGCCCTGTGCTGGGTCACTTGCCTGTTTCCTTCATCATCCTTCAAGCTCCCTGCCTCCAGTAGTTCCCAGCTCGTCCCCTCCTTTGGGTTGTGACCGGTTTCCCACCGCCAGGATCCAGGATCCAATTCCTCTCCCTCTGTGCTTTCCCTGGGGGGCTCTTGGTCAAGCAGCTTCCACCACCCCTCCTCAGCCAGCCAGCCCCTGACATCCACTCCCAGCAGCCCACATAATATGACCCTATGGTCAGGGATGGTGGGAGCTGTAGTCCAACAACATATACCCCATCGTTGGGCTAAACTGAGAGCGCTAAAAGCAGTTTTGTGGTATTAAAACAATTGGTTCATCTTAAAACTACCATATTTTTTGTGTGTCTAAGATGATGTCTTTTTATTATTATTTTTATTCAAAAAAATTGGGGTCGTCTTATACATGGATAGTGCAGAGGTGGGATGGGTGATCAGTGGCAGCTGCAAGCAGGAGATTGTCGGTGGTGATTGGGCAGGTGATTGGTGGCTGCGTCGTGGCCTGCTGACAATTGGCTGCTGCTACGGCAATTGGGCGTGCGATTGGTAGCTGCTGGTGGCGAGCGGGCAGACGATTGGTGGCTTTGATGAGGTGTGCAATTGGCAGCAGCGGTCATGTATGTGAGCGAAGAAAGCTCAACAACTCTGGCAATCTCCTCCTATTTCCTTAATTTGGTGTCCCCAAAAAATAGGGGTTGTCTTATACACGGGGGCGTGTTATACATGGGAAAATACAGTAAGTATGCAGCAGCACTACCCATATTGAAATAGATCTGCACCAGCAAAGATTTGTTCGAAAGTCAGTGCTTGCCATGGTTTAACAAAAGCTGCTCCTTGGGCGTAGAATTTTAATTCTAAAGACTCTCAGGTTTCCTTTACTGTTCAGCTAGTCAGCCCAAATATATCTGTGACATCAGAGTAGTTGAGCCAATAGCAGTTAAAAGGACAATGGCAGTGTTGTGTAAAAAAGTTGAGGAAACCGACATTTATATATATATGAAGATTCTCAGCATTTGGAAACACTGGGCGAAGAGAATAGGCCTCCAAAGGGGAACTCAAATAAAGGTCAGTTTTGTTCTTCAGCTAGGGGTGGGGTGAAATTCTGTTCAGGTCACATTTAAATGTGAACCCAGCCAATTCATGCTTCCGGAATCAAAGCATAGCTATCCTTTCCAAGCCACACTTGCGACTTTTGCGACGCAACTCTCTAATAAAAAAAAGAAATGTGTTCATAAAATGCATACATTTAGGGAAAGTGTACTGAACATGTGTGCATTCTTTAAAAATTGCATTCTGCTAGGGAGATGTTGCTTGCCAAGATGTGTGTGTGAGGCAAAATTGCATACAGAAATATTCATGTCAGGAGAAATCGGCACTGAAGTGTTGACAATTTTGGGGAAGTCTTTCTTTTTTTAAGTTAAAAACGAAACCAATGCAGAAAACATGAAAAACCAGAAGGACTCGAAATGTATAGATTCACTAATAATGATAATAATAATAATAATAATAATAATAATAATAATAATCCCCTCTGTGACAGGATTGATGGAGATGCACTATTGCTGGCCCAGTCTCATAGACTTTTACTGACATTGATATAGCTCTCTTAGAAAACAATGCATCCCTGAGCAATTGTCCGGGGACCCCCTCTAGTTCCACAGTGAGATAAAGGAGCAAAATTTCACCAAGAAAGTAGAATCCATTCATATATTAAGCAAAACAGAAACATCATCACCTATTCCCACCCCCCATCCACCCTCCCACCCCCTATCTATCTTGTTTTCCCTCTTTCTTCTTAGTGTCTCAATAAATGAAACTGATTTGCAAAAATGATACATGTTAAAATATGAGAGGCACTGAACACACCTTTGTAATTCAAGAAACCTTTAATAAAAAAGAAAGAAAGAAAAGAAAGTGGAATCCATGGGCAGGAAGAAAACGAGACCTTCCGAATTTCTGTCAGAGTGTTGTTCAAGGTAAAGGGGAAAGGCTTGGTTTTTTTAACAGCGGCAACTTGGTTTTAGCCGTTTGCAGAGACGAGGAGAAGAGTGGGCATTTTCATCGTTCCAAATCCATGGGGCATCGGTAGGAAAGTTAGCAGTTGTGAAGCGGCAAACAGCTGCATGGACGGGTATTCAGGAAGGATGATTCAGTGTGACCAGGCAGGGGCGAGAGCTGTGTGAGTAGAACTGGGTACGCACAAGTGGTTGTGGGTGGTTATGACTGAGTATCACCACGGAGGAGCAAATTAGAATGATGTGTCAGAGCAAAAGAAGAGAGGAGAGACTGGGTGTTATTTGGGAGCTCTTGACTCCTTTGGAGATAGGTACTTGACCTGATACAGAGACACAAAAGCAGATTTTTAAAAATCGAAACTATCACCCAGATTGTTGACGATGTTATTTTCCCATTTGTTCTAACCATCCCTCATTATCAAGGGCAGTTCCTATTTTCTAGTTCCTGTCTTTGCTGAATCACTTGCACATAAGAAAGAGACCTGTCAGGTAAGCTCAAAGGCCCGTCTTCCACGCCTCACAGATACCTGTGGGAAGTTCACAAACAGGTGTTCCTTTCTTCATCGGAAACAGTGCTCTTTTTTTCTTAAAAAAATGTTTAGGGTACTATCATTTTGACTCAAGAAAATCACCATTTTATGTACTGTGTTATATATGTTCAAAGTTAAGACGAATAAATGCATTGGGGAAAGGCAGGAAGTTCGAGGAATAAAATAAAATTAAACATAAGAGGTAGTTATTAGGCCCACCTTCCTATCCCACTCCTTACTTAACAATGATATTGAGAAAGAAGAGAACATAAACTTCAATGATAAATAACAACAAAACGATTCGACTAAAAGATTATTTTATTAAAGTGAATGACATTCAAATGGCAAAGACTATGGAATAACAGGTACGACAGGGAAACATGGATGAATTAGGTGAGGGAGGGAATGGTGGATGGGCGGGGAGGGGGAGGGAAAGTGAGGGTTGGGAGTAACGACTATTCTTTATTTAACTTTAATTGATGGATCAAAAACGTTTTGGATATATTTTGTATTTTGATTGTGAGTATCTTCATTTCCCCCCCCCCCTTTTTCTTTCTTCCTTTCTCTTTTTCTTTACTTTTTCTGTTCTTCGGTTTTTCGCAATCGTTGTAATTTGTATCAAGGTTGTATTTTTACTGAAAACATATATGTATACACTGAAACGTTTTGCAATAAAAAAAAAGAAAGAAAATCACCATTTTATAGTTCAAATCGGGGAAAATAAATACAGTAAATGGACCAAAGTACTGTATAAAGAACATGTTACAAAAGAGGCTCCTGTTGAAACCAGAGGGACATTGCTATTCCTGACAACAAATCCTAATTATTGGATTCTTTTGCCCCATTTTTTTGTGCCTGCCAAACAGCCGTGTCATGCTTATGATAATATTTTATTCTCTTGTTAATTATGCTGTTTTAAATGTGCATTTTATATTTTGACTTCACTTAGCAATTTTTTTTAAAAAAAATGTTTTTGTTGTTGCTAACTTTGTGTTAAGTATGTATTCTGTAGCTGACCTCCTTTATAATGTTTTATTTTGAAACCTTTAAAATAATATTTTAGTTTTCTGTTTATTATGTTGTTTTGACTGTATACTCTATATTTGGTTTTCTTCAGAAATGTTTGATTCAAGATTGTTTTATTGATGCTTTTAAAATGTTGTACTGTAAACCCCTTTGAGATTTTTCTTAAAAATATAAAGTGGTATAGAAATGAAATAAATAATAATAAATAAATAAGTTACCTCCACATTCCACACTGCTTCGCACATTAAACACTCACTTCCATCTGAGACTCAGGAAACACCAGGAAAGGAAATGAAGCTGCCATGGGAGGTGGTAACAATGAAACTGACCAATCACTGTGCTAGATTCCAATTCGTGCTTCACACATTAAATGCTCGCTTCCGTCTGATACTCAGGAAACACCGTGACAGGAAATGAAGCTGCCATCGGGGGTAGTAACAGAACTGATGATTTACCATGCTAGAGAAGCAACTATTTTTTTTTGTTTCCTTCAGAAATGTTTGATTCAAGATTGTTTTACTGATGTTTTTATTATGTTGTAAACCACTTTGAGATTTTTTCTTTAAAATATCAAGTGGTATAGAAATGAAATAATTAATTAATTAATGCTAGCTTTCATCTGAGACTCAGGAAACACCAGGAAAGGAAATGAAGCCGCCATCGGAGGTGGTAACAACGAAACTGACCAATCACCGTGCTAGATTCCAATTCCTGCTTCACACATTAAACGCTCACTTCCATCTGAGACTCAGGAAACACCGTGACAGGAAATGTAGCCGCCATCGGGGATAGCAACGGAACTGACAATTCACCATGCTAGAGAAGAAACTATTTTTTAAAAAATATTAGTTGCTTCTCCCGTTGGATTCACAAAATGTTTAGGGGTATGCCTACCCCTGCATCCCCCCCAGAAAAAAGCACTTATTGGAGAAATGTTTTGGGGGGCGGACGCCTCTATTTTCATCGGAGAAATGTTGGAGGGTATGGAACAGGGTGTCCCTTTTTTAATCAGAAAAATATCGGCGTGTGTGTTCTTCTCTGGTGGAGGCCCGGTGCCATTTTATTATTTCCCCTCAGGTTTCAAAACGCCTTGGGCCAGGCCTGTCTGTGGA
Source organism: Zootoca vivipara (assembly GCF_965207765.1). Lineage (NCBI taxonomy): Eukaryota > Metazoa > Chordata > Lepidosauria > Squamata > Lacertidae > Zootoca > Zootoca vivipara. Next base: position 15,439,588 of record NC_142582.1, read on the forward strand.
CCAGTTGTAGTCTCAAACATCTGGAGGGCATCAGGTTCCCAGACTACGACTCCCATCATCCCACAGGCCATACCTGACTGGGGCTGATGGGACTTGGAGTCCAAAGCTTCTGAAGGGCACCTGGTGAGGGATATTTGCTTTTATTATCTATAGCTTTGTGACTTGAATGAGAATAAAAACACATTTGCAGAGGCTTTTTGAGGGAGAGGAACAACAGTGTCACAGTGGGAGGCCTGGGTTCTGAGCGCCTCTGACAAAAAACAACACCAAAGCTGACATCAGGAAATTAAAGCTTTTGTGAAAAGAGAGTATATATATATATATATATATATATATATATATATCCCACACCCTAGGTGAGCAGGCATCAATTTGGCCCTGGTCCTGCTTATTCACAGGATACATCACAACTTGGAACGAGAACGGGGGCTGGAAAACGCTCAGCCTCTGCCGCATTTTAAATAGCTTTGTTCCAGACTGAGCGATCATTGTAATTAAAGTGAAGCCGGCTGTCACTCAAATTGAAGCTACCAAATTGCAGGTCTGAGAGGTGATGCAGAAGCAGGTATCCAACTGCCTGGCAATCCAAAGGCATAAACGAAACTTTTGAGTTTGCATCCATTGAGAGCCTTGCCAGGTTGGAATCCGCACAGGAAACGGAAGTGGAGAGGTTCCTGGTAAACTGGGCATGTCCATTTTTTTTAAAAAAAAGAAGCCTAAGAAGCTCAGTGGTTTAGACCACAGCGCCACCCGCTCCCTTTACCTGCCCATCAGTATAGACAGTGAAGTGGTAAACGGAACAGTGATCTGATTCAGGATAAAACAGCTTCCTAAACTCAGAAGTCCTTTTCATGTGTGCCTAATTTAGTTGCATTTCCTAATGCAATTATCTCGTGAATGCACATGACTAAATTAGGACCGTGAATTTCAGTGGGTTTACTCTGAGCCAGGAGCGTACCCAGGATCAAAACTAGGGGTGGGGAGCAAGCCATGGTCGTTCAGGTTGTGACATTTCAGCACGGAAAAGGTGAATGAAACCAAAATTTTAAGAAAATTATATATAATTATAGCAGTGCTGTATTACGCTAGTTATTACAATTTTTGCTTTAAAAAAATTAATTGTTATTCTAGTTACATGTCTTATACTAATATCATTTTTCTTGGGTTTGAAGAAAACTTGTTCAAAACTTTCGTTTCAATCCAGTCCTGATTTTCCTTGAAGAATTTCCGATGGACACTCATCAAACACAACCCATTCAGTCTGTCCTCTCCCATTGCACTTCTGAGCCAGGTCTTTACCCTTTGAAATTTAATTTTCTACAGAAATTACTTAACTTACCTTTTTGGAACCAGTTTCTTATATCCATTTAGGCAGCCTCGATGTCTTCTAAATGTAAATAAGAAGGTAAACTAATAGCGGGCGGCTCAGTTTAGCGGCAGGCGGCTCAGTTTAGTGACGCGGAACTCACTAGACCCCTCTAGAAGATTCCCTCTTCTCTCTGCTAGAGCCCGCTAGAGACCTCTCCCTCCCTTGAATCCCAATGGCTGGCTGATATAGATTCCTCTACCAGTCGCTAGGTGGCTCTAGTGTGGTAAACAACTGATTATTCGCCATCACCCTACCTAATTTTGTTTCGTTTCATCACGTTATAACCATTTCATTTTGGGGGGCTTCTAGGGGGCAGCTGCCCCCCTGCCCCTCGCTGGGTGGGTACACCCATGCTGTGAGCAAAACTGGGTTGAAAACTACCCATACTCTGCTCCTCATATTCTCTTTTACATATGCCCATTTCCACTGTTCTGGTTAGAATCTGATATTTGTGAGTGGAGAGCATTGTTCCCCCTAAGAAGATATTTTAAATAAATTTCTATGGGGCAGTCAGTTCCAAAACGAACACGGCTATTTATGACAACCAGATCGTAAGCATTTCTTACCTCCTACAGCTTTAACCTGTTTATTATACACGCTGTGCTTTTTCGTGTTAATAGGGAGAGTGAGCATCGCTGCAGCTAATAGTCAACTCAGTTGGTGAGTGTTAACAGCACTGCAGCCAACATGAGGCCAGTGAAAAACAAGATGGATATGTTCATGTGCTCAGAGGAAGCTTAGCTTGCAGAAGTACAAGAAGTAGTTGAACATCTCAAAATAGTACAAAAAAGAGGAAACCCAGCCAGATGGGTGGGGTTGTTGTTGTTGTTGTTGTGTTGTTGTTGTTGTTGTTGTTGTATGCTCAGTAGCCATGGGATGTTGAATGTGAATTGGAAAAGAAAATGTATGTTGTGTTAGAGGAACAGAAAAGAATTGGAATGCCTTGCTTCAGCTCCTTCAGCTCCCCTCCTTAGGGGTAGGGATGGGGAAATCTGTCAATTTTGGTTCTCTCATTTTTTTCTCCAACCTCAAATTCAGTTCTCTACATTTCTGCAGCAATTTGCTTTAAAAAAAAAATCCTTATAAAATTCTTCAGCGTTTTAGGGTGAATTTCTTCTATAAGCACATTTATATATATATAGTTTGGACTAATGACATTTCTGCAAGCCATTTCCCCTAATATATTGCATTTTTGTATGTCATTTTCAAAAAAAATATTTGGTTTTTAGTCACACTTTCTCCTAATACATGCATTTTTGTGAACACTGGCTGGATAATTCTGCACCGGAAAATTCAGATAAGTGCAAATTTCGAAGCATGGCTGCGTTTTAGTTCTCATATTGTTTTGGAAAGCACAAATCTGATCGATTCAGCTTTAAATGCACACTGAATCACATCTCTCCCCCTGAGGAGGATATAGTTGGCTAGCTTACACCCAGAATGAGCACCCATGTTGTTGGGTGATGACACACTCCCATTATTTTGTTGCAGGTCCTGCTTGTCAAATACTAAGTACTCAAAATCACAAAACCTATGTACTTCTGTAGGTCTGATCCTGCCCAATAGAGGGTGTCCTTACACGTATTTTCTTTCCTTGGTGTACATAAAAAGAGCAGGCCCTGTGATGTGAAAGCACACTGACCGCATTCTTGTTCCTAATCCTCATCCAGGATAAGATTCCCGGAAAACTGATTTTGCCAGTGTGCTGTGGGAGTTGTCTTGGTTGCCCGCTGCTGATTGGCTGGTAGCTGTGACGTCACAATCCCCATTGTTCCCATGAACAACCTGCAAGCTATTTTGAAGAAATTCATTCCTGTGTGTGCTTTAAAAAGAGAAAGAACAAATCCACTTTTTTGGAAGTGGATTTAGGCTGTAGGGAGTGAAGTATAAGGTAATTTTGTTTGAAATTAGAAAAAATGTTGCAATATTTGATATTATACATAATATTTGGAAGCTGTTATAGGCGGTAGGAGTAGAAGCAGTGGTAAGAATAATTTATAGAAATGATTGAAATAGATAATATAGAAATGATAATAGATAAAGTAAGAAACGATGTAAGGATAAGATATGTAATGTGGTAAAAATTATGATTGAAATTGCTAAAGATGATTTACAGTGAAGCTCAGAAAGGGGGGTGGGTCCTGAGGAAGTCACCCTACAATGTTAAGAAAAGAGATGGAAAATTAAGAAATTTAAGCATTGTTTTTGTGCAGTGTTTATTTGTTAGGGTTCATTTTGTTATATTACGTTTTGATTTGTGTTTACTATAAAATTAATTTTAAAAAGATGAAAAAACAAGTTTCCATTTGTTTACGGGTTGTAATGTATTGTTTTATGTCACGTTCACAGTTTTTCCACTTTTTTAAAAAAGAAGCTATACAAGACCATATTCAAGTTCTCTTGATTATTATTTTAAAAACAACAACAAACCGTTAAGCGTAAGAACCCCTCTATTGTTTCTCTACCAATAGGGTCGTCTGTTGCGAACATGTGTGCAATAATGATAAAAAGGTTTTATTTTCTGTTCCGTTTGCACATGAACCTAAAAGATAGGACTATATTATATTATAATGATGCAATTTCCCCCAAAATCCCCCAAGTAGCCTGAAAAAAACACACCCTTCCAGCATTTTAACAATTTTTACATTCTTAGTGGTGCCCCAGAAAATCTTAAACCTACAATAAGAACATTTCTGCGTCATTGGGGCAGGGCCCAGGAACTGGCATAGTACCATAGTACATCTTTTTGCAGTGAGTAATCTCAGGTGTTACTTCCAGGGTAGGTTTGTACAGGCAAGTGGGTAATAACATGTTGTTCCCCACCGTAAGCATTGAGTGATGGGCTTCAATGATGAGAAGGGAACAGATACGAACCATCAAGTCCGTGGGTAGGCAAACTAAGGCCCGGGGGCCGGATCCAGCCCAATCGCCTGCGGACGGTCTGGGAATCAGCGTGTTTTTACATGAGTGGAATGTGTGGTTTTATTTAAAATGCATCTCTGGGTTATTTGTGGGGCACGGGAATTCGTTCTTTTTTTTCCTTTTCAAAATCTACCGGTAGTCCGGCCCCCCACAAGGTCTGAGGGAAAGTAGACCGGCCCCCTGCTGAAAAAGTTTGCTGACCCCTGATCCATGCAAATTTCGCCTGGGGCTCTGCAGTGAAAATCTTGGCATTGGGCCCCCTGGTAGAAATGAAATCTGTTCCCATGACTTTGATTATTGTGGACTAAGGCTTTCTACTGTTTTCTTTTGCAGTTTAGAACCAGATATTAACGATATGGTAATAGGATTTTCTTTGATAGAAAATTATTCTACAGTCACTTCCGGTACCAGCTCTCTCCTCCTGAGAGTCACTTGCTGCAAACAGTGACTCTCTCTCCAGACAGGTGTAGTTTGACTCTTAAAAGCCAAACGCACTTAAACACCTGGTTGTTTTCCTATTTCTCTGCTGCTTTTATTGCTGCACTTTTCAAGGATTGCCGCCTTGTTTTCTGTATTCCATTTATCTTCATTTTTGTTCTTATGAGTTCCCTCGAGCTTAGCGAGGAGGCAGGATATAAACGAATGGATGAATAACGCCGCGATCCAACTGAAACAGATTTCGGCTAACCTGAGGCCCTCCGGATGTGCTTGGATTCCTGCAAGCCATCACCCCCACCTAGCATAGCCAATGATTGGGGGAGCTGTAGCCTGGAAACATCTGAAGGGCCACAGGTTCTCCACCTCGGAGCGAAATGATTTTTGCCCCATGGATTTCGGGATGGGAGAGCGCTTAACTTTCCTTCTGAAATCAATGGGGGGCTGATGTTTTGATTTGATTGAGTGGAACAAACAAAGAAAGCAATTAAACAGGGGTAGGAACCATGTCAACACACCCACATATCTCATTTCCTCCCCCCCCCCGAGTTCTTGCATTTCTTCTGAAGTCCCACACGGATCACACGGCTCGCTCTTCAACGACGGCCTTTCCCCCCATAAAAACAAATGGAGACCAGCTTGTTTTGAGCTGCATTTTCAAGCAAATGGAACTCTTCTCGTGCTCGCCGCACCTCAGAAGAGCATCTCACATAAATGCCTGGAGATTTCTTTTTAAATGAGCTTTTTAAAAAAACAGAAAAAAAACAAAAAAAAAACAAGCTCTCCATATGAAACTCCATCTGAAAATCATTTGACTATCATAGCTATTTCACTAACTACTTAATTGCAGCCATCTATCTACGTCTGTCTCACCCTGACACCCACAGATGCATCCGCCCACCTAGATCTTCCCACGCAAACCTCCTCTCTGACTCATGTGACGAACGGTTGTCAAAAAGAAAAGGGAAAACAGAGGAAAGAAGAGAAATCCCCCACTCCCTTCCAAACACAAACACTTTCTTCGAACGTATGCTGTTTCCTTTTCATCTCTTTCCGTGTGTTTCTGTGAGTCATCTAGCCGGTCTCTGATCTAAACCCAGGAGACGAGAACCTACATGTACGAGGCAATTGCGTGCATTTGGCTTAGATCATGGGTGGTTGTGCAGCCGCCTTAGAAAACGCAAGCAGCTAATATTCTGAAATTCTCACTCCACCCCCATCCAAAGCATAGCCTTTAAGAAGTGCCGTTTTCACTCTGGAAGATTGTGAAGAAAATATCGGGGTGAGAACTGCCACGAAGCAAGAAAATCTGAAATATAGGTGAACTCTCTATATACACACATACAGAGATCTCAATAATTACTAGTATTTAAGAACATAAGAACATAATAAGAACTCGCTGGATCGGGTCCATGGCTCAACTTGTCCAGCATCATGTTCTCACAGTGGCTGACCAAGAACAGCCTTATACTCCGTAAATTTGTCCAATTCTCTCTTAAAGCCATACGAATTTGTGGTCCTAACCAACTACTGTGGGACTGAGTCCCATTGTGTCAGGATGCTGTCAGCAGCTCCCAGCTGGTTGCCCAGGAAAGTATAAAGACAAGGGAAAGTTTATTACCGTCCTCTTTTGTAGAACTCAGCCTCTTGGATAATTACAGGTAGGTAGCCGTGTTGGTCTGACGCAGTCAAAATAAAAATAAAAAATCCTTCCAGTAGCACCTTAGAGACCAACAAAGTTTGTCATAGAACTCAGGACGAAAGGGAGGAGGAGAAGAAGGAGAAGAGTAGTAGTTTGGATTTGATATCCTGCTTTATCACTACCCGAAGGAGTCTCAAAGCAGCCAACATTCTCCTTTCCCTTCCTCCCCCACAACAAACACTCTGTGAGGTGAGTGGGGCTGAGAGACTTCAAAGAAGTGTGACTAGCCCAAGGTCACCCAGCAAATGCATGTGGAGGAGTGGAGACACAAACCCGGTTCCCCAGATTACGAGTCTACCGCTCCTAACCACTACACCACACTGGTTCTCGTGCTAAACGTGCTAAGAGGAAGGAACGCTTGGCAAACCCTCACCGTGATCAACTCCTGCCCAGAAACCTATGTCCTTACTGTGGAAGGATGTGTGGATCCAGAATTGGCCTCCACAGTCACTTACGGACTCACTGTTAAAACTGTGTTCCTGGGAGACAATCTTACTCGGCTACGAGGGATCGCCAAAGAAGAAAGAAGACTCAAGGCTTTGAGTACAAGTCAAGTAGTTATGGATTTAAAGTTATCTGCGCCATGAGGTCAGGCTTCTCCACTATGGTGAAATGCATTGCTTTTCTGTTTTAATTACAGATAAATGTGCAGATGTTCTCCTGCATTATCGTTTGCAAATATTGTGCAGATCTCTGCCCTCTGTGGCGCATTTATTTTTATTTATTTTTTGACAATTCATCAGTGGCTCTCTTAGCTAGCTTGCTTCCATTTGTCAGGACTGCCAGGATGAGTCCAACCTACTTTCTTAAATGCACCTCCAAAACACACCTCTGCCAACCTCGTACAGATTTTCCCCAAGGAATAAGTCCCATTCAACTAAACAGGACTTACTTCTGGGCATAGGTTTGCTAAGTGCCTAGCAATACACAGTGTCGATGTAGGCCTACTTGGTTTATGACCTCATTTATGAATGTGAAATAAGAGGTACCAGCTGGAGATTTCCACACTGCCACTGAACATAGCTGCCAAGTTATCCCTTTTTTAAAGGGATTTTCCATTATGCTGAATAGGCTTCCTCGCGAGAAAAGGGAAAACTTGGCAGCTATGCCACTGACTCATTCTCAAAATAATAAGTGTTAGGAGAATCAATTAAAAAACAACAACCGAAATTAGACACTTGAGCGCAGGGCCTCCTTTTGCTCCAACAAAAAGAGATGGCAAATGTCCCGCTGGTCTCTAAATAGGCTCGGCATCTCTTCCTGGATTCATGTATTAGATGTGGCACTCATGATTAAAGAAATTAAACAGGGCCACATTAACTGCTAGGCTAACGACCACTACTTTCACAAAGCGATTCCCAGCCACTTGCCCCATAAGATCAGATGCACTTATTTCAGTGCATGCAATCGCCACAAAGGCACATGTTCACCCTAAACCAGGTATAGGCAAACTCCGGCCCTCCAGATGTTTGGGACTACAATTCCCATCATCCCTAGCTCACAGGACCAGTGGTCAGGAATGATGGGAATTGTAGTCTCAAAAACATCTGGAGGGCCGGAGTTTGCCTATGCCTGCCCTAAACTCATTCTTACTACTTCCCCTTCTGCACAGCAGGTGATTGGTGCAAATGAGAGTCATGGACTCTGCAGAACCTACGTGGTCCAAGGTGATTCAGGCTCCATATACACTATGTATACACGGAAAGCACATTCAAAGCATGTTCTTATTCCCAGCAACTCTTAAACAAACCAGAGAGCAATGTCACCTAGCAATGCCATTTGAGATTAAAGCTGGTTGGGGTGGGTGGGAGTGGGGTTTTTATTAATTAATTTAAAGATTGGTAACCAGCCTTCTGACTAAAACTTTCCAAGGTGACTAATAAGACATATTATAATGAACATGAAAACATACTTCAAGGACCGCCTCTTTCCATATGAACCTACCCGGACCCTGAGATCATTTTCTGAGGGCCTTTTTCATGTGCCTCCTCCACGAGAGGTCCAGAGGGGGGCAACACGAGAACGGGGCCTTCTCTGCAGTAGCTCCCCGTCTGTGGAATGCTCTCCCCAGGGCAGTTTGCCTGGTGCCTTCATTATTATACACCTTTAGGCAACAGGCAAAAACATTCCTCTTTAACCAGGCCTTTGGCTGATTGACATCCAATACCCTTTTAAACTGTGGGGGGGGGATGTTATTGGGTTGTTTTTGTTTTGATTATGTATTTTGTGTTTGGATATTGTGATTTTATCTTGTGACCCACCCTGAGACCTGCAGGTATAGGGCAGTATGCAAATTTGATGAATAATAATAATAATAATACCGGATTCTTAAAATCTCTGCCACACTGGTCATAGCACCAGAAGTAAGAGAAGGTGCTGTTCCAAGCAACCCAAAAGCACCCAAAGCCATCAAAGAAGAAGCCATATAAATGTCCCTAGGTGCCACCACCGAGAAGGTCCTGTTTTGTATCACCGCCTAGTATAATTCAGACAGCGACGCACAAGAAGTAGGGCCATGGAAGAAGATATCCATGTATACCGTTGCACACCAGCCTAATTTCCAAGCGGTGCAAGATTCCAGGGGTTCCAGGCACGGTGGAGGGGTTCACAGCATTGACACCCCAAAAAGGTCTTCTTTCTCCCATAGCCACAGCCTTTGATTCAAATATAGATCTAGCATGGCCCTCTCTCCTGCTTGCTTCTTTGATTCCAGCTCACATCACTGCAACTTTCAGCTCCAAAACGCTGGCTTTGTCTTTACCCACAAGCTGAGTTGGGAAAGGGGCCCCCACCCATTTGCCATCTCGCACAGAGCCGCTTCCTTGGTTCCCCTTAATGGCTCATCACCCAGCTAACCCCTCACCAGGACGCTTGCCTAGCTATTCCAAGAATCAGAAGCCTTGATTAAATTCTAACACTTGCTGGATCCAGGGATTAGAAAGGTCTCAGCCTAGACTAGAGGCTAACACCCCAAACCCCATACAATACGCAGGTTAACATGGGCTCAGACTATTTAGGGCTTAAAATGTCAAGCCCAACACTTTAAATTGGAAACCCAATTGGGAGCCGGTGAAGTAGTTGCAGAAGTGTTTCCATACGCATCTGTCAACACCCCAGCTGCCACATTTTCTACCAGCTGCAACTTGTGGGCGCTTTTCAAAGGTAAACCCCACACCGAGCGCATTGCAGTAGTCTAATCTCGACATGACTAAGGCTTGATTCACCCCCCTCACTTCTCAGCACTCTCCCACCACAGACAGAGCAGATCTGAGTAATGTACGTGGCAGTTGTTTGCGAGATGCTTATGTGCTCTCTGAAATGATTCCTTGTGGCTGCTGTTTTGCGATGGACGTGGTTTTTCATTATTTTGTCTGGAGGCACATGTTAGATTTTTAAATGTCTTGTTAATGCTGCTTGATTTGTGGGGTGTGTGGAATGTGACACATGTCCACACACCTACACAAAACACACACACTTGTGTGGCTGGGCCAGAAAGCTGTTGGATAGGGTCCAAAATCATTACCTCCTTGAGAAGACCCCCAGTGTGTATACTATATCTAGCATTCTCCTTGTCCAGGGTTTAAGTCAAACTCCCTGCAAATCTGAAATCCATCTTTTTATATAAGGTACAGAAGAAGAAGCCGGCATGTTCACAGGGAAAGGAAAATCTGGGATACTGTTGGCTTGGCGAGTGTACAGAGAGTGGAATACTCTCCTGGAGAAGACTCCAGAGTAACTAAGTCAGATGGAAAGGAATGGAAGCAAGCCTGTTACTCACATTCATGCGGAGACATGCTCTGTGCAAATAAATCCCTGGAGGAGAAATTGTTGGCTTAAAAGCCTGCGTGTTTGTGTCGTACATTCTGCGATACAGTGCAGAGCCCTGCTGCCCTTTGGTCCAGCCCTGTCTACATGTTCGTTTTATTAATTTTTGATTGTTTAAAATGACGCTCTTCACTTCAGATTTTTTTTATATAAAAAAAATAAAGAGGAAGCATTGTTGCAGACATGCTTGCCAAGGAAAACACAAGCTGTTTCTGCTCAGGCAGGGTACATACTGCATGGTGCGTCACAGGAAAGGTTCTGTCAGGGTGGAGTGGGATGGTTTATTATTTTAAAACCTCCTTGTAGTCAATGGAGCTTGCATTTCTAGCATGTACATAAATTGTACGTGGTATAATTAGCCAGCCTACCGCTGCCGATTAAAACAATAAAGCCTTGCAGCGTAGAAGTGTTGAAAGCAAATGAGCATGTCACATTATTCTTCTTGGATATATAGGGCAGTGGGGAGTTTGTAGCGGACTTAAGTAGACATGAGTTTTAGTTTTTAACTGGTGTGCTTTAACATGCCACTAATCTTATGGGCAGCTCCAGCAGAATAAAATGGGGAATGGGCCACACATGGACTACCAGGCAAAGAGCCTTCTCAGTGGTGGCGTCCGCCCTGCGAAAAGCCCTCCCGTCAGACGACAAGGATATAAACAACTCCTGACTTTTAGAAGAAATCTGAAGGCAGCCCTGTTTAGGGAAGTTTTCAATATTTGATGATCTATTCTGGTTTTAATCTGTTGGGAGCCGCCCAGAGTGGCTGTGGAAAGCCAGCCGGATGGGCAGGGCATAAATAAATATGATGATGATGATGATGATGATGATGATGATGATGATGATGATGATGATGATGCCATTCACAGAACACACAATGGGTAAACTAAGAGTACCCGTTTTGGATTTTCATTGAGCAGGAGGAGAGTGAAGAGTTGTCATGGGCCAAGAGTCAGCTTCACCTGCTGAACAGCAGCCTGAAGGGAGAGAAGGCGGAGACTGAGTTCACCTGCAGCTTATCAGCCTTCAAGGACAAGAGGAAAAGGCACTGATGAGAATCTTCTGGCTTCAGCCTTCTTAAAAGTCAACAGTGCTGCCTGCTCTCCTGTTTCATTTCGCTCTGCAGACTGTCCTGAATAGTGGCGCTTGAAACTGCTGTTGCTTCTTCTCCTGCTGCCCACAAGCATCCATTCCATCTGATATAGCAAGAGGTTCAGCAGTTTCGCTTTGTTTTCTTTAAACCGACAGCATGGGAGATGCGAGTTGCATCATGCTACAGGCCTCTCTCTCTCTCTCTCTCTCTCTCTCTCTCTCTCTCTCTCTCTCTCTCTCTCTCTCTCTCTCTCTCTCTGTGCGCTTTGAGATTAACCGCTTCCCACCACCAGAGCAGCTTCCCACATGAGATGGAACTAGCGTGGCATACGTGTGGGTGGGTGGCCTTATGGCTGTGAGCATGGGTGGGTGGGTGCGTGGGAGGCCTTGCAAAGCGTGCCAACAGGCAAGTGGGAGCAGAGGTTTGCAGCGAGAGGAGATGCCTCATAAATGCGCCTCAGAATCCAGAGCCTGTTCAAGCCCTTGCGCAACAGTTTCTCGGCTGAGATCTCTTGCCATCGCTTGCTTCACAGCCAAGGAGGGAAGCCCAGGGCTGCAGGGATATGTGGGAATCGAGACATTGCGCTGGGATGGATAAATGAAACGATACACTCCAACATTTCCCCCCACCTCACAGGTATAATATCTGTCCCTTGCTACTCCTCTCTGGACAGTCCTGCAAGAAATTAGTTCTGCCAATCTCTCTAGGCAGCATACTTTGCTGCTAAAATGATTGCCTGTGCTTTCCCCACAACAGCAATATTTAGGAATCTGCCTTATATCAAGTCAAACCATCAGTCCATCCAGCTCCGTATTGGCCTTGATGCTGAGTGGTTGCAACTCTGCAAGGTTTCAGACAATGAGATCTGGCCCAGACCTACCTGGAGATGCTGGGGGTTGCAATATACCCTCCAACATTTCTCTGATGAAAATAGGGGCGTCTTATTTCATAACAGCTACCAACATGAGTTTGACCAAACTGTGGGAGGCAGTGGAAGACAGGAGTGCCTGGCTTGCTCTGATCCATGGGGTCACGAAGAGTCGGACACGACTAAATGACTAAACAACAACAACAATTTCACAACAACAACAACAACAACGATTGTATGGAACTGTATGGATTTGGACAGGATGATAGAGCTGGGGGCTTTGGTGAAAATTGTATGTTTACATACAATTCTTAGTGTTTCCAGTTTGTACAGGAAGTCTTGTAATCATGGGAGGAGAGGCAATTTGGAGCATCCCAATATGTTCAGGCTTGTAGTTGGAGGCAGTGCAGAGGAAACTCGGATGCAGCCCTGGGGGAAACATGATGGCACTTACTGGCTTCAGATATTCTCAAATTTGTGCTTCTTTTCCTTGACCGCACCCTTCAGCACCATGTGGTGTGTGCACATGAAGAGAAACTGAAATAAATGAACCTTTCTCTCTTAACAAAATCCTACCTGTGACCTTACAACTGTAAAACAAAAACAAACAAACAAAACAGTTCAGTGCAAGGTTCATTTGCACCGAGCTATGTTGGGGGAAGGCATGGAAGAAGTTATTATCTTTTGGAGCAGTCAACACTTTAGGCATCCTAGTATCACGTTCCAAAGGACCGCTGTTTCATAATTGCCCCCCGGAGCTGCCTGCGTAAGTATTTATGAGTCAGGTTCAAATGGAGATGGCTCATGCAGCAAACAAGCAGGGGGGAGTTTTTTTACTTCCACTCCTACTTTGCCAGGTCTAGGCTGGCATAGATGAGGGGCTTGAGGACTGAGCCCCTTGGGGGGAGAGGTCAGGCATTGGATCCAGCAGATTCAAAGCCTCTGGCACCCTGCCACCCAAACCGTCATTGTTCGGTTTTCTGATGCTGCCACCAGCGGGAGAATAGCCAGCGATAGCTTTCCACCTGTCTGAGCACAGCTGGTTTTTTTTGGTCCAACGGAGGCATCAGTGTGTCATCCTGATCCCCTCTAGCCATCAGCAGCAGAGGTTTAGGACCGCTCTCTTACGAGTATCATCCTTTAGACTGGCAAAGCAATTTCTTGGAATGCTTGTTGCAATCGGCAAGAGTAGCTGAAACATATAAAAATGTTAACTTTGCATTTATCACTCTAATTAGTCCTATAGTGTCTAATTAGTCCTATAGTGTCTAATTAGTCCTATAGTGGGACCCAGATGGCGCTGTGGTTAAACCACTGAGCCTAGGGCTTGCTGATCAGAAGGTCGGCGGTTCGAATCCCTGTGATGGGGTGAGCTCCCGTTGCTTGGTCCCAGCTCCTGCCAACCTAGCAGTTCGAAAGCACGTCAAAATGCAAGTAGATAAATAGGAACCGCTACAGCGGGAAGGTAAACGGTGTTTCCGTGCGCTGCTCTGGTTTGCCAGAAGCGGCTTTGTCATGCTGGCCACATGACCTGGAAGCTATACGCCGGCTCCCTCGGCCAATAATGCGAGATGAGCACACAACCCCAAAGTCAGTCACGACTGGACCTAATGGTCAGGGGTCCCTTTACCTTAGTCCTATAGTGTGCAAGGTGTCACACAGCAGACAACACAGGTCAGCAAGACGATCAAGGGTCTGGAAACAGCCTTATGAGGAACGCTAGAAGGAGCTGGGTATGTTTGGCCTGGAAAAGAGGAGACTGAGAGGAGAGATGATAGCCATCTTCAAATATCTTAAGGGCTGTCACATGGAAGAGGGAGCAAGCTTGTTTTCTCCTGCTCTGGATGGTAGGACTCGGGGCAATGGCTTCACGTTACAAGAAAGGAGATTCCGACAATAGGAGCTGTTCAGCAGTGGAACAGACTCCTACGAGAAGTGATGGACTCTTCTTCCTTCGAGGTTTCTAAGCAGAGGTTGGATAGCCGTCTGTCCTGGATGCTTTAACTGAGATTCCTGCATTGCAGGGGGTTGGACTAGATGACCCTTCCAACCCTATGAGTCTATGATCCAGGCAGATCTATCTCATTGCTCCTTTCAGTTTGTAGTGGCTCTCTACAAACAGCCAACAGTTAAAATAAACCACCAAGCTGAGTTGTAAACCACATTAGGAAACCAATTGCCCTTGGCAGTGTTGGGGTTGGGTGTGGCCGCAGATAGCAAAGGATTGCAAGGGAAGTTGTGATTACAGAGTCTTATCCTGGCAGCCCTTTGGGAGAGGGGGGAAATAATTGCTCAGAGGGAGATGATTTATTCATTACCCAACTTGTTTCTGAGAAATAAATATGAAACTGGTGCAGGAAACCAAAATCTAAATTCAAAGCCTAGGGCAGCTATGTTCTATAAAAAATTGCCAAAGGCCAGCTCACGTGTAAGATATGTTTAATTGGGCCATAGAAGTAATTGACTGCGTTACCGCTAAAGATAAATACTTCCGTTCCTTGGAGACTTGCCAAATCTTCCAAGTTTCATTTATAATTGATTGCTGTTGTGCCTTTCTCTCTCTCAATCTGAGCTGTCTGCTCAATGGCTTGAGTAAAAGCAGGAGATAGTCAAACCTCTTATTACGTCCGCCAAGTGTGCCTTCCTCTTAGCACATTTCTCCCTTTCGTCCTGAGCTCAAGTGTCTTCAAAGCCACAGGTCAGTGTTTCCCAATTGTCGGTGTTTATAGTACACATTTGCCTTGAGAGTCTTTAAACCTCTTTTGTTGACCACCAGCATTACGCTTTCCATTTTTAAGTTCAGAATAGAACTTAATAGAAATAGAAATAGAACAACATGACCAGTCCTACAAAGTTGATGTTGAAGAATCATTGCTTTGACACTGGTGATCTTTGCTTCTTTCAGTACACTGGCATTAGTTTGCCTGTCTTCCCAAGTGATGTGTAATTTTTTTTCGGACACTGTTGATGGAGTTGGAGATGGCGTTTATAAGTGGTCCACGTTTCACAAGCACAATAGCTTTGTAAACAAGCATTTTGGTTTCCCTGCAAATGTCCCGGGCCTCAAACACTACAGTAAATGCTCCCACGTGGCTGCCCCACTGTAATCTATGGCAGCTCCAAACACATTTCACAGGGCTGAGGTCTGCTTCTCCACCTGCTTTGGGAAAATACCTTGCCAGTTGAATTCGTTTATGCAGTGTTTGCTAGCACTGTATGTGGTGCTAAAATTCAAGGTTACCTTAAGGTTTCTTGTTGATTGTGTAAGAAGAAAACAAAAATCTATTTACACGTCGGAGTACAAAAACAAAGTGTGCACTGATGGTAGGGGAGCGGGAAGATTCGGCCACCTGTTGCAATCTTTTGTTGATTTAATATTTGGTGCCAATTTAAAAGGCTTTGTGCTTGAATTTGCAGCTTTTCTCTAGCCTTGACACTTCACACAGGTGATCCTAACCATCTGTTGAGCTGGAGCCATCCGTTATATGGAATTGGGAGGTTTAAACATGAAGTAGCACGCATGCTGAGAAGGAGAATGGCTAAGAGCAGCAGAATGGCACACAGTACCAAATTGCTCAGAACTGCCATTCATAGAGCACACAAGGGGTAAACTAAGAGTACCCATTTTATCGAGCTTGTCAAAGCATCTATGACACATTGGGCAATAGATATAGGACGTAATATAGATTTTAATCCCTGGGGAAAACGTTGGAAGAGCGATCTGAAGTTTAGAGCATGTTATTTCTTGAAGGACAACTACTTGAAAATGATTTACAAATGCTATTTAACTCCGAGTTAAAGGCTTGCTAAAAGGTATAAGTCCAAATCAGATAAGTGCTAAGGATGTAATGAGGTTGAGGGTACATTTTATCATATGTGGTGGACTTGTAAAAGGGTAAAAGAGTATTGGGAAGTGATATATAATGAATTGAAAAAAATGTTTAAAAGTACCTTTCCAAAAAACAACAATCCCACACCAGAGTCCTTTTTGTTGGGGATAATTTAGACGGAAATTCCCAGGTGTCAAAAAAGGCTATTTATGTATGCCACAACTGCAGCCCATGTTTTGTTAGCGCAAAAATGGAAAACGAGCAAGGTCCCAACGAAAGAAGAATAGCAACTTAAACCGATGGAAGATGAGCAGCTTGCAGACCTAATCTATAGAATAAGAGAACAAGAAGAACATATGTTTAAAGATGATTGGAAAATGTTTACTCAATATATGGGTGAAAATTGTGCACATTTAAAAACGATGGTAGTGTTTAGATAAATTCAACAGTGTAAATAAAGTTTTGATGGATGTAACAATGGAATTCTGAATGGTTTCATTCATGTAAAATATGCAGGGATGTACAGTGTGCAAAATGAACCATGGAAAGAGAAGAAGGGAAGTCATCAATATTTTAAGGTTGTTTAAATGAATGCTCTAACTTGTAAAACAGAAAGTTTAATTAAACAGTATATAAACTAAGAGTACCCATTTTGGATTTTCAATGAGCAGGCAGAGAGTGAAGAGCATAGCTGCCAAGTTATCCCTTTTTAAAAGGGATTTTCCCTTATGCTGAATAGGCTTCCTCACGAGAAAAGGGAAAAGTTGGCAGCTATGGTGAAGAGTTGTCATGGGCCAGGAGTCAGCTTCACCTGCTGAACAGCAGCCTGAAGGGGGAGAAGGCGGAGTGACTCCACCTGCAGCTGATCAGCCTTCAAGGCCAGGAGAAGGCACTGATGAGAACCTTCGGGCTTCAGCCTTCTTAAGCAGAGCTCTCAGCAGCCATCAGGTGCTGGAAACAATGCCTGTGGTTCCGGACTCTACCTTTCTGCTCTCTGCTCATCACCTGGACCCTTGGCTCTGTGATCATCTGGATTCCCTGATCTGTGGACTGGACCCTTAGCTCTGTGAACATCTGGATTCCCTGACTTCTGGACTGTATGTGAATTCTGATCCTAGCCCCTGCATGCTTAGCAACGGGACTCGGGATAGAGCTAGGACAAGAGTGGGAAGGTTCATAGCAAGAAGCGGACCCTTTGAAAAGGACAGACTGGGACTGAGGCACTTAACTTTATATATATATATATATATATAAATGCATGCCCCACCTTTCATTGCAAGCAACGTCAGGGTCCAATAAAACAACACAGGCGCACACAGTAAATTAAAATCAAACAAACAAACAAGAGGGAACGATGCATTTTCAGACTTGCTAGGCTGCACATACACCATTTCAACCATCCCGTGCCCAGAGAACCTTGGGAAATGTAGTTTAGCCTTACAGAGCAACCATTCCCAGCACTCTTAACAAACCACAGTTCCCAGGATTCCTTGAGGTGGGGTAGAACCACATGGTGAAAATGTTGCAGAAGGTCTGTAAATGCCATTTTGGTAGTCAATAACCCCAGGACTAGTTTTTATTTGCTGCAACTTGTAGGGTTGCCATGTGTCCTCTTTTTTAGGGGTAAAATTTCCATCCGGATGGATTTTTCAAATTTGCCGAAATGTCTCTGGCTATCCTTTCTGGATGACACATAGACATAACTGGTGGCTGAAGACTTGCTTTCCTCTTCTCTTCCCCTGCCCCCTTCAGCAATATATCACAACTTCTACAGCCTGCATATAGTAGGGGTATTTAAAACAAGAGTCCTCATAGCGCCCTCTTCTTTGCTCTTCAAAATATGATAACCCTAGAATGATCTCACATATGCTTATCTGCTTTAAGCTTTGGTTCAGTTACGTGGAAGAGGAGAGGCTTCTCATGCTGTCTGCCTCTCAGTTAACTTCCTTATCTAAGAGATGGATAAGAGTTACGAAGGGCCTCTAAGCCGGTTGAGTTAAAGGGGCTATTGATGCCGACTAAGTAGCTTGTGTTTTGTATAAGTAACGCTTAACTTATATTAACACCTCACAGGCAAGTATGTGCAGAGCCCATGAAGGCGGCAGGGCTCTGCAGGCTGGGTTGCAAGTTTACACTTTTCTTTAATAAACTGGACGTTCTGGTGTTTTTGACATCCTTGTTTGATACCCCTGCACCAAACCACTTGCAAATGCCTTCCTTTGGGCCTGTGGACATGGGCGTACCCAGCATGGGGCAGGAGGGGGCAGCTGCCCCCCCTAGAAGCAGGGCAGCTGGAGAGGACAGGCAGGGACGCTGCCTGCTGTGTTCTGCCTTGCAAACGGCCCCCTTTCCTCTGGGTGGCGTGGATGTTGACCATGCCTCCTGGGGGGATCCTGGCCACATCATTGCCAGCTAGCCAATCGGGTGACTGGGGGGCATGGCTGGTGTGCCCCCCCAGCTTTGATCCTGGGTACGCCCATGCCTGTGGATCAGGGCAGTGGGTACTTTAACATGGTGTATACAAAGGTGATATTATTTGGAAATATTTGCAAAAAATCCAGCAGGCAAACATTTTCCATCTGTGGGCAGGGAAAGCCTCCCCTGTCTGGATTTCTATTTGTCGCTCAACTATTAAAGCCTAAGGAACCCTATTGGAGGAGGGCTGCAGTGGGAGGGGCCAAGGAACTCCCAAAGTATCGGTAGATTTGCATTTGCTCTTCTCCGCATCTCTCAACTTACGAAAAAGTTGAGAGACCCGATTCTGTGTCAACGGAAGACTTTCATATTTTATGATTCAAGCAAGGCTCATTATCTCCCTCACCAACAAGGTAGAAAAAGATGTTCTACAGTACCAGACACATTTGTATTCTTTTTTTTTTTTAAGGAGAGAAAAAAATTACAACTGTTTTAGGATCATCCTACAACACAGTGGGGGAGATTCTGCACTTCTGGGTTCTCAGGCAATTCCTGATAGCATCAGAGGCCTGTCAGTATCTGTCAAAACATGCAGCATGTCGGGGCTCACAGCCGCTGCCTAATAAAGCAAGAAGCAAGATATAAAAAAAAGAGAAAGAAAGATTTGATTCTAATATGTGCGTGGGCTGATGTATATGGCAAAGAAATGAATACGAAGTAAAACATACTGCATCTTCAGGTGATAAATTCAGGTGTGTACACACCACAGAGAGACATAATATAGGCAGTTGTGGCATGGGCAGACGTTGGTAATCTTTCATAATACGGACCGTGCCCTGTGTGAGGCCAAAATTTGGTGCCCCAAAATGGATGTTCTCAATTACAGATCGTCTCAATTTTGCGCCCCCTCAGCTTGGCGCTCTGTGTGTGGGATCTGTTGTTTGTTATGGATGCTGAGACTTCTCTATTTCTCTCAAAGAGCAACAGTTGTCAGAGTTTATAGGCAAGAAGGTTTCCCCGGTAAACCACTCTGGAAATTGTAGTTCTGCGAGCGGGATAGCAGAATCCAAAGAGACCATCCTATCAGAAGCATTGAGCCGTGCTCGGTCAAAATATGATTCATATATATAATTTTAAATTAATTTTTCATATTTGTCCTTTGTCACATTCACATGAAATCGTATCATCACATACAACTTTGCTCATACCGATCATCGACTTCCTCCCCCCCCACTCCTTGGCTTTCTTAAGCAATCACAATCCTCTTGGCATTTCTATATCACCCTATTTACCTTCTTAGTATACTTTTTAAAAATTACTTTAGTATTTCTAAATCCATTTCAAAAATTACCCTTGTTGTTGTTGTTGTTTAGTCGTTTAGTCGTGTCCGACTCTTCGTGACCCCATGGACCATAGCACGACAGGCACTCCTGTCTTCCACTGCCTCCCGCAGTTTGGTCAAACTCATGTTCGTAGCCTCGAGAACACTGTCCAACCATCTTGTCCTCTGTCATCCCCTTCTCCTAGTGCCCTCCATCTTTCCCAACATCAAGGTCTTTTCCAAGGATTCTTCTCTTCTCATGAGGTGGCCAAAGTATTGGAGCCTCAGCTTCACGATCTGTCCTTCTAGTGAGCACTCAGGGCTGATTTCCTTAAGAATGGATAGGATTGATCTTCTTGCAGTCCATGGGACTCTCAAGAGTCTCCTCCAGCACCATAATTCAAAAGCATCAATTCTTCGGTGATCAGCCTTCTTTATGGTCCAGCTCTCACTTCCTTACATCACTACTGGGAAAACCATAGCTTTAACTATACGGACCTTTGTAGGCAGGGTGATGTCTCTGCTTTTTAAGATGCTGTCTAGGTTTGTCATTGCTTTTCTCCCAAGAAGCAGGCGTCTTTTAATTTCGTGACTGCTGTCACCATCTGCAGTGATCAAGGAGCCCAAGAAAGTAAAATCTCTCACTGCCTCCATTTCCTCCCCTTCTATTTGCCAGGAGGTGATGGGACCAGTGGCCATGATCTTGGTTTTTTTTTATGTTGAGCTTCAGACCATATTTTGCGCTCTCCTCTTTCACCCTCATTAAAAGGTTCTTTAATTCCTCCTCACTTTCTGCCATCAAGGTTGTGTCATCTGCATATCTGAGGTTGTTGATATTTCTTCCGGCAATCTTAATTCCGGCTTGGGATTCATCTAGTCCAGCCTTTCGCATGATGAATTCTGCATATAAGTTAAATAAGCAGGGAGACAATATACAACCTTGTCGTACTCCTTTCCCAATTTTGAACCAATCAGTTGTTCCATATCCAGTTCTAACTGTAGCTTCTTGTCCCACATAGAGATTTCTCAGGAGACAGATGAGGTGATCAGGCACTCCCATTTCTTTAAGAACTTGCCATAGTTTGCTGTGGTCGACACAGTCAAAGGCTTTTGCATAGTCAATGAAGCAGAAGTAGACGTTTTTCTGGAACTCTCTAGCTTTCTCCATAATCCAGCGCATGTTTGCTATTTGGTCTCTGGTTCCTCTGCCCCTTCGAAATCCAGCTTGCACTTCTGGGAGTTCTAGGTCCACATACTGCCTAAGCCTGCCTTGTAGAATTTTAAGCATAACCTTGCTAGCGTGTGAAATGAGTGCAATTGTGCGGTAGTTGGAGCATTCTTTGGCACTGCCCTTCTTTGGAATTGGGATGTAGACTGATCTTCTCCAATCCTCTGGCCATTGCTGAGTTTTCCAAACTTGCTGGCATATTGGGTGTAGCACCTTAACAGCATCATCTTTTAAAATTTTAAATAGTTCAGCTGGAATATCATCACTTCCACTGGCCTTGTTATTAGCAATGCTTTCTAAGGCCCATTTGACTTCACTCTCCAAGATGTCTGGCTTAAGGTAAGGTCAGCAACCACACTACCTGAGGTGTACGAGACCTCCATATCTTTCTGGTATAATTCCTCTGTGTATTCTTGCCACCTCTTCTTGATGTCTTCTGCTTCTGTTAGGTCCTTACCACTTTTGTCCTTGATTATGGTAATCTTTGTACGAAATGTTCCTTTCATATCTCCAATTTTCTTGAACAGATCTCTGGTTTTCCCCATTCTATTGTTTTCCTCTATTTCTTTGCATTGCTCATTTAAGAAGACCCTCTTGTCTCTCCTTGCTATTTTTTGGAAATCTGCATTCAGTTTCCTGTATCTTTCCCTATCTCCTTTGCATTTTGCTTGCCTCCTCTCCTCCGCTATTTGTAAGGCCTCGTTGGACAGCCAAAAAAAAATTACCCTTACTAAATATTTTAAATCAAACCTTCAAATGTTCTCAAATGTTCACAATGTTCTTTCATGTATTGTATAAATTTACTCAACTCCTTTTCAAACAGTTTGTCACACTGCTTTTGGATTTTCCCTTTGCCAGTTCTGCATATTCAATCATTTTTGTCAGCCATTCTTCCAAAGTTGGAAGTTCCTGCTGCTTCCATTTCTGGCCTAAAAGTGTCCTCACAGCTGTGGTAGCGTATATAAACATATTTAAGTCTACTTTGGGAATTTCTTCTCCCACAATAGTCAATAGAAAAGCCTCCGTGTTTTTTTTTAAATAAAAGTATATTTAAACATCTTTTTTAATTCATTATATATCATATCCCAGTAGGCATTAACTTTACTGCATGTCCCAGTCAAAATATGATTCAAGCTGCTTTGGAAATCTAGCAGTTCTAGTCCCATTTGTGTCAGCTGCATACGCGCCCCCCAAGAATTTGGGGAGGGAAATTTGGGGCATCCCTCCACCCTGCTGACCCCTTCCTCGCCTGCCCGCTCACCCCCTCCCTCCTCTTCCTCCCTCCTGGTCTGCTGTCCCCCTCCGCAGCCTCGGGGGAGCATTGGGGACAATGCGCAGATCACCGCGGCCTGGCATGAGGTCACACCAGCCTGTCTAGGGTCAGGAGATGCCACGGGGTCCGGCATGGCCTAGCGCACCACAGGAGCCAAAATGGGACATCCAGGATTGGGATAGAAGCCAGGGCGACTTCTGTCAATCTGTGATGTCCTGCTTAACCCGGGACACTTGGAGGGTAAGCAGTTGTTGTCTTGCTGCATTCCATAATTTGAGATCCGTATTGAGTAGCTAACCCTTCGCAACATACAAATCCATTCTCTATGGGAGGGAAGAGTTCTTTTTTATATAATTGTTATTAAAATTTCCGTTTTACATTTTAGCATATTCATTTAAATAGCCTTAAAATATCAATGACTTCCCTTCTTCTCTTTCCATGGTTCATTTTGATTAACATAAATCCCTGGATATTTTACATAAACCATTCAGTATTCCCTTATTACATCCATCAAAACTTATTTACACTGTTGAATTTATCTTAATGCTGCCAACGTTTTCAAGTATACACAATTCCCCCCCCCCATATTCAGTAAACATTTTCCAATCTTCTTTAAATGTATATTCTTCTTGTTTTCTTATTCTATATGTTAGATCTGCAAGCTGCACATATTCCATCAGTTTAAGTTGCCATTCTTCTTTAGTTGAGACCTCAATCATTTTCCATTTTGGGGCTAACAAAACACAGGCCGCAGTACTGTAGTGGCATACATAAATAGCCTTTTTTTGACACCTGACAATGTCCGTCTAAATTATCCCCAATAAAAAGGACTCTGCTTTTTTGGGGGAAGTACTTTTAAACATTTTTTTTCAATTCATTGTAAATTGTTTCCCAATACACTTTTACCATCTTACAAGTTTACCACATATGAAAGAACATACCCTCAACCTCATTGCATCTCCAGCACTTCTCTGATTCAGTCTTTTACAATCTTAGCAAGTCTACTTGGAGTTAAATAACATCTGTAAATCATTTTCAGGTAGTTCTCCTTCAAGGAATAACATGCTGAAAAATTCAGATCGCTCTTCCAAAGTTTTTCCCCAGAACCTTGGGAGGGAATAGTTCTGTGCTCTCCTTTAAACACGCACCCCAACTTTATTCACAGACCCTCCCTGTGTTCAGCAGCTATTTGTGTGCCTCGCAAATGCCCATCCGAAATGACTGTGTGGAGCAATGAGATTCCACCTACATGAACACCGCTTGGCATCGTCCTACATGCTTGTTCCTGAGTGACCCTATCAGTCAGTGGACACAAATAGTAATACAAGAACAGCACTGCCTTGCCAGGATCCCGTGGGTGGGTAACACAGCACTTTTTGAAGCAGCTGAACTCGAAATGTATGAAGTGTAAACTTTTAATGGCAGATAAATGAGTCACTGCAGGATTTCAAAATGTGCAAATAGGATGCACCTCCTAATTCAGCTCCTCTCAAATAGCTTAATACTAATTTGCTGAGAGGTACTTTCGAATTATGACAAGAATCCTCCTTTTTCTTTCTTGCCTTAAAAAAACCTCACAAGATTTTCCTGCCTTCCGAAGGTGGCATGTGAATAGTTAATAAATTTTCTATATTTTGGGTTCAGAAAGTAATCTGTTTACTTCTAAAATGGTGACTCGTCTTCTTCCGAGGACAAGAAGAAAATGGGGGGGGGATTAATGCAAGGATTTATTAGAATTCAGGGTTCTGTCCCCGTCTCCCCCTGCCAAAGCAATTATCTCTAATTTTCTACATAGCAAAGAGAATTAAGCCATTCTGGAATTCCAGAAGTAAGAAGTTTAAATCACATATAATTTAAAGACACAATAGACTTAAGAAATAAATTTAAGATATTTAAGACAGCAAACACAATTCAATTAGCACCACTTATGTGTGACTGAAAGAGGAAAGACGCAAATGTTTTAATGTCTGCGAGGAGCTGAATGGAGAGGAGTTGACTCTCTTTGGAAACAGGATCGCAGAAGTTGGGCAAATCTCAACTTGACCCAGTGACTTTTTGCTCCAAGCCACTATGTTATATCAGCCAGATGAAAAGAGCTCAGGTTGTTGCAATACAGAAGTTAATAATGAGTGGGCACAGATGGCTAGCTATATGATTCAGAAGAATATTGTTACATGCCACCCCAATCCCCGCTGAGTGACCTCACAAGTTTCCTGGGGTTCTGGGCACTTACCTAGAGTTGTGGGAACATCAAGGCACAGTGGAGGGAAGTGCCTTTAAAAATATGGTTTATTAATACATATTTACACCTGGAATTGTGCAGTGGAGGGGGTGCAGAATGTTATACCCCAATAATGCTTTTTCATTGCTACCCAAGATGCTCCTGGCTTGCCTGGCTTGCCCAGCAGCTAGTGGCCTTTGTTTTCCCTTTTCTTCCCAGCACACCTCTTGCCAAGAACCCAAGCCTCCTGTAAAAGACCCCTCTCCGTCACCTGGGCAACCCCGATTTCAGACCCTCCAAGTGTCCCTATTTTCCACGGGGAGTCCTAGATTTACAAAAGCCATCCCGGTTTCTGATTTGATCCTGGAATGTCCTGCTTTTTCTTAGGACGTCCTGCTTTTCATCGGAGAAATGTTGGAGGGTATGGAGTTATGCAACCCACGAGCCAAGTAACTATACAACCTTCAGAAGACATCCAAAGGCAGCCCTGTATAGGGAAGATTTTTTATTTTTAATGTTTTAATGTGTTTTTATATATGTTGGAAGCTGGCCAGAGTGACTGGGCCAACACATTCAGATGGGCGTGATATTATTATTATTATTATTATTATTATTATTATTATTATTATTATTTATTAAAAAGGTAAAGGACTCCTGGACGCTTAAGTCCAGTCAAAGGTGACTATGGGGTTGCGGCGCTCATCTCGCTTTCAGGCCGAGGGAGCTGGCGTTTTTCCACAGACAGCTTTCCGGGTCATGTGGCCAGCATGACAAAACCACTTCTGGCGCAACAGGACACCATGATGGAAACCAGAGCGCACGGAAATGCCGTTTACCTTCCCGCTGCAGCGGTACCTATTTCTCTACTTGCACTGGTGTGCTTTCAAACTGCTGGGTTGGCAGGAGCTGGGACAGAGCAACAGGAGCTCACTCTGTCATGGGGATTCGAACCGCTGACCTTCTGATCGGCAAGCCCAAGAGGCTCAGTGGTTGAGACTACAGCGCCACCCGCTTCCCAGCATTATTATTATTGACATCCTTATTTTTAGCGGAGAAACGCTGGAGGATATGCTGCTTTGCACAGACCTGAGAACCTTATAGAATGTGTAAAATACCTGGCCATTGTTTAATAATGGCTAGGCAGGCTGATTTATGTAAGCCGGCCCAAGCATTCCTTGTTTGGCACAGTTCAGTAGCTTGCATTTTCCCTTCCGAGCTCGCTCCAATATTAGCTAGATTCTGACATTCATTAATTTCTTGAGTTTAGTGAGGTCTCCCCTGCCAACTTATAACCATACCCGCCTCCCATTCCCCCCCCCCCATTTCCACCAGCTAGTGGGCCAGAATGCTCCTATTCTTAGGTGTGCCATACCTTGCATGCTTGACACAGCATGTAGGAGGAGTACATGGGGGAATGTATACTTCCCCCCCCCCCACACTGATTCACTGCAGCACAAAAGGATCTAATGTTTCTCTCTGTCTGCCCTCCTCCCCCTGTCTCAATAGTCATCTGCTTGACGAAACAGAAGACACTGTTGTGCTAAATTTGAAGCAGACTAGCATACATCAATTAATTTAACAGGGCTTCTCCTCTCCTCTGTAGGCTGATTCATAAAATAGGATAAAGAGGGGATGGGGAACCCTCCCCCCACAGGGGTGCAGCTATTTGCACAGTTTATTTATTTATTTATTTATTTATTTATAGGGACGCAGGTGGCGCTGTGGGTTAAACCACAGAGCCTAGGGCTTGCCAATCAGAAGGTCGGCGGTTCGAATCCCTGCGATGGGGTGAGCTCCCGTTGCTCGGTCCCAGCTCCTGCCAACCTAGCAGTTCGAAAGCACGTCAAAGTGCAAGTAGATAAATACCGGTAGGTACCGCTACCGCAGGAAGGTAAATGGCGTTTCCGTGCGCTGCTCTGGATCGCCAGGAGCGGCTTAGTCATGCTGCCCACATGACCTGGAAGCTCCCTCGGCCTATAATGCAAGATGAGCGCCGCAACCCTGGTCAGGGGTCCCTTTACCTTTACCTATTTATTTTTTTAATTTCATGCATGAGTTACTTCCCACAGAATGTCCCAAAGCCAGTGTGAGACCCAGTAGTGGTCTGGATTAAACCTGGGAGACCAGGGTTCTAGTTGCGGTTTCTACTGAGCCATGAAAAAAAACAGGTGACCTTGGTCCAGTCACCATCTCTCAGGTAAAGGACCCCTGGGCGGTTAAGTCCAGTCAAAGGTGAATATGGCGTTGCGACGCTCATCTCGCTTCAAACACCGAGGGAGCCGGTGTTTGTCCGCAGACAGCTTTCTGGGTCATGTGGCTAGCATGACTAAACTGCTTCTGGCACAACGGAAGACTGTGATGGAAGCCAGAGCACACAAAAACATTGTTTACCTTCCAGCTGCAGCGGTACCTATGCATCTACTTGCACTCGCATGGTTTCGAACTGCGAGGTTGGCAGAAATTGGGACAGAGCAACAGGAGCTCATCCCGTCGCAGGGATTCGAACCACTGACCTTCTGATTGGCAAGCCCAAGAGGCTCAGTGGTTTAGCGCCACCTGCACCCCAAACCTACCATGTAATTTGTATGTGGATAAATAACAGGATTTTTATGATATAAATTTGGCAAAGGGCCTTCAGGCAGGGCAGTCTCGAGCAGGTCGCGCACCCTGGTGCTGAGGGGCGGAGATCGCTCCAGCGCCCCCACCCTCGCAGGGCGCAGCATGGCTTCCGCGCGGCTTTGTCGCGCAGCGCCCTGCCTACCGGTCCGGTGCCCTGGCGCCCCGCGCCACCGGGACTCTACGTAGAGCCGTCCCTGCCTTCAGGAAGTCTGCTTTTGAATGTACATGGAGAGTCAGAATCTCTTCTGATTTGTTTATTTTTTAAAAAAATTATATGCCACCCTTCGTCAAGAGACTCCACAATTCTACAATTCTGCTACAGAGTGGTTCCAAACCACATAATAGAAGACATTCCAAAATCAGATATTGTGTGTGTGAGAGAGTACAGCATACCTATTTCTGCAAATAGGATGCTTTCTGTTGTTACAGGGTTCCCCAAAATAACTCAACATTTTATTATAAATTCCATTTCTTGCCTGCCCTTCGCCAGGCTTCAGCAATTCAAAAATACAACATCAAAGCAAACTACAGTGAGGAGAATAGGGGCCAGTGTAAATGTGTCGGGAACCTCACAATGTAGGTGCCAGAGATACAGTTGAAACTTGGGAAATTAGAATATCGTCGGAAAGTGCATTTATTTCAGCAATGCAACTTAAAAGGTGAAACCAATATATGAGATAGATGCATGACATGCAAAGCAAGATTTGTCAAGCCTTTATTTGTTGTAATTGTTATTATTTGTCGTTAGGCGGGTCAATTATAAATGAAATGTAATAGCGATGTTTATTTTTGTATTATTGTAACTATTTGTTTTATTACTGTGGAATTTCCGAAAGAAAGCATTTGTAAAAATTAAAAAGAAAAAATAATAAGTTGCATTACTGAAATAAATGCACTTTTCGACAATATTCTAATTTTCCGAGTTTCACCTTTACTTCTGTGGGGAGGGGATTCCACAACTTAGGGGCTACGGAAAAAATGTCCTCTCCTGCACGGGGCCAGCCTCTTGTTTGAGCATTCAAGGGCAACCAAGGTACGAAGAGGGGCCCCGTTCTTGATGTTAACACAGTAACAATTTCCCTACAGATTCTCAAGGATGCTTCCATTTGCAAAGGTCCACTTTCCCAGGTTTTATTTCCCTCCTTTTATTATGAGATAGGTATATATATATATCTAATGGGTTGATGAGAGCATGCTTGTAAACCAAGCAATTACAACTGAAAGTATAATTATAACTGAGCCAGAGGGCCAAGAATTCCAATTATTCCAATTAAGTATTCTATGCAGGTTTTATTTAAGGATTAAGATGCCTGGTTGTGGATTGTATCTTGACAGTTGTGTGCATTTGTGTGTTGCAAATGTGTGCAACAGCCCAACTCTTCTGCTTAATTACTAAATGATGAAACAATAGGCTATATTATGATAAGTTCTGCTTCCTGATTAAAGTACGCAAAAGGGTTACGTTCCGTGGGGCTCGGATCGGTGCAATCCTATGCGTGTTTATTCCGAAAAATAAGTCCCACTGTGTTAATTGGAGCTTATCCCTGGGAAAGTGCGCATAGGATTGCAGCCTTTTATCTTGCTAGAAATCTTATTGATGGCAGCTTTTATAAGGAGTCAGCAGGAACTGGAAAGAGGATGTTATTCTCTCAGCTAATGAATGGTTGAGTAAATCCTTCTAAAGAGGGAAGATGAATAAGATAACTTGCCTCTACTGCATGTTGTGGGGGAAAATAAATCCATTTACTGGCAGGTGGTGAGGACTGAAACCAGTTTTTAATGCAACAAATCTAAAGTCACATGTACTGTAACCTACGGTACAGGTGATGGCTTCTTGTTTCACCTGGCCTGTTCTTTTTCAGAAATCTGCAACCTTGTGAATGTTAGATTCCTAAACTCCCCGCTCCCAACCCACAGAGCGCTTGAAAATCGCTAAGAGTCTTGGTGGACCCACTTAACGATTTCTCCGCATGTTGTAGCAATTGTCATTCTACAGATTCCAAATTGTAATACACTCGTACCTCGAAAGTCAAACAGAATCTGTTCCGGAAGTCCAGACTTCCAAAATGTTCGGGAACCAAGGCGTGACTTCCGATTGGCTGCAGGAAGCTCCTGCAGCCAATCGGAAGCAGCGATGGACGTTCGGGTTCCAAAGAATGTTCACAAACTGGAACAATCACTTCCGCATTTGCAGCGTTTGGGACCCAAAACGTTCGTCTCGCGAGGTGTTTGACTTCCGCAGTATGACTGTACGAGAAAATAAAATACAATATAAGAAACAAAAGAAGCAACAGAAAGATTAGAAATCCTTATGAATATGCAGTAGGATGGAGGTGTTCTCTCTCATCTTCAGCTACAATTCCATAGATGTGTCGTGGACCACATGAAGCTCACAGACCACTGGTGGTCCACAGACCAGAGTTTAGGAGTCCCTGTTCTATCAACCACTTTATCTCATACTGGTGAACTCCCTCCAGTTTGTTTACTCCTATATAAATAATTTCAGAATAAGATCACCATTCATACAAGATGAACCACCTGGTGTCCAACCCTTTCATCTGCACCCCACCACAGGTAACCCTCCATACCTGAGGATGGACAGGCAGTGGAATTTAATAGCAGGGGGGGGGGGAGTTTTGGATAGATGCCAAAACATACTATTTACCAGCATCTGAAGAAGTGTGCATGCACACAAAAGCTCATACCAATGACAAACTTAGTTGGTCTCTAAGGTGCTACTGGAAGGAATTTCTTTATTTACCATCAGTTTCTTTTTTCTTGTATTTTACCCAGGAAAACTCAAATATTAAGGTAATAAGGTACAAGGCAACTGCTTACCCATTTTTTGTTGCTAATGCCCAAGTTCCAAATACCTTACATATTGCATCAGACAAAGTGGGCACTGACACATATGAAGGTTATAAATCTCATATAAGGGATTGAGTGGGGAAAGTGGGGCAAACATTTTAAAGGAGGAAAGGGAGACGTTTTCTCAGGTGTGCCCTCATAGTTGATGGGAGTGTATTGTATTTCTTAGGTACGGTGTATTGGCATCTTAAGCACCAACCGTGATATAGAAAGCAGCCCTTATATTAAGGTGTGGGAAAAGGTGAATGGGGAGGCAGGACACCCCAAGACTGATATTGTAAAATTCAGGGGGGAAATGACAGCTAGAACTACCGATAACTTCTGGTGTTTGCAAATATGCAGTTTGGGGGCGGGGGGGGGCAGTTCTTAAAAAATAATACAGCTAAACCAAATGACCCACATGTTGAACACAGATTTCCCCACAAATATACCTTTAAGAAAAAGAACACAAGCAAGCCAGGTAGAAATTATGCAGCATAAAAATTACATGCCAGCATTTCTACTAGTTGTATTTATGTGCAAAAATCCAAGTATAATTTATGTATCTAATGTTTTGTAGAATCAGTGTCTGACTCTGTAAATAAAACTGAACTGTAATCCAAAGCCATGTGAGATGTATTCACTGAAATTGGAAGTATTAAAGCCTTAATGGTACCTACTTACATTTTTACCTGGTGGGGAAAAAAAAATCAATCAATCAATTTTACTGGAACCATGCCCATTGTGGCTGACAAAGCCAATGTTCCAGGAAAAATATGGTCCCCGAAAACCTAGTGCCACCCCCTGGGAAGTATCGTTTGTTACGGGTACGGAGAGTTGTTAGGGAACCGCTATTCCCTTCAGAGAGCTACAGTTCCCAGATTTCCCTTGGCAAAAGGACTGATCGTTAAGACACAGGGAATGTTTGAGGGCAAAGAGGGAGCTAACAGCTTTCAGAACCCTTAATAAACTACAGTTCCCAGGATTCTTTGGGGGAAACCATGACCGTTTAAAGTGGTATGATACTGCTAAAAAAAAGATAGTGCAGATGGGTGTTACAAACACTTGCGCATATGCAGAGACAACTTGTGCTCGTGTTCAGTGTAACATGTGAAGTTGTAAACTTCAAATTCACGCGCAAGTTAAGTTTCTCCCCCCACCTTCTTTGCGCCAGCATTGTATGAAAGTTACTTGCTCCTTGGTAACAACACAGAGCAAGGCACACCAGGAAAACTTCTGCTATCTGACACCATAAATAGCTCATCATTCTTCAGCTCGAGCCCAGAACTGAGTAGTTCCCGTAAACCGGTATGCAAACGAGAATTACCAGAAGAAACAAGGGCAAATATGCAGTCTTTATTACTCCTGTAGCAGAATTGCCTCTTTTCTCATTCTGTTTAAAGTAAGACAAGGGGAGGGAATTCTTTGCCAATGAGACTTTTTTATTTTGTATCCAACGAGGCACACAAACGCAGACAAACAAAGATCACACTTTGGTCAAAATAACCCTGCTGCAGCTAACACCCTTGTGAAAGTTAGAGACAAGACTTTTTTCTGCCTGTATTGCTGACAATCGGTGAGTCTTAATTATTAGCATTCTAGAAGAAGCCTATGTGTACTGACTGCAAGATAAGCGAGATCTGCATCCTGGAACCGTCGTGAGGTAAGTCAGAAGGGCGTGCAATGAAATCAAATGCATCTGTGCGTGGCAGGAGTGGGCAGTTTGCGTGAATCTCTCTTCATGTGCAAAGCTCTATAATTCATGAAGCAGCCCAAGCTACAAGGCTTGACTAGGCTTCTTCGGGTGAGATGAGTTTATCATGTGGGAGAGAAAGGGATACCTCCAAACAATTTCCCATGTGCTCTCTGAGGTGAATGTACTGTGTGCCCTTCTGTACCCCTGAAATCAACTCCTTATTTCTACAGTAGAAGAGGGGCATGGAACTTCTGGCCTTCCAGAACTACAACTCCCATCAGCCCCTAGCAAGCTCGTGAATAGCCGGGGATGATGGGATTTAGCGTTCAGCAACATCTGGACGGCCAAAGGTACCTGCTCTGGTAGGTAAGATGTTTAAGAGTGCCTTTCAGTGTTTCCCAAACTTGGGTCTCTGGCTGGTTTTGAACTACAGTTCCCATCATCCCTGACCACTGGTCCTGCTAGCCACGGATGATGAGAGTTGTAGTTCAAATACAGCTGAAGACACAAGTTTGGGGAACACTGCATAGCTGCTTCAGCTTACTTTGATAGGATTTTTTTTTAAGGTTGTGTAACACACCCCACAAAACAAAATGTAAAAGGCCTGCTTATTGGGACTGAAATGATTTGCAGGACTGTTTTTTTTAATTAAAAAAAAGTAAAAGTACCTTTGTACTTACAACACAGCTGTCTCAGGTCATTTACAACTGAAAATAAAAAAATAGATCTGTACCACAGATTTAAATTTACATTACATTGGCCTTTATAAAACAAGATGCTATATACTACGGGTAAGAGATATGTGCTTTCTTTGCCTGTAATTACTGTCAGGAATTATGAAACTGCTCAGATATCAAGCAGTGCTACTTGAAACCTTAGTTAACATGAAAACACACGTTATTAATTCACAAAACAATAAAATGACCCCATTTTAAGCTACACATTAATCCATCTGTTTTGATCCATTAAGCTGAAGATTCTACTCTGTTTAATACATTTCTTCGTCAGTAAAGTAGTACAACAAAATTCCAAAAAGTATTCTCTCTCTCTCTCTTTTTTTTTTTAAAGAATTTTTTCCTCCTCTCTATAATATTAAAAACATGTGCACTGGTGTTTCTACTATAAAGCTTTGCTCCACAAATCAAGTGATAAACTGTTATTAAACACATTTTACAATGATACCAAATAGTTGTGTGGACATGTCACCTTACGCTTTACACAGAGTTTCAATATGGCATATGGAATGACTCGGTAAATCACTATTACACGGAGCAAAATCTTCATATATGAAGAGCAATACCCTATTACGGAAAAATCGACAAGAACCGGTGGCGCTTCCATCACCCCCCCCTCCGAAAGTACTGTAGGCAAATTCAGCATTTCAAAAAAAATAAATTATAGTTTTGAAAACCCCATTTTTAAGTGCAGCAATGCAAAGACACCATCTTAAGGAATGAAAGAGAGGAGGCTATTATCAGATGGATCCACATGTCACAATGATGTTGTGTATAACATGTAGACACCACACTGAAATACCCCGGAAATGTCTCTGTATTAGCCAGTCGTTCCATTAGGAACAAAATGGCACCCTTAAGAATCAATCATTTCGCACAGCAAAAAAATCCTCCAGAAAATAAATAATGAGTACAGTCGTTCATACAAACATTTCCATGAGACTGTAGACAGTACGCCGCCTTCTAGTTTTTGCTGCACTAATACCTGACCATTGACCTTGTTCCCTGGGATTTAGGAGAGCTGCAGTCCAGCATCTTCTGAAGCATCAGATTGGCTACACCTGCTGTCTGTGGTTTATATTTTATTATATAGGAGTAAGCTACTCCTAGAACGGTAACGTATTCCTCCTCTTATTTCTCCTGTGAGTATTGGTAGTTTCAGACAATACACATTTCTTGCAGTGCTTTCCCACCTCTTCTGTTATCTGGAACATTCCAGCTTGAGAAAATGGGAACGACTCTAAGGATCATTCCAAAATGTTGCCACCATTTCAGCAGTTGCCCTGGCAGGCATAACCCGAGTGTCTTAATAAATGCAGATATATTTGTTACCCTGTTTGAAGTGTACAATATGAAGCAACGGTGTGCTGCTGCTTCTACCCATAACTCCCTAATAGTGGAGAGGAACACAATGTAGATAAATACAGAAGTGCGTCCAGGAAGTGCTTGAGAATGATCTTACATCAATAAGCATAAAAACGCCAGTTATCATACAGTCAGCTCTTGCGAGGGCTATTTCCCTATAAAATCGTATGTAATTGTTTTGTTTGTTTCTAAAACTTAAAGCATTGAAAACCTGCTATTAAAATGCTTTGTTAAGATGCTGCTCTCCCCTCCTTAAGTCTTCTGTCCAGCTGCTTCAAAGTAAGGATTTTTCTTTTTTTAAAACCCACCTCAGTTATTGTTATATCTCTACATTTAAAGTAGACATTGAAAACTTCAAGTAAAAATAATGGCAGCCACATCTACTGGACGCAATACAAATCTATGACACCTATTAAGTTGTTGGGGTTGTGGGTGTGTTTCTAAACTTTTAAGTTATACAAATACATAATACATTCTTAAATAACAAGGGCCCACAGTATTATTAGTTTTGTGAGCCTTTCCCAAATTACAAAGCCGCTTTTTCATTTCGTAACGTTTGCACCCACTTCTCGTTGCAGTTGCAGTTTTCAACTGGTTATTTCGTACATCAGTTCCACAACATGACACGTCCCAGTCCTTAGGCTTTGGCTATGAAATCGCTTATTTCAATGAGGCAACGCTGGTTATTAAGGCATGTTTCCGTTTCTCATTCAAAGCTTTATTCTAACATTTTTTTAAAAAAGGGAGCATGGCTATCTTGTATCTTCTGGCTCTGTCTTTATCACCTTCCTTTCGAGGCTGTTGAAAGCAGAGTGAGGGAAATCTTTTAAGATACCAAGGCCTTCTGCAACAACAAAATGGATTCCTTTTAGAAAAATATCGACCCGAAACAACAGTGTTTTTTTTCACCAGTTGTAGTC
Organism: Zootoca vivipara; assembly: GCF_965207765.1. NCBI lineage: Eukaryota > Metazoa > Chordata > Lepidosauria > Squamata > Lacertidae > Zootoca > Zootoca vivipara. The sequence continues at coordinate 15,474,268 of NC_142582.1, forward strand.
AGTAGACCAGTGTTTCCCAACCAGTGTGCCTCCAGATGTTTTGGGACTACAACTCCCATCATCCCTAGCTAGCAAGGCCAGTGGTCAGGAATGATGGAAGTTGCAGTCCCAAAACATCTGGAGGCACACTGGTTGGGAAACACTGCAGTAGACAGCATATGAAATCTTACACAAGTGTACCAAACAGCAATAAATTCAGTTTAACCACTAGTCAATATCTGCTTTCCAACGCCGTAATGTAGCGCCAGCGGTTTACGACAATGTAAAAGCATAAAACCAAACAATAAGATTATAAAAAGTTATAAGCAAAAAAATGAAATTATAACAATACCGATGCGGCATGCAGTTCTAGCACCCTATGTGGTTGGCCTTGCAGATATTTCTGCTGTGATACAAACCCTGAGGCATGCTGGATAAATGGCCCATGTCTATAATATAACATTTGAATGGGGCCCGAAATATCACTAAGCCCTTAAAAGGCTATACAAGATGCCCGAGAATCATTTTCCCTCTCCTGAGAGAAAGTGCCCCACAAATTTCACGCGACAGGGTTGGCCCCAAGACATTTTGGCACATGAGGTAAACCATAAAATGGTGTCCCCTCACCAACAGGAAAGAAGGGATGAGGGAAGATCTCCATTGCGATCTACTGCCCCTGTGAAACCTGCTGCCTGAGGCGGTCACCTCACCTTGCCTCATGGTTGAGCCGGCCCTGGTCATAGTTGTTAAGAGCAAGAAGGATTTTTACCTGAAGGTTGTGACTTTGCTTCAGCACTGGCGTACAATCTGCTCAAGTCACTGCAGAGAGGCTTCACGACATGAGGCTCATCATCTAATGAAATGTGAGGCATATGCCTATTTGGTAGACTTGACATGCGTAGATTTAAAGGCCTTTCACCTAAAATATATTGTCAAAGAAATATTCATTCAATACTATAACCGAGAGGCGGTCCACGCACAGCGCTGCTAATTGTAGTCCCCCAACACCCTGCGTCACCATGATATGAACATAACTTAATATGAATCTCTATTTTATTCACTTGTATATGCTTTTGTGTGTGTTTTTTTATGTTGCCATTTTCCTGATTTTAGCGAGTACAGTGGAACCTCAGTTTCCGAGCACCTTGGAAGCCAAATGATTTGGAACCCAAACACCCAAAACCCGGAAGTGAATGCTTCCGTTTTCGAACGCGTCTCAGACGTCAAACGGCTTCTGAGGCGCGCTTCTCCATTGACTTTGCTGACTGCCCATTGCGCCTCGGTTGTCGAACATTTCTGAAGTCAAACGGTCTTCTGGAACGGATTATGTTCGACAACCGAGGTTCCACTGTATTTGTTTTTGTTTTAATGATCTATTGCTGTCTTTCAGACTCTAGACCACTTAAAGATTTCCGAAATATTTGCACTCAGGTGCCTCAAAGTGACTTACATCATAAAAATAAAACATTCTAAAAGGGAGAAAGTTCAAGGACCCCTGGATGGTTAGATTCAGTAAAAGGCAACTATGGGATTGCGGCGCTCATCTCGCTTTCAGGCCAAGGGAGCCGGCATTTGTCCGCAAACAGCTTTCCGGTTCATGTGGCCAGCATGACTAAACCGCTTATGGAATACGGAGGACTGTGACGAGCGCCAGCGCACATGGAAACACCGTTTACCTTCCCCCCCGCAGCGGTACCTATTTATCTACTTGCACTAGTGTGCTTTCGAACTGCTAGGTTGGCAGAAGCCAGGACAAGGCAACTTTAAATAAAGAAATGCAAGCCCAATCCGATCCAAATAACTTTACTCTACTAGCCACTGGCTATGACAAATCTGAATCAAACATAAAAATAAGCAAAAGGGGTGTCGCGCCACAAATAATGGTCTCTTTTTAGATCTCCGCTTCTCCCTTACAGTTCACTGCTACATTGTCCAGGGTCTTCTTTTGGGGAAATGTAAGTCAACAAACAATATCTCAGAGCTGTGGTAGCCCCTGCTCCTCTCGCAATCCTAAGGGCAACTTTCACCTACCGGTATGTGGCTTGACTGGCTCCATATAGCGTGTGGCATGGAAACATGAAGCTCTTTTCATAGCAGCCACTGTAGGCATGGTCTGGAACCAGCAAAATGCTTGCGAGATCATGTGGATGACCCAAGAAAGCGGGAACAACCGCAGGAGAGGCAACCACTAAGGAATCTAGGTCTCAGAGGGCTTACTTCTCCTAACACAATATGCACACAGAGTACATTTTTGCCCCCGCAATATTCTCCCAAGAAATCATTAACCACAAGAAATTTCATTTCGTCATAATTTAGCAACCGTCGCTGTTGCACCAGTATCACGAACGCTGACAATTCTAAAACAGATGGCAAATACATGCCTGGAAGCTACTGTACCTTGCCCAACACCATAATCCGATGTCAAGCCATTGGCACAATGCTCTTCTGAGCTTTGCCTGTAAAGGCCCGTGGAAAGGCGTCTCTCCAAGCCAGCTTGGCTGCAGAGGAACTCCATCTGCTTGGCCATCATCTTCTCAGGCTGCAATTGATAAAAGGGCAGATTTAGGGACTTGCCACAATTACAATTACGATTACTAAGTACAGTCGTTTTACACCGACCAGGTGCCAAGTGAAGTACTGTACACTGAAATGTCACAGTCTCGGCCAGGAATCCTACAATCTACGAAAGGCTGAATCATGGAGGGAGAATCTTTATGACCCTTCAGAACGAGCCCCTCCCCATTTTGGGTGCCTCTTTCTAATCAATCAATCAATCAATTACTATTTCAACAGCAACTTTTTTTCCTTCTTTGAAAAATTGCAAATACAATTATGGCAAGATTTCCCTCAAGCTTTATTTTTGGAAATAGCACTATCCAAGATTTTTATTTTCATTATTTTTTTATGCCAGCAACCTGCCATTCTGAAAAGTGTAGCATGGCAGTATGTTTGTGGGGGGAAACTGTGTGAATGTTTCGCCTGGAAAAAGACCAGGGCCTTATACACTACAGAAGAAGGATAATTAACAACCTGCTAAAAGAGAGTGCAAAATTATCAATGCCAAGAGAATTATAAACTCTGAATGTGATCTATTTGCCATTACTGTGATGTGGATCATTTGGGAAAAGGGAGGCAGAATACTAATTTTGAAAATGTATAGGTTAAATGTTCCATAGTAGGGGTCTGCACGGGATTTAGATGAGTCCTTAATCAAAGTCAAAGCAATCTTTCAGATCTTGCTTTTCCCGTAGAAGAAGTCATCACGTTCCACAGATGGTGGATGTGCTTTAGCACTTTTGCTGCAGGACCAGCTCACCCTCTAGCACCGAAAGTTACCCTCTTACCCATGCCTATAGCATAACCGTTTCTCTTGGCGGCTGGTATTTTTTATTTATCTCTCCCTTCAAATCCACATCTCCAGTGCATACACCAATCTGGTTTAATCTGTAGCCACAGGTGGAATGGTCTTTGCGCAAGCTCTCTATGTATTTCCACACACCAGGCTTCAGGTCCAGTAACAGCTGTCTCATTGCACTCCCCAAGCTTTCTGAGGTCAGGTGGATCGAGTTTTCCTTCTCACCTGTGAATACAACACAGTGGTACCTTGGTTCCCGAACAAACTGGCTCCCAGACACCGCAAACCCGGAAGTGAGTCTTCGGGTTTGCGAACGGAAGCTGAACGTCTGAAGCGGCTTCCAATTGAGTGCAGGAAGCTCCTGCAGCCAATCGGAAGCCGTGCCTTGGTTTTCAAACCGTTTCGGGAGTCGAACGGACTCCCGGAATGGATTAAGTTCGAGAACCAAGGTTCCACTGTACTAGCTTCCTGACATTCTCTAGGCCTCTCCTTAACGAAGTATGAGTAAAAAACCGGCATACGGGTTTCTTGCATTCCTCCTTGATGAGGAAAAGCTCTTCCTTAGCACCTTTCTAGTTGATGTAATTAGGGTCTTCAGCAGGTACCGGAAGCAGCTACAAGGAGATGAGCTCAGCATCCTCCATATGAAGGAGCTACATCAGTAAAAATCGAAGCTCTCAGCACTGAAAGAACAGCATTCGATTGGTGGGTGCGTCAGTGCTTTCAAGGATGAAGCCATTGCACAACCAGATGGAACTGTGAAGGTGGAAGAAACTCAGCTGAGGAGAGAGCTCACAAACCCAATGCAAGGAATGCCACCAGTATGAATATGATAGGAAACACATTGGTGCTGTCTGTAATGAAGTGGCTGACTCACTTGTTAAGTTCTTAAATAAACGTTTTGATGTCAATCTGTTGCTCGGCGTGATGCCGCATGCCACCTATTGGAAACCAGGTATAAGTTCACATGGTGCTAGGTGCACATCTTCCGGCAGCCGAGCCTCATAATACTGATGCTGAACATCTCAAGTGTGACCTTGGAAGTCCATCAACAGAATCAGACTCACAGCTGATTCATAAAACGAATACCTCCATATAACTACCACAATCTGTTGCCATTTCTCGGAGGGGATCCTAGGACATTTGAATGCCTTGGACTGGCCAAGTAATTGGTCCTCATAATATACTGTATTGACCGGGGACAGGGGTGGTGTTGAGCAGGAATTCGGGGGAACTAAGTTCCCTTACCTTTTTAAAATTAAATAATATTTTTTGTCTGGGGGGTTGAAAGAGATATACACCCAATGCCTGGGCCAAAAATCCACCTATGTTGTTGTTGTTTAGTCGTTTAGTCGTGTCCGACTCTTCGTGACTCCATGGCATGCCAGGCACTTCTGTCTTCCACTGCCTCCCGCAGTTTGGTCAAACTCATGTTCGTAGCTTCGAGAACACTGTCCAACCATCTCGTCCTCTGTCGTCACCTTCTCCTTGTGCCCTCAATCTTTCCCAACATCGGGGTCTTTTCCAGGGAGTCTTCTCTTCTCATGAGGTGGCCAAAGTATTGGAGCCTCAGCTTCAGGATCTGGTCCTTCCAGTGAGCACTCAGGGCTGATTTTCTTCAGAATGGATAGGTTTGATCTTCTTGCAGTCCATGGGACTCTCAAGAGTCTCCTCCATAACCATAATTCAAAAGCATCCATTCTTTGGTGATCAGCCTTCTTTATGGTCCAGCTCTCACTTCCTTACATCACTACTGGGAAAACCATAGCTTTAACTATACGGACCTTTGTCGGCAAGGTGATGTCTCTGCTTTTTAAGATGCTGTCTAGGTTTGTCATTGCTTTTCTCCCAAGAAGCAGGCGTCTCTTAATTTCGTGACTGCTGTCACCATCTGCAGTGATCAAGGAGCCCAAGAAAGTAAAATCTCTCACTGCCTCCATTTCTTCCCCTTCTATTTGCCAGGAGGTGATGGGACCAGTGGCCATGATCTTGGTTTTTTTGATGTTGAGCTTCAGACCATATTTTGTGCTCTCCTCTTTCACCCTCATTTAATTCCTCCTCATTTTCTGCCATCATGGTTGTGTCATCAGCATATCTGAGGTTGTTGATATTTCTTCCAGCAATCTTAATTCCGGTTTGGGATTCATCCAGTCCAGCCTTTCACATGATGAATTCTGCATATAAGTTAAATAAGCAGGGAGACAATATACAGCCTTGTCGTACTCCTTTCCCAATTTTGAACCAATCAGTTGTTCCATATCCAGTGGGTACAGATATCCACCTATATCTGTAATCAATGAAGTCGTGGCCATTTCTTAAATCCAGATCATTGTTTGCTTGGGTTTATTTATTAATCACATCTTACATTTAGCCACTGCCCAGGGTGTGTAGCACTGCGGCTGGGCCTGCAATAGACAAACAAACTTTGTGGTGAGTTTCCCCACCAGTTTTCCATAAGAAAAGCACCCTGTATCGATACAAGGTTATGAAGATTTGAAAGGAGCCAGTATTCATCATCTTCATTTCCTATTTCTTTTTATCTTTTCTCACCTGTTCCTTTTTTAAGGGATTGCTTAGATCCTTTTTAAATCCCACACAAAAATGTATCTCACATTGCACAATCACAACAGGCAGCATTTGACACTGGCAGGGCTTCTGACGAGGGCTAGCTAGTCAGGTGTAGAGGCTGAAGTGGAGGAGATCTCAGAGAAGCATAATTGTAGAGGATATCACCATGTTCAGCAGCGCGGAGAGTTCCCTCTAGCAAGACAGCAGCACTCTGGTAGGGATTATCCCCTTCTGCTATCTGCACTGCTCATCTTGCAATGGCCAGGAGAGCTGCTGGGTCTCCACTGAAGTGTCAGCAGAACACACTTTCGAGGCTGCACAAGATTGGAGCTATGTCACCTGCCTGCACTTCACGAAGCAGGTGAGCAGGTGAGAAGCTCTAGCACAGCAGCCTTAGAAGAGGCAGAGTCTGAGCAGTCAGGGAGGAAGGACAATAGGGGGTGAAGAATGTTAGCTCTCAGTCTCAAGTTTCCTCCACCGCGCGGTAAGCCGAAGGCGGCACAGCTTAGACAGGTATTATGGGGAAACTGGTGAGGTTATCTGCCCAGTTCCCAAACTCTGTACTGACAAGAGGCAGAAAACATTGAAAGATGCCCCTTCCTCCGGTCAGTTAAAATCTCCAACCCCTTACTATGAATGAAGATAAAGCTGTAGCCGATACGAGTGTGTGTTTGTATGAGCATGCCGTTGTTGTTTTTTTAAAAAAACCACCTGTCGTGAGTCATACCACCTACACTAGAAGTGAAACGATCGCAGCCAGGTCAGAAGGACCCCTTGATCTGCAGAACGGGGACAGAGTGTCCTGTAAGGAAAGAACTGTGATTGTTCTGTAAGAAGCATTAATACGAGGAAGCCTTTTATTGCAGCTCGTAGGTTGTTTACCTGTGATCCAAGCGCTGCCAGGTCTTCACACTTTCCTTTTGACAATGCCTGTTGTATTTTGACTGAATCCTGCTGGTAAAAACTCTGGACTGCGTCGTGGAAGTCAGGGAAGCCGTCCTGCAAACATGAAAAAGCAGGGAAAGAAGCTATTTCAGAATGTTTCGATTCACAAGACTAAAGATATTTTTTCCGGTCTTAAATCATCACTACAGCCAATGGTGTGGGTGGGTGGGTGGAGAGAGAGAGAGAGAGAGAATAGTTCTTCCGCAGTTATTTTAAGGGCAAAAATAAACGTTTCAAGATTTCGAAGCTGAGCAATTGTAGAACAAAAGTAGGTTCTGTTAAAGGCACAAAGAAATGCGGCGAGTGCAGGTTGTTCTACCTAAATGAAAGCTTGTGGCACAATAAATGTGCTGGCCTTTACGGTAGCAAAAGGCTCCTTGAAGTTTTATTTAGGAATTTCAATCAGGGATGTCAAAAGGTCTGCTGTGTGCAAGCTAAGACATTAGGGCAGAAGGGAAATAAATAAGTAACCTTATCACCAAGCAGTTTCCAAACGCAGCCACATAAGCTCGCATTTAAGAAGACATGGTTTAAATCTGCTTGGTGCTCATCAGCCTACAAGGGCAGCTTTCGCAGAACAGGCACCGGCGACAAGCCTCATTTGGATGCTTCAGCAACAGGCGGGGAGGGGATGGTGGGTGCCCCGCCCCACCCCACCTCGCCCCAACACCACTGCCTCATGGGTGCTGCCCAAACCAACCATTGCTGAATGAACTGATGTGGTTAGAAGCTCTCTTCAGATTTCCTCGCTCAATGGGGGAAGGCTTCGCCGGGAGCAGGCCTTGCACAAGTGAATCTACCGCCACCTTTACATGAATTCGCTATGAATGCCTGAAGAGCGCTGCAGTGTTGCTCACAGCACTGTGAAGGCAGTTGTCGTAAGTGGCGAGGCAGAGCTTCTCTGGCTTTCCATCCCCGCCACGGTTGCAGCGGCAGAGAGAGGAGAGGAGGAAGGTGGCTGCAACCAGCAGTATTTAAACCTTTAACCCAGAGCTTTTCAACCTTTTAAAGTCCACGGCTCCCTTGACCAACTGCATTCTTTCTGCAGCAGCCCTGTGGGGCTCAGGAGCCCAGTTACGTCACCCCCTTGCCTGTAGAGTTGGCAGCCTCTCACCCTTTTCGAAGGGACACGGGTGGCGCTGTGGTCTAAACCACTGAGGCTAGGGCTTGCCGATCAGAAGGTCGGAGGTTCGAATCCCTGCGATGGGGTGAGCTCCTGTTGTTTGGTCCCTGCTCCTGCTACCTAGCAGTTTGAAAGCACGTCAAAGTGCAAGTAGGTAAATAGGTACCACTCCAGCGGGAAGGTAAACGGCGTTTTCATGCTCTGGTTTGCCAGAAGTGGCTTAGTCATGCTGGCCACATGACCCAGAAGCTGTCTGCGGACAAACGCCGGCTCCCTCGGCCTATAGAGTGAGATGAGCGCCATCCCCAAAGTCGTCCGCGACTGGACCTAACCTTTTTCCGAACACCCTTCCATGTGGAGTGTTCCCTCAGCCTCCTCTCCTCTCCCCTCTCCTTGGGAGTCCTCTGGGCAGCCGCACCTGCCACCCCTGGTTTCTGAGCTGCTCCCCACTGCCCCAAAGAGAGGTGCCTCCTCACACTGCCCCACAGGGGCCTGGGAAGCACCCCCTGGCCAGCCCCAGAGGCACCATTCGCCTGGGGAGCTTGTAGCCAGGGCTGCTGCAACAAACAACCATGCAAGCCTTTGGGGGGCAGAGATGCAAGAGGGCATCAGAGGAGGGAGGGAAGGAAAGAAAGAGGGACAGAGGTCAGTGTTGCCTGCAGCACCCTTGACCACCATTCAAGGCACCATTCAAACCACTGCTTCAACCACATGGTTCATTGATAATTGCACAACGATAACACTACTTATTTGGAGGAAGAATGAAAACAAACACAGAGGTCTGGGGTGAATGTGACTGGAATTTCCTATACCCATTCCTACCCAGCTGATCTTTTTTGGAAGCCGCCCAGGGCTGTATATGACTCCTCCTTCCGAGCCCAGGTGGCTTGGCGCAAGCATCGCGGCTCATCACCCAGAAAGGCCACTACAGGCCCTAAATCCAAGCGGCAACAACTAAACATGCTTTTGCCCTGCATCGCAACCACCCCGCAAAAAGAGAGAGAAAGAGGTAAAATCTGTTACTCGCCTACTTCTTCCTGGGGTGTCACTTTGAAAGAAAAGTGTATGTTAAAATAAAATAGAGTACTGGGTACCTATTTTTCTTCTTTCTTATTAAGTTTTTGGTAGGTTTTACAAATTAATTTATTATAGTATGATGTGAAGATGATATGAAGATGAATTCAGAGAGAAGATGGATAGAAAATATCTGTGTGAGAGACAGAATAGAGTGGGTTTTTGTCAGGTGTGAGGCTGAGAAAGATGGGAGCTGGGAAGACGCGGGTCTCATGTTTGTGAACTGAAGATTAAGATAGAAGGTTGATAGAATATACAATTGTGTGTTTGCGTGGGTGTGGTTTCCTGCTCTCTCTTTTCTTTTTCTTTTTATTATTTTGATCTTTTAAGATTGTATAGCCGTACCTCGGAAGTCGAACGGAATCCGTTCTGGAAGTCCATTCTACTTCCAAAACGTTTGGAAACCAAAGCACGGCTTCAGAAGCCCCGTTGGACGTTCAGTTTCCAACGAACGTTCGCAAACCAGAACACTCACTTCCGGGTTTCGATCGTTCAGGAGCCGATTTGTTCAGGAGCCAAGGCATTTGAGATCCAAGGCATGACTGTATTATATGTTGAAAACCTTTAATAAATTTAATTTTTTAAAATAAATAAGTCTATGAAAAGGAACCATAACGGAAGAAGCAAGGGGTGAAGAGTGTCTTGATAGCCAAATGCCAAATCCTCCTTTCTCCCCATTGCTCTTTGTGGCCTGCTCTATCAAACACACCCAGTGTGCTCCCTTCCAACTTGGCTGTTCTTAAAGCAATTTCTTTGAGCAGATGTTCCCAAGCCCCACAGGCGCTTTCCTCCCCTCCGCCAAACACTTCTCCTACACGAACACCAGATTGCACCGCTTCTGTTCTTTGTGATCTTCAGGGAGAGAAAGAAATCCCACACCCTCTTGCTTTTCAACCCTGCTTGGCAGCGGCGTGGGCATACCCTCGTTCTTTCTCTCCCACCTTATAACTCATGCCGACATGAACGCCGAACCTCTCTTCCCCCCCCCTCCAGCCCTCCCAGCTACCCACCCACCCCTTCTATTTCCCTCTAGGTCTCTTACTCCCACTGAATCTTTCAAGTTATGCCCTCTCATCCATCTTCCCGCCACCTCCGCTTACGGATGTGCTCTTCAGTGGCAGGGTGCCTTTGTACTGCTAGTCCATAGGACTGTAATGACTCTGTTGTCTGCCTCACAGGCCCTGCCAACTCTCAATTCTGTATTTTTTGGGGGTGGACACCCCTAGCCACACACCCTTTTCTGCACAAAATAAGAGCGCTGGAGAGAGCAAAGTCTTCCTTCAACCGCTAGTGATTTTGCTGTGCTTTCTCTGGCACAAAGACACAAAGCCTTGTGTGCTGTCGGTGTCACCAACGGGGGGGGGAGTGAGGGGGCACCCACATCAAGTCCACACACACACACACACACACACACACACACACACGGACCAAGGCAGCTGCTGAAGAGGGAGGGTGGGAGCTTCTTCCAACTAAAATACTGCTTTTGTTTCACGTGAGAAGGCATTCAGGAACCTCGCTGCAACTCATTATTGCTACTCCCAAATCCGAACCTAATTGCTGCGTTCTTTCTCCCGCCCACTAGGCTCCCAGCGCTTGTCATTTTCCCGGGATTCCGCCCCCGCCTCTCCCTGCAAACTTAGCCACCCACTCCATCAAGAAAAGGGAGAGGTCACATGAGAGAAGGGGGGGGAAGGCTTTCACAGGTAATCTGGTGTGATTTGTGATAAGCTTCGCCTCCAACTCCACACCCTCCAAACTCTTTCTTTTGTGTTGCTTATGCAGAACTCCTTGCCCCTGCAGAGGTGGTGTTTGCAACCGTGGAACCAAGCCGCCCGTAGGTTTGCTCGCCCACGCAGTTCTGCTCTCAGGCACCTCCATCTCGGAGAGGGAAGGAGGAAAACCCTCGTCTTTATTATAGGGGGGGAAAATCATTTCACATCACACCCCAGGGGGCAATAATTTCCACCTGCGGAAAAGAGGCGTTAAATGCCTCCCGAGATCAAAATGGCAGTGTTTTACAGACACTGACGTCGATGGAAAGGTAGAAGGGGAATCAACAGTACAGTCATACCTTGGAAGTCGAAGGGAATCCATTCCGGAGTCCGTTTGACTTTCAAAACGTTCGGAAACCAAAGCACGGCTTCCAACTGGCTGCAGGAAGCTCCTGCAGCTAATCGGAAGCCCTATCGGGTGTACAGCTTCCAAAAATAGTTCGCAAACCAGAACAGTCACTTGTGGGTTTGCGGAGTTCAGGAGCTGAAACATTCTGAGAACTAGGCTGTTCGAAAACCAAGCAGCAGAACTGAGGTAGCAAGAGAAAAAATAGTTTGGCGTATGTATTCAAGGGTTAAGGAGCCATCTATAAAAGTTTCTGGCTCATGCTTCAGGAAGCTGTATAGCACTTCCAGAACTTAAGCTTTTAAAAGGGGGGGGGGCACCAACTCCCGCTGTATGGGAGGTGTTTGCAAGAACAATACCAGACAGGCTGAAATCTTGAAAAGTTACTAGGCCTCAATGAGGAAAACCATATTTCCCCTTGTGTCTTTAGCAAACAAACGGCACGAGATAACATCAGCAAGGAAACTATCTGTAAACAAACACTGAACATCCATAAAAATGGCAGAAGTAGTTTCTTTCCCAAATAGGTTTTTTCTTAAACGATAGCAAGCGCAGTAAGTAGAGAAGTATCTCTACTTCAGATACTTCAGATCTCTTCAGATACCTTGATCATGAAGGAGGTTTTCCCAGGCTGAGGCTCATCCATTGCACTGCGGGTGTGCTGACCCCTGCGATTTCCCCAAATGCGGGAAACTCGACTGCATAATTTGTATCTGAAGAAGTGTGCATGCACACGAAAGCTCATACCAAAATATAAACTTAGTTGGTCTTTAAGGTGCTACTGAAGGAATTTTTTTATTTTGCTTCGACTCAGACCAACACGGCTACCTACCTGTAAGTAAGTAGAGAGTTCGCTTGTAACATATCAGTGGTTCAGTGCTCACTTCTTCTCTTTCCAAAATACAGATATTATCTCGGACAATTGCAAATGCAGTAATAAAGAGTCCACTTGTGATATATACCAGTGGTTCAGTGCTCAGGCGTCGTTCTGGTAATCTGATGTTTCGTCACTAAAGAGCTTAGTCATCGAGCTTTGTAGTCAATGTATGTAAACGACTTAAAGCAGGGTATATCTCTGCCCATCTGCATGTTTCCATCGGGAGCAACAGGACGATACCCTTCAGTTTGTTAAACCTTCTCCTCTTGGTTGGATTGCAGCAGTCATTGTATCTCCGCCCTGTTTACTGTTTTACTGTTTAAGAAACAAACAGCAAGCATTCTTTGTTTCAAGCATTACCAGGGGTAAGGAGCCAGATTATTTGTTTGTTTGTTTGCTTGCTTGCTTGCTCCATAAAGACAGGTATTGGCAGATTGAGCGGACAAGATCAATAGTTGGTCCAATGGTCAAGAAAGCAGTCTCTGCACGTGCTATAGAGGGAAGCGAGGGGCAAATGGGGCTAGTCAACCTGGGAAGGTACCCCATCTAGGAGAAGGCAAAAACTCTGATGCTAACCCTCTGCTGCCTCGTGGGATATCTTCGGAAGAAGAAGAAAAGGCTAAGGAGGAAACCCTTCACAAATCCAGAATAGAGTCCCTAAGACGGTTGGATGGTGCCTTGTACGCCTCCTTCCAGCAACTCCTGAAGCCAAGCTGGTGTCAAACATATTGCTCTGCTTTCCTTTGGAGCCTCCTGCAGCCAATCAGAAGCTGCACCTTGGTTTCCAAACGATTTGGAAGTTGAGCGAACTTCCGGAACGCATTCCGTTCGACTTCCCGAGGTACGACTACTCCTAGCCATCCATTTCAATGGGTCTACTCTGAGTCTGACTAACTCCAGATACAATCCATGTATATATGAAACACGTAGATGTTTGGGCATTTTACAACCTTAACTCTTTTACTAGGGTGTAGTTTTGGGACAGGCCTATGCGTATAGGAACGGATCACAGCAATTACCTTCCTTTTCCTGCAGCACAAAAAAGTAACAAGGCTTTCAAAGTCCCCTTGCAAAATTCTCACTGGCTTTTATAGGAACGTGTAAGTCACTAATTATTCCCTCGCCCTGTCTCTTCGCTTTTAGTCCACCCCAAAACAAGCAGTTACAGAATAAAAATGTGCCCTCGACATTTTCCCAGGGTAGTTTAAACACACACACACACACACACACAACCGAATTGTACAAAGGAATTTTTGCATCCAAAGGGACCGTTTCCTGAAATGTTCCTTTACAGGGAAATATATGCAGCAAATATATGCATCCAAATAACTACTGGCCTGTTGCATTACATATCCCTCAAAAGAGGGGAAATTATGTTAAAATTGACAGCCTATTTACTTAGTCTGCAAGCTACATTATTTAAAGCTGGATCTATTTTTTTTTAAAAAAAAAACAAATGAAAAAATACTGAATATATTTCCATGTTTTTGCTAGGTTTAGTCATTACCTCCATAAGCCAGAGTGTGTGTATACATGTGTTCATTTTTCTGACTATCGGGAAATTGTTTCCTAATGGCAACAAGTTCCATTAGACAGGGCAAAAACCTCCCAGAGGTGCTGGCAGGAGTTTCTCTCTCTGTTATTTCCCTCCATTAGGAAGATCCGAACAACGAAACACAGTTTATGGAGGTATCTGAAAACAGCCACACACAAAAAGTTCCACCTACTCAACAAAATTATTTGTGCTTAGGTCAAACGATGCTCTAACACACAAAAAGACCCAGACGGTTTAAGTGAGTAAAATGTGCGGAAAATTGTTGCAAGTGCTCCTCAAATGGAGGTAACAGAGGGTCATGATTTGCCTGAAGAAAACCATGATGGAATAAAGGGCAACATCCAAGGTCAGTCCCACTTAAGTGAGGCTTAATTTATTTCAATAGGTTTACTATGAGCATAACGGGAACGGGCCTTCTCTCCGGTGGCTCCTTGTCTGTGGAATGCTCTCCCCAGAGAGGCTTGCCTGGCGCCATCATTGCATGTCTTTAGTCACTAGGCAAAAACATTCCTCTTTACCGAGGCCTTCAGCCATTAAATAATCTATGGTCTGTTAAAGAAAGGGGACTGTTATTATGATTATTTTTATTATTATGCTGTATACTAGGCAAACTATATACTACTAGTGTCATTCAGCCCGTTAAATAAACGGGCGCTAGAACATTCGGCCTCTTTCTGCAGCGACCGCCTGAGGTGGTTTGCTGTGGGGAGGGTGGGCGGTTTGTGTGTGTGTGTGCGAGAGAGAGAGAGAGAGAGAGAGAGAGAGAGAGAGAGAGAGAGAGAGAAGCGAGCGGGGCTTCTCCGGGACGCGCTGCCTGCGCGAGGAAGGAAAACAGAGGCAGCCGTGAGAGGGGAAAGTTGCGGCTGCGCTTCCCTCCAGTCGACTGCCTGAGGTGGTTTGCTGTGGCGGCGGGCGGGCGGTTTCTGTGTGTGTGTGTGTGTGAGAGAGAGAGAGAGAGAAGCACACGGGTCTATCTCGCAGCCTCCTCCTCCTCGCGCTGTTGCTTAGAAGCAAGTGTGCCTGCGTGGAGACAGAGCGCGCTCGCTCGCACAGGGAGCAGCGGTTGATGGCCGGCGGCCGCAGGTAGGTAAACGGTAGGCAGAGGGGTTGGGGGGGAGAGAGAGCGCGTGCGTCCAGTCTCTACATCCAATCCCTGTGTCCGTGGGGCACATGCGCAGTAGCGCGGACACAGGGACACAGGGAATCTGGACGCAGAGACACTTGCACATTATTATATAGAATACAAGAATACTGTACAAATGAGTGTTTGTGAACGTTCTTTGGAACCCAAAGCTCCGACGCGGCTTCCGATTGGCTGCAGGAGCTTCAACTGCCCTCATATATTAAGTGACTACTACAGACCCTTCGATAAATCGGACCACATTTATTCAGAACGCATTGTATTTTAACGGATTTGTTTTCCAGTTGGGAGAATGAGGCAGAACATAGCCGTTCACCAAATGAAGCCTTGATGGTTCTTTCCTCTCTCGCGCAAGTCAGTTTTAGCAATTACAACTAAACACAACAAGTTAAAACACAGTACCTCTATCTTAATTCTCTTTGGTGACAGTTCATCCCTTTCTCCACTTTTAGACCTAGGAGATGAAAACACATTTTGTTTTGTTTTTACTAAGTAGCGCACACTATCTTCAGAGGGAAAAAAACTTTGGAAAAATCCTTGCCTGAAACAGAGAGATAGAAAACTGAAATTTCTCATTTAAGCCTCGATTTCCAGATAGGTTCACAAAGCATGTCCTGCAGTTTCAAGGTAAGATTGACGTAAGGTTCAATCTTGCTGGACTACCATTAGAGATTATGGGCGGTGGAGCAGGGTTTGTATGTTTGAATGCTCCTTTGTATAAAAAACCTCCCTGTACAAAGGAAGCTAGCATGTCGGGGTTGGGGTCAGATTGTTAAGTTCAACTCTGTTGAAGTCACCTGATTGACGAAAAATACAATTTTCTGCAACAACTACCGTGTTTCCCCTTTTTTAATACGTAGTCAGAAAGTAAGCCATGGCAGCATTTTTTAGCATTAGTAAAATATAAGACACACCCCGAAAATAAGACATACCTCCATGTCGTGTAGAGCGAGACCGCTGAGCACCCCAGCCAGCCAGCGGGACCCAGCCAGCCAAAGGGGCCTGAAACCGGCTGCTGTTGCTGCTGCTGCAGCAGCAAGCGCTCGGAGCGCCCTGCAGCGCCTGGCCTCTTTTTTTTTTTTTGACTACCCGAGGCCTGCTGCCCCGCCGCCAGGACCGGCGGCGGCAGAGCGGAGCGCTCCAAAGCGCCAAATGCATGAAGCGCCCTGCAGCGCATGGCCCCCCCTTTTTCCCTTTGGCTGCCCGAGGCCCGGCGGCAGAGCGGAGCGCTCCAAAGCGCCGAATGCTCGGAGCGCCCTGCAGCGCCTGACCTCTTTTTTTTCCTTTGGTTGCTCGAGGCCCGGCTGCAGAGCGGAGCGCTCCGAAGTGCCGTACGCTCGGAGCGCCCTGCAGCGTCTGGCCTCTTTTTTTTTTTGACTGCCCGAGGCCTGTCGCCCCGCCGCCAGAACCGGTGGCGGCAGAGCGGAGCGCTCCAAAGCGCCAAACACTTGAAGCGCCCTGCAGCGCCTGGCCCCCCTTTTTTTCCTTTGGCTGCCCGAGGCCCGGCTGCAGAGTGGAGCGCTCCGAAGCGCCAAACGCTCGGAGCGCCCTGCAGCACCTACCCCCCTTTTTTTCCTTTGGCTGCCCGAGGCCCGGCGGCAGAGCGGAGCGCTCCGAAGCGCCGAATGCTCGGAGCGCCCTGCAGCGCCTGACCTCTTTTTTTTCCTTTGGTTGCCCGAGGCCCGGCTGCAGAGCGGAGCGCTCCGAAGCGCCGTACGCTCGGAGTGCCCTGCAGCGCCTGGCCTCTTCTCTTTCTTCCCTTTTTTTTGCTGCCCGAGGCCTGCCTCCCCGCCGGCGGCTGCAGAGCGGAGCGCTCTGAAGCGCAGAGCGCCCTGCAGCACTGGGCGGAGCGCAGCGGCCTGGCTTCTTCTTTTTTTGCCAGAACCGGCGGCTGCAGAGCCGAGCGCTCGGAGCGCCCAGCAGCGCCTGGCAGAGCGCCGAGCCAGCGGCCTGCCACCTCGGTGCCTGGAACCGGCGGCTGCTGCAGCGCCGCGTAGAGCGCCCAGCAGCGCCGCGCAGAGCATCCAGCAGCACCCCCCGAGCCAGTGGCCTGGCCCCTCTGAGGAGGCCTTAAGGTACAAGGCATCCCCTGAAAATAAGACACCGTGTGTTTTTTTGAGTAAAAAAAGGTATAAGACGGTGTCTTAAAAAGGGGGAAACACGGTAGGGAAAATGTGGTGTGGAAATGCAAAGACTCATAGGCTCCCAATAGAGGAGGTGGTGTGTGCACATTTCAGGGGTCAGCAAACTTTTTCAGCACTTTCAGTCCACTGTTCCCCCGGCCTTGTGGGGGGCCGGACTATATTTTGAAAAAAAAAAAAACAAATGAATTCCTATGCCCCACAAATAACCCCGAGGTGCATTTTAAATAAAAGCACACATTCTACTCATGTAAAAACACCAGACAGGCCCCACAAATAACCCAGAGATGCATTTAAAATCACATTATACTCATGTAAAAACACACTGATTCCCGGACCGTCTGCGGGTTGGATTTACCGTGTTTCCCCTATTTTAAGACGTAGTCATTATATAAGCCATAGCAGGATTTTAAGCGTTTAGGAAATAAAAGCCATACCCTGAAAATAAGCCATACCTCCGAGGAGCGAGACCGCTGAGTGCCCCAGCCAGCCAGCGGGACCCAGCACGCTGGCCGCGGCAAGAGTATAGAAAAGCAGTGCCCCGAGCCTCTGGGAGCCGGCAAGAGCAGGAGGCGGCTTGCCAGGTCGGCATCCAGCAGTGCGCGCGGAGCACCCTGAGCCTCTGCGAGCAAGCCGCCGGTTCCAGTGGCGGGGCGGCAGGCCGCCTCGGGCAGGCAAAAAAAGAGAGGCCAGGCTGCTGGCTCGGGCGCGCGGAGCGCCCCGAGCCTCTGAGAGTCAGCAGGACGAGGAGGAGGCTTGCCGGGTCGTCGCCCAGCAGCGCGCGCGGAGCGCCCCGAGCCTCTGAGAGCCAGCAGGACGAGGAGGAGGCTTGCCGGGTCGTCGCCCAGCAGCGCGCGCGGAGCGCCCCGAGCCTCTGAGAGCCAGCAGGACGAGGAGGAGGCTTGCCGGGTCGTTGCCCAGCAGCGCGCGCGGAGCGCCCCGAGCCTCTGAGAGCCAGCAGGACGAGGAGGAGGCTTGCCGGGTCGTCGCCCAGCAGCGCACGCGGAGCGCCCCGAGCCTCTGAGAGCCAGCAGGACGAGGAGGAGGCTTGCCGGGTCGTCGCCCAGCAGCGCGCGCGAAGCGCCCCGAGCCTCTGGGATTGTTGTTGCTGCTGCTGGCTGCCGGAGGCTCGGGGCGCTCCGCGCGCGCTGCTGGGCAACGACCCGGCAAGCCTCCTCCTCGTCCTGCTGGCTCTCAGAGGCTCGGGGCGCTCCGCGCGCGCTGCTGGGCGACGACCCGGCAAGCCTCCTCCTCGTCCTGCTGGCTCTCAGAGGCTCGGGGCGCTCCGCGCGTGCTGCTGGGCGACGACCCGGCAAGCCTCCTCCTCGTCCTGCTGGCTCTCAGAGGCTCGGGGCGCTCCGCGCGCGCTGCTAGGTCGACGACCCGGCAAGCCTCCTCCTCGTCCTGCTGGCTCTCAGAGGCTCGGAGCGCTCCGCAGCGCCAGACGAAGCACTGAGCCAGCGGCCTGCTGCCTTGGTGCCTGGACCCAGCTGCTGCTGCAGCGCCGCACAGAGCGCCCAGCAGCACCCCAGCCAGCTGCCTGGCCCCTCCGAGGAGGCCTTAAGGTACAAGACACCCCCTGAAAATAAGACACCGTGTGTTTTTTGAGTAAAAAAAAGAATAAGACGGTGTCTTAAAAAGGGGGAAACACGGTAGAAGGTGATTGAGCCGGATCCGGCCCCCGGGCCTTAGGTTGCCTACCCATGGGTTAGATCAGGCACCCCCAAACTTCGGCCCTCCAGATGTTTTGGACTACAATTCCCATCATCCCTGACCACAGGTCCTCTTAGCTAGGGATCATGGGAGTTGTAGGCCAAAACATCTGGAGGGCCGCAGTTTGGGGATTCCAGGGTTAGATTATAGGTGTCATGAGAAAGCACACAAATTCATGCCTTCCCACCACATCTATAATTAGTCATGTTTATGAACAAGGACTATGGGTCAGGGAGAGCATGGGACTCTTGATTTTAGGGTCGTGGGGGTTGGACTAGATGACCCTCAGGGTCCCTTCCAACTCTAGATTTCTATGATTCTATGACCCTAACTGCAGAACAAGAAGAATACTTCACAATAAACCTCATTAAAGCAATTAGGATCTTTCCCCCTTTATTTTTATTTTTTAAAAGCAGCTTACTTGGTAGTCCGGTAAGTGTATTTGTAGGTAACTTCTCGGGATATTTGTCGCGCCAGTGCAAAGAGCTCGTCCCTCCGGGTCAGCAGGGCGTTATCCTTTACACACAATTGAGCAGCTGCTTCGTTAACTGTCAGCTAGAAAACAAAAGACAAGGGATGCTTCGTTGCCTTAGCTGTATCACCCTTTTGAGGAACATGAAACCCTATGTATCTCCCATTACTGTTGCAATGTACATAAACAATGTTAAGAGTTTCACAGAGAAATCTGGAGGGATTTCTTCAGATTTCTGGCATCACGCTTAACACAGCTGTCATAGTTTTGTTAAGACACACACACACCGCAAAAGAAAATCAACCAAGTTTTTAAATGCTGCTAAGTACCTTTGATCCCCCCCCCCAATTCGAAGTTATCTAAATTCCCTGGGAAGTAAGTTGGTACTTTTAAAAATGGTTATTAGATCAGGGGCAAACTATTTTGTTTAAAACCAATGCATGCTTTTAAAATGAACTCAGGCAGGCCTCGGGGATTCTAATAATAATAATAATAATAATAATAATAATAATAATAATAATAATAATAATAGTCCTGAGGTCAACTCAGGGGGCTGGCTGTGTAGCCAATCCCTTACTGTGCCCTGTGAGCCACCCACAGGGATGAACTGCTATGACAAACTCCTACATTCTGGTGTGATCTAATGGGATCCCCCAGAGTGTCTGGAGATTTGTCATCCCCTGCAGTGAAGCTTTAACAGGCTGCTATTTTGGGTTTTATTTCTGAGCGAACAGTCTCAAGTTACAGTGGTACCTCTACTTACGAATTTAATGCGTTCCGAATGCACATTCGTAAGTCGAAAAAAATGTGTAAGTCGAATCCCATAGGAATGCATTGGGAGAAAAAAATCGTAAGTAGAAGCAACCCTATCTAAAAATTCGTAAGTAGGAAAAAAAATCCTATCTAAACCACATCCAAGATGGCGGATGGAGCTCCGTTCGTAAGTAGAGTTACCACTGTAATAATGTTTGCACAAAATGGCCAAATGGCCTAAACCAGAGGTTTTCAACCTTGCTGAATCCACGGCTCCCTTAAACAACTACATTCCTTCTGCAGCACCCCTGTGGGGCTCAGGAGCCCAGTTACGTCACCCCCTGGCCTCTGAGCTGCCCCACCCTTGCCCCAAAGAGAGATGCCTCCCAGAGGCACCGTTCGCCTGCGGAGCTTATAGCCAGGGCTGCTGCAATAAATAGCTGTGCAAGCCTTTTGGGACGCAGAGACGCAAAAGCGCATCAGAGGAAAGAGGAAAAGAAAGAGGGACAGAGGCCAGTGTTGCCCGGGTGCCACAGCACACTGGTTGAAAACCACTGGCCTAAACTGACTAATGGGAGCTCGGAATCATTAAGCAGGTGGAACGAACCTCTAAATAAATTTCTGATGGGTTGCCCAGACCATTTATATCAGAGATGGAGCTACTGCTCCAAAAACCAATCCTTGGGTATAAAGTTGCCCGGTTATCATAATCCCTGTTCTGCTTATGATAAGGCCGTTTGTGAGCTGGAATAGGAATGTTGCGTGAGAAAAGCACTCCAAATTCAGATTAGGTTTCCATTTGCACAAGGTATTGTGCAAGATTTTGTACGGGCCACTAGAGTTCATATGCTATGGCCTATATATTCCTTATTTGCCATATTTTCATTCTTTTAACACAACTCCCATTCCACTGTGGGCATATAACTTTTGGATCCAAACCAATATAAGCTGCGTTATTAAAAATGGAGAAGCGAAAGTTGCCAAATGTACACTTTCTGTTATGACATTCCCCACTGGGGGAAGCACCCACCTTTCCTCATCTAACAATTTCAGAATATTATGTCACAGGCTGGCTCCTGACAAATGCATTGTTCCAAGTAACAACATGCTCTACATTTGCCTGATGTTATCTACCATCATACGTGAGACTACTGGTGTCATCTAGGGTTGCCATCAAAAATTTCACCTGAAGTAATTCAAAGCAGATTTGAGGTTCCCTGGTAAGGGCAAAACACCTGAAGAATTTTGAGGGAAGTCAAAAGTATCTCTATAAGACGAGCAAAAGTTATTCAGGCCAACATCCCCTAGGCCTAGGTTATAACTCAACTTCCACAAATAGACATTCTCAAGCAAAAGAAAGGAGTATTTTTTTAAAAAAAAAACAAATCCCAATAGAAGACTCCCGGTTTTCCCTCTGGGGTCTCATATATGATAGATGCTGAGGTTTATTTCATTGCTGGCTATTAAAATGATATGGCCCTTTCGACAAAATACCAAGGTGGTTGACAGAACAAAAGAACAACAATGTACAGTGGTACCTCTGGTTACGCACAAGATCCGTTCTGGAGCTCCGGAGCAGGATCCTGAGGTGTGTGTACTGTATCTGGAGGTGCTGCTTCTGTGCATGCGCATGGCGCGGTTTAGCACTTCTGCGCATGTGGCGAAACCTGGAAAAATACTTCTGGGTTTGCCGCATACGTATCCCGAAGGATACGTAACCAGAGGTGATTGTAAGTAGAGGTACCACTGTACAGTCGTACCTTGGATCTTGAATGCCTTGGCTCCCAAACAAATCGGCTCCCAGAAGTGAGTGTTCCTGTTTTCAAACGTTCTTTTGGAAGCAGAAATGTACGATGGGGCTTCCGCGGCTTCTATTGAAGCCACAATTTGGTTCTCGAACGTTTTGGAAGTCGAACGGATTCCGTTTGATTCCCAGGGTACAATTGTATACCAAAATATAACAAGTAAAGTCTTATCAATAAAACAGTGAAGTTTTAGTAGCCAGAGATGGCAGGAGCAGGGAATAATAACCAGGAAAAGCTTAGGGTAAAGAGGAATGCTTTTAATGGCTGGCAGGAGCACCCAGCTGTTGGGGCCCACCTGATCCCTGACAGAAGTTCTCCATACCACTGCAAGGTGGAGACCTCCAGGCACCAGGTGAAATTTTGCACTTGGCTTTTGACCACTTGCGACAAAGTGACGATACCTGGGTGTCAGGATGGGGCCTGACAACTCCACCATCTGGGGATCATTGGATTGGGACTGTTTTCACATCCTGTAGAATTAACTATCAGTTTTATTTCATCTGCACAATCAGAAACCTTCACCTGGTTATGAGTCTTTCTGTTAAAAACACACACAATTTAAATCAAGTCTTACTGACTAGTGATTTAAATCGATTGGATTTAAATCAAATAGACCCTGCGACAAAGTCATTCTCCCCTCTTTACACTTTACAGTGGTACCTCTACTTACGAATTCAATGTGTTGCGAACGCACATTCGTAAGTCGGAAAAAAATTGCAAGTCGAATCCCATAGGAATGCATTGGGAGAAAAAATTCGTAAGTTGAAGCAACCCTATCTAAAAATTCGTAAGTAGAAAAAATCCTATCTAAACCGCATCCAAGATGGCGGACGGAGCTCCGTTCGTAAGTAGAAACATTTGTAAGTAGAGTTATTCGTAAGTAGAGGTACCACTGTATAATATTCAACATGACAAATGCCTAAATACATGCAGCAATGCAGAGAGCTGGAGGATTCTAAATTTTACAGACCCAGCAGCCCAAACCTTGCCCCACTGCAATGTAAAGAAAGGGCATTGGGATGAAATTAGATTAGCCAAGGCTGAGCCCAATATTCTTTCCCCTCTTCACAATTTCCAAAGTGCCACACTCGGGACTAACAGCCATGAATTCCTCTCAATGACTACAAAGACCTTGGAATGAATCTTTGCATCCTAAATTAAGTGAGAATGCGGTGGCTTGTGCTGACATTCGCTACATATTGTTCAGTCAGCCTACAAGAAGATAAGATTTGGGGAATCAAGCAGGTATTAAGAGAAGTCTCAGAACACTGAGAACTTCAGAAAGAATGGATTTCATATGAATTAGCACTATGGCAAAACTCTTGCTTACCCAGCAGAAGCTGTCTTAGAACATTGCAAAAGCATCTTTGAAGTAGCTCATACAAGAGAGCTGGTGCTTTTGCACAGCTTCAATCCCCCCCACAGCTGACAAGCAGGGACTAAATTCTGCTGCCTTGGGCGGATCTTATTTCTGCATATCCTTCATTGCCTGCAATCATAACATTTAAATCAGTGGGATTCACTTCCAAATGAAGAAGGCCCAATTAGGTATGGTCTCAATATAAAAAGTGGATATAAGATTTAGTCCTATTCACTGATAAACACCTTTTTTAGATCAGACTAATTACATATCTCCTTTCCCCAAGGATACAAGGTATTTTAAACACACACATTATTGCTGTTGAATTAAAATCACATACTTTTATTTCAGTATGTCAGGGCATTTCATCCCCTATCTTTCAAAAATATGTCATCAGAACACAAATCCACACAAAAGCAAAGAATCTGTTTAAGTCAGATTTTATTGCTTCCTTAAGTAAGGAAGGTGTGTTTACATGCTGCCACTAAAGGACGAAACTAGTACCACAAACAATCAAATGTTACTCAAACCGTAGATCTGACTCATTTTATGAAGAGTCACAACATTCAAATATATAGCAAGAATGTGATCTACAGTGGTGCCTCGCTAGACGAATTTAATTCGTTCTGTGAGTCAATTCGTTTTGTGAAAAATTCGTCTAGCGAATCCCATAGGAATGCATCGAATTTTTTTTTTAAAAAAATTGCCCATAAGAACGCATTAATTGAATTTCAATGAATTCCTATGGGAAACCACGACTCGCTTGACAAATTTTTCACAAAACAAATTCGTCTTGCGAGGCAACCTCCGCTCGAAAAATCACTTCGTTAAGCGAACAATTCGTCTTACAGGGCATTTGTCTAGCGGGGCACCACTGTAGTTTCATTTACATTAGATCTTTTAACAGGGTAACACATGCAGTTAATGCAAAACTCTTGTCGGTTGATGGGTGCCTCAAAAAAAGGAAAGGAGATGGAAATTGAACTGCCGCCAGCTTAGAGACTTACAGTGCCATAAATAAAGGGTGGAGAATCCTTTACGGCTCCGCAAGCCAAATCTTACAGATGGGTAGGTGCACCCGTCTGGTGGAATCCCACACGCTTTGCATGTCTCACAGAAGCCATCTTAGAACATAGCAAAAGCATCTTTGAAGTAGCTCGCACAAGAGAGTTGCTTCAAAAGGTGCTTTTGCACAGCTTCCATTCCCCCACAGCTGACACGCGGGGACTAAATCCTGCTGCCCTGGCTCTGTGATCTTGTTCTCTACTGGCCGATGCAGGATTAAACCTTAACCTCCCGCCCATCAGCTAAAATCACCAGTGATGTCAGCTGAGGAGTAGATGGACACAGCTTGAGGGAAACGGCATCGAGGGCCAAACTGTTCCTGCTGACGAACCAAGAGTGGCCTGCGGCCCAGAGGTTTGCCACTCCTGCCATAAACCCACAAGTAACCCAGTCATGTGACAAATTAAATGCTGTAATTTGGAGGGTACTTTTTTCAAATAAAACACGAGCAAGTTAAACGCATTTCACTGCTCTTACCGGTGAAATTCTGCACCTCACAGCTGGCTGGTAAGATGTTGGTGGGTTGTTTTATAAATAACCGCAACATTTATAGTTTTAAACATGGAGTGCAAGTGATGTTTCTGGGACTAGAGTTTGCTAAACACAGGACATGCAGAAATAAGATCCACTACCTCCAAAAATAGTAAAGAATTAAAAAGATACAAGGTTGTTGATACTGAATTCTTACCAGCTAGGGTGACAGTCTTTCGAGTTTCTTTTTCATCTTATCACTGAGATATTATTGGTGTATGTTTTAATTATGGTTTATCATCTGGCAAACTGTTATGAAATTGTCACGGCCTTCGGCTACTACATGAACTTACTGCTGATGGTGATGATTTACGATCTTGTTATTGTAGTGCTATTGTAACGACCTTCCACATGCTTGTCTTTCAGACGTTTTTATTGGTGCACATTATTTACAGTGTAACGAACTGCTGATTCCATGTTTACCCGCTCGAGTCAGATTCCTGCACTGCCCCCCTCCGCGTTCTGGACCAGCATAAAAGCCTCGGAACTGAGAAGCGCCTCCCTTTGCTCCTCCTCCTCAATTCCGGCGTCGGGGGGATGGGTCTTCTTTCTGACTCATGCCTGTCCTCTCTGTCCACCTCCCTCTCTTCCTGCCTATTGAGTTGGGGCTCTTGGATGCTGCCAGAGCCCTGGCACTCCCTCTCCGTTTCCTGACTCCCTCCATCAGACCCTTCGCTCTCATGACTGCTGGGAGACGGGCTGCTTCGGATGAAAAGGGGTGGTTCTCTATAAGCCCTCCCCCTTACAAGCCCAAAGGCAATCATTATGAGTGATGGCACAATAGCCTTCAGGCCAGGCCTGGGGAACGTGTGGCCCTTCAGACTCCCATCAGCCCTAGCCAGCATGGCCAATAATCAGGAATTATGGGAGTTGTAGTTCAGCAACATATGGAGGGTCTAAGGTTCCCCAGTCTTGTTTTAGACCAGGCATCCCCAAACAGCGGCCCTCCAGATGTTTTGGCCTACAACTCCCATGATCCCTAGCTAACAGGACCAGTGGTCAGGGATGATGGGAATTGTAGTCCAAAACATCTGGAGGGCCAAAGTTTGGGATGCCTGTTTTAGACAGTCAGCCACCAAGGAACTTCTCTCTAGGAATCAAATGATTGCAGACACCCAATATCCAGAGCAGAGGTGATGATCTGGCTCTGGCTGGCAGATCCACCTGGTCAAAGCCTGATTGATGTGTGGCTACACACTTGATGCCACAAGGACTTAAGTAACCCATTTTGCCCGCACAATTCTCAATCAGCCAAATGCTCCTCCTTTTATCGGTATTCTTGGAATTGAAGAGCCCCAAAAGCATTTTCTAAACAAAGATTTAATTTTGCGAACGTATTTGCTCGGTATGTGAACTGGAATTCTTTTTAAGATATAAGAGGAGTAAGATAAAAACTAGTCTAGGTATCGTGTTCATTTTAAAAGCATTGGCTTTCCCCCACATGGTCAGGTTCAACGACTCCCATCTGTCGATGTCTATTGATACCCCATGATATATTTTGTTATGTTTAATGACACTAATTTAGGTAAGTCTCGTGGCATTAACATGCCTAGATATTTAATGTTGCCATTGCAAATATAAACTTGGTATTGTTTAAATGGTTGAACCAAAAAGTTGTTTCCTATTAACATCAGCTCCTGATTTGGACCAGTTTATAGTGTATCCAGAGATATTGCCAAAAACATGTTTGGACCACACAATTCTCAATCAGCCAGTGCGCTCAAAGGCATAGCCCGCAAACCTCAGAACTTGCCACATCAGGCACAGCACTCCCCAAGACCAGACAAACAGTTGTTTGCTGGGCCTTGGGTATATGGGCCAATATACCTGAAGGAGCGTCTCCACCCCCCATCGTTCTGCCTGGACACTGAGGTCCAGCTCTGAGGGCCTTCTGGCAGTTCCCTCTCTGCGAGAAGTGAGGTTACAGGGAACCAGGCAGAGGGCCTTCTCAGCAGTGGCGCCTGCCCTGTGGAACGCCCTCCCATCTGATGTCAAGGAAATAAACAACCACCTGACGTTTAGAAGACACCTGAAGGGACCTTTTTAATGACTGGTGTTTTAATGTATTTTTATCTTTTGTTGGAAGCCGCCCAGAGTGGCTGGGGAAACCAGATGGGCGGGGTATAAATAATAAATATTATTATTTATTATTATTACTACGCATAGGGCTTGGCAATCGTGGGAACAGCGTTTCCCAAGCACTGAGAGTCAGCTGACTGCTTTTCATGCAAACCCCACTTTTGCCTGCCCCATCATAGATGACATCAGGTGGCAGACATTATTATGTTGGAGGTTCTGCATCCCAACTTGAGGGACACAAGACCTTAAAACAGTTGGTGTTAGAAACTGAGATAGAAAACTGATTCACCAAATGGCTCCTGACGTTTTCCGGGCGCCAAAACAAAAAATATATATAAAAAATAAAAAAATCAGCAACACTTTTTTATCCTTCTTCTTGAAAAGCATGAACCACTTTAGTGCTACGTGAGCCGGGTAATCTGAGGCACGTTGCATGGGTCAGCGCCATCTTAAGTTCTCATCTTTTTCCACTGGCGTTATTACAGAAGGGCCTTCTCGGTAGTGGCGCCTGCCCTGTGGAACGCCCTCCCATCAGATGTCAAGGAAATAAACAACTATCTGACCTTTAGAAGACATCTGAAGGCAGCCCTGTTTGGGGTTTTTTTTTCAATGTTTGATTGTGTTTTTAATATTCTGTTGGGAGCCGCCCAGAGTGGATGGGGAAACCCAGCCAGATGGGCGGGGGTAAAAATAATAAATTATTATTTAGTGGGTCCAATGGCAAAGAAGGCGGTTTCTGCACATGCAGTAGAGGGAAGGGAGGGGCAGATGGGGCTCACTAACCTGGGAAGGTAGCACCAACTCTGACAGTTTGGTGCCACGCTGCCCTGCAGACCAGCTGACTGGCGAGGCATGGCAGCCATGTCAGCCAGATGATGTTAGGCACCAAATATCTCCACTTCCTCGCAAAAGGAAGGTTGCTTGTCGCAAAATGCACCTGGCACCCGGCAAATTTTGAACGCTGCCTTACAACAAACCAAAGTGGCCTGTATGCCCTTTGAATAACACTGGCTACTTTCTTCTAGGTCTTAGCGATACAACCTACGACACACAAGATTCCTTCCTACACCTGCAACTCAACATGATGTTTTGTGCAACACTGTGTGCTATCAACAGTTGCCAACATCTGCCAGACATAACCTGTTTAAGGGACAGGATGTTCTGGCTAAGGTATGGCATTTTACAAGACAATAGAAATTTTAGTCTCTTTTGAAATATTGCCCAGGAACTCGAATTAGGAATTTCCACCAAGGTCAAGGAAACAGTAAAAGCCTATAGGATTGCACCTTAAAGCGTTAATTTTATTAGAACAAAAAAAGTCAAGTCATCCACAAGTTGGGTGGTTATGTTAACTTATAAAAACCAAGTTAAGAAACAAAAAAACAATCAGACGAAGTTACTATATAATTCAAGGACACAGGTGGCGCTGTGGGTTAAACCAGAGCCTGGGCTTGCCGATCAGAAGGTCGGCGGTTTGAATCCCTGCGACGGGGTGAGCTCCCGTTGCTCGGTCCCAGCTCTTGCCCACCTAGCAGTTCGAAAGCACGTCAAAGTGCAAGTAGATAAATAGGTATCGCTCTGGCGGGAAGGTAAACGGTGTTTCCGTGTGCTGCTCTGGTTCGCCAGAAGTGGCTTTGTCATGGTGGCCACATGACCTAGAAGCTATACGCCGGCTCCCTCAACCAATAATGCGAGATGAGCACCACAACCACAACTGGACCTAATGGTCAGGGGTCCCTTTACCTTTACCTTTCTATATAATTCATTACAATGCATCAAAAGTTTTTACGGTGCTAAGAAGGTTTCTATAAATATGAACAATTGACTGAACAGTTCTCCTCTTTGCCTTTTTCCCCCTTGAACACCAGTTAAGTCTACAGTTAGAATTAAGGAAAAAATAAATTGAAAAGTAGAAATGAAGAAAATACCCCCAACTATTAAAAACTTCTGTCGGCTCTTGAAGGCAACTGTTCTAGATTAGGCAGGAAGCCAAATTTAAGCATCGTCTGAGTCAACTTTCACTGATTTTTCACCTCGGCTGCCCTTTTGCACCAATGACAGCTTTGCATTCCAACTTGGGAGGTATAGGCAATCATTGCAGGTAGGTGATGGAAGAAATTTGCTGTGTTGCCATCATTGCTGCCCTTGTTAGTCAATTACACCACCGTGAATTGGGGTTGGTGTTAAGTAAGATCCACATACACAGTGGTATTCTTTGCTTAATTGAGTATTTGACTACAATCAAGTAATAGGCAGTCAACTGATTTATCTTTGGCCAGTCAAACCAATTACAGTGGTACTTTGGTTCCCGAACGGCTTAGCTGTCGAATAAATCGGCTTCCAAACGCCGCAAACCCAGAAGTGTTCCGGTTTGCGAACACTTTTCGCAAACCAACCATCCAACGCAGCTTCCGCTTGAGTGTTGGAAACTCCTGCAGCCAATCGGAAGCCGCGTCTTGGTTTTCAAACCGTTTCAGGAGCTGAAGGGACTCCCGGAACCGGATTAAGTTCGAGAACCAAAGTAGCGCTGTATAACCTAAATCCGACCAAAAGAATAGTGATACCCAAAATCCACAGAGGAACGAACACTTTAACCTTCCTGGCCACGCTACTGGTAGATCCCTGCGAGGTTTTGGTAGATTGTCGGTCAATCTCTGGCTCCCTTTCCTCAGCGTTATTGAAACTGACTCCTGCCCCACCCTCCATTGTTGTCCGATCAGTGGAAGGGAAGACGGAGCTTTCTCTCTGTGGCTGTTTTCGTTCAAAGCTATATTATTGTGAGTGACTTTTTTCCCTTGACCCTTGCCTTTAACCCCCCCCAAAAGGGGCTTTTCTCCCCCCCCCAAAAAAAAAGCAGCGGTAGATCATTGCCAGATTTTAATTCTGAAGGTAGATCGCAGTCTCTTGGGAGCTGGCCACCCCTGTCCTAAATTAATCAATTTAGGTGGGAAATTGGAACAAAATACCAAAACCTACGTGCAAAGCCTAATTGTTTCAACTATGGATTTCACTCTCATTTAAAAACTTGATGGAAGAAACGCAAATGCTTCACTGGATGAAGATCCCACCTCTAAGTTTTCTTCTACAATCCAAGCAACCACCACCCAAAATACGCTTCCTTCTGTTCAATCCATTTCAGCACCTGACTAGAGCTCATGCTCTTTGAAACAAACAAACAAAAACAGTGCTAATTTTTTAGGTGGTACACAGATCAAAACCTTTTTATATCTTAGGGAGAAGAAGCGATGGAAGAAGAGTGGAAAGATTTTAAATTATATCTTAAAAAATATGCTAAAGTAACATATTAGGATAGAAATTAAGTTGTAAATGAACTGTGGAAATTTTTAATATGTGAGATGATAGATAAAAAATAATATTTATAAGGTGATTATAATGATATAGAATTTGCTAATTATAAATCCAACAAAGGACCACAGGGAGGGAAACCCGAGGGGGTCCCTATAGACAATGTGAAGTGATTAAGGAATGAGTAATTTGATTTAATGTTTTTATTCTTTTTTGGTATGTTCTTATTGTTGTGTTTTGTCCTTTTTTGTCTATGTGCTTTTTTCCCCCTTTTGTATTCTGAAAACTTTAATAAAAAATATTATTTAAAAAAAACAAAAACCTTTTTATATCTTAAGGAAATTATGGCTTTGAACCCAACTTTTGTACCTTCCATATAAGGGAAGCAAAATGTTTTAATACCATTGGATTAGCATTTCAGATTTCAGTACAGTGCAATTTGTCTGCATTCCTGAAATGGCCACACTGCTATTCAGACATTAATTTTATCTGAAGGTAAAAGAGAGAAACTTTCATTTTGAATATAGTATAGTACACACATTGACATGATAAATTTATATCCATCATGTGGTACAGGAGAAAATGTGTTTGTCTAAAAGAGGTTTTTTAAAAAAATCTGCAAAACTGCCCAGGAAGTTTTTCGTCGAGAAGAAAGTGTTTTGCAGAGGACCATTGATTTTCACAGAGCTCCGTCCAGTAAATTTAACTCTGGTGGATGGAAGTACTGTCACAACTCCCTCCTTTTTTATCTTGCATTTTCTGAAAGGAAATATTTCACTAGTGTTCCCCAAATTGTGAGGGGGGAAATGTTGCATCAACTGTAAAATGAAGAAATGCTGACACAATATTTGCTTAGTGTTGCATGTACTGTAACTGTTCATCAATAGTACCCAAACAAACAAGGATGGTTAAGCCTGGAATTTAAAGCTACAATGTACAACATGGAAACATGCAATTTGGTAAAGAGATACTCCTGAAGCGAATGACTAGATTCATTCCTTTATGAATTGAGGGACTTTATAGGAGAATTTGGCCTAGAGACCCTTCCTTGGAGATGCAACTGTTCTTTGCTTGGACAATGATCAATATTAATTTTAAGACTTGTGTATTAGGCGTTTCCTTAAGCACACACAGTGGTCAAACTCAGGGTTTCCTAAACCTGGGTCTCCAGCTGTTTTTGGACTACAGATCCCATGAGCCGTAACCACTGGTTCTGCTAGCTAAGGATGATGGGATTTGTAGTCTAAAAAAAAACAGTTGGAGGCTCAATTTTGGGAAACTCTAGTCTAGCTTAATGGAACAGGCTACCTGCACTGCCGATCTTTACCTACCAACCAGAGCAGGAAACAAAATGTTTGGTGTGGACAATATCACTTTAGTTAAGATGTCAGACACTGCAAGATTAGACGGCAACCTTCAACAATTTTGGGCCAGGATATCTGAAAGACTGCCTTCTCCCAAATAAAGCTGATTTAAGATCTAGCTGTTACGCCCCACCAAGAGTTTCTGTTGGTGAAAACGGGGGCAGAGTCTTTTTTGTGTTGGCATCCTGGTTATGGATCTCCCTTCCTAGGAAATTTAGACTGACTTCAACTTTGTTCAGCTTTAGGAAGGCCACTGAAACTTTCTTATAACACCCAGCTTTGGGTCAGTTTTTAAAAGTATCCAGTAGATGCAGGAAGACAAATTGACTTAAGCCATGCCTATCTTTAAGGCCACTGATATTGCTGGTCATATACCCTGTTTCTCCTATTTTAAGACGTAGTCATAAAATAAGCCATAGCAGGATTTTTAAGCATTCAAGGAATATAAGCCATACCCCGAAAATAAGACATAGTGATAGGCACAGCAGCAATACCGGCCGCGGCAGGAGGAGGAGGAAAAATATAAGACATCCCCTGAAAATAAGCCATAGTGTTTTTTTTTTTTTTGAGGAAAAATAAATATAAGACGGTGTCTTATTTTCGGAGAAACACGGGTAGTTACATAACCCATTCATTCCACAGTGTTTTTAAAGGTGATTCACACCTGCCCCGGTTTTTAATCTGTTTCTCACATTATTATTTTTAAGCTAAAGCGGGGACCTTCTTTGGGTTAAAAGGCAACACATAAATAATTGTACAGAATAAGAACAGAAGCTTTCCATTTAAAGTGCCATTTTAGCTATGCAGCCTGCTCTTCAGAAAGACACCTGACAACTTTCAGGTTGGATGACGCATCTTTTAAAATGTGCCCACGTATTATTATTATTATTATTATTATTATTATTATTATTATTATTATACCGCCCTATACCTGCAGGTCTCACAAGATAAAATCAAATATAAAAACACAAAATACATAATCAATATTTTAAAAAAATTAACCAATAACACCCAACACATCTTAAGGGCATTGGATGTCAATCAGTCAAAGGCCTGGTTAAAGAGTTCGTTCTTGCCTGGCACCTAAAGGTGTATAATGAAGGCGCCAGGCAAACTTCCCTGGGGAGAGCATTCCACAGACAAGGAGCCACTGCAGAAAAGGCCCCGTTCTCGTGTTGCCACCCTCTGGAACTCTCAGGGAGGAGGCACACCAAGGGTATACAAAGAAGTACAAATATTCTGTTATAAGGCCTTAACAATTATTACTGGCCTGACAAGATGTGGATTTTCTGCGCTTCCCCTAAGAAAAATGTAGTATCTGGGCTGGTGCGGCAGGAGGAGAGAACCTCTGAGAAGAAGACTGGAAAAGAACAGGGGGAACGGATTCTTGCTCGCGCCACTTTACCTCGTGGAGGGTGAGATGCTTGCCGTCTTTCCTTTTCGAGTCAAACCTGCCATATATTGCACTGAACTTCCGGATCTCCTCCTCTTTGTGAGGGTCCTCGTCACTCATCTCAAATATGTGGCCCACCATCTTGGCCAGCTTTTTGTTTATTTTCAGCAGTTCCTTCACTTCGTTCAAGTCACTTTTGGGTAGGGTGGGAACCATGCGCTCGACGCACTCGGTGACCGACAGGGCCGCCGCCGCGTCCAGGGCTTCCGTGTTTTCCTTTGGTGAGGCCGGAGAGCCGACGTCGGCTGGGGAAAGGCTGTGTTCGCTCTCTGTAGTGTGGTGCCCTTGCCATAGTCTCGTTTCGCTGCCACTCTGCAGTGTCAAGTTCCCCACCCCGTCGGACTTTCCCGCGCCGACGCTCTGAACACAGGTGGCGGCGGCACATTTTGGGATCTTCAAGTGAGGCTCCCGGGTATTACTATTCCTTTCGTAACTATTGCATGAGATTCCCAACCAAGCAGGAGATCCTTCCGGCAACTTATATATTGGAATGCTACTGACCGGTAAGGAAGTAAGAGGCTGGTTAAAAAGGCCAGGGTTTGTCACCCAGTCTCTCAAAGCCTTCTGCAGTCTTCGGACGTGGAGAGGTTTGCTGGCCATGCCGACGAGCGCCATGATCTCAAGGAACTCCTCTTCCCCAGCTTCACACAACTGCTGGACGTCGTCCCCTCCCTGCTGAATGAAGGCATCGAAGTAGAACAAGAGGTTGGCTTTCTGCAATATTCGGTACAGCTGCAATTCTCCAAGCGTTCTGGGTAACGCTGTGGCCATGGTGGGTGGAGAGCCCTGGAAAAAAAGAAGAAAAAGAAGGAGAGTAACACAACAAATGTCCACTTCCAGATGCGTTTTCCAACCAATGCGTTGGTTCTTTCAAAACGTCTGTGATTTGAAAGGCGAGGGAAGTTTGCTGGTGAACAAAGTTATTAGTTAGGGGATCTCGCATGGTACAACGAAGAGAGTACTAGACCGGGACCTGGTTCAACATTCAAAAACAAACAAACCCTGATCATCTTCAGTGTTTGAAATTAGCTAAGCGCATTTTGCACCTGGCTATCGACCACATGTGACCAAGCAAAGGTGCCCAGGTGCCAAGACGGCGCCTGACATCACCATATGGAGGTTCATGCTTATCTGCATAATCAGAATGAATTTCGGGAAGCAAAATGCCTTTTCTGTGCAGTCTGAGCAGGAGCAGTCACTGTTAAGAAAAAGTGGTCAGAATAGGCCAATATGTATGTACGGTGGTACCTCGGTTTAAGTACACAATTGGTTCCGGAAGTCTGTACTTAACCTGAAGCGAACTTTTCCATGGAAAGTAATGGAAAGTGGATTAATCCGTTCCAGATGGGTCCGCGGAGTACTCAACCTGAAGCATACTTAACCCGAAGTATGAGTGTAATTGGTTCTGGAAGTCCGTACTTAACCTGAAGCGAACTTTCCCATTGAAAGTAATGGAAAGTGGATTAATCAGTTCCAGACGGGTCCGCAGAGTACTTAAACTAAAAGTACTCAAACCGAAGCGTACTTAAACCGAGGTATGACTGTAGTATTTGGCCAAGTCAAATCGTAATGGGCCGCTTTCTGTGAAACATTAACATTTATTAATATTTACAATTTTTGATCCAGGTGGCAACAGAGTGGTTCTGCCATAAAAGGCAGAACCCTCCCCCCCCCCGGCAAAAAAAAAAGATACCCCTTTTGCAAACTAAAGTTAAAAACAGGGAGCTGGGGACTAACCGCTGTTACATAAAATTATTAATAAATGTATTTGTATACAGAAAGTAACTAAAATCGAGCTGGATATTGTGAGGGTCTTCGATTTCTTCTGAACTCTTGTTTCTGCCTGTGTGTGTGAGAGAGTGCGCGCGCACGCACGCACACACACACACACACAGAGGAAACTAAATGACACATAGCAACAGTTCTCTTACTGTCCCTGAATCAAGTGACTTTTACTCTTTAAGTTGTGGGATGGAACACTGGGGCAGACAAGTCACAACAATTCCCAGAGTGTCCACTTGGAGGACTCACCTGGGGAACACCTGACTAAGTTCAGTTCCTGTTCCTACAGACATGCAAATGGGATGGATTAGCTGGCAGAAAAGCCCCTGGCCAGCAGCCATTCTCTCTCTTAGCCTTTTCTCCTCCGATGGGAACACATCTCCAAAGAATCTCCAGTTAGGATGGTTCTCCCTCTTGGCCTGCAGCCAAGAGTGAGACCAGATGGAGCCTCACTTTACTAAGTAGTCTCCACATGTATATAATTGTAACTTTTCTACGTAAGCCTGCCTTTCTGAGATTATGCTGTTAACTCAGGATGAAACTGTAAGTAAACTCTATCTTGTTTTATAAACACTGTGTTGTGTATTTCTTTTAAGAGGGACAAAAGGGACTTTGCCAGGAAGTATAATATTGAAGCATAAAGTATAATATTATTGTACACGTTTTAGCAAACCTGAACGCACTCGCTTTGCTGCGCACAAAAGGGGAATGTCACTCTGCTGATATTGGAAGCTTGCTAACACAAGCTTGGATAGGATCTATCTAATAATATATCCTAATCCACATCCCTAACATTCCCACATAAGTTCCCCTAGTTCTTAACCTAGTTCAAGCTTTGTCATCTGCTCAGGTTGCACAGAAAAAGCATTTTTGGTTCCAGAAATTCATTCGAATTGTGCAGATAAAATATAACTGATAGAATTCGACAGGATGTGGTGTTACAGTGTGTGAAAACAATCGAGATCCAATGATCCCCCAGGCATGCCCCTCCAGATTGTGGAGATGTCAGGCGCCTAGCTGATTTCAA
This sequence comes from Zootoca vivipara, assembly GCF_965207765.1. NCBI lineage: Eukaryota > Metazoa > Chordata > Lepidosauria > Squamata > Lacertidae > Zootoca > Zootoca vivipara. Next base: position 15,509,854 of record NC_142582.1, read on the forward strand.
AACACTGGCCGACAGTTACTCTGAAGCACTTCCATTTAACTTAAGATACTGAAGGGCTATTCCATTAGCTGTTTGACCATTTAAACTATGGGTGGAGAACCTCAGGGCCAAGTGAGGAATGTGGCTCCGCTATCTGACACTAGAACTCCCCGGAAACCGCATCCCTCATTAGCCCTGCTGCTTCACATCCCAAGTGTTTTCGCCTGGCTGAAATGTGTCCTTGGGCTCGGGATAATGCTCCTTCTCTGTCCGGATGGAGAGCAGAGATGAGCGTTTGAGAGAGTTTGTGTACAAGTAGCCCACTGTGCAATGGTAAAATTGAAGATTTGTTGCTTCGCCCACATACAAAAGCATGGCTGATTCCCACACACAAAAGTAGTTCTGCTTTAAATCAACAGAAAACTTTCTGAGGCAAGCACAGAATGTAAGTCAAACGGTTAAACCTGAATTTCTTTTCACACAAGGATGTATCTGTTAAGCTTTAAATAGTCTCCGGCTCCTACAGATCTCCGAAAATCACACAAGAAAAGCTAATGAAACTAATACATTAAATTTAAAAGGCATGAACAAGTTAAATTAACCTCATTTTCAGCTCATCACTGATACATGAACTGCCTACTTGTAAAAGCTAACCAGGGGTATCCAGACTTTTTTCAAAGAGGGCAAGATTTGATGAAGTGAACATGTATGAGGGCCGACCAAAGTTGTTGAGCTTTTTTTTTTAGGATTTAACACCAAACTTGCTGACATTTTTTTAGGATTCAAGTTGTTGAGCTTTATGGGGATTGAAGGGGTTCAGCTTTTTAAAATAATTTTACACCAATAAATAAACTACCACAGGGGCCAGATTAAATCTACCGGTGGGCCGGATTAGGCCCCTGGGCCTGACTTTGGACATGCCTGAGCTACGCACTGTATCTGGCCAAGTCAAATCGTAACAGGCTGCTTTCTGTGAAACGTTAACATTTATTAATATTTACAATTTTTGATCCAGGTGGCAACAGAGTGGTTCTGCCATAAAAGGCAAAAAAACCCGCCCCCAAAGAGATGCCCTTTTGCAAACTAAAGTTAAAAATGGGGACTAACCACTGCTACATACGTAAAATTATTAATAAGTATATTTGTACAGTGGTACCTCTACTTACGAATTTAATGCGTTCCGAACGCACATTTGTAAGTAGAAAAAAATTGTAAGTCGAATCCCGTAGGAATGCATTGGGAGAAAAAAATCGTAAGTCGAAGCAACCCTATCTAAAAATTCGTAAGTAGAAAAAAATCCTATCTAAACTGCATCCAAGATGGCGGACGGAGCTCCGTTCATAAGTAGAGTTATTCGTAAGTAGAGGTACCACTGTATATAGAAAGTAAGTAAAATTTAGCTGCATATTGCGAGGGTCTTCAACTACTTCTGAACTCTTGTTTCTGCCTGTGTGTATGTGCGCGCGCACATAGGAAACCAAATGGCATGTAGCAAAAGTTCTCTTAGGTGCTATGCAGATTCCACGTTCGGTCTTGGGTTCTAGGTATAACCTGAAGCCCGCATAGCACCTAAATGAGTCCCGTTTGGATATCTGCTACCTCTTCCATAAGAACAGAAGAAGCTGGCTGATGGATCAGGCCAGTGGCCTATGTAGTCCTGCATCCCGCTTCCCACAGTGGCCAACTAGAGATCAATGGGAAGCCAAGAAGGTGGGCCCAAGGCCCACAGCGCTCTCCCCACTTATGAGTCCCACACTGCTTCTAGAAGGGGAGGCAGAACCTACCTGTTTTGGTTTGTACCTGCTGATAACGTCACCCTCCTCGAATTTGTCCAACAGGCTTTTAGAGCCATCTAAGATGGCAGCCGTCACAATGCACACATTTCACCTTAAGACTGTAACTAGAGGCAGACTCCAGGGATTCACCATCATCCAAGCTTTTCCCCAAACACCCACCATCCCTGAATATGGGTTGGGTCCAGAAATACATGAGCTGTATGGGACTGGCAGAAGGTGACTTTCCCAACCCACCTGCCCAACACTTAGAAGAAGCATGGGAGGGTGACTGGGTATCGGCTATATAAGAAAGTCTGTTTCTACCAGCCAGCTTTGCATGCTCAACTCTGAACTTTTAAACTTTATTTTTTATTTTATTTTTTATTTTTGTACACTGCCTCGAGTGTCCGGAAAGGCAAAAGTAAATTTATTTTACGCAAATAAAAATTTACTCCCGCGGGAAAGTCTTAAAACATGTGCTTAGCTTCCCTACTGCAAACAGCGAAAATGTGAACGGTGTAATTCTATAGACGTCTGCTCAGCTCAGAAGTTGGCCGCACTGCATCTAGGCCTGACTCTATCATGACCCAAATTATTAATGTGCTAAACCCGAACCCGTTCACAAGCCAAAAGATTTGCACCTGTTGTTTTGGTCTCACAAAGCATTAAGTCAGAATGGCGTTTCTCAAAGGGCGTGGCACGCCACACTGGTGTGGCAAGAGTGGCGGGAAAGGAGAATCAAAGAAACATTTAAACATATCAGTCCAGTATAGTATAGTGTGTGTTTGTGTACACACACACACACACACACACCACCACCACCACAACAACAACAAACAGTAGCCACACTTCTCTTCAAGAGCATTGGCTATTCTTCTACAGTTCTCCATGGCACAACATATTGTGAACGGAGATTTTCAACTTTTGACAAGTATGAAGTATGAAAAGAGAAAGGCTTCCTTGTGTTGATGAGATAAGATTCTGCTTGCCTCAAATGCAAATGAGATTAGCTGGCAAAAGCAAGCTCACGCCTCTCACTGATCTAGTTACAGGTAGGTAGTCGTGTTGGTCTGGCGTCTCACTGAGTTTGCATACACACTTAATGTATTTATGCAAGTGGCTCGCTTATACAGTATATTCCTGCGTATAAGACTACTTTTTAACCCAGGAAAATCTTTTCAAAAGTCGGGAGTCATCTTATACGCCGGGTCGTTTTATTAATACGCCGAGTATATCCCAAACTCTATATTTTAACTGGAAAAGTTGGGGGTCGTCTTATACGCCCAGTCGTCTTATACGCTGGAATATACGGGTAATTCTACGTTGGGAATGATTCATGGCCTTAAGTAGCTGCATTGTTTTATACCAGGCACCCCCAAACTTTGGCCCTCCAGATGTTTTGGACTACAATTCCCATCATCCCTGACCACTGGTCTATGGATCATGGGTGTTGTAGGCCAAAAAACATCTGGAGGTCCGCAGTTTGGGGGTGCCTGTTTTATACTTTCTGGTTGTCCCGTGATCTCATTATAAAGTAGCTGTGCTCTATGTGGGGACTCTGGGGGTCTCAAGGTCATGCCGTGGGCACAGCTGATATATGGGAACCAAATGCACGCCAGCGAGTGTCTCACAGTAGACAGAACGCCCATCACTAAGGAAAGACCAACGCCAAGTTTCCAAAATAAGTCTCCCTGGATTCAATCGCACCTTTAAGCAAACCTAGGGAGGACGCCATTGGAAGTCTGCAAACTTCAGAATAGCTACTTTCAGGGTGGGGGAGCCCACCTGCAATCAGTAAGCGTTACCTCTAAGTAAACACCAGTAGGATTGTCCAGTTTACATCCCTTAAGGAGCCTGGCACAATGTAATACTCTGAGCAACTTTGAACCACACTACTACCCTCCCGGGCCTGAGCCTCATTTCATTACCACCCCATGCCCTCTCGGAGGCTGATTGCTAGTCTTCCACGCTGTGTTAGAAACTCAGATATATAGAGCTAGGTGCCAAACAGCTCCATAAACCAGCGTTACAGATGCCAAAATGGAATGTCTAGTTGCCATTTGGGGGCCAGACAGCTCGAAGGTTGGGATTTTCGATAGGACTTTTTGGTTCCTGAAATTCGTCCCGATTGTGCAGATTAAAATATCGCAGATAGTATTCTAAATGATGTGTTGTCAGTACAGTGGTACCTTGGTTCTCAAATGCCTTGGTACTCAAACAACTTGGAACCCAAACACTCCCAACCCGGAAGTGTTTCGGTTTGTGAACTTTTTTCGGAAGCCGAACATGCTCCGTTTTTAGTTTTACGCTTCCGATTTGAGTGCCACACTTCCGTTTTGAGTGTTACACTGAGGTCTGTCTGTTTTTGCGGCTCTTTATGTTTTGTTTTTGTGACTGTGTGGAACCCAGTTCAGCTACTGATTGATTGTGTGTCTGCACTTACATTGCTTATTGCTTTCATTTTATGGATCAATGGGCTCGTTAGATAGTAAAATTCATGTTAAATTGCTGTTTTAAGGGTTGCTATTAAAAGTCTGGAACGGATTAATCCGTTTTGCATTACTTTCCATGGGAAAGCGCGCCTTGGTTTTGGAACACTTTGGTTTTGGAACGGACTTCCGGAATGGATTAAGTCTGAGAACCAAGGTGGATGTGAAAACAGGCAAGATCCGATAATTCCAAGACATGCACCTCCAGATGTATGCAAGTGGTCTAGAGCCAGGTGCAAAATGCGTCTAGCAAATTTCAAACTCTGATTTCACTCATAACAAACACCTTTCCAGCGGAAAGTGCAGCACAAGACATTTTTTTTCTCGCCAATCCAATAAGCTTCTCCTTTGCACACAACATATTAATTAGGGTTGTAGATGTACGGCCTTGCACCTTTCTGAGAGAGCAACAAGGCCTCTTGTGCTCCCATGACCATTTATTGGCTCAAGGCCCAACAACAGCCACACGGCGACTAATCCAAATTCCACGCTACAGGGCGTGGAACAATGCACCAAAGTGGAAATCCAAAATTTCACCCTACCACCTCAGACTTACAGGAAGGGAGGGAAGCAGATACTCCAGACGGAGCGTGGCCTGTCTGCAAATGGCTCCCGTGCACTAAAGAACAGTTCCTACAATCATGGTTCGAAATTAGCAGGGTGCCAGGCTCATTTCGCACCTATGGATTCTCCATTTGCAAGCATCTCAAAAGGTCTGGGTGCCATTTTTCCCCCCCACCTAGCCAACACTCGAGGATTACTGAAATGTATGTGCTTTGAAGCCTTGAAGGATATGCTAAGGATAAACAGTATGTTAAGGAGTTTAACAGTAAAGACTAGAGTGTTTTGAAAACTGAAGTATGGTACCAATATTTTTATTGAAAACACCAAATTAAACTGTATTAACAATTTCTGCTAAAAATGTGATCCTAACAATGTGTCACTTCTGTGAATTGTGTACTAGTTCATGCCTATCAAAATAATAAATAAAAAGTTTTGCCGACCCCCCCTCGCCCAAATGGCGACTAGACATTCTGTTTTGTCACCCACAACCCAGGTCCCATGAGCCATTTGGCTCCTAGCTTTTCTATCTGAGTTTCAAACACTGCATACAATGCATTTTGTTGTTTTTGTTGTTGTTCAATGGCCACAGCTTCACAGATCAAATGGCATGGGTCGAATTCTGGGTATCATCTCTGGGGCAATGCCGGTCAATAGAAGCTACAGACATACCTGCCAAGTCCTGGACTGCGGAATCCGGGACCGGCAGGCGCATGACACCAGAAGTTGCGTAGACGCAACTTCCGGTGTCGCTTTACCCATCTATGGGCACAAAAAATGGCCGGCGCCGGCAACGGAAGTCGTGTCTACGCAGGTCTGGAAGTGCGTAGACGCAACTTCCGGTGTCGATTTGCCCATCTATGGGCACCGAAAATGGCCGGCGTCAGAAGTCACGTCTACGCACTTCCGGACATGTGTAGACGCAACTTCCGGCACTGGCCATTTTCGGTGCCCATAGATGGGCAAAGCACGAAAAAAATGGCCCCCAGCAGGAGCTAAATAAGGGAGAATAATGGGAGAGGAACCAATACGGGGGACCGCCGGGAAATGGTACGAAAAAACAGGGGGTTTCCCAGGGAAAAGGGGGTACTTGGCAGCTATGTACAGACTTATTTAGCTGTGAGTCATCCACCATCAAATTATTTACTTGCACATGTGAATAAGCGGCCGTTCAGATATTTCCCTTTCGGCACCTACAGGTTTGCACGTATGAACATGCAACCAGCCTCAAGATGCTTTTTAAATTCCCTCAACAAGCTGAATCATCAGGGTGAGTGCAGCCTTAACTTTGAAAGTTGCAAAACCTTCTGATACCAGGGGGAAAGTGTGTGAGAGGAAAAAAAATTCAAAACATTTTCAATATTTTGATTTTTCAAGTAGGGTCTAGAGTGATGGGGGGAAATACAGGACACCTTTTATATCCAGGGTTATGCACAATTTCCCCCCTAAGTAAACGTCTTCCGTGTCCTGCTTCTGTCTTGTGCTGTTTCTTAAATAATGGTTGCTGCATTTGTATTCAATTTTATGCTGGTAGTCTGGGAAGTAAATGGCAGGCTGAACTTCACAGCAGGGTTCAAATCCCCTAAATAAAAAATAAATCCCCTAAATAAAAAATAAGCATTTGAGGCCAGTTACTAAGAATTGTGGATGGGGGGGACATTTTTATAAATGGGATTGGAAGGGGGTAGCAAGCAAGAAACACTTTCTGATCCACAGCACCAGGCGAGTTTGCATCCTTAATAACAAAAGCACACAGTTTGTGTGCTACTAAGACTGCAATCCTAACACCAAGTACCTTGAACTAAATAGGATTTACTGGCAAGGAGACATGGTTATGGTCACGCTGTAAAGCCAATTGTTTTAACTTACAAGATGTGATATGTGGCAGGCATTAGAATAACAGCCTGGGAGGATGCTACAGAAATGCTAAGAAGTGTGGAATTATTGTAGCTGTTTTAACTATCAAACAAACGACGGGCCAGAAATCTTCAATATCTCGCTAACCAAGTCAACATCTTGGGATGACCAACTTTTAAAATAGAAATTCCTGCCCAGAGCAGAAGATGGAAATTGCAGGTTTTCTGTGAAGGTTACGGAGAGGAGGCGTTTCTGCTACTGCTGCTGTGAATGTTGTTCATGTAGGCGAACCAGGATAAGAGGAGAAGTCAAGAAAGTGTGGGCTGCGAGGGTGGGCTCAGCATGCGTTAACCAGTTCCTTCCCAGGCTGTCCGCAGGCTGCCTCGGTAGCAAAGGAACTGGGAATGAACGTTCGCCTAGAGAGATGCTATATGGAACTGAGCAATCAAAATTTCACAGTCAATCTCTGGGCACCTTGAGCAGAGAGGAGCTAGCAAAGACCCACTCTGTGCCCTCACAAAACAACCCCCCTTTCCCCAATTAATACTCTGGCATTATGGGGTGTTTTCACACAAGACTCCCACCAGTTTTTCTTTAAACACATCTGTAATACAAATGACCGGGGGGGGGGGATACCTTTGAAAAAGAAGGGGAAGCAAGAGGAAGAGAACTGTTTTTACATTTCCCCCTATATTTGCACAGATGTCGCTTGGTTTTCTAATGCCCCCCCCTTCCATTTTAAGTTCCCTTTCTTTCTCTTTTCTCATGGCTAAGGAGCGCTCCCATTCAGCGAAAGTTAAATGGCAAGGAATGAAAAGCAAAAATGAATATAAAAAATGATCTAGGAACAAGGGCACCAGGCTTCTTGTGGACATCTTCAGATACAGTTAAAGTGAGTTGTATGTAACAGAAGGTTAATTCAAGAGTTGGTGTGGGGCATCTTTTTAGGTTTCAAGTGCCAGCAATTGCTTCCTGGCCCCCGCCACAAAAGAGAGAAAGGAAATCCCAAGCTTGAAAACTGTGTTGCAGTGGCACGGAGCTCAAAAGCCAGCAATAGTGAGAATTCTATAGGTACCTATACTAAGACAGAATGGGATGGGGTGAGGTGAGGGGCAACATCTCTTGCCATTCCCACTGCTACTGGGCACATGTTTAGATCTCTCACTTGCAGGAAAAGTAATAGAATACATTCTATAACCATCTTTTCTGACCTTGCAGAGGAGGGCATAAGTTTGGACTGGGATCTGCTAGCAGAACTCTAGGTTATTTTATGTAGGTCGGCAATGGATTTATGGCTTCCAGTCATTATCAAAATGGAAGCAACCGAGTGTGTTTGTGACCCGCCTCCCTACTCATTATAATGCTGAAATCATGAAACCTAAGGGACTGCGAGAGACACCAGGAGCGGATTTGGTGTGGAAGGAATGTGAGCTCAGTTCCTGGGCTTGTTAATTCTTTCATTCTAAATGTATGGATCTCAGGGGTTTTTAGAAAAAAACAAAGTACATCCTGCAAGCTTGCCCACCCACTAGACTTTCCAAAAGATTTCTTCAAAAATGACTGAACGAATATCTGTGCAGCTCACAGGATCACTGTATCTTCCACAACACGCGACTGCCTATTTTGAAAGGCTCTGCAATCGTTCTGAAGCCTAGCTTTCCGGTACGAAACATTAGTAGACTAGATGGCTATTTCTTTTTTAGCAAGCAGGGCTTAAATAAACAACTTTATCAGTGGCATCTTGATGCTAAACACTGTTTGCTCTGATGTAAGTCCATTCTACTTAGTTGCAAATTTTAAATATGGTATACTGCTTTCTTTGACGTAAGAAATGTTGAAATCGACAGGGCTCCTTTCCAAATTCAGGATGAAGGTGCTAACAATACAATCCCAGTATTTTCCCAAACAACCAGCTACCGATATTTAGAACCTTTTTTTTGCTAACTAAACAACTAGGATGGCGTTTGTTTTTTTCTTTCCCAAACTAGCATTTCTTTCAAAATATGCAATCAGTTCTGCTCCTCTACTAAAATGGCATTTAAGATCTACTGATCTTTTATTAGGGATCTCTACATTAAATTTATTATGTTCTGTTTTGACAATCCACCAGCTTTTCATTATTATATTTTGGTATCTTCAACATTCCCCCTCCCCCACCTTGGGGGCAGCTGAATTATTAGTTTCTAAACAGTTTCTAATCAAAGTTGGTAAATAAACCAAAGTCCTTTATTAAAACAAATTGTTCTTTCAGTAAAATAATTTGGATCACCTACCTACGCTTTCAAAACCCTACAAAGTGTATCATTCTTTTGAGGGGGCGGCAGAAAGAAACAGGAATCCTCCCATTCAAAAATATTAAGCTGACTTTATTTTACAACTAGGGTGTGTCTGTGCAAAAACAACAACGACACATCATGTATTTCCACACACATGGGAGTCTATGCTTGCAGCCAAATGAAGGAAAGCTGTTAAATATATCTGCCGGAGGGCAAATATTGTGAGGACAAGTGTCTAAGAGGAACAATGAGCAATCGCTGAAATAAAAGTCTCAAAAATCTGTAACATAATAAATTTCCCCAGCACTTAAAAAAAAGTTTCACAGCTGTTAATGTACAAATCAACTGTAGAGAAAACATAGTAAAAAAAAAAATCCCACCCAATGTAGTGTTTGGATTTGCACTCCATCTCCCAAACTTTTAAGCGGAGACAATACATGGATGTTTCAGTACTTTCCTCCCACGCCCTCACCCTTTTCTGCTCTGGATTTCTCTGGGAATCATCCACACTCCGCCTATACATATACACGAATCCACCCTCTCCTTCCGGCAATCTGCAGCAGCAGGAATGAACTGTACCAAGCAGCAGCTATGAAAACACCCTGCAAGACAGGGCAGAAACTTCTATTTTCCTTTTATCCCATTCCTCCCATCAGCCTCGAGGCAGCATGGCCAAAGGTCAAGTGTGATGTGAATTGGGGAACTTGGATACCTCCAGATGTTGTTGGGGACTCCACCCCTGTCTCAGTTTCTCCCAGTTACACACACCCCACTTTACCACCATCACAGCCCCAGAAGGCCAGCGAGGCTGAACCAGAACTTGCAGCAGAAGCCTCGCGCGCAGCTAGCATTCTTAAGATATTCGCCTACCGCTCCAAGACGCGGAGGCCTTACACCCGCTCTGTCTCGCATTCACACGTGCGTTTTTTGACGCGCGAGGTTGACTTCTCGACGAGTCCGAACCACGCAGGCAAAGTTTCAGCCGCTGAAAAGCGGGGGAAATGCCTCCCGAATCGCGAGCAAGAAAAAATCCATTGCGGTCTCTCCAGAAAGGCGTGTGTGTTAGATAGGTCCTGCATTGCAGAGGAGGTTGGACTGGATGACCCTCGGGGTAGGGTCCCTTTCCAACTCTACAAAAGCTGCAGCCTTAAACCCGGAGCGGATCACATGCCAAAGATCTCGCTTTGCCGGGAAGGAAACGCGCGCACCTCTTAAAAGATAACTCGACGGGGAAGGCGACGGCAACCTGTTCGCCAACATTTCGCAGCTTACTCGGGAGCCAGACAAAACTAGCAACCCTGCAAGAGAAAGGATCCCCGCGATCGCGCCCGCACAACCCCTTGCGCGTCTCTCCCCCCCCCCACTCCTGCGCGCGATCCAATGCCTGCCGAGCAGCCACGAGGGTCTCCGACTTACTTCTTCCCCGCAGGACGTTGCTGCTGCTGCTGCCGCTGCCTGCCCGGCTCTTCCCTTCTCCGGGTGGGCGCGAAGTTATGGCCAGGGTCGCCTGCGGCCGGCCTCCTCCTCCTTCTTCTCCTGCTGCTGCCGCCTTCCCATCGGGGGGCGAGCTGCCTCCCGCCCCCTCGGCCCAGCTCTGCCCGGCAGCCCCGCGACAACCCAGCACTGGCGGCAGGGCTGCAGGGAGGCGGCGGCGGCAGCAGCAGCCTCGCCTTACCTCCACCTCCTCCTCCTCCTCCTCCACCGCCGCCTCCTCCCGGCCTTCCCGCCCGCGCGCACATCCAGGGCTCCCCCTCCCGCGCCGTCGCCGTCACGTGGGGAGATTCCGCTCGCGCGCGCGCCCGCCCGCCTGGGCCGACGAGCCTGCGCCGGGCCCAACTCCCACGCGAGGCCGCGTGACGCAGAGCAGGGAGGGAGGGAGGGGGCAGAACGACACGCCGGCGGGGAGAGCGCAGGGGGAAGGAGGGAGGGAGGGAGGAATGGGACGGGGGAGCGGAGCGCCCGGCACGGCGGCAGCAGCGGCCCAGCGCGGGGAAAGGGAAGCAAGGAGCGCGGAAGCGGGGAGGAGGCGCCTCGCGGGGCAGAGCGCCCCTGCGGCCCCGCTTTAGTCGTCGGAAGGGAAAGGGAGGCTCGTTGGGAGGTTGGAAATGACTCATTTTCTTTCTTTCTTTCTTTCTTTCTTTCTTTCTTTCTTTCTTTCTTTCTTTCTTTTCCTCTTTCTCCCGTTCTTTCTCTTTCTCTAACTCTTTCTTTTTCTTTTGTCTGTCTTTTTCCTCTTTCTTTCTCTTTCTCTGTCCCTCTCTCTTTCTCTTCTCTCTCTCCCTTCCTCCCTTTCTCTCTCTCTCTCTCTCCATCTCTCTCTTTCTTTCTTTCTTTCTCCCTTCTTTTCTCTTTCCCTTTCTCTCACCCTTCCTTCCTTTCTCTCTCTCTCCATCTCTCCTTTCTTTCTCTTTCTCTTTCTCTTTCTCCCTTCCCATCTCTCCCTTTCTTTCTTTCTTTCTTTCTTTCTTTCTTTCTTTCTTTCTTTCTCTCTCTCTCTCTCTCTCTCTCTCTCTCTTTCTCCCTTCTTATCTCTTTCCCTTTCTCTTTCTCTCCCTTTCTCTCTCTTTCTCTTCCCTCTCTCCCTTCCTCCCTTTCTCTCTCTCCGTCTCTCTCTTTCTCCTTTCTTTCTCTTTCTCTTTCTCCCTTTCCTTCTCTCCCTTTCTTTCTATTTCTCCCTTTTCTCTTTCCCTCCCTTTCTTTCTCTCTTTTTTCCTCTCTTTCTACTTCTCTCTGTCTCTGGCGTTCTTTTTCTTTCTCTTTCTTTACGTTAAGTGACCCCATCCTTCTCTTCCCTGTCTGTGCTTTAAAGGCAAGCTTCTCGGGAGCCCGTTCTATGAACCACCCTGAGATCCATGGAGGAAGGGCTGTATAAAAATTCAATTACCGTATCGGCTACTACTGTGATTATCAGAGCTTTTCTTCTGCGTGCCCTTGAGTACCCCCAGAAAAAAAGCAGTGATGATGATGATGATGATTACTCTGTGCTCCGCATTCCCACAGGTTTTCCAAACGGACTTCATTGAAGTTTATTATTATGCTGCATTCTGCACTCCCACAGGTTTTCCAGATGGACTTTCCTTGGGCTTTTTTTTAGCCAGAGCTGAGCTCCAGCACCTCTCGGGTGGGCGTCTAAGTTCGTGGTGAACTGCAGCACCTCTTTTGGTAGAAAAAATAGCTCTTCTTATTCTTGTTATTTGGCACTTAACAAAGTGAGCTGCCCGTCACAGCTTCCCTGCTATTCTCCCACCCCCACCCCCCTGCGTAAAAGGCTGCAAGCCTGCACCCGCTTTTCAACCAGGAAGGAGCTCAGCGTGGCTTCTGCCATAGAACTGCAACATTGGAAGGGACCCTGGGGCTCATCTAGTCCAACCCCCTGCAATGCAGGAATGGCAACGAAAGCACCCCTGGCCATCCAACCTCAAAGGGTAGCTTCATTGACTCGGAACCCCAAAATCTGGGGTCCCCTCCCAACCTGTGCCAAGTTTTTGCAGCCATCCTCCGCCTTGGCCGGGGTCTCCGCAGCACTTCTTCAGAGCTCCGGAAGCATGTGGGGTGGGCAGCTGAGGGTTCCGCTGCTCTAGATGCAGCCCGATCCTCTGAATGCAAGGCAGAACTGCGCTCAGAGGGACTTGCACTGGAGCGAGTCAGTGACTCAAGTCCTTTGCTAACTGCACAGTACCAAAACCAGACACAACCCAGCAAAACACACTCAAACATTTCCAGTGTGTGTCTGCTTTGGAATCACGCTTGTGGTTAGGAGGGGTGTCCTAATGCCCCCCCCCATTTTACTATTTGTTTGGGGACTGTGTTGTGGGCTGTGCTTTACGTCCTTATTTCACTTTGATTCTGATTTGATTTTAGGATGTATTTTAATTGATTGCTTGATTTTATGGTAATACGTTATATATTTGATGTTAGCCACTCTGAGCCCAGTTTTGCCTGGGGAGGGCAGGGGTATAAATAAAATTTGTTGTTGTTGTTAAGATTTTGATTTCTTAGGCACCTTGAGTTTATTTTACAATTCAAGAAGAAGAAAAGTTTTTTAAATGAATAAAGGACTGTTCCTTTATTATGCTACCTGTTAGCTTCAACAGATCTGTGCATTTTAATTCTTTTCTTGTTTTCTTGTGTCAGCTTGCCCTTTTCATGTACTTAGAGCCTCTGATTTCCTTCTCCTTTTCAATGTTGTCTCTTATAATATGCCATTGTATGAAATGCATCCTCCTCCAATTAAACTTTCTTAGGGGGGGACCCCAGAAACTACATACATATTTGCCCTTTTGAGTGGAGAGACACTCCAGCTCAATAGACTTCTAGTGGGAAAAGCTGTTAAGGAACTTATCTCTCATTCTGAGTGGGCTCCGGTTTGCAAAGTGGGCTCCGGTTTGTAGCATGCCTTGTGCGACATTGGTTCCCTGGAAACTTTCTTTTCAAAGCACTTAGCCTCCTCAAGCATTGAAAGAACCAGAAGTATTCCACTGTTCCTGTAAATGAATATTACTGCATTAAAAACATATTATTCCAGCTGATCTCATTGAGACTAGCAGTGTCAACCAGAAATATGCTCTCCATCCATCGTGGATCTCAATCCTAAAACATTTTAATCCCAAGTGATTTCAATGGGGTTTACTCTCAGTGTACTTACCTGTACATACTGGGGCTGTACCTGCCTTGAATGACTTCTACCTAAGTCCTCAGGAGGTTGAACTGAAATTGGCGGATGTTCCAGGTACTGTATAGTAACACTTTGTCAGAAGCTTGAAGTGGGCGGTGGAGGTTTTGGGCACCACCTGTATGAACCCCAAAAACCATATTTGGACCTTTTATTAGGACCAGCCTAAATGGAAATATAAAGTAGGCGTGGTGAACCCGAGGACTTCCATATGTTTCTAGACTACAACTCCCATCATTCCTGACCACTGGCTCCTGGGAGTTGTAGTCCAACGACATGCCCATGAGATGCAAGCTGCAAATCCTGTGCCCTTTGCACAAGCTTGTCGTCTGCAGTGGCGCAAACCCACCGTCCCACAATCCCCCATTTTTATTTTGCCTCAGTTCCTTCCCCGCTTTTCAGCAAAGCTTCCACGAAATTAGTATGGATGCTAGCAGCAAGTCTTGCTTCTGCCATGCAGGGGGGTTAGACTAGATGACCGTTGGGATCCCTTCCAACTCTACAAATCTGTGATTCTATGAGATGAGAGCCGCAGGTTCCACATCCTTGAAATACAGTAAAGCAATGCTCAGATCTGAGTAAAAGGCAGGCTCTACCCTTTGAAGCCATTGCTCCTTTTCTCCCAAAATCCTAGGTGTGTAACCTGATATCTGTGGCACCTGACAGATTCTAACAATTCCATCTTGGAATTGACTACAAAAGCTGATCTCATGGCTGCAACATCCAGTCTTCATATTTGCATTTGTTTCCTCTCATCCCTCTCCCCCCCAACTTTGTGTAACATCTGAAGAACTCGACAGCTTGCCGGTATTTTGGTTGATCCTAACAAATGTATTGCCCAAGTATAGATTGTCCACCCTGTTGTACGCATTGAAAAGCGCATGACTCCCCCCCCCCCCAAAAAAAAAGATTGTGGGAACTGTGATTTGTTAAGGATGCTGGGTATTGCAGCTTTGTCAGGGGGTAAACTACAGTTCCTGTGATTGTGGGGAAAGCCCATGTGCTTTAGATGTACAATGTGTATTCAGTAGTTGGATAGCAGCAGTTGCCTAGGACAGGTCGGCAAGGTTTACTGGGCAATGGCCAGATCACTCCCGTGGAGGATCTCCGTGGGCCAGACCGGTGCAGTGCAATGCTGGAAATCACGTCTGTGCATGGTCTGCTGCGCCGGAAATCGCTTTGCGCATGCCCAGACGCCAGAAATCGCTTCTGCGCAGGAAGAGAGTCCCCACACCGGTTCAGCGCAGCGGGCAGGGACTCACCGAGCAGACGACTCATTTTGGGGGCGGCTTGTGGGCCAGTTAAATGGCCTCCGTGGGCCACTTCCAGCCCATGGGCCTTAGGTTGCTGACCCCTGGCCTAGGGTCTCGGGCAGACAGAGACTTTTCCCCAGCACTCTCTTGCGAGTTCTTTTTCACTACATAGGTGCTGGCAGACTGATCTATATTTACTAGTTCTACATGCAACAGGAATCATAGAATTGTAGAGCTTGAAGGGATCCTGAGGATCATCTAGTCCAACCCCCTGCAATGCAGGAATATGGGGATTGAGCCTGCAACCTTAGCGTTTATCAGCACCATGCTCTAACCAACTGACCTACCCAGGCTCTCACTAGCTTCAGTCAGGTACATATAAAATCTTGCTGAAATAAGAAAGGCGTTGTGCTTCCTCTAAAACAGGTTAAGTAGGCATGGCCTTTTGGTTTGAGAGAGATGTAGTTCCATCTTGATAAACTGGAGAGATACAGTGGACATGATTTTTAATTATGTGTCCCTTTTCCTTTGAAGAATTCTTCCGCCACCTCACTGTTCTTCCAGACATAGCATCTTTTCAGTCCGTAAATCCAGTGCAAAATAAAACTCTTCTTGCCTAGGCTTATTCTGCAATAAGACAGAAGGAACCAAACGGCACATTCAGAAATATCCTATGATAAGAGTCCTCCCTCTTTTTTTGGACTGTGCCACTTCAGAGTTGAGGTGGGGAAGTTCACGGTTGCATGCTCTCTCCCACCAAGACCTCCTAGTCTATGGAAAGCTAACATGGCAGAAAGGAGATTTCTGGCTTTTAAAAAATAATAAAAATGGAGGGGAAGTGCAGATTTTCATGAAATGTATGACAGATGCTGCAATAATTTCTCTGCCCGAAAGGACAAAAGTAGTTTTAAAAAATCATGGAAACACCATCTGTCAAGGCAATTTACACGGTTTGGGCTAAATATAATTTCAAATCAACTCTGGCTGTATCTGCATGTACATCTTGTTACTATAATGAACAAACTCATAATTAAGATGTTTTAAGGGGATATTTCATACTGGGGAAAGGAGAATCTTAAGTGTTTTGGAGGAGTTTATCTCAGGATAAACTATCTTAACATTTGAACAAGCGGCGCAGAAAATGAATCCCTATAATCCTAGATGGTTGGGTTTTTTCTTCTTCTTGAAATTAGCCATGCCATTATTGGGGAAATGGCCCAATTAGAAAGCGCAAGTGGGGAATTTATTGCTTTCCCTAACCAGTAAAACAACGGCAGACAAGACAGATGGAATACTTTCAAGTATTCGATCTGATGGCATCCTGGCTTTTCAGAATAAACAGGGAAGAGATAAACCCGGAACATCACTACCAAACTCTTGATAGTTGCTATATGGAGGGAAGAATTCATTGTGATGAACTTAAAACACACCTTTTAAAGTTGTTACATCAGTGGTACGCAACTACTTTAAATTAACATCGACTTGACTGTTTTTGTCTCGTGATCTTGCCAGCTACATACAATTATATGAAAAATATATCGGAAATGTTAGGAAATCAGAACTTTGGGCTGCTTTGCTCCATTGGATATTTAACAAGTTGCTGGGTATTAACTTCCGATTGATCCTTTCAAGAAGGCAAAGGCAATATGGACAAAAATGGTGCAGAGATGATAATTAATCTTATTTCTGTGAAAATACAGCACCACAGTGGAGCAGAACTATGCCCTCCCCAGCTGATTGTGTACTTACACAACAGCAAGAGAGAATGATAAATATAACAAATTTGTCAAAGAAAGAATGCGTTTTATCTTTTGTGGGTTTTGCTGATATGCCTACTGTAAAAAAAAAATTAAAAAATTGAAGATACGGAAATCACTATCAGTATGATCTGGGGCAGGAGGACTAGCTGTTATCTGGGCCTCCTCGAGTGAGACTTCCCTATCTCCTGGCCTGCTGCTCCCCATTTTGCATGCTTATATCATTTCTCCAAATTTGCAAATCCCCTTGGGTGTGTTGGCAGAAAGGCAATTTATGAATGCATTGAAGAAATAATAGTAAATAGAGACTCCAAGAGTACCCAGTCCTTTGTATGTTCTGCACATTGAGGTTCGTAGTAGTAGTAGTAGTAGTAGTAGTAGTAGCATCTCCATATGACTGGGTTGCCCCAGCCACTCTGGGCAGCTCCCAACAGAATAAGAGAACACACTAAAACATCAAACATTAAAATCTCTATACAGGGTGGCCTTCAGATGTGTTCTAAAAGTTGTATAGTTGCTTATCTCCTTGAAATCTTCTGGGAGGGTGTTCCACAGGGTGGGTGCCACTGCCAAGAAGGCCATCTGCCTGGTTTCCTGTAGCTTCACTTCTCAGTGAGGGAACTGCCAGAAGGCCCTCGGAGGTGGACCTCAGTGCCTGGTCTGGACAGGTAAAAAGGTAAAGGACCCCTGGACGGTTAAGTCCAGTCAAGGCGACTATGGGGTTGCGGTGCTCATCTCCCTTTTCAGGCCAAGGGAGCTGGCGTTTGTCCGCAGACAGCTTTCCGGGTCATGCGGCCAGCATGACTAAACCGCTTCTGGCGCAACGGGACACTGTGACGGAAGCCAGAGCACACGGAAACGCTGTTCAACTTCCCGCCACAGTGGTACCTATTTACTTGCACTGGCGTGTTTTCGAACTGCTAGGTTGGCAGAAACGGGGGCGGAGCAATGGGAGCTCACCCTGTCGCGAGGATTCGAACCACCAAGCTTTTGAACGGCAAGCCCAAGATGCTCAGTGGTTTAGACCACAGTGCCACCCGTTTCCCTGGACTGGACAATGAAGATGGAGACACTCCTTCGCTACACAGGGCCGAGGCCGATTGGGGCTTTAAAAGTCAGCACCAACACTTTGAATTGTGCTCAGAAACGTACTGGGAACCAGTGTAGATCCCTTAGCTCTTACCAGTGACCCATAAAAGTACTGACTATCCATTCAGAGATCTGATATATAAGCAAGGAATATACACAAGAGCACTCTTTTCAAGACTCGTTTCCAGGGCGCCAAATGAGTAACCTTGAAGGTTTAAGCAGCATTCCCCACCCCCCCACCCCGGTTACATTTTCCCATGTGAAAATGTGGCAATGTGCTACCCTACAAAGCCATAGAAATGTTCACAAAGCTGCCATCTCGCCTCCCACTCATTTCCCCCCACTCCATACCCTCAGGCAGTACAGTAATGATAATTAGAGCTGCAAAATACCATTATGGTCTACAGCCCTTTCATCCTCAAGATATACAACATGCATTACCCAAAGGTAGGGGAATCCAGCAAAAAGGGGAAGGGATGTACAAATTGAGATTGAAAAGCACCAAGGCAAAACTCCCTAAGAAACCTCAATGTACTTTTTAATATTTATTTAAAACCCAAAATCAAGCACTTTCCATTAAGGTGTACTGCTGTATTTAAACTGCAAATGCAGGCAGCTTCTGCTTGTGAAATGGGGGGAGGGGACCGTTTTGTCCTTTGCCTCAGGCAGCAAAATGTGTCAGCGTGACTCTGTGGAGTCCCATAGTCCTGTCTAATGATGGATGGAACCATCGGGAAGACTAATTTCTGGAGCGTTAGACAAACACTTTGCTCCACCATTCCAACTTTTCCTTCCCCTTTATTTATCTTAGCAAACTGGAGGCCTGGAATCACGCAGATGCCCAGCCAAATTCTGATCAGCATGGCAATTGGTTTTAGAGTCGTAATGGGTGGGATGACTGCTATCCTGCAGGTATTTAGATATCTGCCGTTTTGGAAGTGTCTAGAGGAGCTTTGTACTTGTAATTAGTAATGACAAAAAGTTGAGGATTGTTGGGAAATGGTTTATAAGGAAATGAAAAAAATTGTTTAAAAGAATGTTCCCCCCCCAAAAAAAAAATCCCAGAGGCATTTATTTTGAGTATGGTACATATAGAGGTACTCAGGGGGCAGAAAAAGCTATTTATGTGTGCAACGACAGCAGCTCAGAATTTGTTAGCTCAGAAATGGAAGGTGGGAGAGGTTTCAAAGAAGGAGGGATGGCAACTGAAAACGATGGAATACACAGAGCTAGCAGGCCTAACCAGCAAGGTAAGAGAACAAGAAGAATGGGTGTATTAAGAGGAATGGAAATTATTCACGGAATATTTGGAAAACAATTGTAAGTAAGTGAAATTGATAGCGGGATTATTGCAAATTTGACAGTATAATGTAGAATAGGACATAATGGAAAGGGGGAAACAAATGAGGAAATAGAATATGCAGCCAATTTTGGAAGTACAATCATCCCTCAGAGGTCAAACGGAATCCAAAGCACGGCTTCTGATTGGCTGCAGGAAGCTCCTGCAGCCAATCAAAAGCCACGGAAGCCCCATCAGACGTTCGTCTTCCAAAAATAGTTTGCAAACCGGAACAGTCACTTCTGGGGCTGCGGCGTTTGGGAGCCAAAACGTTCGAGTACTAAGCTGTTCGAAAACCAAGGTACGACTGTACAAGGAACCATGGAAGCAGAGGAAGGGAAGTTGATGGATGCACTGTTGTATATTTAATGGTGGAAAATGTAAATCTGAAAGTTTAATGATTTTTTTTAAAAGGGGGGAATCCCAATGGAATGGTGTAAGAAAAATCAAGTAGTTCACTAAAGAAAAAAAAAGGTTGTGCAGAAATTCTGCGCATGCATCCTGCTGAAATTGTTTAATGATTATGCCTACCATGGAGCTGCTTGGCTGCCTTGTGCTGGACATGCACAGATGAAGAACAGCATACCCTCAACATTTCTCTGATGAAAATAGGGACATCTTATTCCATAATGTTAATAATTTTATTATCTATACTCCACCCATCTGACTGGGTTGCCCCAGCCACTCTGGGTGGCTTCCGACATATATAAAAACATAATACAACATTAAACATTTCAAAACTTCCCTATACAGGTCTGCCTTCAGATGCCTGCTAAAGGTTATGTAGTTACTTATCTCCTTGGCTCGGGGGTCACATAACTCCATACCCTCCATGCCCATCATTTCCCCAATGAAAATAGGGACGTCCTAGTGATGTATGGAAGTGAGAGCTGGACCATAAAGAAGGCTGATCTCCGAAGAATTGATGCTTTTGAATTATGGTGCTGGAGGAGACTCTTGAGAGTCCCATGGACTGCAAGAAGATCAAACTTATCCATTCTGAAGGAAATCAGCCCTGAGTGCTCAATGGAAGGGCAGATCCTGAAGCTGAGGCTCCAATACTTTGGCCACCTCATGAGAAGACAAGACTCCCTGGAAAAGACTCTGATGTTAGGAAAGATTGGGGGCACAAGGAGAAGGGGGCGACAGAGGACAAGCTGGTTGGACAGTGTTCTCGAAGCTACTAACATGAGTTTGACCAAACTGAGGGAGGCAGTGGAAGACAGGAGTGCCTGGCCTGCTCTGGTTCATGGGGTCACGAAGAGTCGGACACGACTAACAACTAAACAACAACAACAAGGAAAACCTGCAACTAAGGAAAAGCGGGACATTCCGGGATCAAATCAGAAACCGGGACGGCTTCTGTAAATCCGGGACTGTCCCTGGAAAATAGGGACATTTGAAGGTTCTGCATAGAAGAGCCTTGAAATTAAAGAAAAGTTGACAGCGAGCAATTGTCTGAAAGGCAAAAACTGCAAGGAGGATCCAGAGGCAGCACCAAGCGTGCCAACAGAACAGCTGATGTAGCTCCCTGCGGAGGAGATTCTTGAAGCACACGTCTCCCACGTCTTGCTCCTTAGAGGAGGACGAAGAGGAGGAGGAAGAAGATATAGCACTAAACAAGCATGCAGTTGCCTCACCCCCTCAGTACAGTCTGTTTAGTTCTTCAGGCTAGGAAAGGTCACAACACAAACAGAATTATTACATTTAAAGTGTATGCTTAGCCATATTTCCTGAAGATGCTTTCGACGCCTGTGAAGAAAACACTCCCAACTGTTTGCTTCTTAACGTTGAAGGTTGATGAGACTTTGCATATGCATCTTAGTGTACTCAAAAGTAGCATTTTAAAAATAGTGCCCAGGATGTTTTGGCGTCGATACAACGCGCTGAACAAATAACTGGTTCCGATGAAGAGCTTACGGTTAGTTGAAGGCTAAACTGCACAGATTTATGTGGGAATAAAGCCCATATTTATGTGCCAAAGCAGTCCTGGACAACAATTTGGCAAACCACCTGCTTTTGGAACAGGTCTAGGGCTGCAAAAACCAAAGGCTGTGTGCGTGAAACACCTCACAGGCCATAATGCATGACTGGCAGGTGGAATGTCTGACATCAGCATCCACCCTGGTGGGCAAGTGCTAGGGGCCATGAGTTTCGAAGGATCCACTGGGGCTGAGATTGTCAACCCTATATATATATGCCGAGTGGTGGCAAGAAGCCTTAAGCATTAATAAATATAGTTTATTCACCTATTTGCACCTTCAGCCTGCATGGAGGGAGTCCAGATCTTACAGCAGTTTGGTCGTTTCAAGAGGGGCTTGTACCCCACAGCAATGCAGCCAGCCTTCAGCCTGCCTGCCCAAGATGGCTCCCAGTCTTTCTTCTTCCCTCTTCTTCCCAGAACACCCTGCTAAAAACTCTCTTTTCCTATCTCCTCACACCCAGTTACCTTCCAAACCCCTGTCTCTGTTCACACTTCAGAGCAGGGAGAAAGGACAGTTCTCTCGCATTGCCCATGACCCTCAATGGCCCTGTATTGTTTCTTAATGGCCCTAGCTTGGCCATGTCATTTTGCATAGGCTAGCCCAGGAATTCCTATGCAGCTTGTATTTATTTCTCCCTTCGCATCCCAAATTCTACCATTTATTAATTTCAAGGTTTTTTGGGGGGGTGTCCGCCTGCCAAATCTTTCACAATATTTTAACTTTATTTTATTTATATCTCACCTTTCCTCCAAGGAGCTCGAAGTGGCACACATGTTATCTTTCTCCCACATTATACCCCCACATTTTGCAGCCGCCATGACTGACAGCCAGGCAGAATTCCTTCTGCAGAGTTATAGTTGGAGTCTATGTACGCAGTGAACTTAAAAGGCATCATCTATTCTGGTTACAGTGTTTGGAGGGGGGCCCTATTTTTAATAAATCCTGGAGTTCTCTAATGACAAAAACCTGGTCTTCTGCCCTGGTTTCCATGTGTACAACCTAATGACTTAAGGCTGGTTCAGATGGCCAAAAGTGGCTTTCTCACGCAGCAGTCCAGAGCATGTACACACTCCTGCCGGCTGTAGAAGGAGATCGTTGTTGTTGGTCAGTGAAGATGTTTTTTCTGCCTGACCATCTGTGACATGCAAATACCGTGTTTCTCCGAAAATAAGACACCGTCTTATATTTATTTCTCCTCCAAAAAACACACTATGGCTTATTTTCAGGGGATGTCTTATTTTTTCCCCTCTTCCTCCTGCTGTGGCTGGCATTTCTGCTGTGCCTATCACTATGTCTTATTTTCGGGGTATGGCTTATATTCCTTGAATGCTTAAAAATCCTGCTATGGCTTATTTTATGACTACGTCTTATTTTCGGAGAAACAGGGTATGCACAGAAGGTCGCTCTAGGTTCATACAAATTCCCCCAAGGACTCTCTCAGTTTCTGGAAGTGTCTGTAACACTTCCTGCCATAGCTTTCAGATGCAAAAGAGAAGGATGCAAAAAATTTAAAAGGAGGTTGTCACAATGTCTCACCTTACTATGATGAGCTGCCCTTGCCCCCAGATCTTTTTGCACTGGCCTTCCACCAGCCCTTTGTAGCTGCCCATAGTAACACCAGGAAAGGGACGCAGGTGGCGCTGTGGTCTAAACCATGGAGCCTCTCGGGCTTGCCAATCAGAAGGTCAGTGGTTCGAATCCCCGTGGCGGGGTGAGCGCCTGTTGCTCTGTCCCAGCTCCTGCCAACCTAGCAGTTCGAAAACACGCCAGTGCAAGTAGATAAATAGGTATTGCAGCGGCAGGAAGGTAAACAGTGTTTCCGTGTGCTCTGGCTTCCATCACGGTGTCCCATTGCACCAGAAGCGGTTTAGTCATGCTGGCCACATGACCCAGAAAGCTGTCTGTGAACAAATGTTGGCTCCCTCAGCCTGAAAGAGAGATGAGCACCGCACCCCAGAGTCGCCTTTGACTGGTCTTTTACCATCCAGAGGTCCTTTACCTTTTACATCAGGAAAAGGCCCAGATCTCCCCTTTCGAATCCTTATATGGTGGCCGTTCTCAGAAGAAAATCTACAAAAAAACAGTTTTGGTTTTTTCCCTTAAAGCTGCTAATTTAATGCCGATGGCATGAATAATGAACAGGACTGATTTGAGCTAAATGGAGTAGAGCACAGTCTCCTACGCAGTTCTGCCAACACACTTCAGCTCTGACCCCTGGCCGCCTTCCTCCTGAGCCTCTTGCATGGAAACAGGAGTAGCTCCATGAGCCGGTAAGAGCAACTAAAGAGAAATGGCAAAGAGGGATTGCAGCAAGAAAACCCAGGAGTGGAATTATGCCTGTATACACACACACCATACATTTAAAGTGCATTCCCCTGCTCAAGAACCGTGGGAACTGTAGTTTGTTAAGGGTGTTGGGAATTATAGCTCTTTGGTGGATAAATGACAGCTTCCAGGATTAGGGTGGGTGGGGAGAGAATGTGCTTTATATGTATTTTGTGTACACCGTCCCATGTTTTGAGGAAGTAATACTGT
The DNA here is from genome assembly GCF_965207765.1 of Zootoca vivipara. NCBI lineage: Eukaryota > Metazoa > Chordata > Lepidosauria > Squamata > Lacertidae > Zootoca > Zootoca vivipara. The sequence continues at coordinate 15,533,421 of NC_142582.1, forward strand.
GTGTGTCCCCCTCCCCCGTTAAGCTTAAGCACAATCTACCTTCCATATTTTTGCTGGTGTTATAGATTGGGGAGAACCCCTTAAACCAGGGGTCAGCAACCTTTTTCAGCCGTGGGCCGGTCCACTGTCCCTCAGACCATGTGGTGGGCCGGACTACATTTTTTTTGGGGGGGGGGGAATGAACGAATTCCTATGTCCCACAAATAACCCAGAGATGCATTTTAAATAAAAGCACACATTGTACTCATGTAAAAACACCAGGCAGGCCCCACAAATCATAGAATCATAGAGTTGGAAGAGACCACGAGGGCCATCCAGTCCAACCCCCTGCCAAGCAGGAAACACCATCAAAGCATTCTTGACATATGGCTGTCAAGCCTCTGCTTAAAGACCTCCAAAGAAGGAGACTCCACCACACTCCTTGGTAGCAAATTCCACTGCCGAACAGCTCTTACTGTCAGGAAGTTCTTCCTAATGTTTAGGTGGAATCTTATTTCTTGAAGTTTTAATCCATTGCTCCGTGTCCGCTTCTCTGGAGCAACAGAAAACAATCCTTCTCCTTCCTCCATATGACATCCTTTCATATATTTGAACATGGCTATCATATCACCCCTTAACCTTCTCTTCTCCAGGCTAAACATACCCAGCTCCCTAAGCCGTTCCTCATAAGGCATCGTTTCCAGGCCTTTGACCATTTTGGTTGCCCTCTTCTGGACACCTTCCAGCTTGTCAGTATCCTTCTTGAACTGTGGTGCCCAGAACTGGACACAGTACTCCAGGTGAGGTCTGACCAGAGCAGAATACAGTGGTACTATTACTTCCCTAGATCTAGATGCTATACTCCTATTGATGCAGCCCAGAATTGCATTGGCTTTTTTAGCTGCTGCATCACACTGCTGACTCATGTCAAGTCTGTGGTCTACCAAGACTCCTAGATCCTTTTCACATGTACTGCTCTCAAGCCAGGTGTCACCCATCCTGTATTTGTGCTTTTCATTTTTTTTGCCCAAGTGTAGTACCTTACATTTCTCCTTGTTAAAATTCATCTTGTTTGCTTTGGCCCAGTTGTCTAATCTGTTAAGGTCATTTTGAAGTGTGATCCTGTCCTCTGGGGTATTAGCCACCGCTCCCAATTTGGTGTCATCTGCAAACTTGCTCAGGATGCCCTCAAGCCCATCATCCAAGTCATTGATAAAGATGTTGAATAAGACTGGGCCCAAGACAGAACCCTGTGGCACTCCACTAGTCACTACTCTCCAGGATGAGGAGGAGCCATTGATGAGCACCCTTTGGGTTCGGTCAGTAAGCCAGTTACAAATCCACTGAATGGTAGCATTGTCTAGCCCGCATTTTACCAGCTTCTTTACAAGAATATCATGGGGCACCTTGTCAAAGGCCTTGCTGAAATCAAGATAGGCTACATCCACAGCGTTCCCTTCATCTAACAGGCTTGTAATTTTGTCAAAAAATGAGATCAGATTAGTCTGACATGGCTTATTTTTCAGAAACCCATGCTGACTTTTAGTGATCACAGAGTTTCTTTCTAGGTGCTCACAGACTGTTTGCTTGATGATCTGCTCTAGAATCTTTCCTGGTATTGATGTCAGGCTTACTGGGCGGTAATTGTTTGGGTCCTCTCTTTTCCCCTTTTTGAAAATAGGGACAACATTTGCCCTCCTCCAGTCTGCTGGAACTTTGCCTGTTCTCCAGGAATTATCAAATATTATTGCCAGTGGTTCTGAAATCACCTGTGCCAGTTCTTTTAATACTCTTGGATGTAGTTCATCTGGCCCTGGAGACTTGAATACATCTAAACTAGCCAAGTATTCTTGTACTACCTCCTTACTTGTTCTGGGCTGTGTTTCCCCTGCTGAATCATCTGCTCCATATTCTTCAGGTCGGGCATTGTTTTCTTTTTTGGAGAAGACTGAGGCAAAGAAGGCATTGAGGAGTTCTGCCCTTTCTCTGTCCCCTGTTTGCATTTCACCATCTTCTCCTCTAAGTGACCCCACTGTTTCCTTGTTCTTCCTTTTGCTACGGACATACCCATAAAAGCCCTTTTTGTTGCTTTTAACCTCTCTGGTTAACCCAGAGATGCATTTTAAATAAAAGGACACATTCTACTCATGTAAAAACACACTGATTCCCGGACCGTCTGTGGGCCGGATTGAGAAGGCGATTGGGCCGCATCCAGACCACGGGCCTTAGGTTGCCTAAAGGTAAAGGGACCCCTGACCATTAGGTCCAGTCGTGACCGACTCTGGGGTTGCGCGCTCATCTCGCATTATTGGCCGAGGGAGCCGGCGTATAGCTTCCAGGTCATGTTGCCAGCATGACAAAGCCGCTTCTGGCAAACCAGAGCAGCCCCTGCCTTAAACCATAGAAATTAATAAATAGTGGAATTTTGATTAATTGAGATATGGATGAAAGCAGAAGCTGTAGAACAGGCAGAGGCAAACTCGGCCCACCAGATGTTTTGGGAGTACAACTCCCATCACCCCTGACCACTAGTCCTGTTAGCTAGGGAGTAGGTGAACAAACCAGATTTCTTAAAGCTACAACAGTCTCTGCCGTGTCTCAATTATCTGAAGGAGTACAGGCTCTGGGTGAGTGTCTGGAATGCCCTGGAATATTGTAGAGAGTGGGAGGTGCCCCCCAAACCTTTGTAAGACTATTATTAATTTCTAAGCTGCCTTTCAGCCCAGGAGGTGAAGAAGATGCTTAAAGGTAAAGGTAAAGGGACCCCTGACCGTTAGGTCCAGTCACAGATGACTCTGGGGTTGCGGCGCTCATCTCGCTTTGCTGGCCGAGGGAGCCAGCGAACAACTTCGGGGTCATGTGGCCAGCATGACTAAGCCGCTTTTGGCATACCAGAGCAGCACACAGAAATGCCATTTACCTTCCCACCGGTACGGTACCTTGCACTGCATGTAATTCGAACCGCCAACCTTCTGATCGGCAAGCCCTAGGATCTGTGGTTTAACCCACAGCACCACCCGCGACCAGGAGGTGATCAAGATGCGTACAACCTGGTTAAGGCACCACAATCTTATAAAATTAGCAGCAAAAATTCTCCTTGCCTTCAGAATTGTAGAAAAGCTTCCACATTTGTCTTTGCTGCCTACCTAAAAGCAAGCATTGATGGGCCCATCTCCCAGGAGCCCATTCAAAATCTTGGCCACCTCTGAAACATCATGAAGGTCTCCCTTCCAATGGCTGGCAAGGGGAATGAAGGACTCTGGTCCTCGGCTGTTGCAGATCTTTAAAGGCCAAAGACAGCAAATTGGACTGAGCCCAGGAGCAAATTGGTAGCCAGAGAAGCCAACAGATGATCTGCATAGGCAGTTGCATTGCAGCAGCATTAATCTGGATCAAACATTCGGACTGCCTTCAATCTAACCTTTGGGGGTTTTTTTCCAGTGTCGCTCTCAGTGCTAGAAGTATTTATTTTCTGTGAAAATGCTTGATCTATTTAAAAAAATAAAAATGCTGGAGGTGGCAACAGAGGAGGACAGGAAAACTGCTTTGACTGACGGCAAGTGTGGCTCTGAACTCGAGAAGTGGGTGTTTGGCTTAGCAGCCAGTCACTTAGATCTCATCAGTTCCCCGGGAGCCTTTTTAGTTTGTAAGGCTGATCATATAATTCTCCCCCTCCCCTTGCGTGTGGGAGAGCAATGCACACTGGCGTGAAGGTTCTGTAGCCCCTGGCTTCCTCCGTATCGTGTGCACGCGCAGAGTGCAGTCCTTGTGTTAACTACAAAGTAACTAAGACATAGACAACAATCTTCTCTTTTAACTGTAGTCTGTATACTAGGGGCCAGCAAACCTTTCCATCAGGGGCCAGTCCACTATCCCTCAGACCTTGTGGGGAGCCGGACCATGGGCGTACCCAGCGAGGGGCAGGGGGGCAGCTGCCCCCTCCAGAAGCAAAAAAAATTACTGTCTTTTACGGACCAGAACCCGCACTTTTCCCCTCCGAAAACTGAAGGGGAAAAGTCGCTGAAATCGGGCTGTTTTCGCCCCCTCCACGGCTGCAGCCAGCAACGGGAACGTGGGAGGGGGGAGGAGCAGCCTGAGCTGGGGGGGGGGGGCGGACGGGAGCTCCATCCTTCCTTCCCCCTCTTTCTTTCTTCCTTTTTCTCTCTCTCTCCCTCCCTCCCTTCTCTCTCTCTCTCTCTCTCTCTCCCCTTCCTTCCTTCCTTCCTTCCTTCCTTCCTTCCTTCTCTTTCTTTCTTCCCTCCCTCCCTCCCTCCCTCCTTCCTTCCCTCTCTCTTCCCCTCTCTTGCCCCCCCCCCAGTTTGATCCTGGGTACGTCCCTGAGCCGGACTTTATGTTCCCATGATTATGACCCAATTTTTTTTGGCAAAACCCCATATTGGGACCAACCCCAACGTTGCCCAAATGTGATTTTTTTTTGGGGGGGGGGGTGTTCCCTCATACACCCACACTGCTTCCTTTGCGTTTTACACATTGACAGCTATTATTTCTCTCGTAAGGCGGGGAGGGGGCTGGGGGGGGTGAGGTAAGCGCTCCATTTCTGTCAGGCCTGGAGAGCCTTTGCACATGCGTGGGTGAAGGGGAAAGTCATTGGCCACGCTAAATCAGGCCAGCGCCACTCAAGCAAAAATGTTCTTTTCCCTGCGTGAGGGAAGATGAGGCGGCAGCGGCTATTTACCTTTCCATGGCTTGCACCGTGTAGCTAACGAACGGCCTCCCCTTCCTGAGGTCAGTCGCCGGCAGCTCCGTGGTGGAAATCCGAACTGTGGCTCCTTTTCCCTCTTCCCCACCCCTTACCCTGGAAGAAAATATTACAGCTCATGCACGACGGGTGAAGAAGGGGCTTGTCTTGAGCAGCCACCTGCCTCACCTTTGACCCCCAACCCTGGCTGAGTCTCAAAAACCATCGCGCATGCGCGCTGTGCCGGCTGCCTGGATTCCCAGACCATCCGCGGGCTGGATCTAGAAGACAATTGGGCCTGATCCAGCCTTAGTTTGCCAACCCATGTTGTATACTAAGATGGGTGTGAGCTGTGACACGTTTGTTTGTTTGTGTGTGTGTGTGTGTGTGTGTGTGTGCTTCTGTGGCTTCCTCTATTACTCTTTTTAAAAAATCCTCACTCCAAATAAAGATTCTTTTTGGCCTTTTTCAAGATACCACTTGTGTGAATCTTGACTGTAACACTCCTCTGCGTTGGTGTTGTCAAAATCCCAATTCTAAGGATTTTCTCCCACTCCACGTGGGCTTCTAAATGTCATGGAACATGACTCTATGCAAGAAAGCATGTCCCGCATGCACATGCTGTACAAAGAAAATCATAGAATTGTAGAATTGTGGAGTTTGAAGGGATCCCTGAGGATCATCTAGTCCAACCCCCTGCAATTCAGAAATATGCAGCTGTCTCATTCAGGGATCGAACCTGGAACCTTGGCATTATCAGCACAGGTCTTTACAGCGATGCGTGCTTTGCTTGCAAACTATAATCGCATACCACTGCTTTTTTAATGTTCCTTTTCAAAAAGCCCTGCCCTACAAACCATGTTTTTAAAATATCATTTGCATTTTGCAAAGGCCACAGCAGTTTGCACAGCATGGTTATTGCAGTCCTAACCATGTCTACTCAGATGTAAATTCGACCGAATTCAAAGGGGCTTACTTCCAAGAAAGTGGGGATAGGATTGCAGCCTAAATATTTGAGAACCTGAGGCGTTTCCACTGTGCTAAAAACAGGATTGTTTTCCCTTTGCGAGGTACGGTAAGCTCAACAACTTTGAGCTGATCCTCAAAAATGGAGCTTTCCCCCTTTGCAAAAAAGATGCACAACTCTGAGCTGACCCCCCCCCCAAAAAACGGGGCTTTTCCCATTTGCAAAAAAAGCTGCACAACTTTGAGCTGATCCTCAAAAAAATGTAGCTTTCCCCCTTTGCAAAACAAGCTTCCTCAAATATTTAATGGGGGGCAAAGGCACCTAGGCCTCTAGGAGTTGGCTGGTATGCCTAGGACAATTCAAGAAAGCAAAATATTTTTTTACCTGTTTTCCTCCTCTAAAAACTAGGTGCGTCCTATGGTCAGGTGCGTCCTATGGAGCGAAAAATATGGTGTGCCAACAGTTATGCAGAGGGCAGGAACAAATGAAAGAACTCTGGATTTCTGTAGACACCTTTTCCACCACACTAAGTCAGAAACAGCCCATGCATAAGTAGATGAGGTTTTACATTTCTATAACAGCACTTTTGGTCCGAAGCCAGAATGCCTGTCTGTTCAAAACCAGCTAAGTATACAAAGAAAGTGAGAGGAGGTGTCAAAAGGATTGGTGTCACTGTTAGATTGCTATTGTCTGACGGCAAATATATATGTTATAATTAGGGGAGATTGTGGGAAGATTATTATTTTTATAAGTCACTGAAATCCCAAATGTCAGCAATGCAAAAGGTCAAAAATGGCAAATTAACCTTCCCCCAAAAGAGCTGGAACTCTTATATACTAGAAATGGCTGTTTCTGGGTACCATTTCCAATTGAGCCAATGGCACTCCAACAGTGCCCTGTTTCAAATGGTGATACTTTGATTTTTGATTATTATTCCCCACCCTTTCCTCAAAACTGTACTTATGTTCCTCTAGAAAGAGGACCTTGCCGACAAAGGTCCATATAGTTAAAGCTAGGGTTTTTTGCGCCCTAGGCGAGATCACCTTGTGCCCCCCCCAAAGAAAATAAAAATAGAAAAAAGAGAAAATAGAAATAGAAAAAATAGAAATAGAAATGAAAAATAGAAAAAATAAAAATAGAAAAATAGAAAAAATAAAAATAGAAAAAATAGAAAAAATAAAAATAGAAAAATAGAAAAAATAAAAATAGAAAAATAGAAAATAGAAAATAGAAAAAGTAGAAAAAATAAAATGAAAAACAACTGAGAGGCGCGGGGATGTGGTCCCAGGATCCCCCTCCCACACGCCTCCAGAGCTTCCTGTGGGAGCGCGAGTCTGAGGCCACCTCGCTGCGCCTGTCAGCTGTAGCCTGTAGAGCGGCTTCAGGCCACTTTCCGGAGGCACGTACACTGCTGACAGTGAGGTTGCCTCAGACTCGCACTCCTGCGCGCTTCCGGAGCTTCGCGGGAGGAGGCGAGCCTGGGGCCGCCTCCACTGCACCTGTCAGCTGTAGAGTGGCTTCAGGCTGCTCTCCGGAGGCACGCACACACCTTGGGATCCCGGCCTGAAGCCACTCAGCACCGGAGGGCAGGGGGCGGTGGGCAGCAGGCAGGCTGGCCAGCTGGCCAGCGCCCCTGCATTATGTCACCCTAGGCAGCTGCCTAGGTTACCTGAATTGACGTGCTGGCCCTGCCTGTAGTGATGTATGGAAGTGAGAGCTGGACCATAAAGAAGGCTGATAGCCAAAGAATTGATGCTTTTGAATTATGGTGCTGGAGGAGACTCTTGAGAGTCCCATGGACTGCAAGAAGATCAAACTTACCCATTCTGAAGGAAATCAGCCCTGAGTGCTCACTGGAATGACAAATCCTGAAGCTGAGGCTTCAATACTTTGGCCACCTCATGAGAAGAGAAGACTCCCTGGAAAAGACCCTGATGCTGGGAAAGATTGAGGGCACAAGGAGAAGGGGATGACAGAGGACAAGATGGTTGGACACTGTTCTCGAAGCTGCCAACATGAATCTGAACAAACTGAGGGAGGCAGTGCAAGACAGGAGTGCTTGGCGTGCTCTGGTCCATGGGGTCATGAAGAGTTGGACACGAGTAAACGACTAAACAACAAGAAAGAGGTAGAATATATACCGTATTTTTCCATGTATAAGACTAGGTTTTGTGTTTTTTTACCAACAAAATAGGTGTAAAATTGGGGCTCGTCTTATACATGGGTAGTGCTGAGGGGTGTTTTCTTAATTTGGAGTCCCCAAAAATAGGAAGCGTCTTATACATGGGACCGTCTTATAGACAGAAAAATACGGTAACTTTGGTTTTGACCATAAGTATTAAACTGGGAATCCACAAAAGGGAAAAGTACTAAATGGAATTGAGGGGTGCAAGCCCTTATGTTGTTGTTGTTGTTGTTGTTGTTGTTGTTGTTGTTGTTGTTTAGTCGTTTAGTTGTGCCCGACTCTTCGTGACCCTATGGACCAGAGCACGCCAGGCACTCCTGTCTCCCACTGCCTCATGTTAGTAGCTTCGAGAACACTGTCCAACCATCTTGTCCTCTGTCATCCCCTTCTCCTTGTGCCCTCAATCTTTCCCAACATCAGGGTCTTTTCCAGGGAAAGCCCTTATATAGACTTTGAAATTGCCCACCCTGTAGTTTAAGGCCACCCCCCCAGAAACATCACACATACATCACAGAAGGGATGTAAATCTGGGTGTGTTGTTTCTTCCTTTCTGCCAGGTTACCTGATTGGATTACCTGTAGGGCATCCTGGCCATTCTTTTGTTACTTAATTCCTGAACCCAAGTCACAGGTCACAGGCTCACACCCTATTCAGATCTAAAATGTGCCCTTAAGACAGGATTTGTGAAAGAGACCATGGGGAGATTTCCTATTTCCTTCGACCTTGCAGATAAATATTTGAGGTCATTTTGGGAGAGAGAAAATGGTTTCAGGACTTTTCTGTGGGTTTCAGACATATTTGTATGTATTTGCTTGGTACATTTATGAACATCTACCTGTATTTTATATATATAAGACCTTGAAATTCTTATAACAATGGGGATGAGGACCATGTTGGACCCAGAGAAATGAGGTCCTGGTCACTAATTGCCGTGTGAAAGGCTCAAACTGGAATTTAGACAGTGTCCTTCAGCTATGAGCTAGGATTTCTATACTGTACAAGTAATCCTAATCTTCTAATCTATGAGTAGAAAGAAAGAAGCCACCATGACTCAGGTCAGCATCATTATCTTGCTTTTCCAAATTTACTTGTTTGCCTTCGTTATGCATACTTTCGCTACCAGTTCAACATTCAACCAGCCTAACGAAATATCAGAATGAGGCCACGTGAAGCAGCTCTTCGGTGCTCGCCAGTGGAATAGAAAGTGGGTCTGTTTAGCAACAAAATTCCTCCCATTTTTCTCCTGCAGGCTTCCTACAGTCTCCAAATAGCTTTAGCTCAGGCCCAAACACCACAATCTAACCCTTGAGGGGGTGTTAAAGAGAACACAATGTGTCATGCTGCTATATTTACCCTTGGTTAATTGTTGGATTTGCATTGGTCACTGGAGAGGAAGAGAAGGGCCCAAATGGGTCATTGTTAAAAATGTCATGAGGAAAATATCCCACGAGGATTTCAGTGATAAACAAGAGCAGCCTCAGTCATATAAGGAGCACAGCATTTAAAAAACCAACAAGATGTCTACTGGTGGATTGAGGTATATCGTGTCCTCCCTCAAAGAGGTGCGACCTGGCAACCAAGCCCTGTGTTGTGGGTGGGTACGATTGGATAGCCACAGCACCCTATTGGTAGGTCCATTGATGCTGGGTTAATCAGGCCAATGGGACGCTAGCCAAACTGATCAAGGACATGACTCAGAGCTTCCTCTTTCGGTATCGGAACACCCGCCCACCTCTCCCTACTTTTAGGGCTTGCGCGCTTGACCTTGCTATGCCGTAGTAGTGTGTCGCCTGTCGTTGGGACAGGGGCACGGCAGGAATTTCCCCCACTTGGTTGATTGGCTGGTGCCACTTGGGTTTCGCCTGCCGCATAGCAAATTGTCACAACTTGTAAGGTTGCGGATAGGCTCTGGTTCAGGTGATAGGGATGGGGGAACGCTCTCGCCATCCCTATGTGAAGGGTATTCCGTTAAAGGAATCCAGGGACTCAATGATTTGGTCAACTCTGCAAGGGGTTGTGCCCGTGCCTGAGTCCAGGGGGACATCTGGGTAGTGGACATAGCATGTCCCTGGCTTTCTGGCATTCCAGGTGTTCACTCTTGGCTGACCTATGCTGGTGACCTGCGTCAGCGCTACCTGCAACGGTGCAGGGAGCTAGTCGAACCAGAGCCTATGCAACCACTCACCTGATTTAATCAATAAAGTTGTGACCTAAATTCTGCCAAAAAACAAACCAAAATTTGAGTCTTGTCTGAATTTATTTATAGGGATGGGTTTAAAGGTCTAAACACGCAACCGTAGATTGCATATTGGCTTCTCAAACATGTAGTTCTTTAAAGCACAATCAAAGCACATTCTTCTCCGTAAAGAATTCTGAGCATCGTAGTTTACCCTTCATAGAGTTGTAATGCCCAGCAGCTTTGAACAAACTACAGTGCCCACAATTCTTTAAAGAATTTCCCGCATCCCAGAATGGATTATAAATAATTGTAAGACATGATTGTGGCACTAGCTTATCCAGGAAAAGTACTACAGTATTGAGACTTTCCCAAGCTCTTGTCTCTTTCATGACAAGTTTCTTGCTTGTGGTGCCTCTCCTATATTTTGATATAAGGATGAATATAAAAACTCAGACGGAATAAATCAATTATAGCTTAGCCTGCTCACTGCCACGCATCTCTACTGGGAACAGAAACTGTCGCTAGAACAATTAAGAGAAAATATTCAATGAGTAAATTATAGACGAATCCCTTTTAATAAAGGGATGAAGAGGGATCCGTAGAAACAGGCAAGGAACTACAAACAGGAAACTTTTAATTAACTGCTGAGCCATTTGAAAATAATAGTAACAAAGCGTTCAGAACGCAAGATGTTCTGAACTTAAACTATGGGAGAGGAAGGGGCTTCGGAGACTTGAAAGTTCAATCAGACCCCATATCTACTGTTTGGCACATTGTTGTTGACCCACACAAGCTGCTGCCACACACACAATAAGTCATCCACAGTCTCTCCACCCAATCCCCCCCTTTAATAATAAAAGTTTATAATAATAATAAATGTTTATTACAGAAAGAGAAAGAGTGTTTGCTGTTGCGCTCTCTCTGTAGCAGAGTCACGAAACAAATACTAAGCAAAATCACAAAGGGAAATTCAAAGCAGCAAACACAACCTCTCGCCTGCCTGCGTATCATATGAACTGTGCTATGAACTGTTTGTAGGTGTGACCTTCTAGTGCAGTATGAGCTCTGAGCATGCTCAGAACAGAAGTATGAAGTAGGCAGGACAACTCATCTGTCAATCATCTGTTGTATACCCCTGCTGTACATAGAGCATGGGTAGGCAAACTAAGGCCCGGGGGCCGAATCCGGCCCAATCACCTTCTAAATCCAGCCCGCGCCCGGTCTGGGAATTAACACATCAGCAGGTTTTGCTGCTGTAGGTCGGTGTTGTAACCTTACCTTCCAAGTTCCGGACTGCAGAATCCGGGACCGGCAGCCCTGTGACACCGGAAGTTGCGTCGACGTAACTTCCGGTGTCGCTTTGCCCTTCTATGGGCACCAAAAATGGCCGCCGCCAACACCGGAAGTCGCGTCTATGCACTTCCGGGCATGCGTAGATGCAACTTTTGAAGCCGGCGGCGGCCATTTCTGGTGCCCATAGAAGGGCAAATTAGAAAGAAAAAAAATGGCCGCCGGCAGGAGAAAATAACAGAGAAAAACGGGAGACGAAGTGATACGGGGGACCACTGGGGAAAGGTAAGTAAAAACAGGGGTTTCCCGGGGAAAACGGGGTACTTGGCAGCTATGGTTGTAACAGTGGTGCTGCCTCAAAAAGGTTTTAATAAAAACACAGACCTCTTCTCAAAAACAGAGCTTGATAAAAACCTACATCTAAGTTCTGTACAGTATATGCTTATTCTAACTACCGTAGTTGATCATGATTAACAATTTTGTGTGTGTGTGACTAAAATGGCTGTTGTTTACCACACAGCTAGCTCCACGCAGCGATTCAGCAGTTTCCTCATTTCTCATGATCTTCATGTTCTCCACCCACAGAATGCCCACTGGAAGATGTTCTTAAGCATCACTTAATAAAAAACAAAGAAGGAATAAGAAGAGCTACGTTTCAAGCAGGCTTTATTCCAAAACAGCAGAATACTGAATATGACAGTGCATGAAAATAGCTTATACAAGAGTCTGTGCTAACCTATTATATCAAACAGATTGGGCCATTTGCAAAATCTCAATTTTCCCATACCTATCTCTTTATCTAGCTGATTGTCTTTATCCAGGTGATTCATGTTTCCTGTTACACAATCAGCCATACCCTGCAAGCATATAATAGAAATACCAGCAGTTGCTAAACAACATATTTAATGTCTGTGCCATCTGCAATCATCTACATAGACTCTAATCACTTCTTCGGGGCTCAGAAAGACAAAGAACACTTGCAAAAGCTGGTGGAAAGTTTCAATGATGACATGGCATCCAATATCGGAAATCCCACTGAATCGTGCCATTACTGGGGGTTTTTCTCTCCCCCCCCCTGCCCATAACTGTATATTACTTAGGGCACAGCTACATTAATACAGAAACAGCGATTTGAATGGACTATAAACATGCAACACCAGATGGCACCAGAGAGCAGTAAATTTTAAAACATGGTTTTCCATAGAGGTTTTTTCTTTTGTTGTAAAAGTCTAATTTCTGACTTAATTATAGTGTTGTTTTTTCGTGTTTAGATCTACTCTTACTGCATGTGATTTTCTGGGTGCAAATGTTTTATGTATGTATGTATGTATGTATGTATGCATGCATGCATGCAGTGCTTTTTTTCTGGGGGGACGCAGGGGGATGCAGACCCCTAAACATTTTGTGAATCTAAGTTTGGCCTCATTGAGGGTCAGTATTTCAATATGAGTAGGAAATTGAGAGTACCCCTAAACACTTTTTTTAAAGGAAAAAAACCACTGTATATATGTATGTATGTATGTATGTAATTAACACTTTTGGGCCCAGAGACTCTCAAAGCAATGAACAGAGCTGAATTTTTAAATTCTTATAGCAAAACGTTTCAGCTTCCACCTTCATCAGTTGCTCTGATAAAAAAAATGATGCTGTTTCCAAGGTGGATGGAATGCTCAGAAGGGCTTAGAATCATAGAACTGCAGAGTTGGAAGGGACCCCAAGGGTCATCTAGTCCAACCCCCTGTAATGCAGGAATCCCAACTAAGGCATCCATGGCAGATGGCCATCCAGCCTCTGCTTGGAAACCTCCAATGAAGGAGAGACCGCCACCTCCCGAGGGAGTCCATTCCACTGTCAAGCAGCTCTTACTGTCAAAAAGTTCTTCCTGATATTTAGTTGGAATCTCCTTTCCTGTAACTTGAAGCCATTGGTTCCAGTCTTACCCTCCAGAGCAGCAGAAAACAAACCTACTCCATTCAACAAAGCTGAGCAAATCCTGGTGCTAATCCTGTAGGTTGGCCAGCCCAATACATTGTGGCACTACTACTACTACTACTACTACTACAACAACAACACCGTGCCCATCTGGCTGGGTTTCCCCAGCCACTCTGGGCGGCTCACAGCAGAATATGAACAAAAAAGTGATAAAACATCAAACATTAAAAACTTCCCTAAACAGGGCTGCCTTCAGATGTCTTCTAAAAGTCAGGTAGTTGTTTATTTCCTTGACATCTGATGAGAGGATGCCAATACTGAGAAGGCCCTCTGCCTGGTCCCCTGTAACTTCACATCTCGCAGCAAAGGAACCGCCAGAAGGCGCTCGGAGCTAGACCTCAGTGTCCAGGCTGAACGATGGCAGTGGAGATACATCAGAGGCAAAATACAAAATGCTTCCCACCCCCTGTTCAGGAAAGAAGGAGTGGGTGAAGATCTATATTAGGAACCGGGTCGGTGTGTGTGTGTGTGTGTGAATATCTACATTGGGAATAAGGGTGGAAGGAGACCAGCAGTGACTCCTATTCATCAAGAGGCTGATGTAGAGGTTGCCTGGGCAGGGGACTGCTGAGGATATGGCAGATCCAGCCATCTGCTGCCACTTAGGGAGCAGGCAATGCAGGCCAGATCTGTTGCCCTTGTAGATCCTGCCGCCTGAGGCGGTTGCCTCACCTTGCTTTATGGGTGGAACGGCCCTGTTTGAGGCCATTCCATGCCCGGCAGTATGTGCATCTCGGAATTTTCCCTTTTGGCTAACACATTTGGATCTGCTTTCACCTCTACAGCAATTACTGACAAGTCTGACAGGCTGTGGTTCTCAGTATTAAAGTGTTTAGCCTTTTTTTTTTTGTCGAAATCGCTGATTTGCCGTTTCTAAAGTGTGTGTGTAGGTCGGTTGTCATTTTACCTATATACTGGATATGACAGCCTGGGGTTTTCTGCATTCAAGGATATAAACTATATTGCAGGAACTGAAGGTGTTGTCCTGTTTGATGGAATATGTCCCTATCTGCCCTGGTGGTTTTGAAAGTAGCTCTCTCTCCATAAGATACACGCAGGTGATAACAGCATTTGAAATTACAAGGATGAGATCTCTGATAGATAGCTTATCAGTGTTTCTCAACCAGTGTGCCTCCAGATGTTTTGGGACTGCAACTCCCATCATTCCTGACCACTGGTCTTGCTAGCTAGGGATGATGGGAGTTGTAGTCCCAAAACATCTGGAGGCACACTGGTTGAGAAACACTGTAAGGCTTAAGTATAGCTCTCAACAATGGGTTGTGTAGATTTGGGGGCTAGTGGAATGCTGTAAAAGTAGTTTGTTGATGGGCAATTTCCAGGGTGGTAGTTAAGAGACAGACAGACAGACAGACAGACAGACAGACAGTAGAGTCCAATAAAATGTCACACATCAATCAGCAAATATAGGGCTGCCATAAGTCTGGATTTTCCCAGGCATTACTGGGATTTCAAAGGCGGAATTGATATCTGGGCCAGGAGGAATTTCCAAAAGGCGGTGTGTCAGCAAGTAAATTAAAAAAAAATTGCTTTTTGGCATTTCTGTAAGAATTTTTTTTCAAGAATTTCCTGGGTGGCCTGGTTTTTACTTTTTGAAATATGGTAACCCTAGCAAATAAAAAATATATAAGACAGCACAATTGCAACATAGGAGGGCCGAAAGGGACCTTCTCCAAGCCAGCTGCTCTTGCCAGCCATACATCCCAGCCACTTAGGGACTAGAAACTTGAACAGACAATGAGAAATACTTTAAAAAACCCAAAGAGAATAGATTGTGGCGGCTGCAGTTCTCCCTCAGTCCTTTTGCTTCCAGGGCTAAACCATTGTTTGGTTTAGTGTTAATTTGAGCTCATGCCTTGTCTTTCTCTGAGAAACCACAAGTGGCAAACCAAGAATGAGCATTTTTTACATGTTCTGGTTTGTCTGGAACTAGACAAACCATCAGTCTGGGTTTGCCACAGGTAGTGTGACAACGGCAGGAGCAGGGAAGGTAAGCAGCCATTGCTACCCTCTTCTCTGAGAATCTGCCTGTTTGCTCATTCTTGCTAAAGTTTGGCTTAGCATTTAAATGCAACTCGGGTCATAGTAAATTATGGCACAGCTCACTGAAGGCTGTTATGGTTTTCAGAAGAAGAGAAACACTCGTTATTAGCACCGCCACTTCCTCCTTCAGGATTAAAGCACTAGGTGTTAAATAAAATGGTTCGTGAAACACCGCAAGGACAAAACTGCAAATTTCCCAAACGTGATTTCACTACCAAGAAGCTGATACACGACTGAGAGTGGGTGGAAGCAGAGGGTTGGACAATCAGCATTGTGTTTTCTTAGTGAATATAAAAGAACAGCCAGCTAGGGTGATGTAGTGGATAAGGGAATGAGCTGTAAATCAGAAAGTTCTTGTTTCAAACTTTATCTGAACTATGAATTCAGTGGGTGGCCTTTGGTGAGTCTTGATCGCCCAGAGCCACTATTCTTCCCTGTAATCAGCAATATGGAAATGCTAATACTGGCCTATCTTAAAGGGCAGTAGTAAGGATTAGTGACATCATATAGAATAGATTAAGCGCTTTGAAATCCTATGCACATCTGTGTAAAAGTCCCAGGGAGCTCTGTAGGGCTTACTCCCAGGTAAGCTATGATAGGGTCAGTGGCATAACATGGTGGCGGTTGCCACAGGGGTGGTTGCCCCAGGTGCAAAATTGTTAAGGGCACGAAATTTCAACACCTGGTGCTGCCTCAATATAGCTGCTCCTTTCGGTCGCTGAACTCCGTTAAAAGTGCCTTCTCCATGCGAACAAGGAATTTACCTCTCCAGATGCCAGAACGACTCTTCTCTACTTATCTCTATGGCTGCGATCTCCTGGGTGACACAGGTGCCATTAGGCAGTTGAATGTGCATGTGTACTCCAGCTGTTTCCCTCCCTCCCACCCTCTGTGTGGCCCCGTGCACTAGCAACCTATGCTACGCCACTGGGTAGGTTTGAAGCAACCCGGGGCTAACTTCCAGTTGTGCAATGATGGCATTAAAATAGCACACAGAGCTTTGCTGTAGCATTGCTAAGTCTGGCCAGAATGTGCTGCAGAACTGTGATACTGCTTCTCCATTGTTTGGATGGATGGAAACATGTACAGTATGTGTGTAGAGACCTTTGATTTATATGTGGCTAGAACAGAAATAGCATCAAGAATAGCATCAATCGGTTCACCCACTTTTTTCTCTGGCCCTGAGCAGTGCTGGCATGTGGCCCCCAGAATGTTCCCAGGATGGAATGTGGACTGGTAAAGATTCCACCCCTGTCGCCGACACATTTGTAACATCAACAGGAACATTACATTCAGCACAGATGCTTGGATATGGAAGCCTCACTTGTGAAAATTCCCTTAAGTCTTTTCTAGATAACAATAAAGTATCATGATTAGAACAGCCAGTGGTAGAATTATTATTATTATTATTATTATTATTATTATTATTATTATTATTACAAGGGACCCAGGTGGCCATAGCTGCCAAGTTATCCCTTTTTTAAAGGGATTTTCCCTTATGCTGAATAGGCTTCCTCGTGAGAAAAGGGAAAACTTGGCAGCTATGCAGGTGGCGCTGTGGGTTAAACCACTGAGCCTAGGGCTTGCTGATCAGAAGGTCAGCAGTTCGAATCCCTGTGACGGGGTGAGCTCCCGTTGCTTGGTCCCAGCTCCTGCCAACCTAGCAGTTCGAAAGCACGTCAAAATGCAAGTAGATAAATAGGAACCGCTACAGCAGGAAGGTAAACGGCGTTTCCATGTGCTGCTCTGGTTTGCCAGAAGCGGCTTTGTCATGCTGGCTACATGACCTTGAAGCTATACGCCGGCTCCCTCGGCCAATAATGCGAGATGAGCGCGCAACCCCAGAGTCGGTCATGATTGGACCTGATGGTCAGGGTCCCTTTACCTTTACCTATTATTATTGTTGTTATTATTATTATTATTATTATTATTATTATTATTATTATTATTATTATTATTACCCAGCCCATCTGGCTGGGTCTCCCCAACCACTCTGGGTGGCTTCCAACAGAATATTAAAAACATAATAAAACATCAAACATTAAAAACTTCCCTAAACAGGGTTGCCTTCAGATGTCTTCTAAACATCAGATAGTTGTTTATTTCTTTTGACATCTGGTGGGAGGGCGTTCCACAGGGTGTGCGCCACTACCGAGAAGGCTGGTTCCCTGTAGCTTCACTTCTCGCAGGGAGGGAACCGCCAGAAGGCCCTTGGAGCTGGACCTCAGTGTCCCGGCTGAGCGAAGGGGGTGAAGATCCTCCTTCAGGTATACTGGACTGAGGCCATTTAGGGCTTTAAAGGTCAGCACCAACACTTTGAATTGTGCTCACATAGCCCATATCCAGCTGTAACATGAAACCATGGTTTGCTTTAGCACATTGACCTGACCATGGTTTCTTTGGTGCCAGCAAATTGGGATCTTGAAGTCAGAGTTTGAAGCTGGTTTGCGAAGCTCAGCTTCTGCTAGGCATGGTTAGTTGCTGTTATGACTGAATTCCTGGACCATTGAAAAGCCACGTATGGGGCCATTGCTCTGCATTCAAGAGGCTGCCACACCAAGGAGCTGGGAGGGAACGTACGAACTTAGGAAGCGGAATCCTGAGCAGATCTGAGAGAAACAAAAGCAGACAAACAACTGAGAACGAGAAGCTGTGGTTTTGTAGTCATTAACTAGTCCAGTCTTGTAGATACTCCCACAACATTTACCAGCCCCGGGGGTGGGGTGGGTGACTAGCCTAAGTGCCCCAAGTGTCTGTGCTAATTGCAACCAGCATGTAAACCAATCCAGTTAGCATAGGAGCAATGGTTGTATTTCCAAGCTGGGTGTGACATAAGAAACACCCTCTCCTCTGTGGCAGTAGGATGG
This sequence comes from Zootoca vivipara, assembly GCF_965207765.1. Classification (NCBI taxonomy): domain Eukaryota; kingdom Metazoa; phylum Chordata; class Lepidosauria; order Squamata; family Lacertidae; genus Zootoca; species Zootoca vivipara. The sequence goes on from NC_142582.1 coordinate 15,551,640, forward strand.
CAGGACAAGGATGGAGAACTCTACCCCTCCGTTCCCAGGCAGCCTGCTCACCTGCACAGAATTTCCTGTTGCCTATGGGAACCCGGTGAGACAAAGATTTATATTGTTTGATTGCCTTCTGAAAATATTCAATTCATTGTTGAATAGCGACACTAGCTGCTTTGGGCTTCCTTGAGGAGGGGAAAGTGGGATAAAAACATTGGGAGCCATTGAGGGGTTCCCAATCTCCCCACTCCCTCCTCATCCCCCCCTCACTGCAATGGACAGGCGATCAGTGGGTTCTTTTGCGAGGGGACAGACGATAGGTGGTTTTTTCGACAAGTGTGAGTGGCAGCGTAGGTCAGGCGGATGAGTGGTTTTTGGCAATCTCCCCTTAAAAAAAGCTCCACAACTCTGGGCCATCCTCCTCCCCAAAAAGCTCCACAACTCTGGGCAATCTACCCCCATTTTTAAATTTTTGAGTCCCCCCAAATAGGGGGGGGTCTTATACATGGGGGTGTCTTATACATGGGGGGCATCTTATACACGGAAAAATACAGGTAGGTAGCCGTGTTGGTCTGAGTCGAAGCAAAATAAAAAAATTCCTTCAGTAGCACCTTAAAGACTAACTAAGTTTTTATTTTGGTATGAGCTTTCGTGTGCATGCACACTTCTTCAGATACACTTGAAACAGAAGTCAGACCCAGATGCCAACTTTGCTGCCACATACACCCGGACAACATCATTACTGGCCCCAACAACATCCAACATACCATCTCAGGACCATTTAATTGCTCATCTTCTAACATTGTGTATGCCATCAAATGCCAACAGTGCCCTTCAGCTCTCTCTATTGGACAAACAGGCCAAACCCTACACCAAAGCATAAATGGACATAAATCTGACATCAGGAACCACAAGACAGAGAAACCAGTAGGAGAACACTTCAATCTCCCAGGACATTCTATACAAGATCTCAAAGCAGCTGTTTCATTACAGAAAAATTTCAGGAACAGACTGGAAAGAGAAGTTACTGAATTGGAACTCATTACCAAGCTTAAAACCATGGAGCCACCTGGGATGAACAAAGACATTGGATTCTTATCTCATTATGCATGATCAAGCTTTCGTTAGCGCCTCAGCCCTTGCTTTTCCCCCGCAGGACCAATTGCAGTCATCGGCAGTCGTTAACAGCCATCTACAGGTTTACCACTCCCATCAGCCCATCACCCATTCCCACCCCCACCCACCCTCTGTATATACATAAGGGTCTGACCTCTGTTTCAAGTGTATCTGAAGAAGTGTGCATGCCCATGAAAGCTCATACCAAAATATAAACTTAGTTGGTCTTTAAGGTGCTACTGAAGGAATTTTTTTTATTTTACGGAAAAATACAGTAAACGAAGACTCTGAATGTTGCAAATGATCAAATGCCAAAGGACAACCAAAGACTTGCCACAGCTGAAAATGAAACTCAGCATTTCTTCCAGCTTCGACTGGAAGGCGCCCAAGCACGCGATGGTGTGGGAACCTCACTAACACCAACATTATTCCTTCGCTCAGCTTGAGAAGGAACCCAGCTTTGCAGCGGCTTTGTAATAAGTCTTGTTTTATTGCGCTTATAAAAAGAAGATGCTCTGATAATTACGGGCGGAATAAAGATCAAACAACGCCACGGGCGCTATTCCAGCAGCCTCACATTCTACCCAGCACAGAGCAGGAGGCAGAAGCAAAACAGAATCTTCCTCGATAACCAATGCCAACGTGTTTTGCATGTACAGTGGTACCTCGGTTTATGAACACAATTAGTTCCGGAAGTCTGTTCATAAACTGAAGCGTTCATAAACTGAAGCGAACTTTCCCATTGAAAGTAATGGAAAGTGGATTAATCCGTTCCAGACGGTCCGCGGAGTAACCGTTCATAAACTGAAGCGAACTTTTCCATTGAAAGTAATGGAAAGTGGATTAATCCGTTCCAGACAGGTCCGTGAAGTACTTAAACTGAAGCGTTCATAAACTGAAACATGGGTGTAATTGGTTCCGGAAGTCTGTTCATAAACTGAAGCGTTCATAAACTGAAGCGAACTTTCCCATTAAAAGTAATGGAAGTGAATTAATCCGTTCCAGATGGGTCCGCGGCGTTCATAAACCGAAAATTCATAAACCGAGGTGTTCATAAACCGAGGTTCCACTGTACCTACTTTACTAGGAAGGGCGAGTGTTCCACTGGGTTGCAAAGCTTCGTCCAAGGAGGTGAATCATGGTTACCCAGGGAGACCATGGCTGTGTTGGGATTTGAGTTACAGGTAGGTAGCCGTGTTGGTCTGCTGTAATCGAAACAAAAACAAAAATTCCTTCCAGTAGCACCTTAGAGACCAACTAAGTTTGTCATTGGTATGAGCTTTCGTGTGCATGCACACTTCTTCAGATACCAAATAATGATCTAGATAAGTATGGCAGGGTGTTCCAAATTCTGTTAGGTTTCCTTGCCCCATTCTCACAAAATTACAGTCCCCAGGGTTCCTTGGAAAGAAGGAATGATTATTAAACCCGTTTATAGCCTTTGGCAGTGAAAAATTGCCCTTCCTTTGCTGCCCCAATGCTCCCCCCCCCCCCCGGTAAATTGTGCAAGCAGAAATGAAGGGTGTGTTTGCAATTGTATAAATGAAGTATGGGACTGTACTATCATGGCTCTGATTTGCATAAAGTTTACATCTAATTTGCATGGTGTGTGAAGGAAGTTCCCAGACTGGGGGTCCTGAATATGGTGGTGCTGTGCTGAGACCCATTCAAAATTGGCAGGAAAAAACCACATGCAGATCATTAAAAGGAAACTGAGTTTAAATTTTCAGGTTGCGGTGGGTGGCTGGGAAGGGATACACAGATAGACCCCAACAACAATTGAGTCTAGCTCTCTTCATACATTATAAATTTGTATCTGTGGGGAAAGCCCTGCCCTTTCTTGCAATAAGCAAGAAACTTTAAGCACATTTGACTAGGCACAATAGAATTTCTTCTGTGATTGGAAACTGATTGCTTGGCTTGGAGGAGAAATTCGATTCCGTTCACAGCAAAAGGCAAAAGACCTACCTAATTTGCACTTTTGGATACAATATATAAAGTGAAAGATGGTTAGCCTTCAAAATTCTCCAAATTTTGCAATGCAATTCTCTAGCCAAGTACAGTGGTACCACGCTTTACGAACTTAGTCCGTTCTTAAACCAAATCCGTTCTTAAACCGAGGCACGCTTTCCCTAATGAGGCCTTCCACCACCGGTGCCTTCCAATGTTTGGCTTCCGCTCGGAGACCGAGGTAAAGTTCGCAAACCGGAACACTACTTCCAGTTTTGCAGAGTTCGTAAACCGAATAGGTCGTAAACGGGACTGTTCGTAAAACCAAGGTGCCACTTCATGTGCGCAAACCAGCATACAGTCATACCTCGGTTTAAGTATGGTACGGTTTGAGTACTTTCAGTTTAAGTACTCCGCGGACCCATCCGGAACGGATTAATCTACTTTCCATTACTTTCAATGGGAAAATTCGCTTCAGGTTAAGTATGCTTCAGGTTAAGTACGGACTTCCGGAACCAATTACACTCATACCTCGGGTTAAGTACGCTTCAGGTTGTGTACTCCGTGGACCTGTCTGGAACAGATTAATCCACTTTCCATTACTTTCAATGGGAAAGTTCGCTTCAGGTTAAGTACGCTTCAGGTTAAGTACAGACATCCGGAACCAACTGTGTTTGTAAACCGAGGTACCACTGTATTAAGGTGTAAGTACACACTAAAATGCATACAGTCATACCTTGGTTTCCGAACAGCTTAGTTCTCGAATGTTTTGGCTCCCGAACGCCGCAGACCCGGAAGCGAGTGTTCCGGTTTGCGAACTATTTTTGGAAGGCGAATGTCCGATGGGGCTTCTGCTGCTTCCTGCAGCTAATCAGAAGCCACGCTTTGGTTTCCGAACGTTTTGGAAGTCGAACAAACTTCCGGAACAGATTCCATTCGACTTCCAAGGTATGCCTGTATATTTGTGAAATTACACACATGTATTCTATTGGAGAAATTGCTGGGGGGGGGGGAATGTGAAACAAAAACATGTATTTTGGGGGGGGGATCTCATTAAAATGCTTGTGAATTTTCATAACGACTCATTTAAGAATAACAATAACCACAAACCAATGTAGAGAATTGAACTTAAGATAGCAAGAAATGAGAAACTGAAAGAAACCAAATTGGATAGAATTGCCGGCCCCTACGGATTGTACAAATCCATGCACGTGGGAGATTATAAATACATTCAAGTATACATTCAATGCACACTTAAAATCTCACTCCAGACCTTCCTGGTTAACCCAGGGTACAGCAGGTGTGAATGGCTCTTGCTTCGAATTCAGAATGGCTGAAGTGGATTTATCTGTCTCTTTAGTTAGTTTAATATTATAGCTTGTATACCCTGTATATGGTTCCTGTTTGGGGAGGGCCTTGCGTGTTGTGGGAAACCCCTGAGAGTGGAATGCAGTGTCAGAAATCATGTATGCAGCAGAACAGTTGGGAATGAATTGTATTGCGGTCTTGGACTCCAAAAATATTCCTCATCCCTGGACCTCTTCCTTGGAATGAATTTACCCCAGGGGAGATTGACTGAACAATTATTTAACTCTATATAAAAGAGAGGGGGGGGGAGATTTCCAGATAAGATCTGTAGGGAAGATTATCTCGTGTAGCTAATTGATCTCAGGGTTGGGCTTGTTTTTGAAAAAGAGACAAATCACTGCTTGTCCGACCTTTGGCTTGGAAGCCCTTCCTGGTAGCCATAGATAAGGGTGTTATATGGTCTTGGTGGCCACTCCCAGTCACTAGTACAGCTGCTGCATTCTAGATTAGTTGCAGTTTCTGGGTCACCTTCAAAGGTAGCCCCACGTAGAGCGCATTGCAGTAGTCCAAGCGGGAGATAACCAGAGCATGCACTCTGGCGAGACAGCCTGGGTACCAGATGGAGCTGGTAGACAGCTGCCCCTGAACACAGAATTAACCTGCTCCTCCATGGACAGCTGTGAGTCCTAAATGACTCCCAGGCTGCGCACCTGGTCCTTCAGGGGCACAGTTACCCCATTCGGGACCAGGGAGTCCTCCACACCCACCCGCCCCCCATCCCCCCAAAACAGTACTTCTGTGTTGTCAGGATTCAACCTCAATCTGGTAGCTGCCACCCATCCTTCCACCGCCTCCAGAAGATCTACCACCAGGCAAATATATGGTAAAAGGTTAAGAAATGGATCCCCGATTGCATGTTTAGGTTAAAAGCGGTATAGAAATTTGTGGTTTGCTTGTGTAGTTTTCTGGTTTTGTGCAAATATTAGGAAACAAAGCGGAGGTGGGGGATAGATTTTATTTATTTATTTATTTATTTATTTATTTATTTATTTATACCCCCACCTTCCATTCAAAGGGGATTCTTAGGATATATCCCATATGTGCTTAAGTCGTGATCTACCTCAGAAATTACAGAAAGGTGGAGAGCGCGAAGTGCGATCTATTTTGTCCCGAAGACATAAATGCAGTCCTAGCTTGTTTATCTTAGCCTTGACAACTGTTCACATTTGTGTTTTTTTGACAGCTTGCATCTCAACTGATGCATTCTGTATTCATTTACGGAATAAACCAAAATAATTAGCTAGTCTAATCAACAACACACAGGATTTGGTTTGCTACCAGGCTTGTTTTCTTTGCTAATTTGCTCTCTTGTCTGCTGCTCTCCCTTTCCTGCCACTGTCACTCAGACACTTTATTTTTACTACGAATTTCCACAGGTAAAGAAAATAAAAACTTGTGAGAGAGAGATTGCCTCAGTTACCTCTTTTGGTCCTCTTAACAGTAAACGTCTCATGAGGGGCTTACATTTTCTCAAGATACTTAAGTAGTGGATACACCGTTCATAAAAGATCTAATATCTTCCTCTCCTACTTTCTTTCAAATGTCTTTCAATTTTAATAGGCACCTTATTTCCAGTTTTAGTTCTGCATCTATCAATTTCTGAACCATGAAATTTGGTGGGAGTGTGTGAATCAAAGGGGGGGGAGAGAGAATAAGAGTGGATCGTACACAGAATTAGAAAGCTAGACATGCAAAATATGTGGTACACGTTTTGATTTTTGTGGATATGGAAACAAATTCTCTCCTGCTGGGATTCCTAATTCAAGGAGTGTGGTGGGCACGCTTTGCTGAGGCCAAACACATATTTGAGGCGATAAAATTGCAGGACTGCCTTTTATGAGAGACAATTGACCTTTCCCTTCTGCATCCTCCCAAATTTAGTTGACTAAAAGGCATTGCACGCCAAGGAGTACCTTTGTACATTTTGTGTCCTTTGTATATATTTTTTCCCCTCCCCCCCCATAATTTTTATTAAATTTTATGTTTTACATTTTAGAATATTCATTTAAACCACCTAAAAATATCAATGACTTCCCTTCTTCTCTTTCCATGGTTCATTTTACATAACATAAATCCCTGCATATTTTATATAAATTAAACCATTGAGTATTCCATTATTACATCCATTAAAACTCATTTACACTGTTGAATTTATCTTAATGCTGCCCACGTTTTCAAATATACACTATTCCCCCCCCCATATATTCAATAGACATTTCCCAATCTTCTTTAAACATATGTTCTTCTTGTTCTCTTATTCTATATGTCAGGTCCACAAGCTGTGCATATTCCACCAGTTTAAGTTGCCATTCTTCTTTAGTTGGGACCTCAATCATTTTCCATTTTGGGGCTAAGAAAACACGGTCCGCAGTAGTGGCATACATAAATAGCCATTTTTGACACCTGGGAATTTCCGTCTGAATTATCTCCAACAAAAAGGACTTTTTAACCTGAGGCTCTTCTGACCTTCCATCAAAACGAGTTTCTCTTTCTCCCTCTGCTGGTCAGATGTGCTACTGGTTATTTCTTTCCTAAAAACAGAGGGTGCAGTCCCTCAAATGTTAGCCCTAATTTTAGCAATTCAGTGTACCATTTGTTGGCAATAAGCTCTACTGAACTCAACTGGGATTTCCTTCCATGTAAACACATGTAACCCCAGGGGGCTAATTCTCCAAACTCACAGCAATATCTGTCTGTATGTCTGTCTATCTATCTACAGTGGTACCTCGGTTTATGAACACAATTGGTTCCGGAAGTCTATTCATAAACTGAAGCGTTCATAAACTGAAGCAAACTTTCCCATTGAAAGTAATGGAAAGTGAATTAATCCGTTCCAGACGGTCCACAGAGTACTTAAACTGAAGCGTTCATAAACTGAAGCGAACTTTCCCATTGAAAGTAATGGAAAGTGGATTAATCCGTTCCAGACGGGTCCGCGGAGTACTCAACCTGAAGCGTACTTAACCCGAAGCATGGGTGTAATTGGTTCCGGAAGTCTGTTCATAAACTGAAGCGTTCATAAACTGAAGCAAACTTTCCCATTGAAAGTAATGGAAAGTGAATTAATCCGTTCCAGATGGGTCCGCGGCGTTCATAAACTGAAAATTCATAAACCAAGGTGTTCATAAACCGAGGTTCCACTGTATCTATCTAGTGATTTTTTCTGGGGAGACACGGAGGAATGTCTAAACATTTTGTGAATCTTTGTACTTTTCTCCATTTACTGTATTTATTTCCCCCGATTTGAACAATAAAATGGTGATTTTCTTGAATCAAAATGAGAGTACCCCTGGACATATTTTTTTATTTTAAAAAAGTACACACACAGACAAATACAACACACTCTGAGGTCAGCTATACATTTTCTGTTCAAACAGCAAATGAAATGATAAATCTGTTCAATTGTGGCACTTCAGGCTAAACCAAATTCAAGGATGGAGGAGGATATCCCAAACTGAGAAAAGCTGTCCATTAATCCATTTCGGTTGGGGACCAAAGGAAAGCCCTGTCTTCTAAAGCAGGAACATTCTGGAACAGCTGCAAATATGGGGGGAGAGAGAAGTTCTTGGTACCTGCGAACATGCCTGTGGCATTTTCTTAATTCCTGTCATGGCTTCTACTGTTCATAACATCGTTGCCATGACTCCCCTGTGGCTCCCCCCCCCTCCCAAAAAACCTGTTCTGATGAACCAACAACCCCAGCGGTAATTATAAAGTATTATTTCAAAATAACGGAAAGTCATTATTGGCACTTCATGAGCACAAAAAAAGAGGCCTACTCTCATCTCAGAGAGGTTGACAGCTTCCTTTGAGCATGTCGTTAGGCTACCTCAACACTTTGGGGCTAAACTATAATTCTAAAAAAAATAAAGGACATTTTCCAACTGCAATTATCTTTCCCCGTCTTTAACAGTGTTAGGAATGGAATTTCCAAGCACATGCCCTCAAATTATCAACAGCAACTACTGACACAGACATGACAATAATAAGCAGCTACAATTTATTAAAATGCAAATGTGGAAGTGCAATGCAGAGAAAAGAGCAGATATGTGTCGAAGGAAGAGCAATGTTGTGTTGAAGAAAGACACACACATAGCAAATCCCAGTGAGTAGGCAATGTTGATTTAGATTTGCTTGTCAGATGGAAGAAGAAGAAGAAGAAGAAGAAGAAGAAGAAGAAGAAGAAGAAGAAGAAGAAGAAGAAGAAGAAGAAGAAGAAGGGATACATATGATAAAAATGAAGCATGTATTCTTGGGACACCGTATTATTTTTGTCACTGCTTTCAATGGATGCTGGATTTCGTTTCATCAGTGCTCCCTGGAAGAGATGACTGGCAAAGACGTTCTGCCTCAGTCATTAACTAAGGTGCCAGTCTGCAGGTCCAAGAAAATGCATGCATAAATGCAATAGCTGCTGCCAGGTTATTGGTTGCTAAAAATTTGAAATCGGAAGAAGTACCATCAGTGGCAGATTGGCAACATAATTTTTTTTGAAATGATTGAATTAGCAAAAATGACGGCAACAATTAGAAGGCAATCTAACCAAAATCTCAAACAGGAATGGAAGTGTGTAAAAGATGCTCCAACAAAAAATTATTGATATGCATAGACTGATCTCACAAAGTGAATTTAAATAGATATACAATAATGTATGTTTAATTATTAAGATACAAGAATACAATCACAAGAACGAAGTTATTAAAAAAAAAAAAGGAAGTCACGCACGGGTGGAGGGAAGACATAGGGTAAGACAAGAAGTAAGTAAGATATGACTAAATGTTGATACATAATGATATGAAAAATGTGAATTTACAGCTTCAAGAAAAATGCAGAAAGCAAAACCAACCCCTGTATATGGCGTTTATTTTCCTGACTAAGGCTTTTGACACTGTAAATTGTAATGCTCTGTGAACTGTCCATCTGAAATTTGGTTGCCCAGATAAATTTGTAAACATCATTCGGCTTCTCCCTGATAATATGACAGCAAAAATCACAGATAACAATGGCTCTCAAAGTGAACCATTCACAGTGGGATCAGGTGTTAAACAGGGTTGTGTTATTACTTTTCATTATTTTCATTGCCATGATCCTACACTTTGTCGAAGGGAAACTCCCCACCGGAGTAGAAATCATATATCGAACAGATGGAAAGCTCTTCAATCTGAGCGGGCTGAAAGCAAAGAGTAAGGTTACCGTAACTTCCATCATAGAGCTTCAGTATGCTGATGACAATGTAGTGCGCACACTCAGAGGATGACCTCCAAACCACCCTAAATATCTTTGCAGAAGCTTACAAAAAGCTTGGCCTATCACTCAACATCCAAAAAAATCCAAGTGCCGCACCAACAAGTACAAAATAACCCCTCTGCAGCGCCAGAAATCCAACTCAATGGTTTAACGTTGGGAAATGTTGATAACTTCTCCTACCTAGGCCAACATTGATGCCGAAATTCAGCATCGCCTGAGCTGTGTGAGTGCGGCTTTCTCCCGATTGAAGTGCAGAGTGTTTGAGGACCTGGACATTCGCAGGGAAACCAAAATGCTTGTTTACAAAGCTATTGTACTACCAACCTTACTATATGCTTGTGAAACACAGACCACTTATAAACACCATCTCCAACTCCTCGAAAGATTCCATCAATGGTGTCTCCAAAAAAATTTACACATCACTTGGGAAGACAGGCAAACTAATATCAGTGTACTGGAAGAACCAAAGATCACCAGTGTCAAAGGAATGATTCTTCAACATCAACTTTGTTGGACTGGTCATGTTGTGAGGATGCCTGATGATCATCTTCCAAAGCAACTACTCTATTCCGAACTTTAAAATGGAAAGTGTAATGCTGGTGGTCAACAAAAGAGGTTTAAAGATTTTTCTCAAGGCAAATCTAAAAAAAATGTAGTATAAACACTGACAAGTTGGAAACACTGGCCTGCAAGCGCTCCAGTTGGAGAACAGCCTTTACCAAAGGTGTCATGGGTTTTGAAGACACTTGAACTCAGGACTCAAGGGAGAAACGTGCTAAGAGGAAGGCACGCTTGGCAAATCCACACCGTGATCAACTCCCGCCCGGAAACCAATGTCCCCACTGTGGAAGGACATGTGGATCCAGAATTGGCCTCCACAGTCACTTATGGACTCATTGTTAAAACCGTGTTTATGGGAGACAATCTTATTTGGCTACGAGTGATCGCCAAAGAAGAAAGAATAAAAAAGCATATTTATATATCCTTTAACTTATCATAAATTCATCATAATCTTTGTAGCATATAACATTGCAGAAGTTAATCAAAGCATGTCAGAGATTTCAAATGAGAACAATGTTCTTTTAAATATAATCTGGATAATTCCCATTCTTTGTTGAACTTTTGTCTGTCCCTGATTTTTCCTGTCATCTTTGCCAATTCTACATATTCAAATAATTTCACCTGCCACTCCATTTTAGTTGGTATTTTCTCGCCCTTCCACCCTTTAGCTATTAACATTCTCGTGGCAGTAGTTGCATACATGAATACCTTTTCTCTGTTCCTTCGAAATGTCTGCAGCTATGATGCCTAAAAGAAAGGCTTACGGTTTGTTGATAAAAGTTAGTTTGAATGTTTTTCTTTAGCTTATTATATATAGTTTCCCAAAAGCTTTTTTATCTTATTACATTTCCGCCACATGTGTTACATTGTTCTCTCAGATTCTTGGTGTAATGTACCATTGATAAAACAACTTCATGTTATTTTCTTTTAAAGTATAGCAAGCTGTGAACTTCATTCAAGCCCTTTCTCCAAAGTCTTTCCCAAGATGCTATCTGTATCTTATAACCAAAATCTTTAGATCACTGGATCATCACTGATTTAACCTCCTTCTACTAGAGAACTCTAGAATTCAGTTACAAGCCAATCAGATTTAAACACATAGCAATGCGTACAAGCATTTACAATTTCAGTAAATTAAATGACTATACAGTCATACCTCTTCTTGCAAATGCTTCATGTTGCGTTTTTTTGGGGTTGCAAACGTGGCAAAACAGAACATGTTTACTTCTGGGTATCACCACACGCGCAGAAGAGTTCTGAGCGGTTCGCGCATGCGCAGAAGCGTTCTGCACACTTCGCGCATGCACATAAGTGCTCTATCGCACTTCGCATATGCACAGAAGCGCCGCTCTGGTTGCAGACTTTTCGGGGTGCGAACAGCACCCCGGAACAGATCGTGTCCGCAACCAGAGGTACCACTGTACTGTACTTAACTGACTTTTTGGCAGGGAGAAGAAAAATGGGGATCAGAAAGGTCACTGATCCACTTCCCATGATCAAGGAGCTGGCACAGATTTTTTAAAAAAAGTCCTTGGAGGTATTGTAGTCCCGAGCCGTTTAAGGCTTTATAGGTCAAAACCAGCACTTTGAACTGGGCTTGGAAACTCATTGGTAGCCAGTGCAGTCGGACCTGGATCGGTGTAATATGCTCAAACTGTCCTGCGCCGGTGAGCAACCTGGCCCTGAATTCTGCACCTGCTGAAGTTTCTGAACCATCTTCAGAGGCAGCCCTACGTATAATGCATTGCAGCAATATAACCTTGAGGTTACCAGAGCATAGACAACAGTAGTTAGGCTATCCCTGTCCAGATAGGGGTGTAGCTGGAGAGGCACAACAGTCGTGGAAGGCAATTTGTAAGCTCCAATGCTTCAGCATTCTGCGGTTGTGCTTTTCAAATACAGTGTTGGCCTAGCTACCCAAGCACTATAATGGACTACATCATCAGGGGTTAACAGAAGGAAGGAAACAGAAACAAGTGAAGAGAGAACCATGTGCCATCTGAAAAATGCTGCATTTGCATACAAATCTTTAGTGGAATGAATAGAAGCTGCCTAGGCCCAGGGCTTCATGGCTTCTATTCTCACAAAACGTTTTACAACCCATTTCAAAACTGCTACATTGCTCAGCTTTCAAATAACCTCTCATTGTTCTGCTCCAGCATTTTGCAAGGGGGGGGGCAGCATCAGCCCACCTGAGTTATTACAGTAGATAGGATAAATGTTCCCAACAACAGAAGAGTCTTCATCCTGGTATCTATTAATGTCAAAGAAAACATAAAGTTTAGCATAAGAATACTATAAGGGTAAGCACAGCTGCCTATTTTCTTGTAAATTACCCTGTGGTTTTCCCCCACCCCCAGCAAAAGGAACATAAAAAGCAAGCCCTGCATTATTTTATCAGGAAAATATTTCCCTCTAACGTGCTTCTCAGCAAGAAATTAACATATTGTGAAATTACTTGGCCTAATTTTAACTCTGACGTTCAACGCAAGTCGGTTAACATTCCACATAAAAGGATTTGATGTATACATATCATCCATACCGGTAGATACACACACACACACACACACACACACACACACACACACACACACACACATACACATACATACATACAAGGACTCTCTTTTCTATTGCTTAATGCTACTTATTTTGAGAGTTTCATTCATAGAATCAGGATATGACAGAATGAATCCTCTCCCTGAGGTTGGAGGGGGATCTGGAAGGTGATTAATTACGGTACCAGGTAAATTAATTACTGGTAAATTAATTACTGGTAAATTAAAGCAAAACAGCAGCAGCAGCAGCAAGAGATTTGATTACTGGTAGGTACTGGTAAGTGCTGATTCCAGTGCCCAACAAGACCTTCTTAGTTGTCCTTTACTCTTTCCTTTTCAGGAAACCAAATATTAAGTACCTAGGTTACAAAACTGCTCCAAAAAGTCAAGCCCACTTCTTTTGACGTTCACCTCCTACGAATGACACACAATCTAACACCCACCTACCAACCCTGAGAAACATCTATCAAACCTGCATCCACTTTCCTTCCAGCCAAAGATAAAACGCCCCACAGCTCACAAAGCAAATATAACGAGCGCTTACGTAAAAAGGAAAAGTGGGGGGGGGGGAGACCAAGAGGGAAAGTCCTTAGTCATCGGGAGGCTATGCAGCAATTTCTCTCGCTTTTGTATTATCTGTTATTACTTGCTTTCAAACGCTAAACAAGGGGCGATATTTCTTTTGGTGGGAGAGCCGGGCTGAAACCAGAATGGGAACGCGCAACGGTGACATAAATCACTTTACATACTTCGTTCCAGAACATACCATCCATTTAGCTGTGGCAAGAATCGACTGGCTAGGCTCAGGATTCAACAACATATTAAGAAAAGAGGGAGATGGGCAGCTCTCTTTTGGCCAAAATGGACCAGGGTTAGCTTGGTTGTGATGGCAGTTCAAGTTCCCCAACAGCCGACCAAATGTAGCATCCTGTTCCCCACAGCAGCCAATCAGATGCTTTTTGTGGAGCCCACTAGGAGATCACGAGGGCAATAGCCATATCCCATTGCTGCTTCCCAGCAACCGGTATTTAGAGGCCTATTGGCTTTGAACCTGGAGCTTACATACAGCAGCAACCCCACAAAACGAAGTGAGGCTGGTAACTGCAGGGGGAAAGGGTCTTTTCAGTAGTGGCTCCTGAGTCGCATCTGGTGTCATGGAATCATAGAATTGTAGGGACCCAAGGGTCATCTAGTCCAAGCCCCTGCAATGCAGGAATATCAGCTAAAGCATCCATGACAGATGGCCATCCCACCTCTGCTTAAAAACCTCCAAGGAAGGAGAGTCCACAAGTTCCTGAGGGTGACTGTCAAACAGCTCTTCCTGTCAGAATTTTTTCCCCCTGAATATTTAGTCGGAATCTCCTTTCTTGTAGCTTGAAGCCATCAGTTCAAGTCCTATCCTCCAGAGCAGGAGAAAACAAGCTTGCTCCCTCTTCCATGTGACAGCCCTTAAGGTATTTGAAGATGGCTATCCCAGTCTCCTCTTTTCCAGGCTAAACATACCCAGCTCCTTCAACTGTTCCTCATAAGGCTTGGTTTCCAGACTCTTGACCATCTTGGTTGCCCTCCTTTGCCTGTCAACATCCTTCTTAAAATGTGGTGCCCAGAATTGGACACAGTACACCAGCTGTGCTCTGACCAAGGCACAATAGAGTGGTACTATGACTTCCCTTGATCTGGACAATACTTACTAGATTTCTGTTGATGCAGCCTAGAATAGAGTTAGCTTTTTATTTGGTGTCGTATTTATGGTCCTTTTAGCATCTGGTCAAGATGCTTCTGTTCAGCCAAGCTCTTACTTTACTGGTCTTTAAAGATGCACAGTGAAGAAAATTTTGTTTCAATGGTTCTTGTACTTATTTATGTCTTTTAAGCATATTTACTAGGAAATGTGCCCTGTTGAAGACTGTGTAACATGCATAGGATTGCATTGTTAATTGTTTTACTGCATTGTTTCTGTTTAACTGGAAATGTGTTTAATATTTCATTTTATTAAATTGTCTTTAAGGTGCTCTGAGCACCTTTAAATAAAAAATAAATCAGAAAAGTGGAACAGGAGGAGGATACATAATTCAACTTGCAACTGTGGCAGATTAAGCCCGGTGTGAGAATTTCCTTATTTATATTCCTGTACTTTGAAGTCTTCATTTTGAATACTTGGAATAGACTTTGTTTTACTTCAATGTATCAGCTTCCCGGGCAGCTGCCTTCTTTAGATAAGTGTGTGTCTTACTTAAGAAACAGGGTATGCGGGGAATATTGATTTAAAAATATATTATTCCAAACCAAGTTATTTTATTTTACTAAGCAGGAATGAATAATAATAATAATTTTACTATTTATACCCTAAAGTACAAAATAAAAAGGAAATAGGTACAGTCACATAGCATCATGACACTGTTTACATTTTGATAGCAAGCCTTGTCTTTAATATAGGTTACAGAAATAATAAGAGGTTATTCCAGGTATGGCTCCTCACCTGTTGAATGCCAACTTATCTTCAGCGCCAGGTAAAGAAAAGACCTGGAAAAGACCCTGATGTTGGGAAAGATGGAGGGCACTAGGAGAAGGGGACGACAGAGGACGAGATGGTTGGACAGTGTTCTCGAAGCTACGAACATGAGTTTGACCAAACTGCAGGAGGCAGTGCAAGACAGGAGTGCCTGGCGTGCTATGATCCATGGGGTCACGAAGAGTCAGACACAACTAAACGGCTAAACAACAACAACAAAGAATTACCTTTTTCTCCAAGCCTTAGATGGGCAGTGCTAATTCTGTTATATTGTTAGTGTGCTGCCCAGCTATTATTATTATTATTATTATTATTATTATTATTATTATTATTACCCACCCTTGTCCCTGGATGAGTTACAGCAATTTAAAAATTCTGCTTATGTTTTTAAAATGTAAGTCATTTGGGGACCTTCTAGGTAGCAAGCAACTAATAAGTCTAATTATTATTAATAGTAACAATAGCAACACGTAAAAAATATATGATGGCATAACAGACCCACAATCACAGATAATTTTTCCATAAAGATAAAACAGTAAGTTGCAATGCATTTTCCAAATGTTATCACATTTTCTTTTTCATGTACCAGCCTGATTACAATTAATGCAGCAATTTTCTTTTACTTTGATTAAGCCCATATTTTTACCATTAAAGTGGGGTAACTTTAGCAACATTTAGTGGAGACAGATAAAATACAAACAATTGCTACTTTAGAAACCATATGTGGCTAGACGTTGCAAAGACGTGCGATCAAAATCTCAAGTACTAATTAATTATACTTTCTGATATGTGTTTGGAATAGAGTGGAATTTCACATTTCGCTCGCTTTGAAAAACTGGCTCGTGAGTTTGAAAATAGCTGAGGAGCTCTGAGTTGCTTATCTGAAAAGAAGAAATATTGGCAGAAGCAAGAACTTGCTGGTCTGTCATGCTAACTGTTTCTCTTTAACAAGGTCAGAATAAGTATTTCAAAGCTTTCATTATTTGTTCAAGAATAGACGCTGTGTCTGGTTTGGGTTTAGGGGATTTGGGCGTCTGAGTTAATCTGACACCTGCTTTGAGACAGTCGACCATTTTCCTGCCAAACAAGCTGGAAAAACCTGTCACACAACATACAGAACAGCTTACAAAAACAAAGCCTCGCCCTGAATACATACATATATATATATATATATATATATATATATATATATATATATATAATTTTCCATAGAAAAAATTACACTCACATCACAACATATTATATAAAAAACAGGATTCTCATGAGTCCTCTGAACTTCCCTCCTCCCCTTTGTGGTTCTTTTTGTTAAACCTTTCCTACTGCATCCTTTAATAGTCCAAAATTTTATATCCTCCATTATATCCGTAGTTCTTGTCAGTACTTTTTTCTGGGGGGACACAGGGGGATGCCGACCCCTAAACATTTTGTCAATCTTTGTACTTTTGTCCATCTACTGTATTTGTTTTTCTCAATTTGAACTATAAAATGGTGATTTTCTTACGTCAAAATGAGAGTACCCCTAAACATTTTTTAGAAAAAAAAGCACTGGTTCTTTGTTACATTACAAGTGTTATTGCAATCCCCCTAACAATTTTTTTAAAAAGACAATTTATTAGATTTTCCAATTAAACACATTTAAACAAAAACAAACCATACAACTTCAAACACAACACATAAACAAAATAAACACATTTTTTTTCATCTTAACATCTAATCAATTATTACAATTTTCTTTGCTATGCCGAGCTTTGACTTCCCTCCTTCCCTCCAATCGGTTTTCTTATCCATTCCTATCTCACAGTTTCTTTATTCCTTCTACTTAAAGTCAATTCGTAGGATTTATTTCAGTCCTGCAAGTGTCTTTAGACTTCTACAGTTCTTCATATAGTCCACAAATTTACTCCAATCCTTTTGGAACTTTGACTCTCCCTGGTTTCGGATCCTGCTAGTCAGTCTTGCTAATTCCGCATAGTCCATCATTTTCGTCTGCCACTCATCAATCGTCGGTAACTCTTGGGTGCAATCCCCCTAACAATTTCAACTGTTTACAATGGTCTTTAAGGTAAGTTATATTTCCCCCATTCCTTATTAAAGCTTTGGTCTTCCTGATTTCTGATTTTTCCGGTCATTTTTGCCATAGTCCATCAACTTGATCTGCCATTCTTCTCTCGTAGGGATTTTGTCTTCTCCCCCCCCCCTCTCTCTCTCACTGAATACACATAGCTGCCAAGTTATCCATATTTTAAGGGATTTTCCCTTATGCTGAATAGGCTTCCTCGCGAGAAAAGGGAAAACTTGGCAGCTATGTGAATACAGTACTTATATTTTAACTTATAAGAGCCCCTTTCTTCCAAAATGGTTATTATTTGCTGGCAATAGCTTGCTGGCTTTTTCTTAACCCCCATAACCTAGTTGGACTATTCTACAGGTTAAAGTTTAACACAGAGGTGAAGAACCTGCAGGTGCTTCAGATGTTGCTAAACTATAGTTCCCATTGCTCTTCACTATCGGCCAAGCTGGCTAGGCGCTAATGGGAATTAGACTCCAATGAAATTACTGTAAGAAAAACTGCTCCCTTTCCCTTATGGGGTATTCCAGAGCCTGTACAGAGTCCTTAATGAGTTCCCTACCGGTAGGAGAAAACAACAGAGGCCAACCAGAGTATATTGAGAAGCAAAGCGCCTAGTAAGCCTGATCTTTATTAAAGGAAATAAATTGTTGCAACAGGGTCTGCACTCACCACATGCAGGAGGGAGGAGAACCCTGAACAATGGTGTGCAAGCCCTTATATAGACTTTTGAAATTGCCCGCCCTGTAGCCCAAGAGCCCCCCCCCCCTGAAACATCATATGTACATCACAGAAGGTGGCAGTCTCCAGCAGAAATCCTGCCCGCCAGGATACCTGATCACTGGTTGTATTACCTGGGCAGTCTGCCCATTCTTTTGTGATGGATTTAGTTACTGAATCCAGGTCACAGGCTCACCCTATACATACACAAATAAAGTGGTACCTCTACTTACGAATAACTCTATTTACGAATGTTTCTACTTACGAATGGAGCTCCGTCGGCCATCTTGGATACAATTTAGATAGGATTTTTTCTACTTACGAATTTTTAGATAGGGTTGCTTCGACTTAAGAATTTTTTCTCCCAATGCATTCCTATGGGATTCGACTTACAATTTTTTTCGACTTACAAATGTGCATCCGGAATGCATTAAATTCGTAAGTAGAGGTACCACTGTATGCCCTTAAGACAATGGGAAGGCTTTCCCCATTTGTCTCCCTTACTGCAGAGCAATATTTGTGGTCATTGGGAGAGTCAAAATGGCTTCAGGATTGCTCTCCCATACCATTTCAGACATATGGTCCATAAATTTAGATATGTGTGCATTTATGAATATTTATTCTATATTTGAGACCTTAAAATTCTTATAACAAAATATAGACGTCCACAGTTCCACCACCTCTGTCAATATAGGGATGATATAATAGTGATGTTTTCCCTCCCTCTTAAATGGGTCCCTTACTTTCAATAAACCTGAAAGCACTCTGCCTTTTGAGAGAATGGAGTAAAATATTTAGAAGTAAATAAAAGAAATTTGTCAGGAAGAACCAATTAACTGCAACAGTCAGAAGGAGGCTTCTGGTTTGTTAACGAGGCTGAAGAAATGTAACTTCAGTGACCTAATCATTTGGCCTTTATGTCCACCTCCTCAAATACACTTTCATCATGATTTCCCCCTCAGCATTTGCTGACATGAGGGAAGTGTTATTTTCCGACACCCGTACAAGTACCGTGGGACAGAATGCCAAAAGTTCAATATGTGGGGGATATTTTTGTATCTCAAAGCCTTATGTTCACCCATGCAATTCAGTAATGTCGGAAACGTTTTGGGCCCAATTCAATGCACCCTTCAAGTTTGCTTGTTTTGTTTTTACAGTTTGCAACTCCTGACATGGGAGCACTTCTGTCGAGCGACGCTGAACTTCCTGCCTCGCTGTTTTTCATTCCTAAATGTTTGCACTGTGCTATCAATGCGATCTGCAGTAACTGTCAGAGAGCTGCAGTTTGCTTCTCTCAATTAAGAGGAAAATGTAGCTCTGGGGGGATGGTGGCCTATCAAGAACGATTAGAAGCCTTTGCCTGAATCCCAAGGAGGGAGCTCCATCAAGCAGTTTATAATAGCTATAGGGAACTGGCTTGTGTCTGTACAGAGTTACTTGATAAACAGGCTTCTAAAAGTAGCAGGGGAACCTTAAGAGTTGATTCTTCTCCAACAGGAATGGAAAACGTTACAGCAGGGATGAGGGACTTGTGGCCTCTCAGAAGCCGTGGGACTACAACTTCTATCACCCCTGATTCTGGATTCACAGCTGTCCATGGAGGTGCAGGTCAATTGTGTCCAGGGCAGCTGTCTACCAGCTCCACCTGGTACGCAGGCTGAGACCCTACCTGCCCGCGGACTGTCTTGCCAGAGTGGTACATTCTCTGGTTATCTCTCGCTTGGACTACTGCAATGCGCTCTGTGTGGGGCTACCTTTGAAGGTGACCCGGAAACTACAACTAATCCAGAATAAGGCACCTAGACTGGTGACTGGGAGTGGCCACCGAGACCAAATAACACCTGTCCTGAAAGACCTACATTGGCTCCCAGTACGTTTCTAAGTACAATTCAAAGTGTTGGTGCTGACCTTTAAAGCCCTATATGGCCTTGGCCCAGTATACCTGCAGGAGCATCTCCACCCCCATCGTTCAGCCCGGACACTGAGGTCCAGCGCCGAGGGCCTTCTGGCAGTTCCCTTGCTGCGAGAAGTGAGGTTACAGGGAACCAGGCAGAGGGCCTCCTTGGTAGTGGCACCCATCTTGTGGAATGCCCTCCCATCAGATGTCAAGGAAATAAATAACTATACAACTTTTAGAAGACACCTGAAGGCAGCGCTGTATAGGAAACGTGTAATGCTTTGTTATGTTTTTATATATGTTGGAAGCCCAGACAGCTGGGCGAGGTACAAATGATGATGATGATGGGGCCTGAGGCAACATCTGCCTCAGATTTCCCAGCTCAGCATGAGAGCTTCAATAGCAGTACTCTCCGTTTTCCATGTAATATGGACTTAGGAGTGCCGTTCCTTGGTGGGTTAGTTACTTGCACATCTTAGACAAACACTTGTGCACAAGAAACGAACAATTGTTTCTTCTTGTAGGTTCTGAACTGGCCATGCCAGAAGCAGATGTTTATGATTTCTAGAGAAATCGGGTTTTAATTTATTATGCCCTCAAATAAATGCATTTTTAAAAAATGTGTAAAAGACCACAAGTTTTCCAACCACCCTTTCCTTGGAAGCTTTTAACACACGTTGCTTGTATGAGAGGAGTACAGTGATACCTTGGTTCTCAAACACCTTGGTTCCCAAATGCCAAAAACCCGGTTCTGGTTCTTGAATGTTTTTCAGAAGGTGAACATCTGATGCAGCTGTCGGCTATTTTTTCTTGGGTGCCTGCACCAATAAGAAGCTGTGCCTGGTTTTCAAATATTGCAGAAGTCAAACGGACTTCCTGAACAGATTAAGTTTGGTGCTTTTGTTTTTGCTATTTATTTTGTGTTTTTGTTTTTGACGCTTTTCCGGTTAATTTGTTTTTGTGACTGTGTGGAACTCAGTTCAGTTACTGATTGATTGATTGTGTAACTGAGGAAATGGATAAAATCCCCACCCCCATCCAAACAATGACTATCAGCAGTGCAGGTAAGAAAAAAAATTTTTTAATTTTTTATAATCTACAATACTGTCTCATTTATTTTAAAGTACAATACATTGATTATTGCATTCATTTTATGGATCAATGGTCTCGTTAGATCGTAAAATTCATGTTAAATTGCTGTTTTAGGGGTTGTTTTTAAAAGTCTGGAAAGGATTTATCCGTTTGCATTACTTTCTATGGGAAAGAGTGCGTTGGTTTTGGATCGGACTTCTGGAATGGATTAAGTTTGAGAACCAAGGTACCACTGTACATTTCTTGTCCATTGTAACTATTTTGAGTTTTCGAACACCTGGCAAAAAAGCTCTTTATCGCCCTCACCTGGTAGTTAATGGAAGAGATGCTTGGGCGTCTTCATTGCACATTGCACAGCAATGAGTGACTCATACAGCCTCTGATGAGGAGGGATGGTGGCTAACGGACTGAGGTTGAATCCTGACAATACAGAAGTACTGTTTTGGGAGGACAGGGGGTGGGCTGGTGTGGAGGACTCCCTGGTCCTGAATGGGGTAACTGTGCCCCTGAAGGACCAGGTGCACAGCCTGAGAGTCATTTTGAACTCACAGCTGTCCATGAAGGCACAGGTCAGTTATGTATCCATGGCAGCTGTCTACCAGCTACATCTGGTACGCAGGCTGAGACCCTACGTGCCTGCGGACTGTCTCGCCAGAGTGGTGCATGCTCTGGTTATCTCCTGCTTAGACTACTGCAATGCGCTCTACGTGGGGCTACCTTTGAAGGTGACCCAGAAACTGCAATTAATCCAGAATGCGGCAGCTAGACTGGTGACTGGGAGCGGCCGCCGAGACCATATAACACCAGCCCTGAAAGGCCTACATTGGCTCCCAGTACGTTTCCAAGCACAATTCAAAGTGTTGGTGCTGACCTTTAAAGCCCTAAACGGCCTCGGCCCAGTACACCTGAAGGAGTGTCTCCACCCCCATCGTTCAGCCCAGATACTTAGGTCCAACGCTGAGGGCCTTCTGGAGGTCCCCTCCCTGCAAGAAGTAAAGCTACAGGGAACCAGGCAGAGGGTTTTTAGAAGACATCTGAAGGCAGCCCTGTTTAGAGAAGTATTTTATGCTTGATGTTTAATCGTGTTTTTAATATTCTGCTGGGAGCCAGGGAATAAATAATAATTTATTATTACTGGGCAAAAAGTTCGCTGCATTGCAGGGGGGTTGGACTAGATGACCCTTGGGGATCCCTTCCAATTCTGCATATTCTATGATGAGGCGGGCCAAAGGTCACCCAATGAGCCATCAGAGGGGATTCCCCAGGTCCCGGAAAGGAATTTTCCGCCCCGTTTCCCTGCCTCCCTCTCCACTGCCTCGGGCCGCGTTTAATTTCATAGCCTTGAACTGCTTTTCCCAAACTCCCACTGCGGGGTGATATCTCCTCCTACCTCGCTCGAGGAAGCGCCTTGATCTCCTCCGCCTCCTCCAGCCCCGGCTAGCCGATCCCCCATCGCCAGGGCGCCACCAATGCGCAATTGCGCGCACAACACAGGCGCCGGCCAAGTCGGTACTCTCCATCCAGGCCTCGGCCGCCGCGGCTCTCGACACTTCCCGAGGCATCGCTTTGTTCAAACAGCAGCGGGCAATGCAGCTGGGATCCGGCGCGACCCGGCAGCGGCTGCCGCCGCATTTGGCACGCCTGCTGCTGCTGGTGCTGTGCGCCCTAGCGGCGGCCCGGCCGGTCCGGTCCAGTGGCGCGCGGGCATTGCTAGCAGGTAAAGCGGCTTGGAGGGCAGCGATCCTGAACGGCGTTTCTCAGCTTCGGGTCCCCAGAGGTTGATGGACTACAACTCCCATCGTCCCTCACCCCTGGTCCTGCTAGCTAGGGGTGATGGGCGTTGTAGTCCAACAAAACCTCTTGGGGACCCAAGGTTGAGAAAGGTGGTCGGATTTACCCCTGAGTAAACATGCATCTGATACCAGGGCTAGGCTGCAGTCCTAGGACCATAGGAGCCAACTCCTAGGGGGCTGAGGTCCCGTTGCCCTCCCCCCAAGTTGATGGGCCTTGCCATTCAAATGGTCAAATGGTGTACTTGTGCTGCCTCATGTTCAAGAGGAGCAGGGCTTATCCCAACAATAATTGTATCCAAGTTGCCACTCCTGCCTATGACTTTGGGGACGGGAGAATCTGTAGTGCTGTCAGACATTGTTGGACTAATGGGGGTTGGACTAGATGACCCTAAGGGTACCTTCCAACACTATGACTATATGGTTCTGAATGCCCATAGGTTCCCCATACCTGCTACGGCCATTCAGTAGGGATTTATGTAAGTTGTGTAAACATGGGATAGGCTTGTGTGTTTACTTTTTCTCTCTGGTAGTGTGTTCAGTACTTTGTCTTGGCAGTTATTGCTGCCCATAAATATTCTAGATGTGTGCAAATCTCAAATCAACCCTTGGCCTGTGATCCAGAACACGGGAGACTAAATAGCTTCATGTATATATTGCAGTAATACGATATATGTACATGTTTGTGCGAGGCACCATGTGATCTCGCAATCCACAATACTGACCCGAAGCTCTGTTAACCGCAAGCCTTGTATCCCCTCAAAGTCTCTCCCAAAGTTTTGTGCTGGTTTGTAACTTTGAGATTCGGTTCTGCATCATCAGGTGCTTCAAAACAATTCTCAGGGCACAATGATCTTGATCTAAGATATTATGTGTCAACTTGCATTTCTTAGTAATGTGTGGTGTAGTGGTTAAGAGCGGTAGACTCGTAATCTGGGGAACCGGGTTTGTGTCTCCGCTCCTCCACATTCAGCTGCTGGGTGACCTTGGGCTAGTCACACTTGTCTCAAGTCTCAGCCTCGCTCACCTCACAGAGTGTTTGTTGTGGGGGAGGAAGGGAAAGGAGATTGTTAGCCGCTTTAAGACTCCCTAAGGGGAGTGAAAGGCGGGATATCAAGTCCAAACTCCTCCTCCTCCTCCTCCTCTTCTCCTTCAGAAAGTATTGATCTGATGTGTAGAGATCTTTCCTATTTTAATTATAGAATCATAGAGTTGGAAGAGACCGCAAGGACCATCCAGTCCAACCCCCTGCCAAGCAGGAAACACCATCAAAGCATTCCTGACAGATGGCTGTCAAGCCTCCGCTTAAAGACCTCCAAAGAAGGAGACTCCACCACACTCCTTGGCAGCAAATTCCACTGCCGAACAGCTCTTACTGTCAGGAAGTTCTTCCTAATGTTTAGGTGGAATCTTCTTTCTTGTAGCTTGAATCCATTGCTCCGTGTCCGCTTCTCTGGAGCAGCAGAAAACAACCTTTCTCCCTCTTCTATATGACATCCTTTTATATATTTGAACATGGCTATCATATCACCCCTTAACCTTCTCTTCTCCAAGCTAAACATGCCCAACTCCCTAAGCCGTTCCTCATAAGGCATCGTTTCCAGGCCTTTGACCATTTTAGTTGCCCTCCTCTGGACACATTCCAGCTTGTCAGTATCCTTCTTGAACTGTGGTGCCCAGAACTGGACAGTACTCCAGATGAGGTCTGACAAGAGGAGAATACAATGGTACTATTACTTCCCTTGATCTAGTTGCTATACTCCTATTGATGCAGCCCAGAATTGCATTGGCTTTTTTAGCTGCTGCATCACACTGTTCAAGTTTGTAGTCTACCACAAATTCAATTAATTCAAGAGGGTTCTGGAAGCTTCTCTGTGTGAAAGAAACAAGCCAAAGGTTCGTGATGTTTGTGGTTATTCCTTCAGAGAAGCTGAGTACAGCTGGTTTAAACTGGTTCTCTTCTTACGTTTCCTGTCAAGGTCATGCTGACTATAAAAGTAAGGCCAGAAGGAGCCTGGGTTTCACTTCCTATCGCGTTTCCTTCTGGTGTGGTGTTCTGTACATAGTATGCTTAGTGTTAAGGTTTAGATTTATTGCAAGTTATTGTAAATTTAAGTTAAGTCTGATGCAACTGGATTTCTTATGGATGGTGCCAATCCTGAATTTATTGGATTTGTGACCATTATGCTCATTTGCCTTCAATAGCAGTAAAGCTCTGCTGAAGGAAATATTAATTGCCTCTGGTCTATTTCTTGGGAATCCTGCAACGTGTTTAAGGTTTTTACTCTGCTAACTATACATTGGAATCTACTCTGGATCAATATTGGGTAGAATCCCATGACAATATGAACTTGTGCCCGAAAAGGGTTGGCCGATGTTACGGAAGACTTAGAGCAGTGGTTCCCAAACGGTTTGGTACAGTGACCCACAAATCCAAATTTACCTAATATCCATCCATTTATTGTCACTTGAAGTTAGACCTTAGGTCTTTGGCAGCTGCTGAGTTTGTGCATTTTAGCCACGAGCTTGCCTGTTTTTAAGCAGCATGTGGGGCACTGAAGCAAAACAATTATTTAATGGCCCTATTAATGTGAAATTTGTCGAAATATTTACAGCCCTTCCAAAGTCATTTACACTTTTGTTTGTGCGGTGGGTGCTGCGTTTAGGGGTACTTCTCAGCCAAGGAGAGCAATTTTAAAAGTAACAATCCCTTCTCTAACGAAATCAGTAAGATAAGATCCAAATATTTTAATCTGTTCAACTGCTGTTTCCAGTCATGTTGCAGTAGAATCATAGAATCATAGAGTTGGAAGAGACCACAAGGGCCATCCAGTCCAACCCCCTGCCAAGCAGGAAACACCACCAAAGCATTCTTGACATATGGCTGTCAAGCCTCTGCTTAAAGACCTCCAAAGAAGGAGACTCCACCACACTTCTTGGCAGCAAATTCCACTGTCGAACAGCTCTTACTGTCAGGAAGTTCTTCCTAATGTTTAGGTGGAATCTTTTTTCTTGTAGTTTGAATCCATTGCTCCGTGTCCGCTTCCCTGGAGCAGCAGAAAACAACCTTTCACCCTCCTCTATATGACATCCTTTTATATATTTGAACATGGCTATCATATCACCCCTTAACCTTCTCTTCTCCAGGCTAAACATACCCAGCTCCCTAAGCCATTCCTCATAAGGCATTGTTTCCAAGCCTTTGACCATTTTAGTTGCCCTCCTCTGGACACGTTCCAGCTTGTCAGTATCCTTCTTGAACTGGACACAGTACTCCAGGTGAGGTCTGACCAGAGCAGAATACAGTGGTACTATTACTTCCCTTGATCTAGTTGCTATACTTCTATTGATGCAGCCCAGAATTGCATTGGCTTTTTTAGCTGCTGCATCACACTGTTGACTCATGTCAAGTTTGTGGTCTACCAGGACTCCTAGATCCTTTTCACATGTACTGCTCTCAAGCCAGGTGTCACCCATCCTGTATTCGTGCCTTTCATTTTTTTTTGCCCAAGTGTAGTACTTTACATTTCTCCTTGTTAAAATTCATCTTGTTTGCTTTGGCCCAGTTGTCTAATCTATTAAGGTCATTTTGAAGTGTGATCCTGTCCTCTGGGGTATTAGCCACCCCTCCTAATTTGGTGTCATCTGCAAACTTGCTCAGGATGCCCTCAAGTCCATCATCCAAGTCATTGATAAAGATGTTGAATAAGACTGGGCCCAAGACAGTACTTTCCCCTAAGCCCAGATATGACGAAGCTGAATGTTATTCCACAGTAGCAAGAGCAATGCATCTTCTCATCTTCAGAAACACACACAGATCTTATGGCCCCAGGGATCTTAAGATTGTAGCCTGAATAGTGTAGCATGATTTCAAGTTACAACATGAAAAGCCAGCTCCCGGTTTACTCCCAGCCTTATAGTGGGGCTGCAGGCCAGGCAGTTGCACCAATGCAGTTTTTCGTGGGCTGCATGCCTGCAGCCTAACACAGTCAAGCGCATTCATCTATTTTTTGCTGAGACGGAGAAGTGGGGAAAAACTGGAATCATATTATTCTGGCCACCTGTTGAAGATTGGACAGGAAGAGTCACAACAGCTTCTCTGTTGGAACAGTCTCAGCGGTAAAAATTTGGGGGCTTAGCAGTGGATTTTGCAGTGCCGGCATATCACACTTATTAAAAAATACGCTGCCAATCAGGGTTTGTAACTGGGGAAATCGGTGTATACTGCATATTGCAGCAGAAAAATGAGCGACTTGCATGCATCTCCAAACTTTGTGACGCCCTCTTCTTTCTCCGTCTAGAGAATAACTGTAGGCACTTGGAGATGACGGACGACAGCCGTAGTTCAGAACTGGCTTGCTACTGCTATATTCCGCATGGAAAGATACAGTTGAAAAATATTTGGTCAACTATTCAGGTACAGCCCCAGTCCTTGACTCATTTATCCCAAGGGAATGTGGTGACTGTTTTTCTCCCTAAAGAATACAGTTCTCACAATGGAGACTAATGTATTGGAAGACAACTGCCACATGTTGGCATTCGGAAATGCCAGAATGGGTGTTGTGTAGGAGAATATGGGAGGTGAGCCGTGCTTTCCTTTCTGTTGTGGGTAGGGAACTTTAGTGATGAATATCAACACCTTTCTTTTGAGTGGGCCTCTTTGCAAGACAAGCGCAGGAACAAATGGGAAAATCAGCGACAGCATAGGGTATCATAAATATTTCTCAGCTGCGAGTGTCTCTCTCTAACAGCAAAACAATATATTGAGAGGAAAGGCGGCAGCAAGAATCTTGGTACTGTATTCTATCCCAACCAAAGTGGAATGGCAGACATAATTATTAGAATTTACAGAATTAGCAAAGATCACGGGAAGAATTAGAGGTAATACAGAGCAAACATTTATTAGAGCAGGCATCCCCAAACTGCGGCCCTCCAGATGTTTTGGCCTACAACTCCCATGATCCCTAGCTAACAGGACCAGTGGTCAGGGATGATGGGAATTGTAGTCCAAAACATCTGGAGGGCCGAAGTTTGGGGATGCCTGTATTAGAGAGTGGGATATTTCCAGAAAATGTCTTAAAGATGTGAATTTGTAAATATGTGAATTCTCTGGCAGGCTTAGGAGGACCCCTGTAGAAACATAGAAAATCTTATAGAATTAATGATACGGGATAAGACTGGAGTGATAACGGAAAGTGTGTTACATAAAAGTAACCCAGAACCCTCGATGGTGAGACTGGAAGTCATAATAGAAGCTGTGTTGTAAGAAATCTACTTACTTTTTGGAATTTGTATTACCTTTTGGGTTTTCATTAGTTGACTTTTATCTTTTTTAAAAAACTAATAAAACAATAAAAAAAAAGAGAGGAAAGGCAGATGTACAGCTAAATCTGCTTTTGGGAGTCTGTGTTGCAGGTCAGCGAGCAGATTCCAGTGGAAATTTTGGACAATGGGATTTAAGGCATTGTGTTTGATGGGACTTAACTTCCCAGTATTCTGGTACGCGTCTTAAGGCTGAAATCCCAAATACTTTCCTGGGAGGTCTCACTGCACTCAATAGGACTTACCTGAGACTAGATATGTACAGGACCGCACGGCATGTAGACATCTCCACTGCAAGCCTAGGTTGATTTTGTGCTCAGAATCCTTGGAATTTTAGTTTAGGTAAGGGAAATCTGCCTCGTGCCGCAGACCTAAAGTTCCCAAGCTCCTCTGGAGAGACAGAATAACCGATAAATCAGTTTGTTGCATAGATCCGTCCCTCTGGGCTCAGTCAGAGTGCCTTCAACACAGAGACTTTCTGAAAAGAGTGGGAACATGGAATAAGTAGCTCCCACTTCTGGGTAATACAGCGATGTGGCTCTCCAGATATTGTTGGACTCCAACTCCCATGAGCCTCTGGCAGGATGGCCAGCGATCAGGCATGATGGGAACCATAGACTAGCAACAAGCGAAGAGTCACAGTCTAACTATCCTTGCTGCGAAAGGCGATAGCTCTCCACCCCCAAGGTATTTTGATCCAAGGTTCTCTTCTTCAGCTCTGCTATTTGCGTTAAGAGATAACGGCTGAAACAGAAGGCTGATAAGAGTGTGGCTTAGCATATTTTAGCTCGGAAATCAAACCAGCTTTTCCTGGTCCCTCGCAGAAGCCCTATTGGGGCATGCTGCTCGCACATAGATCCTACACGTGAGCAAGGAGAAAAGAAGCACCTGAAGTTGCTCCCCCTTTATTGCTATTCTCCTCCTGCTCCACAACTTGGAAGCTGAAGTAGAGCCTCCACGACTTGTGGAGCAGAGACTCCATGCTTCAGATTTTTCCCTCCAGTCCTTGGAGGTTGCTGGGAAAAGTGGCAGGCTGTTGTGCTCAGGGGTTGTGGGGCTTTCCAGAGGCATCTTCTTTGGCGATCACTCGTAGCCGAGCAAGATTGTCTTCCATGAACACGGTTTTAACAGTGAGACCGTAAGTGACTGTGGAGGCCAGTTCTGGATCCACACGTCCTTCCACAGTGGGGACATAGTTTGATCACAGTGAGGGTCTGCCAAGCGTGCCTTCCTCTTAGCTCATTTCTCCCTTTCATCCTGAGTTCAAGCGTCTTCAAAGCCCATGGCACCTTTGGTAAAGGCTGTTCTCCAATTGGAGCGCTCGCAGGCCAGTGTTTCCCAGTTGTTTGTGTTTATACGACATTTTTTAAAGATTTGCCTTGAGAGAGTCTTTAAACCTCTTTTGTTGACCACCAGCATTACGCTTTTCATTTTTACGTTCAGCCATGTGGTTGGCCACTGTGAGAACAGGCCGCTGTTCTCGATAGGCCACTGGCGAGATCTAGCAGGGCTCTGTTTCTCTTTTATGTTCTGCTTCTCTCTTATTTTGCACCCTCCAGCTCATGGAGGGCAATGGAGATAGCAGCATGTCTACCTACCTACCTACCTACCTACCTACTTACGGTATCTATCTATCTACAATTCCCATCATCCCTTGTCATTTGCTGCCCTGGCAGGGAATGATGGGAGTTGGAGTACCAACATCACCTGAAAGGTCACCGTCCCTGCTATAGGCAAAATTACATTGGAAAAGTTATCTCAGAGTTTCCCAAACTTGGGTCTCCATCTGTTTTTTGGACTACAACTCCCATAATCCCTGACCACTGGTCCTGCCAGCTAGGGGTGTCGGGAGTTGTAGTCCAAAAAACAGATGGAGACCCAAGTTTGGGAAACCCTGAGTTATGTGATTGTTGCTCATCCCTGCTCTGTTATTTCCTCCTGTCCTGAGGAATAATTCAGGTATCTTCTTTACAGGTGAAGATTAGCAGCACCGAAACATTCGAGGTGATGTCCATCCCAGAGGAACAAAATTGCCAAAGCTCTGAAAATCTGCTTGCCTTTTTCAAGTGCCTGTTTAACAATATTTGGCAACCGGGTGTGTCTAACGAAACCACAATATCAGCGAGCCTGTATGGAGAGGAAACCTGTTTCTGGGTGCAGCCTATGAAAAAAACACCCTACACTGTACACACAAAACTAAACAGTGAGTCACTTTATTTAATCTGTTCATGAAGTGCGCTTGTGTTATCGGAAGGATGCACAATAAGGGGGCAACTTGCTTTAAAATGAAGCAGCTTGGACTTCCCCCTTTTTTTTTTTGTTCTGTTCTAGTGTTGGATCGGACACTCTTTCTGCTGTTTCTCACCGGCGTCCTTCTCTTTCATTTTGCGCACAATCTGAGCAGGTGAGAGCCAGCTCTATTTCACTGGGTGTATCCCTTATGACTTTAACTTGCTGTTCACGAAAAAAGTGGTGCTCTGTTGGCTGGAAGAAAAGCACGGGTTGCGGTGGGGAATAGGCTTTAGAGACATAAACCCTTGTTAGTGGGCATAGGGGAAGGTTGAGGTCTTCTCCCCAATGCACCACTTTTGCTCTGAAAATCCAACCACTCGTCTCTCACTGTATATATATGATCAGGGGAGACCTGTGCCTTAAATATGTTGGCTTCTATTGCACAGAGTTTGATCCAGAGTTGCAGGAAATCTGTTTGCACAGACCTTCCCCCTTCCATCGCACAAAATCTGATCCAAGAAACATATCGTAGCCGTGGTGGTTTTTGAAACCTTTTTGCAAACAGTGCGCCTGCTGGGGAGAGACAGCTAGACAGCTCATCCATTAAGAAAGCGAGAGATGAGAGACAAAAAAAGGCAGCTAGCCTCGGTCTTTGGCTTTCCAGCCTTCCCATGTTGAGCAGGGAAAGTCTGAAGGGGGAGAGTTCTACCTGTTTGCTTGAACACAGGTAGAAGGCTCTGTACGATTGGGATCCTTGCACGGGATGGTTGGAAATGGAGAGGGTGGGAGTGGTGAATTGGAGTCAGAGGCAGCCAGTCACCCCATGCCTCTAACTCATGTTAATATTTCCTGAGCAGAGCTTAGGAGGAAAAAAAGGGGGGGTTGTGAGCTGAGACTATGCAGGGCCCAGAGAGAGAGAGAGAGGGAGGGAGGGAGGGAGAGAC
This sequence comes from Zootoca vivipara, assembly GCF_965207765.1. NCBI lineage: Eukaryota > Metazoa > Chordata > Lepidosauria > Squamata > Lacertidae > Zootoca > Zootoca vivipara. The sequence goes on from NC_142582.1 coordinate 15,583,002, forward strand.
AGAGAGAGATTGAGGGTGCTCCCTATATTCAGGGAAGGTCAGATAATGTGCTATGTATAGGTATCCTCGCCCATAGGCCTCTAAAGTTTTAGTAAAATTGTGTTTTTGCATTTCTGTGTGTCTGAAGCCACCTGCCCATCCAGAAAAGTTCTAACAGCACCCCTCTGCTCTCAAAACAGGAGTATCACATTCTATTATTCTGCTGGAGTCACATTCGGTGTCCTTTCCACTCTAGTCTTTCTCCTTTTGATGCTTAAAAGATTTATTCCCAAGGTAAGTGTACCACTGATAACATGAAACAGGCTAGAAAAGTGTATCGATGCTAAACTCTTCTTTTCAATGTCAATTTGCTTTTCAATGTCAGTTTGCTTTTCAAAGTCAATTTGCTTTTCGTCTATTCCCGGGCTCCTGAAAGAAATGATGTTATTGACGTATGATTCCTTTAAACAGCAACACGTCACAGCCAAATTTCTGACCTTATTTGTGCAATTAATTATTCTGTCCTTCCAAGAAGCTCCACTGAAACAATGGTTCTTTATTTCGTTCCAACCTCTTCTTGGAGGAACCTGTAGCCCTGCAGACTTTGGCGGACTTCAACTCTCACCAGCCCTGCCAAGGTAGCAAGTCATAGAATCATAGAACTGTAGAGTTGGAAGGGATTGAACCGGCAACCTTGGCGTTATCAGCGCCATGCTCTAACCAACCGAGCTAAACGATCAGGAATGATGGAAGTTGTAGTCCCTCAACGACTGGAGGCCTTGGCTTAGTGGGTGAGTCTAAGGCAGGAGCAAGTGGTAAATGAAGCCTTTGTATAATTCTTGACATAGTTTTCTTTTTCATCATGGGACAAACGATTATGCAAACAATAGCCTGGTCACTCTAGCCCAGGGGTCAGCAACCTTTTTCAGCCATGGGCCGGTCCACCGTCCCTCTGACTATATTTTGGGCTGGACTATATTTTGAAGAGAAAAAAATGAACAAATTCCTATGTCCCACAAATAAACCAGAGATGCATTTTAAATAAAAGCACACATTCTACTCATGTAAAAACATGCTGATTCCCAGCCCATCCCCGGGCCGGATTTAGAAGGCGATTGGGCCGCATCCGGCCCCCGGGCCTTAGGTTGTCTGCCCCTGCTCTAGCCTGGAATCCCAGTGTGTGCTTTGCCCTGAATCCCAAATCCCTGGCTTCACCTATTCCATCCTTCAACTTCCTGTGTGGAGCAGGAAGTTCTCCTACAATCCCCCTTCAGAGCTTCCCACACAGGGTGGAAGGATGTTCAGAGTAGGCTTTGTGCGTGCAGCTTTACCTCCCCCTTCACGCAACTCCCAGCAGCCCACAACCGGCATGGCCAGTGGGGCAGAGAAGATGGGAAGTTGTAATCCAGTAGCATCATCCTGGCACTGGGGAATAATATTAGCAAACTGCCAACATATTTCACGTGTGACTTAAAGGGAAACGGCAGCAGGAAGTTGCACGAGAGACGTTAGAGGAGCTTTGAAAAATTATAGGGGTGTTGCCGTACCTTGGAAGTCGAACAGAATCCATTCCGGAAGTCCGTTTGACTTCCAAAACGTCCGGAAACCAAAGTGGGCTTCTGATTGGCTGCAGGAAGCTCCTGCAGCCAATCAGAAGCTGTGGAAGCCCAAGTGGACGTTTGGCTTCCAAAAGAATGTTGAAAAACTGGAACAGTCACTTCCGGCTTTGCGGCTTTGCAGCATATTTACCTGCTTCAGGCAAAGCTGCGACTCTTGCATCCGGTTTCCTCCACATTCCAGGCCGATGTGACCCCTGCGCCCCAATTGTGTTAATGTGTCGACAAGGGTGCTAACATGATCATGACAGCTCTGTCGCACATTCGCACAGCCTTTAGGAAATGTGATAAGACGTCCTTGTTCACTTGACTTCTGATTTACGAGACGGTTGTTTGAAACATACTGTCGGACGAATGGCCTGCGTTTTGTGTCAGGTTTTGGAGGGGGAGGGGGGGAGATTGTCGTATCTAGGAAATGGCGGGCCCTGTGCGCATGAACCTATATGTACACTAGTGGCCAAAACTGTGGAAACCTTTTGGAGAAAGTGTATTTCTGAGGTTTGATGGCTCATAACACCGCATTTTTTGAAGTAATACCATAAAATTACATATCAATGGAAAGATAATTTAAGGAAGAATGTAAGGCAACAAGGTTTGTTTAATTATCTGTATTCTATCAAAAGTTATAGCCAAATAACCAGAAAAAGGACTGTTTAGAGAGAGCCATCTTGTTTTGGCAATGATGGCTTATAACACCACTTTTTTGAGGGGGTAATACCATAAAATTATATATCAATGGAAAGATAATTTAATGAAGAATTATATATCTTTCCATTGATATATAGTTTTATGGTATTACTCCCCAAAAAAGTGGTGTTATGGGCCATCAAACCTCGGAAATACACTTTCTCCAAAAGCTTTCCACAATTTTGGCCACTAGTGTATGCACAAACAAACAAATTGCCATTTTTGTTCATCCTTTTCCCTTTTTATCTTCTCTCTCCACCCGTCCCCATCATTATTAGGTAAGCACTTTCTGGATTTTAATGAGCGGCTGCTGGTTCTCTTCCCTCTACTTTCTTTACACGTGGAAAGAGGATCTGAAATGGCTGTGGCATCACTGCCCACACTATGTGCTAGGTAAGAGAATGGACAGAAATAGAAAACTGAAAGTGAATGAAAAATTTAAAACCCCTCTAAGGTTTTAAAGTTGCAGCCACTGGCTTTGTTCACCCGTCATAGTTAATGGTTCCTTGTGAACCCAGCAATCTTGCTTATTTTGCTCCTTGCCGCAATATCTGAGAACCGTAAGAGAAGTTCTCCTGGCTTGGATGCAAGCCAGGTTTGTTCACTAGGGCAAGATGGTTTGAGCATATTCCACCGATCCTGGTCCGACTGCACTGGCTACCAAATAGTTTCTTGGCCCAATTCAAAGTGCTGGTTTTGACCTATAAAGCCTTAAACAGCTCAGGACCACAATACCTCAAGGACCATCTCTTTCCATATGAACCTACCTGGATCCTGAGATCATCTTCTGAGGCCGTTCTTCGTGTGCCTCCTCGAGAGGTCCGGAGTGTGGCAACACAAGAACGGAGCCTTCTCTGCAGTGGCTCCCTGTCTGTGGAATGCTCTCTCCAGGGAGGTTCGCCTGGCACCTTCATTATACACCTTTACGTAGGTGCAAGGCAAAAATGTTCCTTTTTAACCAGGCCTTTCGTTGATCTGTTTGACATCCTATACCCTTTTAAAATGTGGCTCTTTTCCCGAGGGGGGTGGGTGGGTACTATTGGGTTGTTGCTTTTATTCTGATTATATATGTTGTGATCTTTTTTGTGAACCGCCCTGAGGCCTCCAGGTATGTTATTAATAATAATAGTAACAACAAGTTCAGCTCCAGGTTTTCACAATGGCCAAACAGAGATCTATGGGAAGCTTGTAAGCAGGACATGAGCACAACTATACTCTCCTCTAGTTTAGCACTACATCTAAACTGAGGGTCATGGTTTTGTTTCACAAACCACGACCTGTAACCAAGGTTTGCACTTGCCTTACTGATAGTGGTTTGTTTGGATGTAACACTAAGCCAGCGATCATGGTTTGTTTCTCCCTGGCAATAGCAGGAAAGAGCAAAGGGGATGAGACCAATAGGGTCACAGTAAACCAGGGGTCCCCAGACTTACCCGGCTTTGGGCCAGTGCCCGAGGGCGGGGGAGGGCGTGCCCGTGCACATGCGCACACACACTTACTGGCGCGGTGGTGCGCTTCAAGGTCGGAAAAATCGCCGAAAATCGTTTGTGCGCATGCGTATGGGCCTCCCCCGACCCGGAAGTGCACCAGAAATGACCTCTTCTGGGTTGGGAGAGGCCCATACGCATGCGCACAAACAATTTTCAGCGCTTTTTTCCGATCTGGAATTGCGCCACCGCGCTGCGCGCCGTAAGAGCAGGCGGCGGCAGCGGGGGTCGTCGCGGGCCAGATTGGGAGGCCAATTGGGCCGCATCTGGCCCACGGGCCGTAGTCTGGGGACCCCTGCAGTAAACTATTGTCCAAAGGGACGCGGGTGGCACTGTGGGTTAAACCACTGAGCCTAGGGCTTGCCAATCAGAAGGTTGGCAGTTTGAATCCCCGCGACGGGGTGAGCTCCTGTTATTCGGTCCCAGCTCCTGCCAACCTAGCAGTTTGAAAGCACGTCAAAGTGCAAGTAGATAAATAGGTACCCCTCCGGCGGGAAGGTAAATGGTGTTTCCGTGCACTGCTCTGGTTCGCCAGAAGCGGCTTTGTCATGCTGGCCACATGACCCAGAAGCTGTCTGCGGACAAACACTGGGTCCATCGGCCTGTAAAGTGAGATGACCACAACTGCACTTAACGGTCAGGGGTACCGTTACCTACTATTGCCCACGGTTTACCGTGATGAGCAGGGTGCCCGATAAACAATGGCCATTGTTGTGGGACATTGCGATTAGGCTGAAATCCTGTGCACACTTACATTGGGGGTAAGCTCCGCTGAAGGCAATAGGGACTTGCTTCAAGTAAATAGGGAAAGAATCACGCTTTGTAATTGAGCTCACTTCAGTTTCTTTTTTAAGTTTTGTCCAAATGAGATGCTAAAATCTTCCCTTAGGTTTTTTTTAAAAAATGAATTGTTGTTTATTCATATAAAGGGGTTACACCGGAAACCGAATGTGTGAACTTGCCTGCAGGGGTCTCTTTATTCCACAAGATGGAAAGCAGACTTTGCAAAAGTCATTTCGCCTGGTCTCCTAGAACTGATTCTTAATAGGGCAAGGGGCAATTGGCTAGCTTGAAATAGGCTAAGGAAGTAGAGTTTCTTCCTTGTTGATCTTTGTATGGATTTGTCGTTTGCTTTTCCAGGGTATTGCCTGATAGTCGGATCCATCAGTTTTGGTTTCTGTTACAAGCATGGGCCGCTCAAGAGTGAACAAAGTATGAACCTTCTGATGTGGACGCTACAATTTATAGGCTTGGTTTTTATTTATGTTGGCATTTCCATACCAGTGGTTGCCTATGCAGTCATCGTCACCATGCTGTGTTCAAAAATCCTGCATTATCCTCTTAGAGGATTCGGCTACATTGGCAGGTTAGTATCCTTTGGGGCTGCTAAACCATTGGATGAACAACCCCCTTTAATGGACATGTTTCCTCCCACTGTGTATGGAATACAAGATCCGCCCACATGTGTTGGCTTGGATCATGCCACTTAATATTATTTTTATTGGTTCTGGAGAAAGCATGGGTTGGAAGGTGCCTGGGTGGGAGTTTGTCATGGTCATACTTTAATATGGGCCTCCCTCTGTTACATTCGATGTATTCCTTGGCAGAACAGTACGCTTCTCTTGTCGATAATACACAAGATTGCACAGACGGCGCATTCTAAAATAAATCACAAGCGCACCTTTTCCAGCACATCTTCCCTTTGGTTGTTAAGTGCAGCTGCTTTCACAACTCGCAAGAAGGGACTGTTTGTTTTCCATTCTGCCTTTTAAAGAAGGTGCCCAGCAAAGGATGTCGTGAGTGGTTTAAAGGCAGGTGCTATTTTAGGAGCACACATATAAAAATAGGAATATTGGGCAGGAGTCAGTGAATAAGTTCCATGCACAGAAGGACCTTGCAAGGACCTTGGCTCCCACAATGGGGCTTTCCCTCAACTTCTCTGGCCCCTGTGCCTTCCCCAAATTGGCTCCAGAGAGGAGAAGAGGACTTACTCCATTCAGATGGAATGGCCAACATAGCACCATGTTGAATTCCTCCCCAAAAGTAAAGCAGTATTTTAATTTTTATCAATTTTTTATTATATTAATTAGATTAAAATATAATTTAAAAGTTAATCAGTGCTTTAATTTGCAAATGCAGGACTAAGGAGAAGGGAAAACTTGGATTTTTTTCACCTTGTAGCATTTTTATTTTTTATTTTAAAACATTCCTTCCTTGTTCCCTAGTGTTATATACAGTAGTGCCTCGACTTGCGAATTTAATCCGTTCCGAAGGCACCTTCGTAAGTCGAAAAATTCGTAAGTCGAAAAGCGCCATTGGAACAGCGATTTCCCATAGGAATGCATTGAAAATTCGTAAGTCGAAGCAACCCTATCTAAAAATTCGTAAGTCGAAAAATCCCTATCTAAAACTGCCACGTTTTTTTCCGGATGTCGAGACATTCGTAAGCGCACGGCCATTACCCCCATTCGTAAGTCGAAAAATTCGGTTGTCGAGTCGTTCGTAAGTCGAGGTACCACTGTATATGGTCTGCAGCCTGATGGGGACAACACTGTCTTGTTTAGGATCAATTACAGTGCGGCTACCAGCAAGTTCTAATTCTCCATTGTCACACGCTTTTTTTGCATTTCAAATCCACAGAGCAGCTTTCGATCTGCCAGCTATAGCCTTTTGTTTTCTCCTTTTCAGAAAAGCCAGCCGGCTCTTCAAATCAGGAAACTTGGAGGTTCGTTACCTGACTGAAGAAGAGTATCGGGAGCAAGGTGAACAGGAGACCCTCAAGGCCTTGGAGGACCTACGAACCTTCTGCCGTCGCCCTGATTTCCCCTCGTGGGTAGCAGTGGTGAAGCTGCAGTCGCCACAAAGGTAGGAACTTTCTTCTTCTTTAGGCCAATCAAAATTTCACAGAATAGCATGCCAGCTTTTGAGTTCCGCAGAACTCTTCATCAGAGTTGCGCAGAACTCTTCATCAAAGCAGCAGGGGAGGTGTAAGTGTGGATCTTAGCTGATGGCAGTGCCACAAGCCTGCAGCTGGTGAGAGTCTTGAGGCAGAATTTATTCACAAAGTAGCTTTCTGAAGGAAAGGGGTGGCTTTCCCCCCAAAGCGAGTCTGTATGAGAAGGAAGTTAAGGAAGCATTCGTTTGCTTTAGGCCAGGGGTGCGGGGAAGCTGTGGCCCTCCGGATGTTGTTGGACTACAATTCCCATCATCCCTATTGGCCATAGGGCTGGGGCTGATGGGAGGTGGAGTCTAACAGCACCTGGGGGCAAGGACACTGGTTCCCCGTCCCTGGTGTAGGCTGAATCTAGGTCCCGCTTACTAAGCTGAGTTGTTGAGTTTTAATCAAGTTATAAACTGCCCTTCTGCAACAGGATTATTATTATTATTTGGGGGGTGGTGGATAAAGTTATATTGACTCTTTTCACATTGCAATAAAAGACAAACTAATTACACACACACACAAAAAGCAAAAGAATGAAAGAACAGAGAAAAGGTACGGGAGTAGAGACAGGTAAGTAGGCAGGTAAGTACAGAATCTTCTCTCACAGATATATCTTCTGTCCAATACAGAAAAGGGTGTGTCCTGCCAGCTCATAACAGTCCATTTCACCTCTCAGCCTCTCACCCCTGTTTAGGGAAATTTTTAATGCTCGATTTTTTTATCGTGTTTTTAATATTCTGTTGGGAGCTGCCCAGAGTGGCTGGGGAAACCTAGCCAGATGGGCAGGGTATAATTTATTACTACTACTACTAGTACTGAGAGATTTCCCCTTCCCTGCCGTTCACACAGGGGCCGTTACATCACCTTCACCCGCGTGCAATTCTTACCCAAATTCAGTAAGATAAAATAATTAACAAAACGGAAAGAGATGGAAAGAAGGTTGAGAGCAGGCATCCCCAAACTTCGGCCCTCCAGATGTTTTGGACTACAATTCCCACCATCCCTGACCACTGGTCCTCTTAGCTAGGGATCATGGGAGTTGTAGGCCAAAACATCTGGAGGGCGGCGGTTTGGGGATGCCTGGTTGAGAGCAACTTCCTACTATCCATCTGTTAGTTGTCCCAGCAAGTATTCCTCATCGTAGTCCAGGTGTAACTGGCAACCAGTGCTGAACTCATGCTTGCTTTGCGCATTTCCCCCCCACTTGAAATGTGCTCTAAAACGTGTATTGAAAGATGTGGGGAATATTGCCGGTGCTAAGAACGCAGTGGGTGTGGTGGACAAGAGTTTCCGAGCGGCACTTTTGTATACAGCGCTTTATAATCTCTCCTGCACTAGATTTGCAAAATTTGTCCTGGGGCTTCCGCATGTGTCGCCTGAAGAAGCGGCCGCCCACGATGAGCAGTACGGCTTGGGAGGGGCCGCCTTAGAAGAGCAACTTTTTAATCCAGAGGCCGAGGCAGAGCCCGACCGCCAAACAGAGCCCTGCGAGGTGGATGAAAACCCCAAGGAAGAGGAGCAAAGGCAAAACTTTTTCAGTAAAGACGTTCTCTGAGTCACACTCTCTGGAGGTAGTGAGGGCACTGCAGTTTTGCAAGCGGGTGAGAATTCGCAGAACAGACTTTGGAAGGTTCTGCTTTCTGAACTGCACGGCAGGGGGCAGCCAAGATTTTTCCAAAGGAGTCTCTTCTGCTGCTTCAGGTCTCTTTTTGCAACCTTTTAAGGTTGCAGAGATTTATCGGAGAACGCATGTGCTCCCCAAAGGTACTGGGTTTAACCAGAAGTTCAACAAGACTTTTGTTTTTTATTCCGAATCAGAGGCTTGCAGGGAAATCTCCTCCCTGCTGACACCCCCCCCCCACTTTTATATGGTTTTATATGGTTTGTTTGCCTGCTTGTCAAAAGACTCAACTTCTGAGGTGTTGAGCTGAGAAAACCAGCAAGAGGTTAAAGTCATTTTAAACTAATTTTCGAAAGGCGAGGGTGAACCAAAGTTGTCAGTCTTTGGTTTTAACATGATGCTGATGTTTAAGAGGGAGCCAATTACACCCATGCTTTGGGTTAATACGCTTCAGGTTGAGTACTCCGCGGACCCGTCTGGAACGGATTAATCCACTTTCCATTACTTTCAATGGGAAAGTTCGCTTCAGTTTATGAACGCTTCAGTTTATGAACAGACTCCCGGAACCAATTGTGTTCATAAACCGAGGTACCACTGTATGTGGATATGTAATTGATTTTATTTTTATTTTTTTGTAATTTTATATTGTAAAAACAAAACAAAAATAAAAATGATTTAAAGAAAAAATATACACTGTGGCGTACAAGCGCACAGCTTGGTCTCTGCTTCATCACAAGTGGTGTTGAATGTTTTATTTTAAATAAAACAAGCCTGTTTGTATATCACATGCATGATGTGTTTTAAATTCTCTTAATGTACTTTTAATCTTTTGCTGGAAGCAGCCCAGAGTGGCTGGGGAAACCCAGCCAGATAGGCAGGATAATAATAATAATAATAATAATAATAATAATAATAATAATAATAATGATAATAATAATGTGATTGCATGGAACCAATGGAACACTCTGCAAAGGAGCATTTGATATGGGTTAGGAGAGATTCTTGTAGGGGTGGGGTGTGCGATTTTGAGAGCTGTTGATCCCTTTATTTTTCCTTTCTCAGGTGGATAAACCTCACAAGGATTATTTGCAAAGCTAAAAAAAAGGGGGGGGAGATATAGTTAAGTACATCCTGAAATCTTGGGAGCCTGGGGAGGGGGAGAGGAGAGAGAGATCACAGCCAAGATTCAAATCCGTACGAATGGCTACACTGCTCATGCAAGACAGCTTTTAAAGCTGAGCTCGACTGCCCAAGGGGACTTCGAAAGGCAGGAGCTGCTCAGGCACAATATTCTCTTAAAAGTAGAGGAAGCAGAGGCATGAGCTGGAAGACTCCAATGCTGTAGCCAGGGGGGGAGTCTTGCAAAGAGCATCTGTATCCAGCAACAGCCGAGGATGAAGAGCAGCGAGATTTTGAATGGGCAAGGAAGCGGAGGTTACTCCCACTGATATTCTGCCCGCTCCCTGCAGGGAGTTGGGATGAGTAAATAGTGGGTCTGGAGAACAGCAGACAAACCATTTTGTGTTATTAAATACCAAGGGTGAGCAAAATGGCTCCCCAATAAATCACTAAGATTGTTTATTGCAGTAAGGTGCCTCTATGAGTGGTTTTCAGCGATTAATGAATTTCTGGTGAATGAGGCATAGGGGTGCTAACTATAGGGGGCTCTAGGTACCCAAGCTCCCACAAAATTTTCATTGTGGGTGCTCAGTCACGTCCGAGGCCTCGTGAGACCTCGGAGATGCTGTCCGAGACCTCGGAACCTGACTTCTGGTGGCACTGGAAGTCGGGTTCCAAGGCCAGGGGGCACGTGTGATGCCATGACATCACATCACAGTGTGACATCATGACATCGCAGTGTGACATCATGACATCACGGGCACTCATGATAGTTATTTGTGCCGACTCCATGCAGTTGTATGAGCCTGGGCATAATAATAAATGAGCAGTGCCAGAGATTGTTTTACATATACAGTGAAATTTTATTTCTCTCACTACATCTTAACAATTTTCACAAATACGAAAACCCGTGTACGGTCTCATCACCTGCGTGTAACGAAGGAACAAGTTCAACAGACAATTCAGACGTGTAAACGTTCACGCGTAAGCTCAAAGCGTCAAAACGCAGCTGCTGCATATTCAGGTGTTACTGGCAACATTAGCCATGTGAATCTCTAAGAATTAGCTAAAGAGAGGGTTTAATATTTTATTTTAAAACTGTTTTTAGCCTGTCATCTGCTTGGTTGTTTCCTAACCTCCACACACACGTACCCTAGCTGTAACATAATAAATACGATTCTGATTCTCTCTCTTTTAAAGGACACTTAAACAAGTCATTAGAAATTTACAGTACATTTAAGTGGAAGTGCAAAAAAACAAAAACCCAACACTTATCAAGTACTCTCTGTTGTTTGGTCCCAGGTGTCCACATCTAGATTCTGTAAGGCTTATTATGCATTGGGAAAACCCCATAGTATTCCATGCAAAAATCCAAGGGGCGAAAACCAGCTCTTTTGCCTTCCACACGACCTAGCTTGAGGTATTCTGTTACGTGGTCTGCATTCATGCCAAGTGTGACCCCCCATGCAGCTTTGCTTAGAACAGATCTGAAAATCTGACCTGCTTCCTTGCAAGCAGCCTTCGCCAAGTTCGACTACGTTCGGGACTAGACAGCTGTGTGGTTTGCAGAGGGAGCACGGAGGAGCTGTGTGTGTGCTGGCAGCAGGGAGACACGCTGCTATTGCCGGGACAACCCTCTTGGCTGCTTGAGCCAAGGAGGGAAACCAGCCAGTTTAGAGAGACCTATTTCATGCTTTTTAGCGTGAAATAGAAGCACTCGTTGGCAGCAGAAGGAGAGATGCCATCGGTCCGTAGCCAGGTGCCAAGAGCTACTGCGTGAGTACGTTCAAGCCCCAGGGGAGAGATGACCCAACCCCAGGAGAGTTTTGTTGTCCCGTTTGAGAGGCTGAATAGTCAAAACTGGGGTACCTGGGCAATTAAAGCCAAGGCGTGGCTAGCTGGGAAGCGTCTGTGGGAATGTACCCTTAATCCCTTAACCTCGCCTGCTGCGGGAGCTGCCCAAGCCGTTCTTGACAGGCACGAAGCTGCCAAGAGAAAGGACCAATGTGCGGTTAGTTCCATAGTGCTGGGTTGGGTGATTCTCAGCTACCCTACATCCAGAGGGTGGAAGATGTGCACGGGGTCTGGCAGGCTTTGGAAGGCGTGCACAGAAGAACCACAGCTGGCACAAAACTATACGCCACCCGACGTCTTTTTGAGCTCAAATTACAGCCGGGAACCAGTGTGACTGAACATGTTGCTAAAGTGGTTGCTGTGTTTAATAAGCTGCGGCAGTTGCAGGTTACTTTTGAGGAAGATTTTCAGGCGTGCATCCTTTCAAGTTCCCTGGACAAAAGCTTTGAGCACCTATGTCTCACTCTAGAAGTTTTGCCAGCTGGAGAGCTGACGCTGCAGTATATACTGCACTGAAGAACCTGGAACCCCGAGCATTTCTGCTAAAGCACCGTGAAGGAATTCTCGACAGAGACGGCCAGAGAGAGGGCCAAGCTGCAGATTGAAATTGGGAAGCTGCAAGCGGAACTTGATGAGCTTGCAAAGAGCTACAAAAAGGAAGATGGGGAGTTGTCCACATCTCAGGGCCGCATCAAGGAGCTGGAAGTCCTCTTCCATCGGAGCGAAGCAGAAATCATGGTAACCCTGACAGAGAAGCACGACCTGGAGGTGGAAGTGGCCAACCTGCATGCGCAGCTGGCCAAGTCAGAAGATGATCATGCTGTGGCAAAGCAGCAGCTAGAGAAGGAGACTCTAATGTGGGTGGACCTGGAGAATCGCTGCCAGAGCCTGCAAGGAGCTTGACTTCAGGAAGAACATTTTTGAAGAGGAGGTGCGGGAGACACGGAAGCGGCACGAGCGCCAGTTGGTGTGATGGCCTGGGATTCGGACTCAGATGCTGAACCTGAGGGGTCCCAGCCTGCACAGGGTTCCCTGCCTCCAGAACCAGCTGAGCCGGGTCTAGGGCATGAGCCTAAAGGGCCCTCACCTGCGCAGGATCCTCAGGTGCAGTCATCAGCCGAGTCTGCTCTGGGCCCCAATGTGATGGAAGGCCCATTGCCTGAAGCTGCTCCACTCCCAGCCCCGTCAGGGGAAGCCGAGGCTGCCCCTAGGTCAAGTAATCCACCAGCCTCTCCTGAGCTGCGGAGGCGAAGGGCAGAGAGGCGAAGGGAACTAAGTTCTTGCAGCAGGAGTGCTCGCCTCCAGGACAGAAGGAGAGGAGAGTCACTGGAGGATCAGGGCCTCCCCATGCCTCGGGGCAGATAAAAGCTGGCCAGACCCAGACCCAAGTTGTGTGAGCAACATAGTTGCTAACGTGAACCTGCCCGTGACCTCGTGCCTGTTCCTGACCTGTACCTTGCCTTGCTTCCTGCCTTGCTCCCTGCCGGACTGACCCCTTGCTGGACTCCTGGACCTAGGACTGGACTTTGACCCTGCTTTACGGATGAACCCATAGCATGTTTTTGACCAATGGCTACCTGGCTAGACCCATGGACTGTTTCCTGATTCTGCTTTCGCCCAGCCCCTGGACTTGGTTGTCTCGCTTGGACCTACCACTGTTGACCCGGACTGTTGACCATGCCTCTGCTCGGCCCCGGGTGAGTTTCTGGTCATCCCACCAGGTATCCACTGGGCTGGGCACCCCCGGGGCCAGCACAGTTGGTGGAGGTGGATAGCAACCGCCAGCAGGAGTGCGAGTCCAGACTCTCTCAGATGCTGGAAGACCTTCGCTGGCAGCATGATGAGCAGGTCCGGCTCTACAAGCTGGAACTGGAGCAGACCTACCAGGCCAAGCTGGAGAATGCCAAACTCTGCTCCGACCAGAACGACAAAGCTGCCAGTGCTGCTCGGGAGGACAATTAATAGAAGAGCAACAAGTCACTTATAGATTAAAGACATTCGAGGAAATAATAGGATTCGATGTGGATAGGTGGCAGTACATACAGCTTTTAAGTATGTTTAATGCTGATTTTTAAAAAAGGGGGTTCTCAAAAGAAAATTCTAAATTCTAAAGTGATTCAAAATAAAAAGAAATTATCAAGAACATATAATCTGCTTTTAGATTGGGATTTAATGGATGAGGAGGTGAAGGAAACCATGATAAAATGGTCAAAGGATTTTGATTTGGTAATTTACCTTGAGCAATGGGATAAACTTTGGAAAGAAAATATTAAATTCACAGCCTCGTATAATATTAAGGAAAATTTTATTAAAATGTATTACAGATGGTACCTAACGCCAATAAAGCTTTCTAGAATATATAAATTGAAGACCAAATTGTGCTGGAAATGCAATAAAGAAGCAGGAACGATGATGCATATGTGGTGGATGTGTGAGAAAATCAGAATCTTTTGGCTAATGGTACATGATGAAGATAATGATGAAAAAATCAATAACCAAAAAGCCTGAGGCATATTTATTAGGCTTGGTCAAGCTGAAATACTGTCCAAGTCAGAAGAACCTGGCAGATGGTTTCACGAAACCTTTGAGCTTCCAAAGGCATGGGGAGTTCTGTGAAGGGTTGTGTTTGGGGTAAGTTGTGTACACTTACTGTTCCCCCAGTGGTACAGGATGAGGGGGGGGGGTGCTATGTGAACCAGAGCTTATAGGGTTAAGTGCTCTGCGGAAGTGCATCCTGTGAAACTGGGGAGTGTCTGTTCACTGTCTGTAATGCGAACTGCTGTGTTTTGGGTTTCGGTTTTACCATGAACGGAGAAGCACAATGCCGTGCCTTTCTCTGGGATGAACTGTATTGCTGCTGCAAATAATAAACGCTTCTTAGACTAGAATAAGTATGTTTTCCGTGCCTTATTCCTCCTGCATACCACACATCTGCTGCATAGCAACTCTGCGAAGGACTCTGCTTACCGGGATGCAAGACAGACAGAGGCGAAGCAGAAGGCACAAGGAATGTGTGCCGGACGCCATTTGCTCCCGGTCCTGCTAGCTATGGAGGGTCGTTATCCCCATAGCTGTATTAGGGATGGCTGTATGCTTAGCCAACTCCAGCCCTTTTGGACTACAATTCCCAAAAGTCTCAGGGTCACAATGTTGTGTGGGGGGGGGCTGATGGGAGATGTAGTCCAAAACACCTGTGGACACCAGGCTGTACATTTCTGTTTGCCTTTTAAAAGGATCGATCGCCTGCGGCCTTCTCTTGATTACATGGAATGTAATGTCTCTCCCCGTCCTCACCCAAAAGCCAGTTCAGGAAATTAATCTTAGTATACAGGCTGGTCTGCCCAGGGGTGTAAGTGCCACATCGCTTGACTGCCAGAAGACAACCGTGGTTTGGTGCTGTGCCCCCTTTCTGTATGAGGGCAACCCTGCCCTTTTGAAGCAGCAGCTCCACACGAGAGAGAGCTTTTAGCAACCCTCTTGAGCCTCAGGGCTTCGGCCTGGAATAAATAAGAATGTTATTATCTATACCCCACCTGCCTGGCTGGGTTGTCCCAGCTGCCATAACATTTCTCAGCTATAAATCGGGTTTGACTAACATTTGGGAAGCAAGAAAAGAAAAAGAAGCCTGAATCTGCCAGTGTATTTGACAAGCAACACAAAGTGTTATTGCGACAGCTCAAAACGTACTTGTGCCGATTTTTCATTTACTGTACATAGGATGGCTCTCCTGTCATTCCAGCTGTGTTTATATTAATGATTTCACATTTTCCTAACCAAAAATCGTTAGGATTTGTGTCCCACCCCTTTTTGGCAGCCCACAGGCACTTTAAATGTACCCCACACATCGAGTGGGGAACTGGCAGTCTGCCGCCCCAAAAAAATGTTGGCAGGGGGGCTGGTGGTGGAGGAGGGGGGTGGAGGACAAACTCAGCTTTAAAATGGACCGCCTTTGACTCTCAACGCCTACGGGTCCTACTGGTGGCAGAAGTGAGCTGGTGGGGGGAAGGGAGGATGGAGGGACGGAGTATATATACTATGCTATGTTTTAAAATAAAAAAATTCCTTCAGTAGCACCTTAAAGACCAACTAAGTTTTTATTTTGGTATGAGCTCATACCAAAATAAAAACTTAGTTGGTCTTTAAGGTGCTACTGAAGGAATTTTTTTATTTTACTTCGACCCAGACCAACACGGCTACCTACCTGTAACCAAACCTATGCTATGTTTTGTTTTTGTTTATATTAAAATCAATAAAAATTATTTTTTTTTAAAAAAAATGTTGATGGACTCCAGCTGCCATCAGCCAGAGCCCCTGGTCAAGGATCATGTTATGTGTAGTCCTAGCAACGTCTAGAGAACCGCAGGCTCCTCACCCCTGCTATAAATAAATATAACCGCGCCTCCCAATAAAATAAATTTTACACTATCATGAGATAAAACATATTGGCCCTGATGTAGAGGTGCAGCAGGATCCCCTCTCTTGCACCAAGCAAAAGGTGCTGTCAACACAAACCACATGTGAATCTTGTTATGGGTATTCCCTGGCAAGACCTGGGGGTGTCCCAAAGTCCAAAGAAGGATTCTGACATCCTATGTGAGCTAGGAGAAGAGCCATAGGTCCCAGATGTGCATATGTGTCTCCTGCCTATCAGCATCCATGCAAATACCCCATAGCTGACTGTAACAGGGGGGTTGGAAAGGAAAGATTCACCTCCACACACAGTTTCTCCCCACGTTGGGTTGGGTCAACTGGGTCCCATATTCTCACAAACGGAACAATTACAGTCAAGGGTTTTTTTTATGCATGACGCCAAACCTACACAACACAAACACAAGCCCTAACCCACAGCCTCGTAAACAAAGGGTTGTAGGCGGCCGAATAGTTTTGATTCAGTCTCAGTGCCCTTAGCAATGCCCTGCAGCCTGGCCAGAGAGCAGTGAACAGCAACCTGGCCAGTTCAAAAGGATCCAAGAGTCGTTTTTAACATAGAACTCAACTGGCCCAAAGCTATTCAAAGTTCCTGAAAAGTCTTTACAAAAGACAGAATTCTCAGCCACTCCTTCATTTAGGTATTTAACTAGCGTAGTCTCTCTATAGAGTTTCAGTAGTTTATGCATCTCTCCTTGGGAAACTAATATGCCTCCCAATAAATTAACATAAGACTTAGGGTGGGTGGAGAGAGAAATACCTATGAATTCTCTTTTCCCCTTCCCTAAGAACTGATTTTAATAATAATAATAATAATAATAATAATAATAATAATAATAATAATAATAATAATTTGTCTCAAGCAAGAGAAAATGCAATGCAGCATTCTGCTTTCGGAACCGAAGCAGACTTTCCTTTCACAAATTAAATCCACTACCAAGTTAGATTTCCGTTTTGTTTACGCAGAAATGGACCCCAAACCTCGTTCCCGCAAAGGTTGAAGAGCATTTTGTGTGGAATATTTTAACTCCTCTGCTAGTTATTTTGACGCCGGCCTCTTCTGGCCTAGCCTTCCTAGGTTTTTAGTCCTTCCTGCCACAGGCCTATTGGGCTTTGACACAGAAAAAGGCCTTAAATATTTAAAAATGTGTGCTGTGTCAGGTTACCATCGCCGAGATGAAAGGAGCTGCAGTTTCGAGCTTTTCGTTTCAACATTCCTCTCAGCTCCCCGCAAAGAGCAGGATCCGGTGCAGCAAGATGAAGACAGGCATCCCTATTCCTGCCCTACCTCGGGAGGCTGAGCGCTGCAATCTGCAGGGTCTGGGTCTGGATCGGGGCAGCCTGGGCTGAGATGGGTTTCAGGAGCTGCCGTAGGTACAGAAGTCTCTGCAGACGCATCACTGCTTTGATTCTGTGTGACGCCTGGTGCAAATTCATGACTATTGTTGGCTTTCTAGGAAAGAGAAAGGACCCTGTATAAAAATGTATACTTGTGGTTTCCCTGCTGCTCAGGAAAGCGCACATATTCTTTCACTGCAGGTAAGCCAGGCAGCCTTGTCAGAACAGCAGCAACGAAAAAAATCATACACGGCACAGCACATAAGCATTAAAAGCAATTAGGGGGGGAGCGCTATCATATCCAGGTAAAAACGTCGGACAGCAATATGTCAAAAAACTTACCTTACTTATTATCTTTTCCTAACTGCTCTTCCCCAAGAAGCATGCATGAAAAAAACTTGTTGTATTTTAAGGCAAAAAACATTCTCTCAAAATGTTACATATGCAATAACGCAGCACATCCCTATGGCTTGTTAACACATTTTGGTGCTCCTGTGCACAAACTTTGCTTGACATATTTTCCGTGTAATCCTTCGCATTAGCGCCACAGAGAGTTAGGGTTTGCTATTTCTGGAGCCGAGCTATGAATATTTCAGGAGACTGACTAAGCAGCAGGCCATTTTCCTACTCATGAAAAAAGTGGGGGGGGGGAGAGATTGTAACATTTTCTCAAATATTTTTAACGAGTTCGTTTCTACAATATGCAAATATAAAGCTAAAGCTAAAAGTTAACATGATCCCCCAAAATCCAAACACTAAACAAATCCCACAAACCATTATGGCATCAGGCTTGTGTATTCAGATCTCCCTGCTACCCTGTTTCTCCAAAAATAAGACGTAGCCATAAAATAAGCCGTAGCAGGATTTTTAAGCATTCAAGAAATATAAGCCATACCCCGAAAATAAGACATAGTGATAGGCGCAGCAGCAATGCCGGCCACGGCAGGAGGAGGAGGAAAAAAATTTAGACATCCCCTGAAAATAAGCCATAGTGGTGTCTTATTTTCGGAGAAACGCGGTAGCTTGGGTTGCAAACGGGCCATATTCTTTCCTAATGTGGCTGACATTGAGATCCAGTGCCGAGGGCCTTCTGGCGGTTCCCTCCTGGCGAGAAGTAAGGTTACAGGGAACCAGACAGAGAGCCGTCTTGGTCGTGGCAACCCACCCTGTGGTATGCCCTTCCAACAGATGTCAAGCAAATAAGCAGCTAGCTATCCTATTTTTAAAAGACATCTGAAGGCAGCCCTGTTTAGGGAAGTTTTTAAATATTTAATGCTGTATTGTTTTAATATTCGATTGGAAGCTGCCCAGAGCGGCTGGGGAGACTCAGCCAGATGGGCAGGGTACAAATATCAATTTTATAAGCTGAGATGCTTATTCCCGGGTGCTTTAGATAGTAGTGGAACAGATTATTGTGCAAAAGTATCAAAGAGCTATCATTAGTGCCAACCTCTGAAGGGACACATTTAATCTCATTTTTAAGACAGCTGCTCAAGCGCCTGCTTTACGAGGCAGAGACTGCTCTTGATGGCAAAACTCATAATTTTGTCATTAGCCGATTAAGCTGCTTGTGAAGATCTTAGTGGAAGTAAAGGGAAATGTTGCTTGAGTGTAAGAGCACATTAAAGAAGTACAGTTAGTACAGCATACTTTCAGGCAAACACACACCAGGTTTTTCAAAAGTTTGTATTCAACAGTGTTAATAGGCTCCCCCACTGCCTTACAACAATGTGAATGTTTTCCTTCTTTTGTTGCTGAAGCACGCCTGCAAATTACCGTACTAGTGGAATTTAGTAATTTTAGACTCTGGCTTTGCAGAGTGAGGGGAGCTCTATAGATAGCAATGTCTATTTGCTTATTTCAAAATGCAATGGCCAGCCCTGTTGTGTTTGGGGGGCCCTTATGCTTGGGGGGCCCCCCAGGACTTTTGCTCCAAATTTTGGCCCCATGAATCACTGCTGCAACTCACATAGGAGGCTGGCTACACCTTGGTCCAAAGTGGGGCAATGAACACTGTCAACAATCCAGTTAATTTATCACAAATATGTACCTGATTAATCAGGAGATTCTTATTAGTTTTTTGGGGGTATTCTTTTTTAAAAGGCAAGTTTTTAAAAAGTGATAGGTGCTATCTTATTAAGAAGCAACCTCTCCAATGTTGAGAAGGGAGCATGCCTTTTCTAGGGTGGTGATGGCCATGCACATCAATTAAAACAAATACAGGCATACCTTGATTCTCGAACACCTTGGTACTCGTCCGTTTTGGCTCCTGAATGCCACAAACCCAAGAGTGTGCGTTTCAGTTTGCAAACGTTTTTTGGAAGCTGAATATCCAAGGCGGCTTCTGATTGAGTGCAGGAAGCTCCTGCAGCCAATCAGAAGCCGCTCCTTGGTTTTCAAATGTTTTCGGAAGTCAAAGGGACTTCCGGAACAGATTCCATTCGAGAACCAAGGTACGACTGTAATGCTATTTTCTTTGGATTCTTTTTCCTTGCACACAAATGCATTTTAAGATTCAGTGAATTAAACATCATACATATATAGAGAGAGAGCCCTTATTTAAAGAGAACCCCGTGTGTGTGTGTGTGTGTGTGTGACAGAACCTTCTTCCCAAAATCCAGGTACTTATAAGACTGACTTTGTTTCCAGCCTTGCTCTGCATCGGATTGCCGCAAATATTTGGTGCTTAGAGGCTACATATAGCTGTTGTGGCTAATTTCTACTGATTATCTGCCCTTTCAAAAAAACAAAAAAACCACACACCAAAAAACCCACCCTTGTAAGATAAACACATTATCTCCTCTTGTGGTAAAGCATTCCGTAGATTAAGTCTGTGGGTGCATGAAGCAGAACTCTCTCTAGTCAGTATTCAAGCAACAGCTAATACCAGTATGTTTTGTTGAATAATCGCAATCGGAAAAGCTTCCATGTTGCATATGGAGACAACCCGCGAAGTTTGAGGGCTCAAGCCCCCAGATGCAACCTTCTGGGGCTTATATTGTTTACCTCAAAGAAGATAAAAGCACTGCAAGCCCCATAATTCTTCTCCAGAACCCAGCGTACGCCACTCCCAGACTGCTCCTAAACTGACAGATCTGCGTGGTTGAGATACCCCCACTGCTATTTCTTTTGGAATGCAAAGCTTAACAGCTAGGAATTCAGGGAGGCTTGCAAGAGACCTTCTCCTGTCAAAACAGGAGAATAGGCTAGGAAATGAGTTGAGCTGTTTCCCGCTTTTCGCAGGAGGTTGCCCACCTCTAACCGCGCAGAAGCCTTATTTGCAACCCATTTCTCTGCTGTCAGTTTGATTGCACGAACTAAGAAAGGGATGCCAGGCTCTAATGATCACGTCCGCCCCGAGAACATTTCCTTGGTACTCTAAAAACCTTCAGCAATGAGTCATATCCGCTCTCTCCTCCTAAAAACACCTTTTAGGCAGCAAAGCGCGGGTTACCTGCAGAGGCTGGTTCTCGAGCACCTGGTTGCTTTTGGAGAGCTGGACCATTTCCTTGATCTGATAGAGAGCATAGGCGAGAGTGACCCACGGGGAAGAGCTGACACTCCAGGCAGGCTTGTTGACGTCTTCTTGCTCTTCCTGGTGCTTTGTTTTCTTGGGAGGAAGCTTGGGCTCTGGGCGAGGCATGATATCTTCCGTCTGCTGCTGTACCAGGTCAATGGTAGCTATGGGCACGGGACTGGAAGGCACTGGGATCCGTTCGGCCAGCATGGTTTTTTCTGTAGTTCGAAATAACCATTTGAAAGGTCAGTATTTGTTGCCCTGCAGCAGGGGTCGGCAAGGTTTGCCTCGCCTGGGCCGGTTCACTCCAGCCGAGATTCCTCCGTGGGCCGGATCGCGCACGTGATTTCTGGAATCTGCGTAGATGCGATTTCCGGTGTCTGCACATGCACAGACGCGGTTTCTGGCGCCACAGAAGCAATTCCCCACATTGCGCGCAGGGACTTGCCAAGTGGGTGGCTCGGTTCAGGAGCAGCTCGTGGGCCGATTAAACGACCCCCGTGGGCCACTTGTGGCCCATGGGCCTTAGGTTGCCGACCCCTGCCATACAGGCTGGATAAAAATCAATGATAAAATAAGTAAAAAATTTGATTTTTGTTTTAATTTAAATCGGATTTTTAAAATAAGATGCTTTTGGAGCAAAAATCTTTCTAAAGGTAAGTTTTCTATTTAAAATTAAAAAATTCCTTCAGTAGCACCTTAAAGACCAACTAAGTTTATATTTTGGTATGAGCTTTCGTGTGCATGCACACTTCTTCAGATACACGTGTATCTGAAGAAGTGTGCATGCACACGAAAGCTCATACCAAAATATAAACTTAGTTGGTCTTTAAGGTGCTACTGAAGGAATTTTTTTATTTTGCTTCGACTCAGACTGTAGCAGGGGCCCAAAGGGCCCCAATTAAGGTGATAATGTAATTCCCTATAAATCCTGGAATATGCTTATAATAGTGAATTATGGTAACTTGTTGCTTTAAAGAAACTGATGATTCAGCAAGAAGCCGTCCCTACTGGGATAGAAGGTCAGCTAATACGTAAATCACAAAGAAGCAATTCATAAGCTAGAACACAAATTGTTATATAGTACACGTAACACAGGTTCCCAACACGCATACTATCTCACAATGTAACATCTTATTGAGAATCAGAGGCCTAGCTAGCAATCCTTGGCCTAGTTAGCAATGCTTATTGCGCATGCGTATTAGATTAGGTAATGACATACGTATTAAATATGAAATGAGATGATGATGAATATTAAAATATTAAATGATGTAATGCTTTATGTGATTGGTTAAATCAAAATCCTTTGTCTGAAATGTTATAAATTCCTGCCCGACCTTTGGGCGGGGTTCCAGTATTCCGAAAAGATTCGACTGGAACCTTATTGCTTTGCAATAAACATAATGGACTCCTAACTCCTCTTGTCTCTGAGTTTTATTGGCTAACTCAGAAGATAAGCCATTTTTTGGCTTACAACAAGACCAACACGGCTACCTACTTTTTCTATTTAAGTTACATTACAGTCCAAAGGCTATTAATCAGGAAATAAGGATTTCTTTGAAGTTTGTGCTAAAACCCAGTCTTAAGGGTTGTTTTTTTTTTTAAAAAAAAAAGTTTAATTGCATCAGTTTCCAAACATGGATATATATGCTATAACGTTATTGTTTTAGTTAAATAAATTGTTTAAATTGTTATTAAGGAAATAATTATTTTTCTCCTTCCAATAAAGTACAGAAGAAAAGTTGTCCAAATATAAACAGTTAACTTAATAAACCTCACAATAATTTCATAATGATCGGTCTATGTATTTATAATAGTATAACCAAATCAGTAATTTATGATATAACTGC
Source organism: Zootoca vivipara (assembly GCF_965207765.1). Classification (NCBI taxonomy): domain Eukaryota; kingdom Metazoa; phylum Chordata; class Lepidosauria; order Squamata; family Lacertidae; genus Zootoca; species Zootoca vivipara. The sequence continues at coordinate 15,605,439 of NC_142582.1, forward strand.
AAAAACGACTCTGAAAATTTATTATTCCAAAAATAAAACCTTCATCTGGTTGTAAATATTAAGATTACACTAGCAAGAATGAATCTTTCTGTAAAAAAATATGATTTAAATCAAGTCTTACTGATTAGTGATTTAAATCGTCATTTAAACCAAATCCACCCTGTTATACAAAATTTACTTCTGAGCAATCAAGGCCACTTTTCAGAATCCCCAAAACCTCAAGCCCTGAATGGAAAAAATAATAGAATCCACTGTTCTATGATTCTTGTTCTATGATTCTAGTGTAACCCCCTGTTATTGTCGGGGACTGGGAAGAAGAGGAATGGTGGAGACCGCCTCCCCATCCTGACCCTTCCAGGGAGGAGGAAAAGGAAGACAGTTTTACAACAGGGGGCTGAGGAAGGTCACAGAGGCAGATGAGGGGAAAAGTGGGAAATAATGGGAGAGGAGGAAGCACCAGGGGGGTAACCAGCTGACGGACACAGTGTAGATTACAGTTGTAGTAGTCCAAAACACCACAATGGCTTCCCTGGGTCCACTTGCTGCTAAGAATAACTCAGAGAGCTAGTTTTTTTTTACTGCAGCCCAGCTTATCAAGAATCAGCTCATGCTTTAAAATGAATTATACGTAAGGCTTAGCTGCCACGTATCCCGTTTTTCGCAGGAAACCCCTGGATTTTAATCCGTTTCCTGCTGTTCTCCCGAATGGAGAAAAATCCTAGAAATCGCCTGGATTTCCTACCTGCCAGGGAGCCTCCTTTTTGGGTGCTGCTCTGCCCATGTGTGGGCACCGGAAATAGGGCAGAGAGGCACCGGAAGTCCCTTCTACGCATGCCCGGCGGCCATCTTGGTGGTGGCCGCATGACGGTGGCCGTCACCAAGATGGCCGCCACCACGCGGCCACCACCAAGATGGCCGCCGGGCATGCGTAGAAGCGACTTCCGGTGCCGCTCTGCCCTATTTCTGGTGCCCACACATGGTCAGAGCGGTCCCGGAAGTTGCTTCTACGCAACTTCTGGTGCCGCGCCGCTGCTGATCCCGCATTTTTCAGCGGGAGACTTGGCAGGTATGACGTAAGGTAACAAGACAAATTCAACTATGGGGGCAGTGCTTATCCTTAGCAAGCTCTTTCGCTCCTGGACCCCCAGTCCCAGAGACATTTTTAAAAAAATCTCCAAGTGCTCCTGTCTTTCCCTTGTCTCTGGATCAGTTTGTCTTGTAGATAGAGGACCCGGCATTTTTGCTTATTAAGGATGTCTTCTACTGAAAAAGCCCCTGTGTGCCCAGCGTGGAAAGTTCTGCTTTAAACAGAAGAAAACACGAGGTCAATTAAAAGTAAGCCCAGCCCTATAGCATTAAGGTTATGACTCGAGTCAAATGATCAATGAGACTAAATGGGCACGAGAGGAAGAGAGTGCAAAGCAGATGAGGAGATCACCCCAAGAGGCAGAGGAAAATGCTGTTTGGTTGGATGCCTATACCTACCTTCTTTCTCATCAGGAACTGCCACCCACTGGATCAAAGCAAAAAGCAATAGGATCACAAGACAGGCCATTCCTATCCCTCTGAATGTCGAAGCAGCTCCTGTGGAGAGAAACAGGGAAGAGTGAGACCCAATTCAATCATGCAAAGAGTGATTTCTAGCCAGACTTGTAATGAACTAGATGGACCAAAGGTCTGGCTCAAAAGTAAGGTATATATATAAATTTGTCTTCTTATGCACCTCTGAGTAGACATACACAGGATTGCACTTTTAATGTGCTCTACTCTAAGTCAGTTAGACCACAACCTCTGGATGAAAACATTAGGAGAGAAATCGTAGAAGCATTTAAAACACCATGGCTTGAATTTAGAGTGGAACCACGGTGTGTCTAAGGATGCGGGTGGCGCTGTGGTCTAAACCACTGAGCCTCTTGGGCTTGCCGATCAGAAGGTCGGCGGTTCAAATCCCCGTAATGGGGTGAGCTCCTGTTGCTCTGCCCCAGCTCCTGCCAAACTAGCAGATCAAAAGCGTACCAGTGCAGGGAGATAAATAGGTATCGCTGTGGCGGGAAGGTAAACGGCGTTTCTATGTGCTCTGGCTTCCATTGCGCCAGAAGCGGTTTAGTCATGCTGGCCACATGACCCAGAAAAGCTGTCTGCAGACAAAAGGCCTGAAAGCGGATGAGAGCCGCACCCCATAGTCAATTTCGACTGGACTTAACCATCCAGGGGTCCTTTCCCTTTCCCTTTGGCATGGCTAACTTAAAGTGAATAAAACCTGCGCACAATGCTCAAAGCATTGAATTTATGCTAACAACTGGCGGGCAGGCTTCCTCCTCTGACCATGCATGCATGATTAAAGTCTCTAAATTATTGCATGAAACCCGAAGAGTACTCGGCAAGGGAAAGATGGAGAGTTGGGGGTTGATGTTTAGAACCTTTGATGCGTGCCCAAATTGGGTTCGCCACACCTGTGTGTATCGGGACTTGCAAGTATTTCAAAAGTATGGGATCATCTCCCGTTCTGTTCTTCATTTGTATACAACTGTTAAGGCCTTCTTGGTGGTGGTGCCTGCCCTGTGGAACACCCTCCCATCAGATGTCAAGGAAATAAACAACTACAGTGGTACGTTCACCTCCGGTTATGTATCCTTTGGAATACGTACGCAGCAAACCCGGAAGTATTTTTCCGGGTTTCGCAATGCACATGCGCAGAAGCTGCATCTCCGATTGCAAATTCCTTCGGGATCCGACCGGAGCTCCGGAACGGATCCCGTGTGCAACCGGAAGTACCACTGTATCTGACTTTTGGAAGACATCTGAAGGCAGCCCTGTTTAGGGAAGTTTTTAATGTTCGATCGCTTTATTATTATTAATATTCTGTTGGGAGCCGCCCAGAGTGGCTGGGGTATAATTAATAAAATAATAATAATAATAATAATAATAATAATAATACGTTTTGAAGATGACAGGTAAAAGAAATGCCTTAAAGATACAGGTACTTCTAATTTGGTGTGTCAAGTACCCACACAATTTCATACATAACCCAACCCTCCCCCAAAAGAAAACACAAGCATGATATCAACATATGGCTAACATAACTAAAGTATAGGGAAGGGAATGCCTGGGAAACATTTAATAAAGCAGCACCCAAAATGCATGAAAGGAGAGTAAATTGCTAATGGAACTATCCAACATGTTTCTCTTACCGAAATAGTTGACCAGCACTCCTCCAACCATTGCTCCGCACCCTCTGCCCAGGCCAAGGTGGAGACCCTGCAGAATACCCTGAGCGGAAGTTCTTAATTCGGGAGGAACAGCAGCACTCAGGTAGGAAATGCAAGCTGCCCAGATGGCTGCATGGGTCACACCTGCAGAAAAGGAAGATGTTTGGGAATTCAGTGCCTTGTGCTCCTGGAAAATGTTGTTTTTCTTCCTCTTCTTCAGCCAGATTCAGGTTGTCTTGGATGACATGGATTTTAGGCTGGGCTTCAAGGACAGAAGTTGCTTGCAAAATAAAAAAATTCCTTCAGTAGCACCTTAAAGACCAACTAAGTTTATATTTTGGTATGAGCTTTCGTGTGCATGCACACTTCTTCAGATACACTAGAAACAGAAGTGTCAGACCCTATATATATACAGAGGGTGGTGGGGGTGGGTGGGAATGGGAGATGGGTTGATGGGAGTGGTAAACCTGTAGATGGGTGTTAATGGCTGCTGATGGCTGCAATTAGTCCTGGGCTGAGGTGCTAAAGAAAGCTTGATCATGCATAATGAGATAAGAATCCGATATCTGAGTTGCTTGGTTACTCTACTGGTCTGCAGAAGATCGTGCTGGCAGATGACCTACAGCAGTTATGCTATGGACTTCCCCACAGAGGTCCATTTTATCGCCGATTCTACTCAACTTCCACATGAAACTGTCATGAGTCTGGGGGTGTGAGGTGAGGCATCATTAGGATGCAGGGGGCCCCAACTCTATACTGTATCTCTCTTTTATCAAATCAGGAGAGACAGGGGCTGTTTTGAAACAGTGCTTGGGAACAGAAGGACTGGACTGGTACGGTTAATGGGAGGTTCATCCGCCTACTTAGGCGGCAGCCTTCAAACTGTTATGGATGGGGTTGACACAGTCCTCCCAAAGAGGGGTGGTTAACCTTTGTTTTGTACTGAGGGCCACAATGACCATGGTGCCCCCCTCGGGGGGGGGGGGTTGTCACATGGCAAAGTGTGTGTTGCCAAAGTATAGAAGTGGCCATGGTAAGAATCGTAGTCCTCAATGCTGCCATCCAAAAAACACATTTTCTACCAACTGTTCTACACTATTTTAATTGTTTGAATCATCTGTTATTAAATCCAGCAAATAAATAAATAATACAAATTTCCAAACGGTGTGTTTTTTGGGAGGGGCTGCTTTCTCCTTGTTGCAAGGAAAAGCTACCTTTAATCGTTTTCTCCTTTTTTAAAAAACCAATTTTAGAAAAGGAACTATTTCCTATTTTCGAAACTGCAGGATCAGAAAGGCTAAACAACAACAACAACCCACAATTCGGTTCCAATCTCATCAATATTGTAAAAGAGCCGCGTGTAATCGGTGTGTACAGTAATTTCAAATCAGCACTGCCAAGCTTCAGCTGCCTGCGATTCTCGTTGCTAGAAGGGGGGGGGGAACCAGCTATTATTACATTCTGAAATGCATTAGATGCAAACTAGAGTTATCAGGGTTTCTAATTCATTGATTCTGAGAGTCAGGTCAAAGGCTGCCAAGGCATGTCTGCTGCTGCCTGCAAGGTGACACACCTTTGATCTCAACTCTACTAGTTAACATTGTACACACACACACACACACACACACACACACACCAAAAATCTGCAATTACAGCTCTCCCATTAAAGTTTACTGCCTCGTTTTGCATCACCTGTGCTTTTAAGTTTACACATCGGGCTGAGCAGTTGCGCTTAACGTGGCATAGGCTGCTTTCACACAACTTGAGTTTATTGAGAGCGCCTACAGTTTCTCTTCTGCATTCCAACCTTCATTTAACAAAATGTCAAACATGTTAATGTCATGATGACAAAGCATGCTGCTGCTGCTTTGAACCAGATATATTCAAGGAACGCCATTCATTGGGCGAAAACCTGTTCCGACTAATCATGTCTTTACAAGCTGTCTTTACTTAACTGTCAGGTGACACTGCCTTCTCCACCCTTGGCGCTGGCAAAGGTCCCAGGTAAATATCTACTTTGGCCGTTAACTATCTGTGGCCTTTTAGAAGCAGGTGGGATGCATTTAATGCATTTTTTCTTTCCTCTTGGTTTTAAAAAGGGGGCTTACCGTCCATTTGTATGGTTCTAGTTACAGGTAGGTAGCCGTGTTGGTCTGAGACGAAACAAAATAAAAAAATTCCTTCAGTAGCACCTTAAAGACCAACTAAGTTTTTATTTTGGTATGAGCTTTCGTGTGCATGCACACTTCTTAAGATATCTGATGAAGTGTGCATGCACACGAAAGCTCATACCAAAATTAAAACTTACCGGTAGTTGGTCTTTAAGGTGCTACTGAAGGAATTTTTTTATTTCATTTGTATGGTTGTTATATTGCTTTGGATTGCCAAGGGCAATATAAAGCGAGGGACAAATTTAAATAAAAACAAAATAAAAAATACTTCTGTGTCACAGATCCTGAGAGACTTGCATTGGGTCCCAGTACGTTTCCGAGCGCAATTCAAAGTGTTGGTGCTGACCTTTGTATGAGGTACGTTTTTTCAATGTAGTCGAAGCAAAATTCCAAGGATGGTTGATACTTGACCAATAAATTATTCTATTCTACTCTACTCTACTCTACTCTACTCTACTCTACTCTACTCTACTCTACTCTATTCTATTCTTTAAAGCCCTAAATGGCCTTGGTCCTGTATACCTGAAGAAGGATTGCGCAGAGGTGTCAGACTTTTTTGGGGGGGGATTGCCCAAGGTTCTTCAGCTTGGGGGGTGTGCTCAGAAAATCACTAACCCTAAAGACAAGAGCTCAGAATCGCTCGCGTTACAGAAGCAGACAAGCGTCTGCCCGTTCACAAACAAAAGCCAGAAACTGAACACCCAATTGCCGCAGCGGCAGACAAATCTTTGATGCAGTCTTTGATGCAGCAACCAAATTACACAGTCTTTGATGCAGCAACCAATCACCCACCAAATCGCCGCTTACAAGCTGCAGCTCGCGGCTGCAACCAATCACCCGGACCCCCAGTGCACTGCCCATGTATAAGACTAGCCCCATTTTTAAACACTATTTTGGAGTACAAAAAAAACACACCCTCATCTAATACATGGAAAACTACAGTATTTTTTCCCCAGCCTAGCCTATTGCAGTCTGCTTTGACCAGCAACATTTCTCCTGGGTCCCTGGCAAATGTGCCCCCCCCCCCCCGGAATCCTTGAAAAGTGGCGATAACAGGGACTGGACCTGAATGCCACTGAGCTGCAAGACTACTCCTCCCCTGAAATCATTTGAAAAGGCCCTGCATAAAGTGCTCCAGTCCTCATAGCTGCTTCTCAAGGGCATCTGGAAATTGTATAGATGGCATCATTTGGATCTTGCGCGTATTAAATTACATTTCATTATCTGATTGCTTCTGCCTGAACAGAATGTACCTAAGAAACGAAAGGGAGGCAGCAGTGAAGGGAAGCGGCTGGCTCTCGGACACCAACTGATTTCATAAGGAGCCCAAACGGCACGCTCTGTTGGCATAAATAAAGGGCAGCAACTCAAAGGAGAACTGCTTAGGGGTTTTAAAAACGAATCTGGAGCCATATGCATCTCCTGGATATTATTGTCACTACCACTTGAAAAGAAGTAGTCTCATATCCAAGAGAAATGTTCGTATCAAGTTCAGGAGAAAATTATTTCTATTTACAAGGCCAACATCCTTAGCTGAAGGCTCTCTCTCTCTCTCTCTCTCTCTCTCTGTGTGTGTGTGTGCGTGTGTGTGTAAGACAAAGGCATCTTCTGCCACAAGGGATTCAAGAAGGAAGGACACATTACAAGGGAAAATATACTCATGTGTGTGGGCCCCCGAAACATAACCCCCATGTTATGGGGGGGGGCAAGCGCCTGCATTGAAAAATCAGGGCACATATTAAGGGCGCGTCCAGACTGTTGCCATTTTCAGGTGAGATTCTATCACATCCTGGCAAATTCAGGTTGCACAATTAAAGCTGATTTAATGCTCTCAATCAACAAACCTGCTACTCCTCCCAAACAGAAGTAAGGCATGCCATGTAACATCAGTTGCCCTGGGAGTGGGATTCCAGGGGAAGGGGAGGGGGAAAATAAGCTGAGATAGCAGGGGAAGAGAGGAAAATAAGCTGGGATTCCAGGGGAAGAGGGGTGGGAATGAGACAACCACAGGCACCTGCTCCTTCAAGGTGGTCCTCTTCCCCTCCCTCCTCCCACCGCCAACTGGGCCATCTCCCACCAAGTAAAGGTAAAGGGACCCCTGACCATTAGGTCCAGTCATGACCGACTCGGGGGTTGCGCGCTCATCTCGCATTATTGGCCGAGGGAGCCAGCATATAGCTTCCAGGTCATGGGGCCAGCATGACAAAGCCACTTCTGGCGAACAAGAGCGGCACACGGAAACGCCGTTTACCTTCCCGCTGTAGTGGTACCTATTTATCTACTTGCACTTTGACGTGCTTTCGAACTGCTAGGTTGGCAGGAGCTGGGACCAAGCAACGGGAGCTCACCCCGTCACAGGGATTTGAACCGCCGACCTTCTGATCAGCAAGCCCTAGGCTCAGTGGTTTAACGCACAGCGCCACCTGGGTCCCTCTCCCACCAAGTGCAATGTCAAAAAGATGCCAGGAGATGGAGGGAAGGAGGGGAAGACAATGCCTGGCACCTGCTTCAGTGTGTTTCCTCAGATTATCTGAATGATCAGCTTGCTCTGTGCAGGGGTGACCTGCCCAGAAGGTTTCTTGGTCCCAAATTGTTTAGGTCTTTGAATGTCAGCAGCCGTACCTCGAACTTGGCTTGGCATGCCAGTGCAGATCTGTCAGCTGTGTGCATAAAGTTAGGCACTATTAGCTTCGTTTTACAATAGCTGCAGCTTCCAAATCAGGTGCAAAGGTAGTCCTACATGTAGCTCGTTACTTGGGAGGTGACCAATGCATGGACCACCATGGCAAGGTTAGCTGCCACACAGACAAAAGTTGGAAAACGGGGGTCCTGAGCGACTGAGATCCACTTCTATTCTGGTTTTGTACACTCCAGCGTTCTCAATGCACAGTAGATAATAAATCTTGAAATAAAGAAAACAGTGACATTGATTTAGGCAGTTTTCCCCAACCTTGGGTCTCCAGCTTTGGGTTGGTTTTTTTTGGACTACAACTCCCATCACCCCAAATCAGCAGCACCAGTGGTCAGGGATGGATGGGAACTGTAGTGTGAGAACAACTGAAGATCCTAGTTTGGGAAACGCTGATATAGTCCCAAAACAGCTGGAGGGCCAAGTTTGGCCATCACTGGTCTAAGCGCAAGCCAAGATCTCATGGTTGGAGAGGAGACCTGGAAAGTGCAGTACCGTCTAGAAACTCAGAACCAAAAGTGGCGGAGTGGGGGGAGCAGCAGCAGGAGTCAAATAAAGGGTTCCTGTAGCCAAAAAGGGATGTGTGTGTATGTATGTGTATATGCACACACACACCCAAGGCCAAGTTCCTGCAACCTACCCCATATTTTTCTTCTTGAGTCAAACACTCTTCCGTTCTGGCCCTCGCTCCCTTAACTACAGTCGTACCTCGGGTTACGAACACCTCGGCTTGCGAACAGTTCGGGTTACAAACTGCGCACCCCCGGAAGTGTTTTCACCGCGCGTGCACAGAAGCGCCGTGCGCTGTCTGCGCATGCGCAAAATGGCGCTTTGCGCAGCGTTCGGGTTACGAACTGCGATCCGGAACAGATCGCGTTCGTAACCCGAGGTATTACTGTACAGTGGTACCTTGGTTCTCAAACTTAATTCAATCCGGAAGTCCGTTCTGAAACCAAAGCGTTCCAAAACCAAGGCACGCTTTCCCATTGAAAGTAATGCAAAATGGATGAATCCGTTCCAGACTTTTAAAAACAACCCCTAAAATAGCAATTTAACATGAATTTTACTATCTAATGCAGGCATCCCCAAACTGCGGTCCTCCAGGTGTTTTGGCCTACAACTCCCATGATCCCTAGCTAACAGGACCAGTGGTCAGGGATGATGGGAATTGTAGTCCAAAACATCTGGAGGGCTAGATGGGCCGAAGTTTGGGGATGCCTGATCTAACGAGACCATTGATCCATAAAATGAAAGTAATAAATAATGTACTACAGTCACACAATCAATCAATCTATCTATCAATCAATCAGTAGTTGAACTGGGTTCCACACAGTCACAAAAACAAAACGAGCTGCGAAAACAAAAATGGAAAATTAATAGGAAAAACAGACAGACCTCAGCTAAACACTCAAAACAGAAGTGTGGCACTCAAATCGGAAGCGTAACACTCAAAATGAGGCATGTTCAGCTTCCGAAAAAGTTCGCAAACCGGAACACTTCCAGGTTTGCAGGGTTCCAAGTTGTTTGAGTACCATGGCATTTGAGAACCAAGGTACCACTGTTTTTCTTGTCTAGGTTGGTTTCAGTGTTCATGATGACACGGTTGCAATTCAAACGAAAAGATGGATTAAAGGAATTTGTACGAATGAGCACTGATTATTCTGAGCACTGAGTTTTGGGATTGAATGTCTGAGTGCGATTTTTGGGATTCGCAACGAGTTTTGGGATTCGCAGCACGTGAGTGCAAATCTAACAAGGTTATGTTTATAAAACGTCAAACAGCAACTCATGTGTGAAAAGCACCATTAGACAGTCTTCCCCAACCTGGTGTCCTCTAGATGTTTTTGGGCTAGGCCTCCACATCCTCACTGACCCCAGGTTGAGGAAGTGCTGGCAAAATATCTTCAAAGCACAAGCCTTTTTGCATCCCTTTGCATACAATCTGTCCAATTATTTTCCACGCCAGTCATTTCTTTCCAGACTTCATTGACCTTCATCCTGATTCACAAAACGCCACTGATAACTGGGGAACACTGAAGAGAACCGGTTATTCCGGAACGTTTACCCGGGTGCGTTTTATTTTTTTAAGATCTGATGCTAAAAAGCAATGGCCTCCTTTCTGTTGCACAATGTGAGAAAATCAGCAAGTTTCAGGGATTTGAATGCCTTATAGACAGGAATAGGCTGAAGTCTGCCAGCAACAAAGGGTTATTGGCAGAAGGCACAAGCTTCCGTTTGAGCTCCTGTCCCCTTTGTTTGGTTATCAAGGTGTGTTCTGCCATTTCACTGTTTGCTTAGGTGAAAAGCCACAGAATTAGAGGTCAACTGAAGAAACCACCTCCAGATATTAAACTTGCACAGAGCTTTAAAAAAAGCATCCCTTGGGTTATTTACTGATAGGTACAAGAACATAGAAAAGGGACCCAGGTGGTGCTGTGGTTAAACCACTGAGCCTAGGGCTTGCTGATCAGAAGGTCGGCGGTTCGAATCCCTGTGACGGGGCAAGCTCCCGTTGCTTGGTCCCAGCTCCTGCCAACCTAGCAGTTCGAAAGCACGTCAAAATGCAAGTAGATAAATAGGAACCGCTACAGCGGGAAGGTAAACGGCGTTTCCATGTGCTGCTCTGGTTTGCCAGAAGTGGCTTTGTCATGCTGGCCACATGACCTGGAAGCTACACGCCGGCTCCCTCGGCCAATAATGCGAGATGAGCGCCGCAACCGCAGAGTCGGTCACGACTGGACCTAATGGGCAGGGGTCCCTTTACCTTACAAGAACATAGACGGACTTTTAGTTCATGCAACCCAGGATCAGAAGTCCACCACCGTCTTACCTTGAAGAACTTCCATAGGCAAAACTGTCCAAGCATTTTCCAGGTAGGAGATGTAAATATAACGAGCTGTGTTACAAGCAAGGCCGATATACAGGACTCTAAAGGTAGGAAAGAAAGAAAATGACACGGGCTAGTTTAATGTTTGCCATGTCTTGCACATACTAACTAAACGAACAAACGAACAGTTACTAGGCTGGCTTAGAACTATTTTACTGGCAGTTTTATACAAGGTAGAAGTTTAAATAAATGAATGTACTTGAGTTCTAATTTCCAGCTACTGCTCTATAACAGTTCTTCCCAGATAGCTCCTTTTCTGAGTTATTCGTTCATTGTGCTTCCTTGCATTAATATGGACCTGGCCATTTTCAAGTTAGGAAAAAATAGGGGGCAGGCAAACTTCAACGTTAGTGCTGTCTCCTGCCCCCACCTCCAAGACTCTTGTAAAAAAAGAGGCTGCGGTGCTTCATGTACCGAACTGGAGGAAGGAAACCAGGTATCAACTTAACCATTATGCAAGGGGAGATGCGTAGTTCTATACTGGGGAGGGGGAGGAGTGTACAGTCTGCAAGGACTGAAATAAAGTAAAATGAAGCATGAGTGTCAAGAATTGTTGCAGGAAGGGAAGGTACCTTTCCTAGACTTCCCATCGTTTGTTTCTAAACTTGCGCCATGAAAGGCTCCTCCCACAAACTAAAATGAAGATTATAACTTTCAAAAAGTATTTAGAGCCCAGTATGGCACAATGTTCAAGCGGAAAGACTGGGATCTGGGAGAGCAGGGTTCAAATTCTTACTCTGCCATGAAGCTCAATCTGTGACCTTTGGTCAGTCAGTGTCTGTCAGCCTAACCTACCTCACAGGTAGGTTGTTGTGAAGGTAATATGAAGATTGGGGAGAGGCATGTACCTCCTCTGAGGAAAGGTGGGCTTTGATATATAATAAATAAAAAGTTAGAAGGCAAGTATTGGCACTGAAAGGGGAGTTGCGAATACCTGGATCACCTGACAGAAGAAAAACAACAGCTAATGTGAAAATCTTTAATAACAATTTTAAAAACACAACAACTTTTAGCCATTACGTGCTGACAGCTGGTTGGCATGGAGAAATTGTATTATATGAATAGGACACAAATTATCCAGTGAAAAAGTACAATTAAGCATAACCAGTTATGCAGGGTTTTTAAAAAATGTTTTGTTTAAAAAACGTTTCATAAAATGTATTTGGGAGGTGGCAGAATGAAATATTTTAAAACCGTTTCCAGTCTTTAGAGACACTGTTTATGGCATTCACATGCTATTTACACAGCTCTGGTAGTCTCTAAGTTTATAGCATCTTAAGTGTCTAGTATAAACAACAGACTAGGAAGCATATCCCATATCCAACCAGTTACTCAAGAATGGACTCTTATTTGCTTGTACTCTTTGTTAACAAAGCCTTCCGAAGAAGACAATAAAACACTTAGCAAAATTCCTGGCTAAACAAGGTGAATAAAATAATAATTTTATCAACTGAAATTAATTATTTTCACACATTTCATAATGTCTCTTCATTAAAAAAACAAGACTTATGAAGTTAATACTGGAATACTCCAGAATACTCAGACAGCAGCCACTGATAATCACAAGAGCTATGAATAACTGCCCTGAGACCTCTGGGTATAGGGTGGTATATTATTAATTATTAATAATAATAATGGGTCAAGTCACTTTTAGATGTATGCATGCTGAACATCACTGCCAAGACTACCTCCCCTTTTTGTATACATTGGCCCACTGTGTGCAAGAGAGCTTTCAATCATTTTTTAAAAGCACAAAGTTTTCTTTGGTGATATGTAGTTCAAATATTGTGAGAAACAGAGGATGAATTATCGGCATTCACTTTTGCCCCACCCCCAGTGTCATTTCTGATTTGTGTGCATCCCATAATACCCTTGCTTACTCAGCTCTTTTCTATCTGCAGAATTCGAAGGGAAGTCCATCCGAAGAAATAATTTATACACACAAAGGAGAACAAAGCAGTCAGTCAGATATTACTCTGTGCAATGCTATTCTTCCAGAAAAAGGAGTGCTGGAACTCACGCCTCCCTTGTTCTCTTATACAGTGGTACCTTGGTTCCCAAACGGCTTAGTTGTCAGACAAATCGGCTCCCGAACGCCCCAAACCCAGAAGCAAGTGTGAATGTTTTTCGGAAGCCAAAGCTCCTGCAGCCAATTGGAAGCTGCACCTTGGTTTTTAAACGGTTCTGGGAGTCAAACGGAGCCCCTGAATGGATTAAGTTTGAGAACCAAGGTACCACTGTAATGCCATTGGTGCCCACCTGAGAGGTGCCAGAACTGAGTTCCGGCTGGAGGGGAAAAAAGCCTGTATTCCCAAAGAAAGAAGTGGCTATTCATTGTTGTCCCTTGCCTCTTTGAGAATCTTCAGAACTAAAGATTCACATTCCATTTCCTGCAGACCCAATTCATTAGCCGTATCGCACGGCTACCTTCTTGGCGAGTGATCCTCTCCTATGTCATAAATAACACTACCCCCACCGATACTGTCAAGTGTGACACATGTGTGCATCCTTATTTTTTTTAGATTTTAGGCAAAATATATTGAGCTGTCTTTGTGTGTAAAGGGCATTATTATACCCGCACAACTCGTATTTCTGTTACTTTTCCATTGCAGCTTTTCTGGTTCTTCTACATTTCTTTTGTACAGTCAAATCTCGGGTTACAGACGCTTCGGGTTGCACATTTTGGGGTTGCACACCCCACTGAACCCAGAAGTACCGGAACGGGTTACTTCCGGGTTTCGGCACTTGTGCATGCGAAGCGCCAAATCATGACCCGCGCATGCACAGAAGCAACCCGAGCATCCACTGTATTAGGATAGCTTAAGTGTATGCAAACACCAAGTGTGACATGATTTCTAAGAGGGCATAATGACATATGCTGTATCTATCCCCATTTCCAAATAATTGATTTTTTGTGTGCCATAAATAAATAAATGTGCTTTTGTTTTTCCACATACTGTGCTTTCTGGCTTCGCACTCTATCTTCCCACTGTTGAGCCATTTTCTGAAATGACTCCAGGCCTGCATTAGAGCTAGATTTTGAAATATTGTTGTCATGAGAACATTCCAATATGTATTTGTTTTCTAGCATACATACATTCCAATACGTATTTGTTTTCTAGCATACATTTCCTACCTCTTCCATCTTGGAACATGTGGAACTGAATGATAATTGGGCAATCCCTATCCTTTTTTTTTTGGCAACTTCAATATGCTTTGAAATCGTGGCAGCTTTCTGCCCATGTGCTCTACGTGGGGCTACCTTTGAAGGTGACTCAGAAACTACAACTAATCCAGAATGCTGCAGCTAGACTGGTGACTGGGAGTGGCCGCCGAGACCATATAAAGCGGTCCTGAAAGACCAGTACGTTTCCAAGCACAATTCAAGTGTTGGTGCTGACCTTTAAAGCCCTAAACGGCTTTGGCCCTGTACACCCGAAGGGGCATCTCCACCCCCATCGTTCAACCCGGACACTGAGGTCCAGCTCCGAGGGCCTTCTGGCGGTTCCCTCACTGCGAGAAGTGAGGTTACAGGGAACCAGGCAGAGGGCCTTCTCGGTAGTGGCACCCGCCTTGTGGAATTCCCTCCCATCAGATGTCAAGGAAATAAACTACTATCTGACTTTTAGAAGACATCCAGCTCTACAATTCTATAATTCTATGGTTCCCAGGTGGTCTGCCATCCAGGCAACTAGCAAGGCCCAGACATGTGTGCCATCAAACCATAACCAAAACCGCTACCTCATTCATTTCCCTTTTCAGATCATGAATGGGAAAAGCAGAAACATAAAGCCCAATGCAGATATATGTGATAGTCTTAAGTGAAAAAAGAATGCAGCTCGCCATGTAGGAACATAAGATGATGTTTTTCATCTAGTTCACTGTACTGACAGCGACTCTGAAGGGTTTCAGACAATGAGATATTGCCAGCCCTACTTGGAGGGACCTGGGATTTTTCCATGCAAGAACATAACTCTACCGCTGAGCTACGGAAACCCATTTAAACTATGGCGTGGATTGGTGCAAACTTGCTATTTGCTTGGTTAACAGCCAACAGCGTAACCTCTTAATGAAGATCTGCTATGAACAGCAAACTTTGAAAAATGCATGTATCTCTATAATGACACTGAAGTGAAACTGCATTTAAAGGAAGGAAAAATAGAATTCTTGCAGTGGGGCAAACTTTTCATAGTACAGTACCTTCAATACGCCAATCACACACTTTCTCAGATGCTAGAGTTAACCAGACTGGAAGATTATTTTATATTATGTTGCTACCAATAAAATAATATATATATATTTATATATAAACATATAAAAATATAAAAAATATAAAAATATATAAAATATAATAATAAAATAAAATAGCAGCGAGTGACCTACCTCTGTGCCCCAGAATATTTTGTTACCTAAGGCAGAAAATCTTCCTCATTCATTTGGCAAAACAAAATGGTACACATAAAATAATTCAAAGATGAAAGGTCATAAATATATTTCCTGGGATGTGGGGGCGGGTGTGTGTGTTATGTAGCATTTGGGAATTTGAACAGGAGCAGGTGAATTTTGTGGACCAAACATTTATACTACCGGTACATCAGAAACCAAAGTTCTTTTAAAATCAACCTCCCCAAACTGGGTTTTCTTAAGGGTGGCATTGCTTTAAATGCATACTTGTGTTTTTTCTCCAAGCAAAACATGCAGAAAATTACAGTTTGGTCATTAGTTTTGCCAAGACTTTCCCTTGAAAGGTACTCTTATTTCTTTTATTTAAAAAATCCTTCCAGTAGCACCTTAGAGACCAACTAAGTTTGTCAGCGTGGCAGAGAGATATTGAGTCTATGTGATGTCGCCCAACATTACAGTGCTGGCCGAGGCAAAGTCACAGATGCCGAATATTTCCCCTGTGGCAGCTTTTGAAAGATCATCTTTCAAGGTTAGGCACTGGGAACTCTATTCGACCCCACTGACGGTTATTATCCATGCTATGGAGAACAATGCATTTGCGCCAGTTAAGATCTAAGCCTGAGGCTATAATCCTATACCCACTTTCCTTTGAATAGGCTTTGTTAAACTCAATGGGACGATTGCAAAAGGGCTCACTTTTGAGTACTGTACAGGTTTGCACTGTTAAGGTACAGGTTGGCTATATCCAAGTGAATTACACTCAGGGTGGGGCCCACTGAAATCACACCAAATATGACTCAGTGGGATACAACTCAGGCAATTCCAGCTGGTCCACTCACGGTCTTACTTAATAGCTGGTTTGCATGCATGCATTTGAAGGTCCGAATCATTTGCCCCACCCTGTTCAAAACATCTCCACAGTGTCTGGTTTTATGCAAAAAAAACCAACCTTTCTCATGCAGTTTCTTGAACTGGCTTCAGGCTGACCGTTGTCATGCAGAGCAATTTATTAATCTGTAATCCTAACAGTGGCTGGTACCATGTTATGTGGGAGAAATGAAACCATCAACAGGTTAAAATGTCTTTTAAATAAAAATAAAAATCTAGAAAATACTGGGAAAATCCAGAAAATAGCTCCTCAAATACTGACGTATCTAATAGATCAGATATAATAATACTGTTCAGATTTACATACAGTGGTACCTCGGGTTAAGAACTTAATTCGTTCCAGAGGTCCGTTCTTAACCTGAAACTGTTCTTAACCTGAGGTACCACTTTAGCCGCCGCCGCCACACGATTTCTGTTCTCATCCTGAAGTAAAGTGCTTAACCCGAGGTACTACTCCCGGGTTAGCGGAGTCTGTAACCCGAAGCGTTTGTAACCCAAGATACCACTGTAGTTCTTTTAACCATTCAAAGAATTTCACAGGTATATTCCAAGTATAACCCTTACAAGAGCTCTTTAAGGTGAGTTATTATTATGCTTCAAATTGCACATCAGAAGAATGAAGCTTAGAAAGAGTGGCTTTCTTAAGACCACCTAGTGCGGTTTTGCCACATGTGAAATTTGAACGAAGGACTATCCCGATTCACACCTTAAGCTATGTACACACCCACCAATAATTTTGGAACTGTAGTTTCCCCCAAAAGAGCTGCAATTCCCAGCACCCTTAAACCACAGTTCCCTAATTCTTCCCAGATGAGGGTGGGACACAGATGTGCTTTAAATACATACACAGCTTCACTCCCCTGAGCTGCAATCTTAAACCCACTTACTTGGGAGCAAGTCCCACTCACTTTAATATAACTTGGTTCTTTGTAGATATGCTTAGGATTGCACCGTTTTGCCATCACAATTCTTTTGCACTTTCGGATGCGGCGGCAAATCTTTGGCTCTCCAAATGATCCAACCAACTCCCGGCAGCCCCAGGAATCAGGACTGATGGGAGCTCTAATCCAGCAACACATGGAGGGCCAAAGTTTCCTTGCACTGTTAAAGTCGTACCTTGGATCCCAAACGCCTTGCGAGTCGAACGTTTTGGCTCCCGAACGCCACAAACCCGGAAGTGAGTGTTCCGGTTTGCAAACATTATTTGGAACCCAAACGTCCGACGGGGCTTCCAATTGGCCACAGGACCTTCCTGCAGCCAATCGGAAGCTGCGCTTTGGTTTCCGAACGTTTTGGAAGTCAAACGGACTTCCAGAACGGATTCCATTCGACTCCCAAGGTACGACTACCTATTCCGGCGTATAAGACTGGGTGTATAAGACGACCCCCAACTTTCCCAGTTGAAATATAGAGTTTGGGATATACCGGCGTATAAGACGACCCCCGACCTTTGAGAAGATCTTCCTGGGTTAAAAAGTAGTCTTATATGCAGGAATAATACGGATTTTATCAGTATTATTATCACTTTATGTATGTTAAATTTTAAGGAATGAGATTATTAACTTATTTTTATTTATTACCCCCTGCTTATTTGGTTATTATTATCTTTCTCCTTGTCCTGACCATCCCCCTGTGGCCATATTCACAATCTTTCAATTTGGCTGGGCCCTACACTTAACTGGCCTGGAACAATCTACCAGAGAGAAGGTCGCCGCCCATGGGACAGAGGGACATTGATGAATGATAACCCAGCTTTTACCTTGGGTTTTAATAGGTTTAATAGGTTTTATTGGTAACCATATATGTAATGTATTTTTGTTAGTGTTTGTCCTTTTGATGCTATGGCCTGTCGGCTACGCAAATAAAGTTTGATTTGATTTGATACAGTATATATCTATGTTTGGTGCAACACTGACAACGGCTAGTCAACCACCACCATACTGTTTGCTTACCTGATGTGTCCAATTAGCTCGATCAACTTGTGGCTGAAGAAATACGCGGTCAGTTCGGACACGTGACTCAGGACGGAGCATACCCCGAAGAGCGTGGTGGTGCCGTTCAAGTCCTCCAAGTGCCAGTAAAGGAAGGTGAACACAAATCCGTACCCAAAGCCCATGAACCAAGCTACAAAGAGCACGGAGCCATATTGGATACTGCAGAGCAGCTTTATCAAGTCCCAGAAACTAAAGGAGGGCAACTGGCTTGTGTCACTCGGGGTTTCGTTGGAGGAGTCGTGGGAGGAGTTCCTGTCCGCCTGGGAGATGTCCCCATCTTTGCTTTGGTTCTCCTCTTGCTTGTAGTGGTTGTAGTGGAACCGGAACTGGGTGGCCACAACCAAGGAGAGTGTCATTAGCACACCAAAGACGATGAAAACAATCCTGTAGTTCTTGTATTCCGGGGCTTTGCAGCCTTGCCCTTCGATGAGCACATCGATACGGGTGGCGTCGATACCGATTCCTACCGAGAGCATGGCCAGGCCCCAGCCCAGAGAGCCCCACATGCGCTGGAGCCCGTAGCGATCTCGGTGCTTGCCGAGGTACTGTAGGGTGACCGTGTCCACAATCGTGACCGACGACGCGCTGAAAAACTCCCCTATGATAACAACCATCAGGATGAGCAGGAAGATCGCCTCCACTTCCTGGTGATCGTAGACGAGAGTGGCAGCCCCGGTGGTGGCGGCAGGAGGCACTGTCGGAGGGGTTAAATTCCCCAACGATCCGGCAGTAACAATGCCTTTCGGAGTACTGTGAGTAACCCTGCTCTCTTCGGACCTCAACATGTTCCGCGTGGTCAGAGGGAATGTGGTTTCAGGAGGAGCTGAGCTCGCCGCCGCCAAGCTATAAGAAACGTCTCTTTTCCTCCGGCCCTCTGGCGACGCAGCCCGGGTGGTAGGAATCGCCGAAGGGAGGGAGACGTTTTGCGTGGTTGCCGTCGAGAGGTGGCTGGCGTTGGTAGGAGAGACTGGTGGCAGGAACTTTGGTACGCACCTTAAGGTAGCCGGTTTGACGAACCCGATTCCCAAATTGAACAGCACCCAACACAAAAGGGAGAAGAGGAGGACGACTTTCCCTTTTTTGAAGCGGTCTGCCACCACACCCCAGAATGGAGCGCTGCAGAACTCAATGAAGTACCTGATGCCCACCAGCAGCCCGCTCTGGCTGGGCGTCATGCCCAGCTGCTTGTAATACACAGGAAGCAGTGGGTAGAGTGAACCGTAAGCAGCATAAAAGAAAAAATAAAAGACTTTGGAGATCAGGAGATCGTTGTTCACTTTGACACAGTGTTTTTCGAGCCAATCCAGTTCCTCGTCCGGAATGGTGGTGGTGGTCTCTGTCGAAGGTGTATCGCTTTGGGTTTGGGGGTCTGGCTCCTTGGAAATCCCGTTGAAAGGGTCAGCGAGCACATACTTCCTCTTTTGCTCCTCTTCGTCGTCGGTTAAAATAGCTACTTTGTCGTCGGCTGCCATGGCTTATTGTCAGCATGAGCTATGTGCCCAGATCTCCCAACTTTAATTCAAGTAGTCTGTGGAAACACACAAGAATCACCACGGTTAAAACACCATGCTTAAATATAGGCTAAAATATAGACCAGGGATGGAGAACATGGCAATGTTCAGACGTTGCTGGACTACAACTCCCATCAGCCCCAGCCAGAATGGCCAACAGTCTTGGATGATGGGAAATATAGTCCATTAATTTCCAGGGGGCCACAGCCTCCCCATTGTGATATACTCATTTCCTATGGAATAAAGTATGTATTTTATCATTTAAGGTTACAGTTCAGGATCTTAAGCATGACTTAAGGCTGAACACAAACTTATTAGTCCTTACTTAGAGAGATATGGCAGCAATGAATAACTCCATTTTTTACTAACAACCTTGATCCTTCCTACTGTAACATAAGACCCTTGGAACATCAGTAAATACAGAACTAATAAACCAGATGTAAAAGAAATAAACAACTATCTGATATTTAGAACACACCTGTAGGCAGCCCTGTTTAGGGACGTTTTAAATGACTAATGTTTAAATGTATTTTTAATCTTTTGTTGGAAACCGCCCAGAGTAGCTGGGGAAACCCAGCCAGATGGGCGGGGTATAAATATATTATTATTATTATTATTATTATTATTATTATTATTATTATTATTACTATTACTATTACTATTATTACCATTATTATTATTATTAGCCAAGAAATCTCCAGTTCTTATTACCGGTATATGAATGACAGTAGCTACTCCAATAAGGAAAGGACAAAGGATTATTAAAGACAGGTACCTGAAGTGTCTCTGAGAAATTAATGCCAAAGTTTATTTATGCATCATTAATTACTTATTAAATTTCTGCTTGCCCACCTTCCTTCCAAAGGAGCCCAGCGCAGCAACCAAGAAGGGATAAAACATTAAAAGCACCATTAAAAAATGTCTTCTAAACAATTAAGATTATACCTGCAGGAATGGCCTTTCTGTAAAAAAATAAAATAAAATTTAAATCAAGTCTTACTGACTAGTGATTTAAATCGTGATTTAGGGCTTTTCACCTCAGGGGAAGAGGGCAAAAGAGCAGGCAGCTTTCGCGAGCTTTTTTCAGTCGCTACCACAAGAGGAATTCATCTTTTCCACATCCTTTCCTATACAAAATGACTGGATCCGTACTTCTTGGACTTTGGGGGATATCAGAAAAATAAAAATGGGAGACAGCTATTCAGTACGCCCTATTAAAACAGCGTCACAGCCTGTAGCACTTCGTGCAAATATATCGAAAAGATTACAGCTCCGGCGGCGATGAGAATCGAGAGGCAATTAAAAGAGTTAACAGAGGCAGAATCACACACAAACACACACTGCGGTTTCTTTCACTGTACAAAGAGTGAAGATAGATACACGTTTAGTAGATGAAAAGTCAAACAAGGTCTGGGTTCAAATGCCACTCTTTTGTTGGGCTCGGGGGCAAGTTGCATTTATTTTCTGCACACACAAAAAAGGGGGAGTGTGCCCATAGGGACAAACTTCCTGTTATATCACACTCAATTACTATCCAAAGGCCGTGGCAAAACCATGAAGCCTATACTGCTTCTTTTTAGATTAGATCTATGTGTTTTAGGCAATAGATCCTTCCTTAGTTCTTCACAAGATTGGTCAATAAAGATTAGGCCAACAGATCAGTCAAATATGGCTCAAATACTGGGTCAGGTTTTTTTTAAGCATTAATTTTATTAGAACAGCAACAACAAAAGAGGGATTAGTCTTCAAGGGCCTTGGTATTTCTGCCAACTCCTTAATAGTAATTTGAAACAATCAAATTAGCTTTTATAACATCATAATGTAGGGGTGTCATCCAACTGGCAAGCTTTCTGGAGACGGGGTTTGTATAAATTAGCTTAATAACTAAAACAAGAACTGATTGCAATCTCTTCACTTGTATTACTGGGGATATGGGATGGGCAAAATGAAGGCAAATTGGATAAAGTATTGATTCTATTACTTTTTTTGTTAGCTGCTTGGATGTTTATCGCAAGACATATTTAGAAGAGCTAAGTAAGGACGGTGAAATCTGGCCCATGGCTACTGATGACAAATTAATTCAAAAATTAAGATATAGTAGAGTAGAAACAAAAAATAATATTCAATTTCAACAACTAGGCAAAAAACTATTTTATGACAACAATGTTTATATGCCTCCAGGGAAATGTGGCACTATTTGGAATTCTTAATAACTCTTCAGCTTCAAGTGAGAATACAGTGGTGCCTCGCAAGACGAAATTAATTCGTTCCACGAGTCGTTTTGTATTGCGAAAATTTCGTCTTGCGGTTTTCCAATGTAAAAAAAGCAAAGCAAAAAAAAATTCAAAAAAAATCGTCGTGTGAAGCACGGCCATAGAAAAATTCGTCTTGCGAGTCAACAAAAAGATCGCAAAATGCTTTCGTCTTGCGAGTTTTTTGTTGCGCGAGGCATTCGTCTTGCGAGGTACCACTGTATAATAAAACTCTGAGGACAATATCCTGATATTACAAATAAAACATTTTATTTTTATTTTTAGAAAGGGCATACTACTACCCTCCAATATCAATAATTATCCTTCTCCCCAGTGGCTGTAAATGCAACAACCCCAATTTGTATGGTTTGGATATGTTTAATTTTAATTCAATTGTATGTTTCCTACTTTGTATATGTTATGGGTTACAGAATATGTTTCGATTAAATAAAAATAAATATTATAATGAATTCTTTTTTACTTTCAACAGTGCTAGGAAGATTTCTATAAATGCTAACCGAACATTTTTATTTTATACAGGAACACCAGGTCAATCTATAGTTTCCCAACCAGAGACTACAATTTCCTTTAAACCCATTTTTGCACAGCTATGTCATGTTTGGACTAATCAGAGTTGTAAGTACAGAAAAACTTCTGTGTGCCAGGTTGCAGAAGCCTGACCTATAATTACATGTTTTTAAAAAAATGAAATTAAAAAAGAACAGAAATAAATCAAAATACAGCAACCATTTTAAAGGAAGCTGAAAAAAGCTACACCATGGCATTCTTGGCTTTGTAGAATATTTGCAAAGACTGCAATCAGATATTAAGTAGTTAACTAACTGTTCAACCGAAAATATTTGACTGGTCAATTGACCAAATAAAATTCCTCCTATAGATTCTCTTAGAAAGCTAAAACTACTGAGAGTTTTGCTCAACTCTTCCAGGAAACCACACGGTTTCCATTTCTTAACATCTACCCCGGTTACCGATGACAGTGTGGTTTTCTACATGCGCTGAAATACAACTCCCTAAACCTCTGAAGGAAATTATGATTTCTCAGACGTTTCTGTAAAGGTAAAGGGGCCCCTGACCATCAGGTCCAGTCATGTCCGACTCTGGGGTTGCGGCGCTCATCTCGCTCTATAGGCTGAGGGAGCCAGCGTTTGTCCGCAGACAGCTTCCAGGTCATGTGGCCAGCATGACAAAGACGCTTCTGGTGAACCAGAGCAGCACACGGAAACGCCGTTTACCTTCCCGCCGGAGCGGTCCCTATTTATCTACTTGCACTTTGATGTGCTTTCGAACTGCTGGGTGGGCAGGAGCTGGGACCGAGCAACGGAAGCTCACCCTGTTGCAGGGATTCGAACCGCCGACCTTCTGATCAGCAAGCTCTAGACTCTGTGGTTCAACCCACAGCGCCACCTGGGTCCCTGTAAAGGGACTTAAAAAAATTAGGGGAATACTGCTGATATTGGATTATCGAAAAACCATTAGAAGCCTTGAGTAGAGACACCCCTGCCTTATTTTAAAGCCATTATACATTTGTGAATGAGCTCTTGCTGCTAAACCTATGTCACTAGTTGCTTAAATAATAAAATAATAATAATAATAATAATAATAATAATAATAATAATAATAATAAATAACAACAACAACAACAACAACAACAACAACAACAACAACAACAACAACAACATATTTATACTCCGCCCATCTGGCTGGGTTTCCCCAGCCACTCTCGGTGGCTCCCAACAGAATATTAAGAACACAATAAAACATCAAACATTAAAAACTTCCCTAAACCTAAGGTGAATGTCAGATACAGAGAGGGAGTGAGGTTACCGAGTTGTCTTAACGCTGGCTGTGCACACTTCTCTTTGCAATACATGCATTTGCATAACTCTGTGGGTTTTTTCAGTTTTAATGAAAATTCAGGATTTGTAAGGATGAGTCAAGTTTAAGTGCTGGAACAATCTTATTAACTGCAAATACGGTGATACTGAAGTTTCTGATTATATATAGTTGTATTTACTCTGGAGCAAGACCATAGTGAATAAGATGCTGAGTATAGGGCCTCAACCCATCCAGCCTTATGTCACATGATCTTAATACAGCAAAGACCCTTATTAAACAGAGGATTATAGATATAGAGAGACAGAAGGATTTAAGTAAAGTACCTCACTTTCTAATTGAGGAGGAAAGGAGATACTTGGCCCGCCCAGCCAGATATTTATTCCACCTGGAAATACCCTCTCATAGAAGAGCATTCACTTTGGCCCGTAACCGCATGCCTTCAGCAGTTCTCCAAGGGAAGTACAAACGGATCCCCTTATGTGAGAGATGCTGCCTGTGCGGATCAGGAGAAGTGGAATCTATCGGCCATATACTTTTGCGATGCTGCTTCTACATGGAGGTGCGAGGCGAGCTTATCCACACTATACTGGCAGAGCTACCTGGACGCTCGGATAATTTCTATATACAGTGGCTTCTTTCCGACGCTAACTCTAATGTGTCAGCGAAGGTAGCCAAATTCTGTGCTAGAGCCATAAAAATTCGGTCTAATCTAATTAGCAGTGTCCAAATATCTTCAGGACTAGCTAAAGAGGATCCAGTGATATTAACAGCTGTAGTCTACCCCCCTAAGTAGTAACACTACTTTTAATCATTTTCTTTTAAACAATTGTTAAAACTTATACTTATTGCCTATTTTTAGATTGTTATTGTTTTTCTTTTATTGTTTTTATGTACTGCATATTTATGTGTGTGCTGGTCAAGAACCGTAACAATCAATCAATCAATCTATAGTTGTATTTATTTATTTTATTGCACTGTATCAGAAGGTGATTTTTCTTACATTCTAAGTAAAAACCAAACCATAGCTGTCAACTTTTCCCTTTTCTCGCAAGGAATCCTATTCAGCATAAGGGAATTGCCCTTAAAAAGGGGATATCTTGACAGCTAGGAACCAAACCTTGCAGTCACTTTCACCACAGGCAATGGGTGGGGGGCTGGGGAGAGGAGAATGCCCACCATCACCCATCTTCACCCTCGAGATACTAAAGCAGCAATATCTCTTATCTACCCCGATCGCCCTGAAGGTTAGGGCAGGCTGAACCGGGCAACACAAAATCCACAGTCAACAAAGTATGATTTGCCCTTTGAACCTATCGATTCCCAGGTGCCTTCCAGGCTTACAGGTTGCATGCAGATGAGCTCCAACAGAGATCTTAGCCCCACCACCACCAACACACGATACTGTCCCTTGCACCTTTCAGAGCTGCAGACGTCACAGAAACCGAGGAATCCAGATGAACAGCAGCTATGGAAAAACAACAACCCAGAAATGGTGCTGTTTAGCCAGCACACCTGGCCGTAAGCTAACCCACAGATTCTACTGCAAGAGTAAGCAGTGAAGAAAGAACTAAGCTGAGCAAATGAAACAAGTGTATATTACTAAATGTCAACCAGGCACTGACATCTACTTAATAAAAGGGAGCACGTCTTGCAGTATGTGTAGATATCCGTACGGAAGGAGCAAAAATGGGGACCGGATTTAGGTTTGATGAGGCCCTAAGCTACTGAAGGCAATGGGGCCCTTTATATGTCCAGCTGTCCTTTGTCAACAACAACAAATGGTCGCTGTTTTTTTTTTGTGTTGAATATATGCTACATGGTAATTTGTGGACCTACAGTCGTACCTTGTTTTGCGACTGGGATCCGTTCCTGAGCCCCGGCCGCTAGCTGAAAAGGACGCAGGGCAAAGCGCCGCGTTTGCGCACACGTGTGGAGTAGTTTGCACTTCTGCGCATGCGCAAGTGGCAAACCCGGAAGTAACCCATTCTGGTACTTCCGGGTTTGCCGCAGACATTCGCCGGAATGGACTCTAGATGAGGCGGACGTTCACGGAGGTATTGCTGTAATAGGTATCTACCGTAAAGCCATTTGCACGTGTTGCCATGCAACCAGTCCATGCAGAATGTAGGCACCCTATATATAGAAGTGTGCAAACCAGTGATATTTTAGGGAGCAGGCTAGCAGCTAAAATACTTGCATCATAGGAGCCTACACAACACAAAACACTGTTGCTGTATCTAGGTTTTATTTGTTTTTTTTATCTTATATTTTGGAAATGTACATCATTGTTTTTTCTCTTTAAATTTTTTTGGGGAGCCCCAAGAGAGTGTGGCCCTAAGCTAATAGCTTGTTTAGCTTATACGTAAATCCGGCACTGAGCACCACCGACACTTAACAGAACCTATTATTCACATGTACCGGCTGGTCAGTTTTAGACGATCCCTCAAGGGACTTGGAAGCACAACCTCGTTGACTCAAAAGGAAGTCCCTCCAAGCTCCGTGGGGGTTTTCTTCCGAATATCCGTGCTTCAGACTGAAGCCTCGCTCAATGGAAATGATTATACCTTTGCTGCTTACAATGGTAGTGTAGCCTCGCTGAAAGTCAGCACGATCACATCAGCACAAATTATCATTCTTAAAGAACCCGACCTCCACTGGGGCTTAATTCCTAACAAATAAAAGAGTTTAAAAGACAGGTTTATGGGCCGCTCGGCTTTTAGCCTTCCAGAACAACAAATTCCCCATCTGAACTGCCATTACGAACGGTCTGCGTTACAAAAGCACTCCTATTCATTAGCGCAACCATGTGGGTCACTAGCAACATATACAAATCCACAAGTTAAGTGTTTCAATGAAAGCCTACCTTAGCTTTGACTTCTTCGAGCCACCAGTGTCTGAAATTTAGTGATTTGCCCATCGGCCAGTACTGTGACATCTATTATTATTACCTCACAGCCCACCATCTCATCCCCCCATTTGCCTCTGGTCAGTGGGTACAGGTGACTTGTCAAGTTGTAAGCCAACAGCCCCTTCTTAGGCAAGCCTGACCTCCAACTACATGAACCACAAATGAGATGATCAGCAGCACTCGCGTCATGACTTTTTAAAAGAAATTAAAATTAAATATCAGTCACCAATTAACATGCCTACTCTCAGGTAACTGGGAATAGGATTGCAGCCTGAATAAATGTTGCAGCTTTACTAACTAGATTTCGGAAAAGCATCTCTCTCTCTAAGAAAAGCTTCTCCGTTTTATTCAAAAGGGGGGAAAAACAAGGGTTTAAAAGTGGCACAAGATAATACTTTAACCAGAGACAGGAACTGGAAGATAGAAACTATCCCTGGGGACAAATGCGACATATGTCACACCGGGTTGGATATATTTTACTATATTGCTGCTAGATTGTTTTCGCAGCCTACCTAGGCTTCGCATGGGATTTTTACAGCATTGGTGTGAAATTAAAGTGAGAAACTTCTGGGAACTCGCAGGTGGGACTAGGTTATTTTCTTAACCACCAGTTTTCATCCTAAGGAAATGCTTCGAGCTAAATCAAGATAAGAAAAGAGCTCTTCCCTCCCCATTAGGAAATTCCTAGACGTTACAACACAGCCAATGGCGCTGCCTCTAGCATGACTGGATGGAACAATTATGCATGCAAACCTGCCAAGGGTTGAAGAGAAAGCTTGAGGGAAATTTCCCACCCTAAACAACAACATATAACATAATCCTAGCAAAAAGGCTCATATTATGAAGGGGTGCGAAAGAGGTAGATCAGAATTAAAAGCATCCATTTTTAAACCATTTAAAGGTCCAATTTAAACCAGCATTCGGTTTCCAACAGTGACCAACCAGTGTCACAAGCCAGCCAGCAGAATATCACACTGATCAAGTTGGAGTTAACTTTATTAGCAAGAACATGATCTGCACAGACTGGGTGGAGTGTCATGCCTAATGAGCACAGCAGTTCATCTCCAACAGGTCTTGCCCCCATGAAGCAGTTGCTGAGAATGAAAGTCCCCGCCTACCCACAACCGTCTAAATTCCCTCCTCTCCGGAGCTTTTCCCCAAGCAATCCGAGACTGTGCCGGCATGAAGCCAACCTCTTCTCCACTCTTTTCATGCCTTTTCTGGTTCTGGGAGATCACAGGGAAGGGAGACACCCGTGAGTCTTCACCAGCCTGACTCATCTCTGCTTCTTGGCCTCTCTCCTCCCACTTCAGCTTCTGCCTCCGATTCTGGACTTCTCTTTGCCACAAACTCTCATTAAGCCTTGTTACCTCTTCAGCTTCCAACACCCCCTCCCATTCTTCTCCCACTTATCACATTATCGTCCCACCACCACATCCTGGGCTGTTAGGAAACAACGCCCTGTTTCCCTCACAGAGCTACAACTCCCTGTGAAGAGGGGCCGGTTGTTAAACTGCAGTGATGTGAATGGAACAGCACTCTCCTAACAACTCACAGCACTCCTAAAAAAAAAAAACTACATCTCCCAGAATTCTTTTGGGGGAAGGCCAGAACTTCATCAGAACATTTTAACTAAATGGTCCAGACAGTGTTAGAAACTGAGATACCGTACGAAAGCTAGGAGCCAAATGGCACCTTAAACCTAGTTTATGGGCGCAACAGCGGAATGCCTAGGCACACATTTTTAACGGTAAATAACAAAAATACAAAGCTGAAAATGAATGAACTTCAGCCAAACTATTATGGTCATTTTTCAAATGGTCTAGTCCTTCCCCTGCCCCCCCACCCCCTTCAATATTCTTAAGAGGGTCTCTTCTCCAGTCAACAGAGTAGCTAGAAGTGGGGAGGCAGAAAAAGGTCCTCTTCTCCTTCCACTCTGAAGTTTTAATCTGAAACTGCTCACACTAATGAGATACCCTGTTGCAAAAGGCAACCAGAACAATGGGAGTTTTGAACACTGGGTGCAGATGTGGCCTTAGCCTTCAGCAATCTAGGATGGGTGGTAGCTACTTTGGGAATAATATTTGGTGGGAAAACTGTCCACCGTTCTCCTTCAAAACTTTAGGCTACAGGTGGGGGATCTGTGGCTCTCTAGATATACTGTAGCTAGGATTCCAGTTTTCTAGTGTTGTCTGTCCCCGGCGCTTGCTTGGGCCACATCCCATAACTGCAATCCAACAACAGGTAGGTAGCCGTGTTGGTCTGAGTCGAAACAAAATAAAAAAATTCCTTCAGTAGCACCTTAAAGACCAACTAAGTTTTTATTTTGGTATGAGCTTTCGTGTGCATGCACACTTCATCAGATACACTGAAACAGAAGTCACATACATAAGGGTCTGGTGACTTCTGTTTCAGTGTATCTGATGAAGTGTGCATGCACACGAAAGCTCATACAGTACCAAAATAAAAACTTAGTTGGTCTTTAAGTTGCTACTGAAGGAATTTTTTTATTTTGCAATCCAACAGGTATTGACAAAGAGATTCTCAGTCTCCAGCCTCTCTCCTTCGAGGAAAAAAACACCATTAATAATAATAATAATAATAATAATAATAATAATTTATTATTTATACCCCGCCCATCCGTCTGGGTCTCCCCAGCCACTCTGGGTAGCTTCCAATAGAGATTAAATACATATTAAAAACTTCCCTAAACAGGGCTGCCTTCATTTGGCAAACATCCGGACTGAAATGCTAATTCAATGAAGTTGGAACCACAACACTCACAAATGTGAACTAACGCGGCCAGTTTGGTCAGTCTTCCTAGTCATTTTTTTTTAAAATGTTAATTAAAAGAGATACATCCTCCTTTCAGCCTCACCTGCTTGTTTTTAAAACGCTCACAAATGACTCTAACCTATTGACTTCCGATTCCCTGCTGAGGGGCAGGGGGAAAGCCATTCAGCTTGCTAAAAATAAAACTCATTAGGGCCGACCTATTTGAACGTTGCGGCAATTAAAAAATGCTACAGTGACTATTATGCAGCTGAAATAAAACCAAGGTGGGTGGGTGCAATAGTGAGAATGCAGACAAAGTCCCAGGAACGGATTTTACCTTTGTGCACAAAAGCCCTCCGATATTTTAGCTGCTTTTACAAGCAACAACACCAATTTTGCAAATGACACCAGTAACAGCAAGGATGACAGAGAGAGATGTTGTTTCCTTTTAGCAAATGCAAGCGCACGATTGGCTGCCTCTCTCTAACTAGCCCTCTCTTCCCATGTTAACCGCCCAGTTGCTTTTGCAACGTTTTCTCTTTCCACTGGCAATTAGATTTGCGGAAGTCCCCTGCCGGAGAACGCCAGCAGCTCCCTGGCACATCACAAAAACAAACAGGAGTCGGGTTTATTAACAGCCCCGCCGTCCCTCAAACATCCAGAGGACCTGGTGGAGCGGTGGGAAATTATGCCCGTCTGATCCTTGTCTTGTTAAATAATTTAATTTTGGTACTCATTTAATGTTTTGTTTTTTTAATTCTCCCTCTGCACTTAAAACTTAAAGCACCTAAAACAGAAGCAGAGGGCCAAGGATGACAGCAGCAGGAGCAATAAGCCAGAATTCAGGCACATGGAGCTTGCATTGTCATTATTATTATTTATTACATTTGCATACCGCCCTTCATCCAAAGATCACAGGGCGGTTCACAACGGAAAATGACAAAATGAGAACACAAATTGTATGTAGAGCGTAACACCAGGACTGTACACACTTGACACTTGACCTGGAGGCAGGTCCCACAGAACTCGGATGAGGTTTCCTTCCAAGGATACAGTGGGCAGGCTTGATCTATTGAAACGGATCAAATATTTTAGGGGGGGGGGACAAAGACCCCTCAGGCCTTAGGGCTTGGCTCCTATGCACCCATCTTCCTTCCAAACCACAGGAGCCAACTCCAGGGGGCTGTGGGTGCTTCACCACGACAATATATTTGTGGGGACTGGGACCCTCCCAAAAAAGTCAATGGGCAAAGTTGCAGGCACCCACAATCTTTGGCATGGGGTGGCACCTATGTTCCAAACCCACAGAAGGAGCTCACCCTGAATATGCAGGAGAAGCGACTTTGAGGAGATATGGAAGGTGTTTGTAGAATTTTGTACTGTTAAAACAGAAAGGGGTCAAACCATCGCAAGAGGTGTTGAAATTTTGGGAGGTTGGAAAGCTCCAATGGAATGGTCTCTCAGGGGTGGGCGTGCACATTTTTATTCTTATTTATTATTGCTTTGTCAAAATAACGAAACAAAACAAAAAGGAGCCCATCCTAGAATTTGCCAGGAGTCCCTTATTGGAAGGTATGGCCTCCCCAGATTACTATTTCTCTTTCACAGGAGGGAGAGAGAGAGAAACATTCAGGTTCCTCGACGCCACGCCTCTGCCGTTCTAATAATAATAATAATAATAATAATAATAATAATAATAATAATAATAGCACCAGCAGCAAGCCAGCCCTGGCAGCAGCGGGGGAGCAGCTCCACCCACCCCCCGGCAGCCCTTCCCTCAGCCTTTTGTTCCTTCTCCGCAAGGCGCGAGGGCAGCGCGCGCCTCTCCGCGCTCGCCTTCGCCTTCCCCGGGGAAGAGGAGGCGCAGAGGCGGGGAGCAGCGCGCGGAGGCAGAGACTCACCTCGTCTCCGCGAGGGGGGCGCTAGGCTCGCGCGGGGAGGCGCCGGCCGCGACTGCAGCTGGGGGTTGGGGTTGGGGCGGCGGCCCTGGCGTCTGTGCCTCGAGTGCTGCTGTTGCTGGACGGCGGCGACGGATGGCGAGCGTGGCGCACCATCTCTTGCTCGCCCCGGCGCGTCTGGCTGGCTGCCTGCCCCCGGTCGCGCCCCAGCACACCGGCGCCCTGCAGGGCCCGCCTCCCCGGGCTGCTGCACGCTGGTGCTGGAGGAGGAGGAGGAGGAGGACGCTTCGCTGGCCGCCGGAGCACCGCCTCGTCCGCCAGTCTCTCGGGGGACCCGCCGGGGAGGAAAAGGCAGGACCCAGGCGCGCCAGGTGCAGCCCAGCAGCGCTCCGCCTTCGCCGCGCCTCTTCCTTGCGCAGCTTTTCCTCCTCCTGCCGCTGTTCCTTACCTTCTTCTAGCGACTCCTTCTTCTTCTTCTTTGCCTTTTCCGGGTATTTATAATATTTTTTCATTCGTCCTATTTCACGCCCAAGGCCTTATTTAAAGGCACCACATCTCCACACTGTGGTTTATAAAGCTTTGCTTGTTGTCATTATTGACGACATAGTCCGACTTGGCAGGTAACGCAGAGGAGAGAAAGCGGTACTGATGGGTGTTTGCATCCCTTCAGATAGGTAAAAAAGCTATGCTTTCTTTCTAAAGGTGTTGTGGAATACTGGACTTAAAAAAAAGCATTTTTTAAAAAACATCTTTATTGAAAGTTCAAAAAGTACATAATTATATGTGCACTAAGCATGGTGAGATGTAAATGAAAGAAAAGGAGAAACAGAAACCATTTTTTTTAAAAAAATACAAACTTAGAGGTTTGTGGAATTACAAAAGCTGCAAGGCCTCAAAAAGACAATAACGTGAGTTTTTCCATGGAAAGCATTCCATAACTGGGGGGCCACCACTAAGGAGGATCTCTAGTGGCAACACATCTCAGATACATTAGTCCCTCCCCACCGAAGGTCTTAATGTGTGGAGACAGATGGTTCTTTGAGTATCCTAACCTGATCTAAACCATGAGTAGAATCATAGAATTGTAGACTTGGAAGGGTTCCCAGGGGTCATCTAGTCCAACCCCCTGCAATGCAAGAATCTCAACACATGGTAATTTAAATGTTTTTTTTTCTTTTTAAGTTTTAAGCATTGGACCGAGAAAAGGACTGGGAGTTGTTGGTATAGTACAGAGGTAACATGTTTAAAACACAGAGCCCCTCAGTTAATCTAACAGTTGTGTTCTGTAGTAAATGGAAGTTTCTGAACTGTTTTCAAAGGCAGCCCCACAACAGTGCACTAGAGTAGTCCAAGCTGCACATGGTGTGTGTGTGAGAGAGCATGTTGGAGAGGTAATGACAGTTGGCTGGTAATTAGAAGCATAAGGTGCCCGAGTGGTATCATTAAGTGAGGAAAAAATCCAGGTACTGTACATAGCTTCCAGCTTCTGTTTACTGAATGTTTGCATTCAAGGCTTCTGGTAACAAAAAAAAATGAATCAAGTCACACCTGCCCCCAAGCTGCAGATCTATTCCTTCAAGGGACATGTAGCCCTATGTAGCGTAGAATGAACACCATGTGCGAGGACAGACGAACCACCCACCCAGAATATATCAGTCTTGATTGGATACAGCTTCAGGTTACTGGCTCTCATCCAGACTACAGCCTGCCCATTTCCTTGTGCCTGGAATCGTGAAAGCAGGTGGCATGGAGGAATGTTTGGGTCCTCAATTTTATTCCATTATTATTATTATTATTATTATTATTATTTATTCCCTCCACTTTTGAGCCATTTTAGGCGAACTGATGTTCATGACCATAGGGTTTTTGTTTTTTAAAACAATTTTTTATTAATTTTTCTGTTTAAAATATCAATGACTTCTCTTCTTTTTCCATGGTTCATTTTGCATGGCATAAATCCCTGCATATTTTACATAAACTAAAGCGTTCAGTATTCCATTATTACTTCCATCAAAACTTATTTACACTGTTGAAACCATCTTAATGCTGCCAACGTTTTCGAGTGTACACAATTCCCCCCATATATTCAATAAACATTTTCCAATCTTCTTTAAACGTATGTTGTTCTTGTTCTCTTATTCTATAAATTAGATCCACAAGCTGCTGTGGTCTAAACCACTGAGCCTCTTGGGTTTGCCGATCCGATGGTCGGCAGTTCAAAGCCCCACAACGGGGTGAGCTCCTGTTGCTCTGTCCCAGCTCCTGCCTATCTAGCAGTTCAAATGCATACCAGTGCAAGTAGATAAATAGGTACTGTTCTGGCGGGAAGGTATATGGTGTTTTACCTATTCCATCAGTTTAAGTTGCCATTCTTCTTTGGTCGGGACCTCACTTGTTTAACATTTTTGGGCTAACAAAACACGGGCCGCCGTAGTGGCATACATAAATAAACTTTTTTGACACCTTTGAATTTCCATCTGAATTACCGTAATCCCAACAAAAAGGACTCTGTTTTTTTGTTTTGTTTTTTTGGAAATGTGCTTTTAAACGTTTTTTTTTTCAATTTGTTATGAATAACCTTAGAGTTTCTCCCTGCATTTCCCCCTGCTCCTCATTCTATACTAATAAAAAGTGTTTTTTCAGTCTCATTTGTTCTTACTTCAATGAACCAGCAGTGAACTACTGGTTTGGGAAGATGCATGTGCACAATGTTGACCACAATCCATATCTATCCTGTTGTTTCTTAGGAGGAAATACTACATTTTTCTGCATTTCCCCCGAAACCAGCTCAGCTTTGATCTAAATTGAGAAAATATAGACCCATCTGCATTTTGCTTCTCACAAGTCCTTCTGTGGATAACATGTTTTTAAAAGTTATGCTACAAAAATAATATAATGTTTTTTAGTTTCCTTTTTACAGTGCTTCAAGGCTATTGCTATTTGGGGGTGGGATTCAGCTCTGCACACAGGCAAATTCAAGTTGCGCAATTAAAACCAATTTGGAGCTCTTTCACAACAACAACAACCCCCACCCAATTCACCCCAGACTTTTACAATAAGAAAAGTGACAGGAAAATGCACTGGAACGTGCAATATAACAATTGCTTAATGCAATGTTTATCTACTTGCACTGGTGTGCTTTCAAACTGCTAGGTTGGCAGAAGCTGGGACAGAGCCATGGGAGCTCACCCCGTTGCGCGGATTCAAACCGCTGATCTTCCGATCGGCAAGCCCAAGAGACTCGGGTTTAGACCACAGCGCCCCCCCCCCCATGTCTCGGGAGTAGCCATGTGTACTGTACACATGTACGCCGGAAGATAAAACGTATCATAACTTGCTTTTTCTCCCACTGTAATCTCAGCCCATGGGCACTCAGACACCATCTTCTCAGTCCATTGGTGGAAGAAGTTGCAAAACATAGCACAATATACAGAGGGGTACCAGTTGGTCCTTAAAGATACCACTAGACTGACACTCTCTTTCTCTCTCTTTTCTGCTACAGACTAGCTCAGGCATCCCCAAACTGCGGCCCTCCAGATGTTTTGGCCTACAACTCCCACGATCCCTAGCTAACAGAACCAGTGGTCAGGGATGATGGGAATTGTAGTCCAAAACATTTGGAGGGCCGAAGTTTGGGGTTGCCTGGACTAGCTCTTCTGGAATTTGTATCTGAGGCAGGGCAGAGTTCGCTCTATTTGTGTAGCAAGGGAGAGACACCCACCCTTACTAAATAAACGTTGGGAGTGCCCTGGTTGCCAAGGAAGGGCGGTTGCTGGTTCCTTGCCTACGATGTTGGGTGGTGCTGTGAGAAGCATAAAATAAGCTTTGTTTTCCTGGATAGGAAGTGGCTTTGTAATACTGGGTGGTACGTCAAATGAAAGTGTGCTACACAACTGTGGGTTGTACTCACAGAGCATCAGCTGCCAATTGTGGTGCTCACATAGAAGCCCATATGTCCCGTGAGGTGGACAATACAATTGTTAATTCCTCCACTTGAAGCTGAAATATATCTATCCTTTGTAAATGTGAGGAGATGGCTCTGCAACAAGGATGGCGGGGGCGGCGGATTGTAGTAGTCAAGGTGATTGCATTCTGTAAATCTTCAAACGCTTCAAATGTTAATGAAATATGAAGGCCAGTTGGTTTTTTTTTTAAAATAAAGAACTGGGTTGTACCAAACTCAGATGATTAAACCCCACATAAAGGTATCATTTTGCCCATTGTAAATGTTATGTATTCAGTGGTCTCTGTTTGCCTGAGCTTGAGTCTGGACCAAGGAATCTGAGCTCCTGTGTTCTGATTCGATACATGATGTCCAGTCACAGAACATTTCAGGATTTGGGCCTCTGCCATTGGCCCTTAAACTCTGAGTCATGAGTCGCAGCTTGGAAGTTTAGAGAGCCAATCACGTTGGAAGTGGGAGGGGCCCAGGCCTTCAGAAACTTATATAAGCAGTTGCTTTGCCCCTGTTGTCCAGTTGTGTTAGTTCAATAAAGGTTCTTGGTGTTATCACTGGGTCTTGCCTCATGGGAACCCACCTACACTTCAGTAAACATATTTTTATCATACAGACAGGGGACTTAGCTGCGTAGATGTCATACATGTAAAGCACATTGCTTCCCCCAAAGAATCATGGGAACTGTAGTTTACAGAGCTATACAGAGCTAGAGAATTCCATACCACTCTTAAACTACAGTTCCCATGGTTTGGGGGCAGGAGGATGTGGTTTGAATGTGCTTTAAATGTATGGTGTGTGTGTGTGTATACAGGCATAATTCCACTCCTGGGTTTTCTTGCTGCAATCCCTCTTTGCCATTTCTCTAGTTGCTCTTACCAGCTCATATAACTACTCCTGTTTCCATGCAAGAGAGGCTCAGGAGGAAGGCTGTGGAAAGGTGGCCAGGGGTCAGAGCTGGTGTGTGTTGGCAGAACTGGGTAGGAGACTGCTCCACTTCATTTAGCTCAAATCAGTCCTGTTCATTACTCATGCCACTGGCATTAAATTAGCAGGTGGCACTGTGGTCCAAACCACTGAGCCTCTTGGGCTTGCCAATCAGAAGGTCAGCTATTTGAATCCCCCAATGGGGTTAGCACCCATTGCTCTGTCCCAGCTCCTGCAAACCTAGCAGTTCTGGTGTTTAGTTCTCTCTGACTCAGCTTCCAAGAACTACTGTTCTCCCCAAAAAGCTGTTGGGGTGGGGCTAAAAGCAGCAGTTTCAGGGGAGCTATTCCAGCAGGGAAAGAGTTAAAGAGCTGCAACCCCACCCTCCAGTATTCCAACTTATCCTCTGTTATAGCAGGTTGCTTTTTTTGCAAAGCCACGAAATCTGTCACAGATTGCTAAGGCTGCACATAGTTTGGTCCTTAGAGAAGTCTGAAATTCAGGTTCGATCCTCGTATGAGACAGCTGCATATTCCTGCATTGCAGGGTTTTGCACTACAGGGTCCACAGGGTCCGTTCCACCTCTACAATTCTGTATGATATAAACTTGTAGATTTGGGCTCATAACACAAGCTTTCTGGTGTCAAAAGCAGAAAATGCCTTTTGAAATATTAATTTGCTCTTATTGATTACATCTTTAATGGATGTCCCGGTTTATAATTATAGAAGCAAACTGAGAGTTGCCATGAACCCAGGATTATGACATCAATGAATGACTCAGTGCAATCCAGTGCATGGATCCTCAATAAGTCATTCCCATTGAGTTTAACGATGAGGCTTACTTCCCGGTAAGTGGAGGAGGTGGGACTGCAGCCTCAGTTACAGCAAAATTTCACTGGTTAAAATCTAAAACTTAAATGTTTTAACTGTTAGGTTTGCCTGCCACCCACCCCCCCCCCGGCAGGGCTCCTGTGCTATTAAAAAAAAGAATCATTTGTCATTTATTTATTTTTGTAATCAGGAGTGATTTTCCCATTGAATTTATCCAGGATCTAGGAACATAGATGAGTGCCTGGTGCATAGCTGCCAAGTTTTCCCTTTTCTCGCGAGGAAGCCTATTCAGCATAAGGGAAAATCCCTTAAAATAAGGGATAACTTGGCAGCTATGGCCTGGTGTAAGTGAAATTTAGTAATATGGGTGGAACTTTGAAAAGGGGACGAATTTGTCAACTACCAGGGCATATGATTAAATAATAATAATAATAATAATAATAATAATAATAATAATAATAAATGTATTTATATCCTGCCCTCCCCGGCCAGAACCAGGCTCAGGAATACATCTCTTTCAAATATTTTAAAGGAAATCGTATTGTAAAGGAGACATTGTGACAAACAGAATTCTGCAAGCTAACAGGACTCAAACAACAAATTCTTTTGAAACCCAGATTAAGGAGGAGTATTATAAGGGCATATGGGTTATTACTAACATTAAATCAGAAATAACATAAATTTATGGGGCAGTGGAATAAGGACAATTTTGGTACAATATTTGTTTCACATTTTATAAAAAATGTGAATGTAAAGATTGCGTTTAATCCCATAGAGCAGTGGTTCCCAACAGGTGGTCCGGGGACCCCCAGGGGTCCGCGAGCTATGCCAGAGGGGTCCTCAAGATCCTATTAGAATAAAAAATATATTAACTATATTTCGTATGAAAACAGATTTTTTGTTTTGGCCGCTTCCTGCATGAGCAGAGTCTAGCGCAAAACTAGAATTAGATAGAGGCAGTAGTTCTGCTGTATGCCGCAAGGACTACAAGAAACTTGGAGATGAGGCAATGAAAAAGATCCTTCCATTTGCAACCACATATCGGTGTGAGCAAGCATTTTCTTCCATGTGTTTCATGAAAAACAAATATAGGAATCGGCTCGACATGCGGTCGGATTTCAGAGTGAAAGTTTCAAGTTTGGAACCTAATATT
This sequence comes from Zootoca vivipara, assembly GCF_965207765.1. Classification (NCBI taxonomy): domain Eukaryota; kingdom Metazoa; phylum Chordata; class Lepidosauria; order Squamata; family Lacertidae; genus Zootoca; species Zootoca vivipara. The sequence continues at coordinate 15,643,748 of NC_142582.1, forward strand.
TCAGAAACAATGGACTCAAAGGACAGATTTAACTCATCTCATTAAGAACTGAAAATTAAAACTAACTGTATACTGATGGAGTACTCTGTTGTAACTGTAAAAAACGTATAAATATAAAATATAAAAAGACTCTTAATTTGGCTCTCACTTTTTAATTTTAGGATTAGGAATTAATGGGGGTCCTTGTCACAATAGCGGCTCGATGAGGGGTCCTCGAGAAAATTTTGTTGGGAACCCCTGCCATAGAGGATAAAAACAGATGAATTGCTGGAAAGCTGTTAAAAGGCACAGCAATTCAGCAAAGAAAAGGTTGGCAACCCTGTTTTTAAGTTGCAGCTTCATTTTATGGCACCTGTTTCCCTAACCATTTCAGCAATTGTGCTAATCCTAGATACCATCAGAAAAGATCCTATTTCCAGAATACAATGCAACTTTAGAACCTGCCTAGCTAGTTACTTGAAAACGCTCCAGACAGACAAAATGTAAACAAGGCAGAAACAGGCTATTTTTGGTGAAGTGTGTTTTTCCCCCTGACCTAACTTTTTAAATTAGGTTGGTGAATTATAGCTAGAGGGTGGGCTTTGTTCCTACAAAAAAACACATTTGACTCTCAGTGGGAAGGAAACAGGACTACGTCCTTTGACATAATTTCAGTGCCTATACAGCCGTACCTTGGTTGATGAACGCCTTGCTACTCAAACGTTTTGGCTCCCGAATACCGCAAACCCAGAAGTGAGTGTTCCGGTTTGCAAACATTCTTTGGAACCCGAACGTTTGACACCACTTCCGCAGCTTCCGATTGGTTGCAGGAGCTTCCTGCAGCCAATCGGAAGCCGTGCCTTGGTTTGCAAACGTTTTGGAAGACGAACAGACTTCTGGAATGGATTCTGTTTGACTTCCGAGGTACTACTGTATATTGTAAACCACCCTAATCTCTGAGCGCTGTGAGATTCCAGGGGTCCTGGACGCTTACCTAGGGTTTTTTTTCCTTTTGGAAATGACGCACAGCAGAGACTGTGGTGTCTTTATGATACATGGTTTATTTACACATATACACCACCTAAGCCTACAGTGGAGGGGTTCACAGCATTAACATCTCAAAAGGGTCTTGTTTCTCCCATAGATGCAGCCTTGGATTCAGACAGAAATCAAACATTGTGCTCTTCCTCTCCAGCTTTCAGCCCGTAGCTTTTCCTCTAGGTCAGTGTTTCCCAACCTTGTGCCTCCAGATGTTTTGAGACTACAATTCCCATCATCCCTAGCTAGCAAGACCAGTGGTCAGGAATGATGGGAATTGTAGTCCGAAAACAGCTGGAGGCACAAGGTTGGGAAACACTGCTCTAGGTCACATTACAACCAACTCTCAATTTTGGCTTTGTCCTATCGAAAAGAGAGGAAGGACGAGCCCCACCCATTCGCTATCTGGTACAGAGTCCCCCTTCCTCATAATGTTGTTGTTCTTTGAGGATCTGTAGTGGAATTTTCCACACCACTGGTAGATTTTAATTCCTTTGGCCTCATTCTGTTGTTTCGCTGTTCACACCCGTCGGCAGATTATGATGGGGTGCAGCCATAGTTCATTGAATCCGCCCCACATAACTAGTTCTGTTTGCTGAGCATGCACATTGCCGAGCGTTCCATATACTTTCCCCCACTTCTTCTGCTTTTCTTCCATTAAATAAATAAATAAAAATAGTCACCCACCAAGACCGCCGTAGCCAATCTTCCCCTCCAGCTTTCCAACTGAACTCCCTTTCTTAATCACATTTGGCCTTGCAAATTGTACAATGAAGACTTCCTCTAACTTTGCCCCCGTAACATAGGGTTGCCATATTTCAAAAAGCGGAAATCCAGACACAAAAGTTGTTGAGCTCTTTTTACAAAAACTCCAAAAAATGGAAGTTTTTGACCTATTTTTAAGGAAATTCAGTGAAAAATCAACACTTCCAACACGGGTTGCCATACGTCTTGAGTTTTCCCAGAAATTTTTCCTGATTTTCGGAAATTCCACCTGGAATTTCCGAATTTCAATGGCTGAATCCCGAATATGTCCAGGAAAACCCAGATGTATAGCAGCTCTACCAGTGGCAACTGGTAGAGGGATTTATGGAACACTACAAACCCAGAAATAAGTGTTCTGGTTTGCGAACTTTCTTTGGAAGCTGAATGGGCTCCGTTTCGAGTGTTACGCTTATGATTTGAGTGTTACGCTGACTGAGTGTTACGCTTAGGTGTGTCTCTTTTTGCGATTTATTTTGCGTTTTTGTTTTTGTGGTTCTTTTTGTTTTTGTGACTGTGTGGAACCCAGTTCAGCTACTGATTGATTGATTGTGTGACTGCAGCACATTGTTTATTGCTTTCATTTTATGGATCAACTAGTGTCGTTCAGCCCGTTTAGCAAACGGGCGCTAGAGGATATGTGAGAGGAGCAGCAGGGCCGCAGCCTTCCCTCTCTCTCTCTTTGCGCTCGGCCGTGGGGCGCGCCGGGAACGCAAGTAAACAAACTCGCTCTCCTGTCGTGCCCTGCAGCTGAGCGCAGAGAGGGAGGGAAGGCCACGGCCTCGCCGCTCCTCTCACAGGCTCCTCCGTCGCTGCCCATGGAGGCTGCCCCCCTGAGGGCGAGGAGCTCAGGACGGGCAGAAGCCAGGGAAGGTGAGGCACGCTCGGCCCGGGCGTCGCAGCACACCAGCCAGCGTCGGGCGGCACAGTACTGTGCCGCGGAACAGCGGTTGAGAAACGCTGTAGTAGGAGATCACAGTCAGTGTTACCTGTTCATTAATTACTTATCCTAGGCCAGGGGTGCCCAAACTTTTTTCAAAGAGGGCCAGATTTGATGAAGTGAACATGTGTGAGGGCCAACCAAAGTTATTGAGCTTTTTTAGGATTGAAGTTGTTGAGCTTTTTGGGGGGATTTTATGCCAGGAAATAAACTGCCACAGGGGCCAGATGAAACTGACTGGCGGGCCGGATTAGGCCCCCCCAAATGGACTTTGGACATGCCTGTCCTAGGCCATGCTTCTGTACTTTTTAACAGCAGCCTCGCATGCAGAAATGTAGCAGGTGAAGCTTTTCCTGGCATGGAAATAAAATATGGGGCATAGAATTAGAGGGTGCCCTACGAAAATTGGTGACCATGTTGGGTAAGCAACTTGCCTACAACATCAGAGCATTTATTTAACAGATGATATATTTACAGGTAAGGGACGGTTTTATACCTGCCATATACCTGGAGATTCTAGAGTGGCCAGCTGCAAAGGAAAGCAGGCCTCCTGTACATGTAATCATTATGTAACTAGAAGAGTGGCGAGGCTCCGCGAGCACGGCGAGTTTCTTTGCCCAATTGCTCCCAAGACCCTACTCTTCCGTGGGGCTTTTTAAGGGGGGTGCTTAACCCTGGCACGCACCCCTGTCGCACAAAATGCCCAGCAACAGTCATCTCTTAGTCAGACAATCCGCTCTGTACCATTTCCCTCCGCAAACCAGAAGCCTCATCTGCACAAACGTTTTGAAATATGAAAGGATAGTCGCTAAAATGTGTTCTCCCCCAGTCTCAAAAACAGAGGACTTTAAAGGGTCCTGTACCCACTTGCTTAAGAGCAAGCCCAATTGGGACTTGTTCCTGAGGGGATATGCATTATAAGTATCCCATCTAAAGCATGATAAGCAACTGGGTTTATAAAGCTGCAATCCCGTCCCTGTTTGCTGGAGATTAAGTCCCATTCAAGTTATTGGATTTCATAGTACTGTATGCATAGGGCTTGCCTGTGGCATTGCAACGAATTGATTTATGGCCCTCAGTAATAATAAACCTCTGTCGTCCCTAAAGCTCCAATCCTAGGCAAACATATCTGGGAGTAAGCCCCAATTGAATGCAGCGGGACTCCTTTCTGAGTAAACATGCATAAGGTTGCGGTGTCAGGTGTTGTTATGTGTATTCCCTTGGGAGTTGGCACCAGATAATTCAGCGGGACGTAACTTCTGCTGCGTCGGTGTGCACAAGATCTTACTGTAAGGAGAGTTCATTTTTCCAACTTGCCTTGTGCTGTTCTTTATAGCTCTTCCCACACACCCTTCAACAACCTGCGGCTTTGTTTACAGAGAAAGGGAAGTGTGAGACACTTCCGATGGTGGCTTGCCTGCTTGGGGTTTGGTTTTGGGATTAATATTATTTGCTTGGCCCTGTTTTTGAATCAGAACACAGGGGCTCAGAATCCTTAATCCAGGCTCAAGCTCAGGCAAACACAGACCACTGAATACATAACAGGTGTGATTCAGGGACACATTCCAGCCAGGCAAAATCACCTCAGGGGATGCATAAGTTCAGGGCTGGTGGTGGTGGTGGGAACAGCCCAGGGAAGAGTCCTAAAAGCCAACTAGGGGCCAGGAGGGCTGTGAAATCAAAAACCCGCTCCTTTCCCCAGCTCTCCTTGCTGGTGCTAAGTTTTGGACTCTTCTAATTTGGCAGGGTTGTGGTGACCCAGGGTACATTTCCAAAAGAGCTTCAGACAAAAAGCATCCTAATTGTTCATCAGTGTGCATTTATGCTTATCGGTGGCCAGCTAATGTCAAGCAAGCCGAGAGAGAAGGGGGGGGGGGTGCTCTGCAGCCTAGAACTGTATGAGTCACAACACGGCAGCGGCTGTTCCGAAATGCTACCAGGCTAAAGTTGGGCAAAGATCCAGGAACAGGATGCTGCAAGGCAGGGCGTGACAGAAATTCTGCCAATCAAAATTAGCAAAAATAAATAAATGTCTGCATACATTTCTTCCCTTATTCAAAAGAATCATTGTTGGGTTTGTTTGTGATTACATTTAGATCCCTCTTTTCCTCCAAGGAGCTCAAAGCTGCATCGGCATTTTATTTTCAGAACTCTGTAAGGTAGATTAGGCAAATAAAGGGAATGTGACTTGCCCAAGGTCACCCAGGGAGCATCATGGCTGGGTGGGGATTTGAACTCTCGTCTCCCAGGTCCGAGTCCAGCGCTCTAACCACTGCACCACACTGGTCTCCCTCACTTGTTCCTTCCTCTCTTCCCAATTCCTGTTTCTGTTGTGTAAGAAGAAAAGAAAAATAAATATATACTGTATATATATTTAAAAATAGTATTAAAAAGGAAGGTTGTATATTGAACTGTTCATCACAAATGTGTAACTATTGTGTAACTGTGTAGCTATGAGCCAGCCCCAGGGCTTGCCGATCGGAAGGTCGGCGGTTCGAATCCCCATGACAGAGTGAGCTCCCATTGCTCTGCTCCAGCTCCTGCCAACCTAGCTGTTCGAAAGCACTCCAGCGCAAGTAGATAAATAGGTACTGCTGTGGCGAGAAGATAAACGGCATTTCCATGCACTCTGGTTTCCGTCACGGTGTTGTGTTGCGCCAGAAGCAGTTTAGTCATGCTGGCCAAATGACCCGGAAAGCTGTCTGTGGACAAACGCCGGCTCCCTTGGCCTGAAAAGCGAGATGAGTGCTGCAACCCCATAGTTGCCTTTGACTGGACTTAACTGTCCAGGGGTCCTTTACCCCAGAGTTGTCCGAAAGTGGACCTAACTGTCAGGGATCCATTTACCTTTTTACCCCCCCCCCCAAAAAAAATTGCACTGCTGACAATATAGGCCAGATCAAGGCTGGGGCAGGAACAGTTGTCTCCACTTTATCAATACATTGTCTAATTTCAGGGTTTTTATACCAGCTACCATGGGAGACTCATTAACAGTAAAATCCTTTTCTGACCCGAGCTTCACCTGCACAACTGATAATCTGAAACTGTGGCACAATGATACCAAACCTACTCTCTTTTCTGTGAGAATGATAAAAGAATGCTAGCAATGGCTGTGTTGAATTCTACCAAAGGGTTTCCAAATGAGCCAGACGGAGGAGCTCTGTTTTTAAGGGAAGAACAAGGTTGCCATCTGGGGTTTTCCCTGAGCATTTCCGAGACATAACAGCTGCTCGAGGTTGTAATCAAGCAGAAGTTTAGGATTTTGGTTCTGGTTTTGATTCTTCTTCCCGGCATGTAGATACTATTTGGAAGGTGCAATTTTTGTGCCCCGGATGGGTAAAATAAATATCAGAACCACATAGCTACGAATTTTTTAAGGGAATAGGACCAGCTGTGTACTGTAGAAGTAATGCGGGATGTTGCCTTGCAGTGTTTTGGTCCTTCAATTTCACAACCTGTTCCAGAGGGAGTCAGTCATTAGGACTTTGTAGGTCCAGCCCCAGGAATTATCTAGTAGGGTGTTGCAGGGTTCAATCTCTCTTATGCTAACTAACATTGGTAGATGAAGTTGCTGGGCTGGATTCTCCAGATGATTGAAGTGTGTCATCATCGATGTTCCAATATAGCACGCCCAACCCTATTAAAAATAAAATAAAAGTTATTTTTCCTATTTTTCAATTTTACAATGTTTCTACAACAAAAATTAAATCTAAACAAAAACCAACCTTCTTTACTAATTCCCTCCCCTCTGCGGTTTTTTATTTACTGCATAACTAATTCCAACCTATTTGTGAATTTAATCTTTTTACTCTCTATAAGTTTTTTTTTTACTGCTTGTGTTTATGTCAATCCTGCCAACGTTTTTGATTGTTTACAATTTGTCTACATACATTAGACAATTTGCCCACCGTCTGTTTAAAAAGGTCTCTCATCTTGAGCTCTTATTCTTCCGGTAAGTTTCAACATCTCTGCATATTCCATCAGTTTTAATTGCCAATCTTCTTTTGTTGGGACTGTTTCTTATTTCCATCTTTGGCATAGAATTCAAATGAGACATTTGATGGTACTTCTCTTGATAAGGCAATATGGGAGTCGTCTATTCTGAACGGCTTATGCTAAGGTTACCAGATGTCCCCGTTTCCCGGGGACAGTCACCGGTCCCCATACAAGATCTATTGAAGTTGAAAAGTGTCCCCGGATTCATTGGGGGAAAAAATATCTGGTCTGGTAACCTTAGATTATGCAGCACTTGAAAGCTTTTCAGTTTAGCTTTTTTCATATATCGGTTTTCAGGGGATGTGTGATTTAGGAGAGCTGCTGGATTCTGATTATGTGCTGTGGACAGGAGTGCTTTTTCCCAGCTCAGGCCGGTATGTTAACTACACTCTTTGCTTTGATAAGAGATCGGCACATCCAATTTTGCCCCCTGAGTTGAAACAGGAATGTGCCCCTCCTGCCACCACCGTCCCACCGCTTACTGGGGTTGTGCGAGAGAGGTCTGCAAGAGCTGCTCCCTCTGGTGCTCTGCCCCATCCCCACCATAAATAGGTCAATAGCTGAAAAGCCTCTTAAAACCCTATTCATGTGTATCATACCTACAACCTATGTCAGCCATTAGCAACAGTTATTAATAGTACATACACAGATGTACTGTATGGTTTTTAAGCTCTGTGTTGAAGCCAGCAGCATTGTACACACTTCATAAAAAGATACATTAATAAAATAAAAGCATTTATGTTCTCCGGTGTATTGTAATCTACGGAAATCCCAGCACTCGTGCATACAAACACACACACACACCTTGTAGGATACCATTTGCATTTAACAGCTGTGTTGCAAGCAGAAATTCAGCAGGTGCAACTTTCTTCATCATTGCAAGATGGGAAAGACCTGCTGTTGAACTTCTGATGCTATGCTACAGTTAAAAAATACAGTATACAGTAGCTTCGGGGGGTGGGGGGAGACGACAGCCCTTTCAGTCTGTCCACGCAACAACTCTGTGACTCAAGTGTTGCACGCACCATCCATGGGCACTGCCAACGGGGCAACAGCCGAGTGGTGCAGCAAATGAACCGCTAGCTTGTATTTTGTTGGTGGTGAGAGAGGTTGGGGGTGACTTAGGGTGTGGTTGGTTGTCTTTGGTTGGCTGTAGTGAGAATTGTTTTTGACAGGAAACCCCACACATTCACTAAGTAGAATAATAGAAGCATAACCCCCCGACCCCACCCAACTTACCATTTTCCCTCTCCCTGTATTTCCCCCTTTTCTTTCTAATGGTTTAAATCAATTCATGAACCAATAACCTCCTTTTTGTAGTTGACCTCCTTTGTAATGCTTTATTTTGAAATCTTTTAAGATAATATTTTAGTTTTCTGTTAATTATATACACTATATTTGACTTTCTTCAGATTGCTTTATTGAGATTCTGTAAGCAGCTTTGAGATTTAAAAAATATAAAGCGATATAGAAATGAAATTATTATTATTAATAATAACTTATACATTGACCACTAATAATGAACCATATGTTGTAGATATTTATTATGCTATTTTTGTGATATACAAATTGTTGTAAGCCAAAAATGGCTTATCTTCTGAGTTAGCCAATAAAACTCAGAGACAAGAGGAGTTAGGAGTCCATTATGTTTATTGCAAAGCAATAAGGTTACAGTCAAATCTTTTTGCAAAACTGCAACCCCGCCCAATGTGGGGCAGAGGAATTTATAACATTTCAAACAAAGGATTTTGATTTAACCAATCACATAAGTCATTACATCATTGTATATTTAATATTCATCATTACCTCATTTCATATTTAATACGCATGTGCAATAAGCATCACTAACTAAACTTTGATTCTCACCGTGATCTGTTACATTGTGAGTTAGTTTACATGCATGGGAACCTGTGTTACGTGTAGATGTAACAATTTATGTTCTAGTTTATGAATTGCTTCTTTGTGATTGACGTATTAGCTGACCTTCTATCCCAGTAGGGACGGCTTCTTGCTGAACCATCAGTTTCTTTAAAGCAACAGGTTACCATAATTCACTAATATAAGCATATTTCAGGATTTATAGGGATTTACATTATCACCTTAATTGGGGCCCTTTGGGCCCCTGCTACAAAATTACACAAGAAAACTTGGCATACTTATCTGTATAACATTATTCTAGTTTATAAACCCCCACCCCCCAAAAAACCTCTAGCACATTTGCAAAGCTAAGCAGGGGCTGATATGGTTTCAAATTGGATGGGAGACTGCATTGTTGAGAAGGTGTACTTAGATGACCCCTGGCTTCCCTTCCAACTCTATAATTCTGGAGGCTGGTGGGGGGCAGGAAGGCAGAGAGTCCTGTGAGGCGGAGAGGGGAACCAGTGGGGAGAAGGGAGACAGTCGTTTATCAGAGAGGCCTCCAGGTGGCGCTAATGCCAAGAAACAAGGAGGCCTCCCAAATCATAGAGAAAGGGAAAGCAGGTGATGGAGAAAAATGTTTCTACTCGCTTCCTCAACAAGTAAGGCATTGTTCCAGTTTCCGGTTTTAGGGAAAACACTTCTGCATGCAGCCGAACTCCTCCGATTTAGGGCGGGGAAGAATAATTGATTCGGAAGGGATCCCCAAAGGCCATCTAGCCCAACCCCCTGCAGTGCAGGAATCGCAACTAAAGAGTGGGCAATGGAATGCTGCAATCTAATGAGTGGGGTGGGGTGTTTTTTGTGGGGAGAGGGGAGGGTTTTGGATGGAAACGCAAACAAACCTCTGTATCCCACCTGTAGTATGAGCAGTGGGCTCCATTGCAGGGCCGTCGTGAGCCTCTGCCTGTCCGCAGCAACGTGGAGGCAACAGCACTGGCCTACACTGAAGGGTTGTTGTTGCGAGCAGTTTCCCGTGCAGTCTTATTAAGCGCAACTGGGTTCAACGGGACCTGGTTCTATGGGAGTGTGTGTGTGTGGGGGGGTTGCAGACAGCCCGACCCCAAACATGTAGTGTATTAAGAATGGAGTACACGGCAGGGTTGTCGTAAACAGTTCCTACAGTCACGGCCAAACTCACTTGCAAAAATATTTAAAGACTTAAAAAAATAAAAAATAAAAATTCGCGCAAAATAAGACCCATTGTCGCTGTCCAGTCGCAGCTACGTCATAAGGTTCTCCCATTGATACTTATGAGCAGCTCTCACGTTCAGGGGTGTGTTGCCAAAGGGAACTCGGAAACGCCGCATCCGGACTATGAGATGCTGTTCTTTCCTTTCACTTGATCTCTTGCTTCCTTTCCTCCACCTGAACCGTTCCCCGGCTTCTCTAGGCCGCGCGAACTCTGTGCTCTTATAAGTTTTCCAGACCGTTGACGAGCTACGACGAGTCAGCTGCGCAGCTAGGTGATGTCATCACCCCGCGCCTTGCCGGCCTCCTCCTCCTCTCCTCATACCCACCGAAGCCAATACGTTAGTGGGCGCGCGCGAGAGAGCGAGCACCGGTGGCGGGATGGGGCTGCCGGCTGTGGCTCCGGTGTTGAGGCGGAGGCTTCACAGGTTAGACGAGGCCGGCGGCCCTGCGAGTGGGGCGAGGGCCGAGAGCGGCGTCGAGAAGCGCAGCCCCGCCTGCCTTTCCTCAGGAGCAGCCTTGAACGCAGTGGGGGCTTACTCCCGAGTAGCGGGTCCTGCTTTGCGCAGCTTTCGCTGTACACTTTGATTTTCGCCGTCCTGGCAGAGGTTATAAACTTCAACCAGGCCATTGGATTACTAAGAGTCCTGTTAAATGTGTTTGAGGGAAGGGTGTGTGTGTATTATTTGTTTTGTTCTTGTACTTTGTTTTTACTACGTATTTTTGTGGTTTTATCCCATGAACCGCCCTGAGATCTTAGAATGAAGGGAACTATACAAATTGAATAAATAACAAACAACAACAACAATAATAAAGGTAAAGGACCCCAGGACGGTTAAGTCTAGTAGTCCAAGGCGACTATGGGGTGTGGTGCTGATCTCTGCTTTCAGGCCGAGGGAGCCGGCGTTTGTCCACAGACAGCTTTCCGGGTCATGTGGGCAGCAGGACTAAACTGCTTCTGGCGCAACAGGACACCATGACGGAAACCAGAGCACACGGAAACTCTGTTTACCTTCCCGCCGCAGCGGTACCTATTTATCTACTTGCACTGGCGTGCTTTTGAACTGCTAGGTTGCCAGGAGCTGGGACAGAGCAACAGGAGCTCACTCTGGTTTACAGTGGACAGTGTTAAGAGCAGGAACTGTTTTCTAGGTCACAAAAGCTGAGAAGGAAACATGGAAGACGGGAACTCGGCAGCTTTGGGTTGCCGAGATTCAGGATCTCTCTTTAAAAGACAGCTTTGTGGTTCATGCCCTTTGTTTTTCGACAAGTGTGTGTGCGGCGACAGGTATTTGCTCTCCTTGTGGTTCCAGCAAGTGTCCCATTGCTGCACGTCAAGGTGATCCAAGGTCAAGGGCGATGCCAGCTCATTGGCTGAATTTAAAGTTGGGGCTTTAAAGAGGGACCAAGTAGCTAAATGAGCCCTTTGAAAAGAAAAAAGTTTGGAGTGCGGGAAGGCTTATCCTGCTATGTGGAATGCTTCCTTCTTGACTGAAAATCATTTCAAATTTATTTTTTGGACATGTTTGTGTTAATGTTAAGGTGTACCTAAAGCACAACATAGGAAAGGTAATGTAGGGAAGATGTATATCCCCCCACCAGAAAGCTGGTCCATTTGTCCTAAAGTTTGCACATGAATGGTGCTTATTCGTTCGTTCATTTGGTATACCACCCTTCATCTGAAGATCACAGGGCAGTTCTCAACATGAAAATACAACATACATAATAAAACAAAAACAAACCAATAGCCCCTCTTCCACAAACACATTTAACAAGCCATAGAATGTTAATCAGCCAACACCTGGTTGAAGAGAAAAGCTTCTGTCTGGCACTTAGAACACAATATAAAATAGATGTGAGGGGAAAACCCATGTTAATAAATATGGAGTACTCTACGCACAAGCCTACAATTCCCAGAGTTTCCTGGGTTGATTCATAAACTACTCTAGAAAGTGTCCCCCCCTGCTGTTTCTGCTTTAAATGTATAGTGTAGGTGTGGCTGACAAAAGCATGTGCTTGATTTGCTTGACATTTTTACATTGGCTGTTGCAAAAGAGATGACTGAACTTGATTTTCTTGTTTCAGATTGAAGCCATTCAACAGGTTACAGGTCATTGTAGAACACTTGGTAAGTATGGAGGTCTCCAGGTTGGGGAGGCTAATGTGGGTTTGGTGATGTTCAATATGTAAACTGTTTTCAGAAAGCCCATGGGGGCTTTTGAAATGTGCACCAGCAACCTCTCCAGAAGGCAAAACCACAAGTTTTAAAGGCAATTTATGATACACCATGCTCACAACTTACACCTTTTATGATACACCTAAAGCCCAAATCTCATTGGGTGTAATGGCTGGTGGGTTTGGCAAAGTCTTTACCTGAATGTCCACCCCATTTTTAATTTTTTTAAAAATTATTTTGCCAAGTGCATAAAGCTGAATGCACACAAGTCAAATGTGCATAAGTTTTGGGCTTCCTGTATACTGTTCATATGGGGGAAAGGCAGGAGACAAGGACTTGTGGGTGTGCATAAGCTCACATGAGCCTAAAGTAGTTTGTTAAATAGGAACATAGGGAGTTGCCTTATACCAAGCCAAACTATTGGTCCATCGAGCTCCGCATTATCTGGCAGTGGCTTTCCAGGGTTTCAGACAGGGAGTCTGTCCCAGCTGGTGGTTCCCAGGATTGAACATGGGACCTTCTGCATGAAAAGCAGATGCTTTGGATTCCAACTCCCATCAGCACCAGCCAGAATGGCCATATAGAATGGGAATAGCAGTAACATCTGGAGAGCCAGTCTCCCCCCCCCCCCACTCTAGAGAATTTGCATGTTGGAACCAACTACCAACTTGCAGATTAGCAGCTTGTTAAAAACCCTTGGGTGGATCTACACACGGGGGGGGGGGGGGGACCCTGCTATAAATAAGTCATAAATTTAATCATAACAAAAGAAAAAAAACCCGCTGTGTAAAAATCACATTGTATTGTTTTGCTCTCTGGTGCCATCTGGTGTTGTGTGTTTATGACACATTCAAAACGTTGTTTTTTGACTAATGTGGCTGAATCCCTTGATTTTTGTTTGTTTGTTTGTTCTTGTGTCAAATATGCAGAGTATGTCCAAGACGGCAGCTTCTTCCTCTGAGGTTCTCTTGGAAAAAAGGGGTTGTGCTGGTGTTATAACCATGAACAGACCCAAGGCTCTGAATGCATTAAATATATCCATGATTCGACAGATATATCCACAACTGAAGGTTGGTGATTTTCTTTTAAATCAGTGCTGTCAGTGTCCCAAGGGCACAGTGTGTGGATTGACAGAGGAGGCCATTCAAGGGCAGCACCTCGAGCAGCCTATAGCCCATCACTTTTTTTCTACACTTCAGCAGCTGAATGTGTGAACTGCCTCTGTTGAAAACCATTGGGTTTGAGGTGGTGCGAAAGTTCTGTATGCAACTTATGATCTGTGATGGCTCATTCACAAACAAAAGCCATGTCTTGTCCTCGCATTCATTCACCGATGAGCACGCATGTGCAAACCAAGCCAAGGGCTCTGGATGAACCAGCAATCAGATTAATTTTATGGCCACCCTTTTGATTTAATTAGGGATGTACTGGGGAGTGGGGAAGTACCTGAAAATGAGAACAGCGGAAATGCTGTTACAGGTACAGCCATACCTCATGTTAATGTTCCGATCTTCTTATGGACTTTCAGCTTATGAACGCGGCAAACCCAGAAGTGTTTACTTCCGGGTTCGCTGCATGCGCAGAAGCGATCTGTGCGCTTTGCACACGCGCAGAAGCGCTCGATCGTGCTGCACATATGTGCAGAAGAGGCACTCTAGTTGCGGATTTTCGGGGTGCAAACGGCACCCTGAAACAGATTAAGTCCGCAACTAGAGGTACCACTGTAGTGGATTTTATCTACGCTCACTGAATAAGTAACAGGCAGTACTGAGACACACGCACCATGTTCATCTTCGCCATATTTACAGAAGAATACTGGTCATCTTAGTGGCAGCAACCGTACCCTGTGGTGTCCCACAGCCAAACTTGTAGCAGCAGAAATCCCTATTTAAATGGTAGAGTAGTAGGAAGGGGAGGCGGAAGCATGGAAGGAGGGCCAAGAAAGGCAGTATTGAAAGCAAGTGAATATTGCTTCAAGGGAGGGAGAAGAATGAGTGTGACCGCTCCCTCTGGAAAAAGGAAATGTCTTGAGGATTCCTGTGCAAGGTGGGAAGTGGTGGGAATGGATATTTCCCCTTGCCATCTGCAGAGTCAACATTATAGGAAAGGGTTCAGGCTGGCTGGGGGTTTGCTTGGCTTTGCAGCTTTCCTTAAGTTAGGCAGGGGGGAAGGGCAGGGGGAGGTGAGATGTGGCTTCCCTGGACTTCCTCTGGAGGAAGGGCAGGCTATAAATCAAATAAACAAACTTCACTGGGATCCTAAGAAGCCAGGGCCTTTTATCACTCTCCTGGACTTCTGTTCAGTCATGGCTCAGTAGGGGGAAGTGCAGTGCATGTGGATTCGGGGTTTCAACAGGTTACTGAGATTCATCCCTAAGGTGTGGCATTGCTGCCGTCTGTATCAAAAGGAGGAAGAGGCACAGAGTAAGCTGGAGAGCTTTTGGGGTTCTCCCCACAACCCTTTTAGTGCTGACTTTGCTCTGAACAAGGGAATGGGTCAAAGGTGGTTGTTCTGTGTTCAAGACGAGAGAGGTGGTATGGAGCCTCCTAGAGCACGTGGCTTTGGCCCAAGGAAATTAGGGTGAAACTATATGATGCCTTGTGTTTCCCTCCCAAATATGTATTGCTACCATACTGATATAAAGCGGGTGGAAGCAGCTTCCAGTGTAGAAGCAGCCAATGAGATAGAAATGCTGAACTGTTCCCAACCCTGCTGTTTTTCCTTAGCCTGGTTCATTTCTGTTATCAGAGCCCATATCCAACATGGATGTTTTATCTTTTGTAGAAATGGGAGAAGGACCCTGACACCTTTTTAATAATAATAAAGGGAGCTGGAGACAAGGCTTTCTGTGCAGGAGGCGATATCAAAGGTAAGGTTTTGAGTATTCAAAAAGTTGAGAGTTCAAAAGTTTCAGTTGTCATTGAGTGCTTAAACTTTCAAAAGCTTTTTGATGATGTCCCTCAGCAAAGACACCTGGGTAGGCTTAGCTGTCACGAGATCAGGGGGTTGTTCTGTTATGGGCCAGGAACTGGTTCAGAAATGGGAAGAAGAGAATAGGAATAAATGGATTGTCCTCCCATTGGAGGGATGGAGTCCCCCGAGGATCAGTGCTGGGCCTGTGCTTTTTAAATTATCTAGAGTTGGGATGAGCATTAAGTTAGCCAAGTTTGCTGCTGATACCAAAATGTTCAGGTTAAAATAAATTGGGAGAAGCTCCAAAAGGATCTTTCTAAACTAGGTTAATGGGCAGTAAAATGCATTTAATTGTCAGCAAGTGTAAAGTAAGGCACATCGTGGCAATGAATTCTAATTTCATGTATATGCTCTCGGAGTCTGAACTGGCAGTGATTGACCAGGAAAAACTGGCCTTGTAGTTGATAGGTCAGTGAAGTTGTCTCCGTTTACAGCGGCTGGGAAAAGATTAATTCCATATTGGTGATCATTAGAAAAGGTACTGAAAATGAAACTGCCCATATAGTAATGCTGTTATGCAGACTTGTGGGGCGACTGCACTTGGAATACTCTGTACAGTTCTGGTTGCCTTGCCTCAAAAAGGATATTGTAGTTCTGGAATAGTTTCAGGAAAGGGCAACCAAAATGATCAAGGGGTGGAGACTCTCTTGTAGGGAAAGGTTTTTTGTAGGGAAAGGGCATTTTTTTGGGGGGGGGTTAGTTAACAAAAAAGGAGAGCAGAGGGAGACATGACAGAGGTGTATAAGATTATCTGTGGTGTGGAGAAAGTGAACAGAGAGAGGGTATTATTATTATTATTATTATTATTATTATTATTATTATTATTATTATTATTATTCCCCTGTCATAATTCTAGAATCTGGTGCCATTTGATGAAGCTGAATGTTGGGAGATTCAGGACAGACAAAAGAAAGTGCTTCTTTACATAGCACCTAGTTAAATTGCAGAATTTGGATGACCACCAACTTGGATTGCATATATTGTGGTCATGAAAGTTTGCTGCAGTCACATTTCTTGGTATTCCAGACAGTTAAATGTTTTGGTAGCTAAATATGACACTTGTTTTGTTTCCTAGCTATTGCTGAAGCAGGAAGAGCGGGAGAAGCGCTGCCACAATATTTCTTCAGAGAAGAGTACGCCTTGAACAATGCTGTCGGTGTGTATACCAGTAATTTAAAAGTACAGGCTTAATTTGAGTAAGCGTAGAATCATAGAGTTGGAAGAGCCTGAGGATCATCTTGTTCAACCCCCTTGCCATGCAGGAATATGCAGCTGTCCCATATGGAGATCGAATCTGCAACCTTGGCATTATCAACACCACACTCAAACCAACTGAGCCAAGCATAACCCTTCCCTACCCCGCATTTTCACTAGTATTTCAATAGTATTATCTGTTTACACCAATACTCCACGGTGTTTCTTTTATACACTTTTATACACAGTGTATTCACTTTTATATACACTGGAAGGAACCTTTTTCGGTCTGAGGGCTGCATTCCTTTCTTAACAACTTTCCAAGGTCTACGTTTCGGGTTGGTGAGGCTAGAAGCAAAAGTAGGTGGAGCAGCACACGTACATTTTTCGTCTTGTGCAGTAGGCTAGCTTCTCACATGCTCACACACTCCCCACTAGCCTTTATCCTGAGAAACAAGAGGTGTTGTTGTTTGAGAACAATAGCACTCTGGGAGCGAAGCACAGCGGGTGAGGAGATGTGGCCTGGTGAGAGATACAAGAAGCTTGGGCTCTCATTGGACCCTTGACCCTGAGCTTCCCCACATCTGATCTATTATGCTGCTATATTCTGTGGAATGCTTTGGTAGATCTTCCTGGCGTCTAGTTTCAGATAATCTTTGTGCCAGGCAAATAACTTCCTATTACTCAGGCTCACCTCTAAGCCCTCCTTAATCCAGACATGCCCAAAGTCCGTTTTGGGGGCCTAATCCAGTACCCCGGCCGGTTTTATCCGGCCCCTGTGGTAGTTTATTTATTGGGGTAAAATCGTAATAAAAGTTCAACTTCAATCCTAAAAGAAGCTCAACAACTTTGGGGTAAAATTGTAAAAAAGAAAAAGAAAAAAAGGTTGGCCCTCATTCATGTTCACTTCATCAAATCTAGCCCTCTTTGAAAAAAGTTTGGGCACCCCTGTTTAATCAATTGGTCCGTCCCCCCCCGGCATCCCATCCCTGGTACTGCTAGGGTTTTTTTTGCTTTGGTTTTACTGTTCTCTTCTTCATTCCTTATTTTATCATTGTTGTGAGCTGCCCTGTGTGGTTTTTTTGAACTGAATGGCGGCATAAGAATGTTTCAAATATCCAAATCTTATATTCAGAAAGAGAGGAGGCACCACAGCACTTTAAAGCATGGATGGGGAATCTCAGGCTAAATGCAGCCCTCCATATCTCTCTGTGTGGCCCTCTGAAGTCTCCCCCGGCCACCCCCTTCACTGGTCCTGCTTCCCACCCTGAATGTTTTTGCCCGAGTGCAGTGTGTCTCCCAACTCTGATAATGCCTCTTGCGACTTGGATGGATGATAGAGAGGGGCTTGTGTAGAAATAATCATAGTGTACTAGGGTAAAATTTGCATTTGTTGCTCCACCCACTTGCCTAGCCATACCCACCAATGACTTGTTGCACCTGGAAAGGGTGCTTTGAAGGGAATGCAGTGATCAGTGCTCAGACTGAAAAAGGATCCCTGCACCTACTTTAAAGGTTAACAGATTTATTACAGCATATGCTTTTGTCTGCTGATCTTTAAGGTGCCGTAAAACTCTTGGCTCTCTTTGCTGCAATGGACTAACTTGGCTAATCTCAGAATTCAGAGTGGCATAATTATAATTTGGTCAACAATTTGAATATTCAAGTTAAATTATCAGGCTTCACAAGCTCTTTCCTTGCAGAAGTGTGCTTTATGCGGTTTTAAACATGTAAATGTACTTTCATTTCACTTTTAATTTGTATACCACCTTCCTATATTATCAATATAGGTTTACAAGCTGAAGAAACAACAAGATAGACAGAAAAGATCACACAACTAATAACAATCTGATCCAATACCAAAAAAGCCAGTATAAAAACATAACTTTAAAATAAACAACTTGTATCAAATAAAGCAATATTCAATAATCCATTAGAATGTAATAGTAAACGGTAAAATTAAATATCAGAAAATGATAATGAAACAGTTTATACTTAACGGTTACAATAAATAATTACTAAACTGTAATCAATAAAAATAACAGCAAGTCACAATGCATAAAATACCACAAAACATACCAAAACACATGAAAAGATCAATTGAGAACAAGGACACACAACATATATATATATATTTTAAAAATATATCCCTGAACTCCTCTCTTCACATCTGTTTCTGCTATTCTTAAAATCATGGTCTGGGGTGTGGCAAGGCAGGTGAAAAAGCTATTGCCTGATGGCCAACACAGAGTCTCTCTGCCCTCACACTTCTTCACCAGGAAACATCTCTCTTATGAAGACTCCACCTGGGGCAAGGCAGGTGGATAAAGCCATTGCCTGGTGGCTAGCACAAAGTCTCTCCTCACGAAATGTGTTTTTTCCTTCCTGACAGGCACCTGCCAGAAGCCATACGTGGCACTTATTGATGGAATTACAATGGGAGGTGTAAGTAGAAATATTTTCTAAGGCAGTTGGCTTGGCTTGTGCTTTCATTCTGTTTTAAAGTCGCCAGTGAAGTGACTATAGGGGTTTCGAAGAGAGATGTGTGAGAATAACATTGACCAGGGATAGTTCAGTCGGTAGAGCACAAGACTCTTAATCTTGGGGTTGTGGGTTTGAGCCCCACATTGGGCAAAAGATTCCTGCATTGCAGGGGGTTGGACTGGAGACCCTTGGTGTCCCTTCCAACTCTACAATTCTTATTTTCCAAGGGCAGTTTTCAGTCTTAGAACATTTACAACATCCCACTCCCTATGAGCTGAAAGAAAAGCACTTTTTTGTTGAGAACAGTGGTAGCACCAGAAAAAGGGGGCACAGAAGGAGCAAAGTATAATTCTTGGTGGGTGAGCTGTGTCACACACAGTAAAAACTCGAAGCCAATGTTAATGGTAGGAGTCCAGCAATTGGGGGGGGGAGGGAAGCTCCTTTTGGGGGGGGGTGCTTGTTCACCTCCTTTGGCGCTGTGCATGACTGAGAAGCATCTCTATGCAGACTTGGGGATGCGTGTGTGGGCTTAAGGGTAAGCGAAGATGAAGATATTTGGCTAGGACTGATGGGAGTTGAAGTGGAGTTGGTTCACATGTAGCTTGTAGCCATCAAGTGTCAAGTAATGTGTGAACTCACCCTTGGTTTCAAGGATGTTTGTGTGCCCAAGAAATAGTAAGTTTTGTATACTGTTGAGCAATGCAAAACAATTTAGCACATTTGTGGAAGTTATGCTATGTATTTGTTTCAGAATCCACTTCATAGTTTGTGTGACGTTGATTTTTTTCCTTCTGTGTTGGTGTTCCTTGACTCGCATTTAGATTGGACCTTGAAATGTAGTTGTTGACAGTAACTGCTGAATTAAAGCCAAAGCTGCTTATCAAACATATAGATTGTGTTAGTTTATACTTTACACATATTTAAGAATATTTGTGATGTGATTCTCATTGTGAAGATATGTATATTAAGGATCCTGACATATCACATATAGTGTATCCATTACAGAATTCTGTACATTAAATATTTTGGTTATCTGCGAAAGCCAGACAACACCAAAAAGTTATAAAGTACTCATTGCAAATGCACAAACTACTGGGTTTGATCCAATTGTGCTTTTTTATCCATTGTGGCTTTTGATTCTGTGGATACCTCTGCTATTGGAAGAAGCAGGGAGATGGTTTTTGATTATTTGCTCTTTCTCCCTGTAGTTCCCATCTGCCCTCCCCATCTTCAGGGGGTTGTGGGGACAGAACAGTAGTGCAGAGGGAAGGATGGAAACTGGCAAAATTTCATCCTCTCCCCTTCAGTTAGTGAAGATTTCTGATGGATCAAAGACGCTGTTATGCAAATAAAAGGTGTCCTTCCATTTGCCAAAGTGCACCACTGAATACAGCCCAGTATATCTGAATTTAAAAACAAATATGTCACATTTATAACTCCTAATGCTTAAGGGTCTCGCATATCTAAAGTGCATCATGGAATATTAGATGATTTAATCGTCATTTTCCTCAGTTATTGAATCAGTCCTGCAGATGTTTCCTTGTTTATACCGTCTGTCTTTGGATGACATATGCCAGAATGGAAGTGAGGCAGAAAAAGGCAAACATCTGTCAAGATAAAATATTGTGAGGTACGAAAGGATGGAAAACAGACTACTTCCACTTAAGTGAGGCATCAGGGTGCTTTTAAGAACATTGCATTAGCTTAGAGGCCATGGTTTCATCAGAATTCACGTGTACATGGAATTAATGGAGGTTTGAATATCTGGTGGCCTAATGTGACCTCCTGCAAATATTTATTAAGTTGGTTTTTAGGGTGTTTTTTTAAAGCTGGTGTGCCATAAAGTCATTAGTGACTTTTGGTTTATGCTAGCATTTTGTAAGCAAAGTGCAGGGAAGTGAGTGTAGCTTGGGTATCTTTATCTTTTTGTACAGTTTGGGGATTTCTGAGAATATTTCTTCTTCAAATATTCCAGTGTCTGCTTTTCAACAGTGAGAATGGTCTGTTATCACTGCTGAATATAATAAGTGGTTAATTGCATCCTTCTGCGATCCAGAGCAAACGTTTGAAGTGTTTGATGCTTTAAAAATCCTTTCTAGAATGTGTGTGTCCTAATTTTGCAGAGGGTTATATTAAACGTTACTCTATTCCCCCCCCCAATTTCTAAATTGATCTAAAAAGCAACATAAATCTGTTAACAAGCTTAGTACTCTTCATGCTATGCAGTAAAAGCTATATATTAAAGAGGGTCCTTTAAGGAACATTTCAGAGCATTGATTTTTGAGCAAAATTATAAGAGGTTTCTGGTTTCTACATGTGGTTTCTTCTATTGATGGAAAGAGTGGATTGTCCTACGAACCAGTAATTGGACTTGGCTCCTCTTGAGAATAATAAAAGCATATCGTTCATTTGTAAAAAGTGCGAAGTCATTTCAGAGGCTGCTTGACATGTGCACCCATTTTGCTGCATTTCAAAATGCCTTCATAAAAGATGTTTCTGGAGTTTGTGGAAGATACTTTTTACACCCACATCTAAAAAATGGTTCATCGGGGGTTGGCATGGTGTGAAAGGGGGATGACCTGTAAGCCTGCTAACGTGGGTGGTATTCAGCTACCGGTAAACAGGCCCACTAGTGCAAGGATGTTCTATGCACAGGGCTAGGGGAACCCCTGGACGATATTTAGGATGACACAGGGAGAGGAGTGGCTAGGAAAGTTGCATTACACAGCTAAGCATCCTAGCAGTAGTGGAACTGTTTAACTAGATAGCATCCTTTGGTCATATCTACATCATACATTTGAAGCTCGTTACTTCCCCCAGAGAATTCTAGCCCTGTAAGGCATAAACTACAGTTCCCAGGATTCTTGGGTTTTTTGTGGTTTTTTATTTTTTGGGGGGAGGTCACATGCTTTAAATGCATGATACGAATGTGACCATAGACCCAAATTGCCCTTCTCCTGTAGGCCTCATTACTTCTACCATGTGAATGTCTCTGTTTTTCCTGGCTCCACAAAAATAGCAGCCTCAACTTCTCAACTAAAATTGGAGTGTTTCTGGGAGGGATCCACCTAATGAATCCCAAGCTGTGAACAAAGGCTCCCACTCGTACAGCAGGGCTTCCTCCCTGTACCCCCAAAATGGGTTTGGTTGGGGGGGGCAGGAGAGCAGCATGTGGGGAGATGAGGTTGGATCATTCTATCTGGCATTTGGGATGCTTGTGCTCGCCTTTTAGTGCAACCCTCTATTCTTACAGAATTTTAAAGTTGGAAGGGATCTTGAGGGTCATCTAGTCCAATCCCCTAGGAATCTTTTGCCCAACACAGGGCTAAAATTTGCAACCCTGACATTAAGAGTCTGTCTCATGCTCTACAGGCTATACCTTCGCCTGTGCACTGGTCTGCCTCCACTTTTGTGTGCTTCTGCACATGCCTCTGGCTGCAAAGAGGCCAATATCAGAACAAACTCATTGGAAGATGTAATGTGATTCTTCTGTCTGTTGGATTTGAATACTCCAGTTTATCCCAGTGCGGAGACTCAACTAAACTGCCTGTGTCTGAGGAGGCTGATTGAAAAGAATGAAGATCAGAGAACCATGTGAAGATGCAGCAGAGAGCTGGCTCCATGGGTGGGAGCCTTTAATTCAGGCATAGGCAAACTTGGCCCTCCAGATGTTTTGGGACTACAACTCCCATCATCCCTGACCACTGGTCCTGTTAGCTAGGGATGATGGGAGTTGTAGTCCCAAAACTAATGGAGGGCTGAGTTTGCCCATGCCTGCTTTAATTATTGACACGTGAACAGTTCTCCCTTACAACAATTAGCATACCCTGGTTTGCAGTTTGGGGGAGACAGCTTTACAGGTTATGAATCTAAATCGGCTGGGGAACCTTTTGGGCTTTCACATGTTCTTAGACTCCAACTCCCATCAACCCTAGTCAACATGACTAGCGTTCTGGGATGATGGTAGTTGTAATCAGACAACATCTGCAGGGCAACTGGTTTCCCACCCCTGACCCTGAGTAGAGGAGAGTGAGAGCAGCTGTGTACCATTGAATCATAAGCAAAGTGAACCAAAAAGCTAGTTTTTTGTAGGTTTATTTTTTAAGCTTTGTAGGTCATTGACAGCCTTATGGTTGAACTTGGATTGGGTATTGACATACTGGCTTTAGCCATGTATCCCTTTTCTCCATCTCTTTTCCAACAGTGGTCTCGGGCAGAATGCTGTTCCCTCAGTCCTGTTTCCCCCACCTTCAAATTGTGGTGGGGAAAGAAGGATGTTGAAAGTAGGAATGAAAGGATGTTAGTGGTTGTTCTGCAGAGAGGATTTTGCACACTTTAGTGTTACAGTGAATATAGGTATTAATGCATTCAGAGCTGAGTAATGTACAATTAGCAAAGTTCTCCTTTGTTGTGCTAAGTGAATTCATTTCACAGTTTTCTAGATCTGTGAATGTAACTGTGCAGTTGTTGTGATCATGACATACAGGTAAATGCAGTTTAGCATCTTTTGATGAGCACTTAGCTGAATGTTCCTGCTGGTATTATCTGTCAGCAGCTAGGAGCTGCAATGCTAATGATACAGTTGTTGCCTGCACATTTCAGTAAACGGCTACTGACACAAATTATACCATTTAACTGGGTCTTTCTAGACTTGGTAAAACACTCAGCCTGTGTGCAGTTGATCTTTTACTGATGCACTTGACAATGGTAAGAAATTAGGGTCAATATGGAGCAGACATTTTAACTTGTTGGAATTTTCTGCAGATCCTCAATTATATGCACGTTGTGGAACTCTGGATATCCTTAGTAGCATTCGATACTCTGGTTCCACAGCTTGAGCCAGAACCCAGTATGCTACTAGGAAGATGTGCATAGGAGGAAGCTGAGGAGGACCTTGCTCAGCCTGCTTTTTACAGGGAGCTGGCTTGATCTGATGCTCCCAAGAATTTGTGCAGATCAGAACGCAACTCCTTGATGGATCACACATTTCTCAGGATCCTGTGACGTTGTTTTGATGTGGAAAAGCAAATACTGTACAAAAAATACGTGGTTTACAGGAAAGTGCATTGAAAAGCATTGAGAAGTGCATATTTTATGTAAAAAGTGCAAATAAAATAAGTACAGTTTAAAGGGGGACTTTATTATGCTTAAAAAGAAAAGGCACCATACTGTCTGGAGCAGACATACAGCTGAGTGTGAATGAAGCCAAAACTGAATCAGGCAGCTCAGTTTCAGCCCTACTCCAAAGTAAGGTCATAGGATCATGGAATGCTTCCCATGCCAAGTCTAGTCACGGGTCAGTATTGTCTGTTCAGCCTTCTCAACCTGATGCCCTTCAGACAATTATGGGAGGATAGCTCAGCTGGTTAGAGCGTGGTGCGGATGACGCCAAGGTTGCAGGTGCAATTCCTGTATGGCACAGCTGCATATTCCTGCATTGCAAGGGGGCTGACTAGATCAGCGTTTCTCAACCGCTGTTCCGCGGCACACTAGTGTGCCGCGAGACGCTGGCTGGTGTGCCGCGACGTGCGGCGACGAGAAGGGCGATTTGCATTGTCACGTGCCTGGCGGCCGCCAATAAACTACACTAACCCGCCGGAAAGGAAGCCGGCCGGGTCACGACGCGGGGCGAGCGCAGCTCTCAACAGCCACCACCACGGCCTCGGACGTGAGAGGCGGCCGGCGGGTGCTGCTGCTGCTGCTGTTTGTCTCACTCTCGCTGCTCTTGCTGGCGGAGCCCGGGGCTTGATCGGCGCGAGGCCACGGGCTGACAAGCAGAACAGCCTCTGGAGGGCAGCCAGCAGCGTCTACGAGGGAGTGAGCGGCCTCTTCGGCGAGGAGCACGTGCTGGCAGAGAAATCAGCGGCTTGTGAAGCCTTATTACAGGAGATTGCAACCAACACAGCAATTGGCAAGTGTTTCTTACAGTCATAATTCACTGAGATTTAGGACTTACCCCACAAACTAAACTGGGCTCTCTCTCTCTCTCTCTCTCTCTCTCTCTCTCTCTCTCTCTCTCTCTCTCTCTCTCTCTCTCTCTAGTCAATATAGGCACAGAGTTAAAAATTGTAACTTTTTTAATGGTGGTGTGCCTCGTGATTTTTTTCATGGAACAAGTGTGCCTTGGCCCAAAAAAGGTTGAGAAACACTGGACTAGATGATCCTCAGGGTTCCTTCCAACTCTATAATTCTATGATTTTGTACTATAGCTGCCATCATTCCATGCTGGCTAGGGATGACAGGACTTGTAGTTCAAAACAGTTGGAGGGAGCCAGGTTGAAGAAGGCTTCCATTGAATGGCCGTGGGAACTGCAGTTCACTTTTGCACATAAAGCTTGAATATTGTAGAGAGATCCTACAATCATTGGTGGTACTTATAATGCGTAGAAAATGGTGAATGCATAATTCATTGGTTTATCAGCCCTCCAGCAGGTAGTATGTATGGCGCTGGTTTGCTCTTCAGTGAAGCTCTAAACTAAGCATCCAATAGATGGGGGTGTAGAGCTTCTCTTTTATGTCCTTCGAAAGCACAGTTCTTTCAGTGGCATGCAGTTTCTCCTTTGAATACCGTTTTGTTTGTGTAATGGCTTCAGAACAAGTTGTTCAGTTCATAAGGAGAAGGGGGGGGGAAATGAGTTCACACAATACACTTGAACTTTAAAAGGACTGGCACAGATTATGGTGACCTGTCCCAGTACCACTAGGCATAATGGCGGTTTGGCGCTGCTAGCAAGGCAATTTGAGGGTTGAAAGTCCATAATGCAGACATGTCTGGAGCACAAGTTCATTTTCTACATGCTGAATGATTTGTTTAAGCTTTTCTCTTTGGAAAACCATTCTGTCTCTAATCCAGTCCTGCAGTGGCTTGTTTAATAGAAAATGGGGGGGGGGGCATTAGCAGCCTCAGTTTCCCCCAGTGCTCCCTTTAGCCATGAGAAAACTGTCTAGAACTCGGTACTGAAAAAAGTGTCACATAATTCTAGAGCTGCAGACTTTGTTCTCGATTTTGATGGCTTGAAAGACAGACTCCAAATTAAAGCTGTATTTTAAAGCAGGTTTGGAGAATGCTTCCTTTGGCAGGCTGTAGGGCAGCCTGCTGCAGCTTAAGTAACGAAGATTAGTTTATAAGAATATTGACATTTGCATTTCACTGGAAGAGTGACACAGACCCTTTGAAAATGCTGAATGTTTACTGATCGCAGAGGTCCAGTTTTATGCTGCTTTGAAGTACTACATTAAGTTCACGCAAGTTGCAATTGCCCCAGTCGCTCAGAAGTTGGCAAAAAAGCAACTTTGAAGCCAAGGTTGTCTACGCCCCTTTTGGAAGGGGAAAGCCTTTCACTGTGTTTAACAGGTCAAAGTTCTGCTTGTCATTCCAGCTAGGTGTGATGTAAAGTGGAAATGTTTTTAAGCTGAACTGAAGGGATCAGGAACTTCTCTATCTGTGGAACAATGTGAGTTATCTCCACAGGTTTATGGCTTAGTATAAACATAGCATACATTCTATCGTCAGGCCAACAGCGAGTGAATCAAAAGCAGAAAGACTTTTCCACATGACTGTACAAAGCACTCTAATGTGGGAGTCAATGGTTTTGCTAGGGAACATGGAGGCAGTTCTTTGAAATTAAAAATAAGAAATGAAACCATCAAAGAATGATGGGCAAAAAGGTAGCCTTTCTAGTGTGCCATTTATTTTTCTTAATCGGAGGTGTGTTCCAGTGCTGGAGACACAAAATTTTCATGAAGCAGTTAAAAGGTGGTGGTGGTGTGTGTGTGTATGTGTTTGTGTTTTCTGTTACTTCTCATTTTTCTTGCCATGTGTCAAATCCATTCCGTGCCTGTAATACTTAGTGCAGCTACAATCTGCACAGCAGCTGTAATAGAAACAAGTTTCATTTGCCTGCAGGGGAAATGGAAATTTCCCTGGTATAGAATGTTCTTGGGAAAATGTGACATCCCTCACTCGGAAGGGGAGACGGCTGCATTTTGTCCAACAGATGAGTAGCATCTTGTGTGCTTAGGAGGAGGTGGAGCCAGAGGGCTTTGCAGATATTGGAGGTGGGTTGCTCCTCTGGAGTTGGAGATATGAAGCCTGGGTGTCTCTGCCCAACCCAGGAAGAGTTGAAAACTCAGGCTCTAAAGCCTGGGAGATTGATGATAGCACGTTTGCTGTGAGGAGGGAGTATCTCTGCTAGTCTCTGTCCCATTGATAATGCTGTAGCAAAATCTAAGTTACGCCTACTTTTGCTTTGAATATGTAATATTGCCCCCAAATGAATAGATTAGAGCCAGTGTTGGGTGTTTCCTTGAAAACTCAGTGTAATTGGGGCATCTAAACCATCTAAGGTAAGACAAAAATGCATTTTTGTCTTACAGGAAGCATCTTACTGCTCTCTGACTTCAGAAGGCAAATCTGTTGGCCTACAAACCTTGGTGTAACACCTGCTGCGTATTATTAGTTGTAGATAATAGAACACAGGAAGATTTCAGAGAAGCAAACAACAAAATCAAACCCCGACTGTGGTCCTTTGACTTCTGGCAAATGTACTGCTGGGAGACCTTGGAAGTTGCAAAATCTTTTTAAAAAATATTTCACCGTCTTTGTCAAGTATGTAATGAAACGTCACTCCTGAAAGATTTATTACTGGAAAGTATTTAGTAACCAAATGGTAGAGTTTTTTTAAAAGGGAAAAACAAACATTCTAACATGGGAGGCTGTTTGTAAAACAAGGAGCTAGTTCCCAAAAGGTAGAATCTCCAAACTGTCATAAATTGGTTATTGGGAAAATGCAGCTGTAGAGACTGTCTGAACATGTTATACATGTAAGAAGTACTAGTTTGATCTCCAGCATCATCTGACAGTAAGGGAACATGGATGACTTACGATGAGATAGGATGGTTGGCATTCCCCCCCCGCCCCACCCCATTAAGAAAGGCACAATTACGAAAACGGCCAATGTATTTAATTGGCCCTTAATTTTCTTCATTAAAAAAAAAAACACTGCCTCAGACGGTTGATGTGTCTTGGAGGATTTTACTATCTTCTTCAAGACTCCAGTACTGATGTTTAGGATTTATTTGATGAACTGTCCCTTTCTGGTATACCCTTGCATATTGATCTATAGATGACTTCTTACTAGGAAAAATGCTATTGAGCTGCTGCTGGGTTTCTACAATCTCTGTTCTTGAGTTTCTGGTATTGATTGTGGTTTCCTACTTCACAGAGGCAACGAGCAGAATTTTAATCACCTGCAGTTTTGTTTTGTTTTTTGGCAAGAGTATTGTTTTTTGGCAAGAGTATTTTCATTCGCTTACTAGAATGTAGTTTGTTTAGGTTCAGTTTAGGTATGAGGAAGCCCATGTAGGAGTACCTTAAGGTTATAGGTATAAAAAGTAATCTTCCATCACCCCCTTCGCCTAGATCCTTCCCGTTGCTATCTTCCAATATTGAGCTTTGCCATGTATTTCAGAACAAATTCTCTGCATCTAATTTAGGGCAGTGGCAAATGATTTTTTCCCACCTTATGTTCCAAATAAGATGATGTATGAATTCCCAGTTTATCAAGACAGCTACTAGCAAGTTCTTGAGTCTCGTTTTGCATACGAATGACCTCATTCTGGGATCATATGAAGTCCTTTATGAATGATAAAATATTTAGAATGGGTTGGCTAAGTTTGCAAAGTAATAACCTGTCATGCTGCTGATTTCTGCTCCTGTAAACAATAAATGTTTCACAGGTTATTGATAATATATTGCTAGGAAAATACATTCCTGGACAATGAGGTCTCATTTGCTCCCATTCTATCATTTCTAAGGGTTTATAAAGTTTTTTTTTAAAAAAATCATTTTTATTAATTTTCCAATAAAAACAGCCAGTTAACATATCCATAATCCTAATCCAATTAAAAACAATAAACTAAAATTATAAAAACCAAATCACAGTCCTAATTATTAATTTTTTCCGGGTTCCCCATAGTCTGGACCTCTTGAAGTATACTGTATCTCCAATATCTTCGTTCCTGCCTTCCTCTTGTTGTTTTCATATTTACGCATTCTGATCTTAACGCTTTAAAATTCTCCGTCCCTGGCTATGCGATTCTCAATCATGTTAGAAATCATATAGCCTTTCATCCATTGAATACAGCTTTATGTATGTATTTTTCCAACTGTCTATTTGCCAGCGCAGCTTTTCCTGACTTCATTCCAATCTTCCAATCTGGGCTGTTGTCCAAGTCTATCGTTTAGAGTTTAATGACGCAGCAACTCCCATGTTAAGTTTCTCCAATCCGGGCTGTTGTCCAAGCTTGTCATTCGATGTTACACATACTCTTTGCAATATTGCAATGTAAATGAACTGTATTCCAAAGATATAAGTCATTTGGCGATTGATCAGCTTTCAGAGACCACACAATCCCCCCTTCTGGGCCCTAGAAGGGGGGCTGCTAGACATCCATTTAGCCTTCTCTCTCGCTCATAATGAAGAAATTCTGCAAACAGATGCATTGTATGTTATCCCAAATTATTGTCTCAAGCCACTACAAAGTCAGCCATCAAGCATCTCCCACTTCCCTAGAAAAAGGGAGGAACTCTCATTTTTCTGTGCTGCATCATATTAACAAGTGCCATCTTGTTTCTTCTTTTAACTTTATCAAGTCTTTCAAGTCTAAGCAAAGCTGCGCAATTGAATACTTAATTATAAATAAAAGTCCATCTGTACTTTTCAAAAAATTAGGTTTCTTCATGAGGCTTGGCATAGAAGAACAGTTGTAGGTATTGAGAAGAGAAAAAGAACGTACCAGTCACCTCCGTAATCCAAACACCATGATGAGAATCTCTTTGACGTCCGAGCTTAAACACCAGGGACTGTGCCATTCTGCAGGTTTTATCTCAGTCATCTTTGGTCCAGACTCTGTCTGTTTATTGTCCAAATCTAATTTATCAAACAGATATTTCCAGCTATGAGAGTGCCTTTGGAGAGTGCCAGCCGTCTCGTGCTCTAGGACCCAGTGTCCTGCCGCTTGCACCTTGATGCAAGCTGACAATCTGAGACAACCTGCGGGTCTACTAGACAGTCCTCCCCCACCCTGGGGAGTCTGCCACGGCTAATTACCCCCATATCAGCCCTGAATCACTGGCATGGCTGAGGTCTGATCGTATGGGAGTCAGCCATTTCTCACCGCTGGGAACAGGAAGTGGGTTTATAATGTGATTTTGAAACAATTCTGAATAAACAGTGTTCAGAGGTATGCTCCATAAATTTCTGTTTCTGAGAAACGATTGGCAGACAGGTTATCAAAATGGGAAACTTACTGAACCTTATGTTTAACAATAATTCTTAAACTTTTAGGAGGCTTCAGAAAAATGTCAGAATTTCTTGGTAAGGCTAATCATGTCCCTTGAATAAAGAAGCAAATTCCTCCATAATTTCCCTCATCAACGCTCAGTCTCTTGCTAGCTCAGTTTTTCCTTTGCTTGGGTTTTTTTAAATTGGTGAATGTCAAAAATGAAGCTTGTTTTTGACATTTACCCACCAAGTCATTATAAATGATGGAATTAAGGGTAAGCTTTGAGGTCTTATAAAAAAGTGTCGGGATTTCCTGCTGGTCTCAAAATCTTAATTATATGTCAACATTTATTATTCATTGACACTGACATGATACACTCATACTAAAAATCAATAATTGCATGGCTTTACGGGTAGGTAATGGTTGGAAATGTAAATAGTATGGATTTGGTCTAGAGTTATTCATGCTGAAAGTGGACTCACTACAATCAGTGGGACTTGTTCCATTGATTTCAGTGAATCTGCTCTCAGCATGATTCAGTCTGGATCTAACTGTATGTAAACAGCTTTTAAGATGCTTCCCCTGAGCCGCTGCTGTTTACTTGGTCATCTTTAAAGATGGAGAAGATCCACGATGCAGTAGGTAGCTTTCTGTTCATGCACAGGGACTTTACATTGCCTTGCTTCCAGTGGCAGCTCCTCCCTTTCAAGGTTGGATAAGTAGCACCCTGTAAGACACATGGGGCAGTTTCTGGAAGAAATATTGGTCCTCAACTGTTTAAAATTTTAAAAGATGATGCTGTTAAGGTGCTACACCCAATATGCCAGCAAGTTTGGAAAACGCAGTAATGGCCAGAGGATTGGAGAAGATCAGTCTACATCCCAATTCCAAAGAAGGGCAGTGCCAAAGAATGCTCCAACTACCGCACAATTGCGCTCATTTCACACGCTAGCAAGGTTATGCTTAAAATTCTACAAGGCAGGCTTAGGCAGTATGTGGACCGAGAACTCCCAGAAGTGCAAGCTGGATTTCGAAAGGGCAGAGGAACCAGAGACCAAATAGCAAACATGCGCTGGATTATGGAGAAAGCTAGAGAGTTCCAGAAAAACGTCTACTTCTGCTTCATTGACTATGCAAAAGCCTTTGACTGTGTCGACCACAGCAAACTATGGCAAGTTCTTAAAGAAATGGGAGTGCCTGATCACCTCATCTGTCTCCTGAGAAATCTCTATGTGGGACAAGAAGCTACAGTTAGAACTGGATATGGAACAACTGAGTGGTTCAAAATTGGGAAAGGAGTACGACAAGGTTGTATATTGTCTCCCTGCTTATTTAACTTATATGCAGAATTCATCATGCGAAAGGCTGGACTAGATGAATCCCAAGCCGGAATTAAGATTGCCGGAAGAAATATCAACAACCTCAGATATGCAGATGACACAACCTTGATGGCAGAAAGCGAGGAGGAATTAAAGAACCTTTTAATGAGGGTGAAAGAGGAGAGCGCAAAATATGGTCTGAAGCTCAACATCAAAAAAACCAAGATCATGGGCACTGGTCCCATCACCTCCTGGCAAATAGAAGGGGAAGAAATGGAGGCAGTGAGAGATTTTACCTTCTTGGGCTCCTTGATCACTGCAGATGATGACAGCAGTCACGAAATTAAAAGACGCCTGCTTCTTGGGAGAAAAGCAATGACAAACCTAGACAGCATCTTAAAAAGCAGAGACATCACCTTGCCGACAAAGGTCCGTATAGTTAAAACTATGGTTTTCCCAGTAGTGATGTATGGAAGTGAGAGCTGGACCATAAAGAAGGCTGATAGCCGAAGAATTGATGCTTTTGAATTATGGTGCTGGAGGAGACTCTTGAGAGTCCCATGGACTGCAAGAAGATCAAACCTATCCATTCTTAAGGAAATCAGCCCTGAGTGCTCCCTGGAAGGACAGATCGTGAAGCTGAGGCTCCAATACTTTGGCCACCTCATGAGAAGAGAAGAATCCTTGGAAAAGACCCTGATGTTGGGAAAGATTGAGGGCACTAGGAGAAGGGGACGACAGAGGACAAGATGGTTGGACAGTGTTCTCGAAGCTACGAACATGAGTTTGACCAAACTGCGGGAGGCAGTGCAAGACAGGAGTGCCTGGCGTGCTATGGTCCATGGGGTCACGAAGAGTCGGACACGACTAAACGACTAAACAACAACAACAACAACACCCATGTATTCTTGTATGCACAAAAGCACTTCCTTGATGAGGATACCAACCAGAGAGGTGTGGGGATATGATTCATTGATGAAATGAGAGACTTTTAAGACTTCAACAGTTTTGACAGGCTTTTGTCTTTTCTAGTACAAAAGAGGAACAAAAGATTGCCATCATGAGATTTTACATAACACTTTAAATGGAGGTATAATTTAACAATTTATATGCATAATCCTAAATAATTTTGCTTACAGAATTGAGGTGAGAGAGCGTTGGCCTATCAAATTAGTTCAGAAACAAAGTGCTAATCTTGACAGTCTTATTAACTTGCTATTTTTTAAATGTGCTTGCCCAAATTTCCAAATAAATCACTGGAATAATTTCCTCCGTATCCATTAAAAACATTGTGCCGCTGAGTGATGTCTGTAAAGTGGGAGGGACACAACACATCTAAAGTACCTTTGGTACTTAAGCAGTATTCCCTCTGAATGCCAGAAGCCAAGCCGCTTCTGAAATTGAACAGATGCTCACAAACAGTATATGATACAGTGTGTGTCTCAAATAGTACTGAGAAATTATCGAATAGCTAGGATGTGTGTTTGTCCTGTTCAAAGAACAAAAAAGTTTTAAGGAACCACTTGATATTGTCCAAACTCTTAGGTGCTCCTACAGTAGCCTTGTGCATCCCAGCTAGTGTTGCTTCTCATGGAACTTTTAAATATACAAGTGCCCCAGATTTAGCTGATCAGAAGTTGGATCCCAACAACCGTGTTTACCAAAATACGTGTTTATAAATCACGTCCAGTTTTCTTACCAGTCTTTTCTTTCAGTGAAAAGGTTCATAAAGAGCATCTATGTTTGGGATACACTTCAGGAAATGTGTGCTGCAGAATTTCATCAATTACCTAGAGTAGTATTATTTTTTTGGAGGCGGATGTCAAACGTAGAATTGGACATTTAAGCCTACTACAGCTACTGTATATTCCTGCGTAGAAGACTTCTTTTAAACCCAGGAAAATCTTCTCAAAAGTCGGGGATCGTCTTATACGCCGGGTCGTATTTCTTATACGGCAAGTATGTCCCAAACTCTATATTTTAACTGGAAAAGTTGGGGGTCGTCTTATACGCCCAGTCTTATACGCCGGAATATACAGTAAGTATTATTTCTGCTTTTTATTATGCTAGCAAAGGTGTGTCTATAACTCTCAGTTTCCTCTCCAAAGTATACTTCAGTGGTCAGGAGGATCCAAATGGTTGGTACATGTGTGTCCTTTAGGTCAGCTCAATTTTTTACTTTTGTGAAGAGTGCCTTATTGCCAACTGCCTTTGAAAGATTTGACTTTTTTGTGAGAGAGAGCAAGCTGTTGTTCAAGAAATGTAAGCCTGATGTCGTGTGGAACTCTGCATATGGTTCTATGGACCCTGATCATTTCTTCACCATACAGGAGAATGTGTCATTTCCATGCACCAGCTTTTGAGCTGCGTATTCTTTTTTATTAATTTTCCAGCTATGAACAAAACCAAATGGATCAACAATGGTGATATCTCCCTCCTACTCAAAGTGCAGAGTCAGCATTAGTTGTAGATATATCTTCTGTAGAGCCTAAAGTGTTTGCCACAAATTGAAGTTAAACAAATGTATTGTTCCACAATGATCCATGAGAAGCTGGTGGGTGGAAGAGGTTGTGTTCAACAGATTGCACATATTCAATAAAGGCAACCCATGTATAAAAGGTTGACATTCCCTGCCACCCAATGTTGTATTCTTTTTTCATAGAATTGTAGAGCTGGGAGGGGCCACAAGGGTCATCTAATCCAATAGCCTGCGGTGCAGGAATCTTTTGCCCAAAATGGGACTCGAGCCCATAACTCTGAGATTAAGAGTCTCACGCTTTACCTACTTGATCTATTCAGGCATTCTTGTTGCAGTGCTGTTAAAGGTAAAGGTACCCCTGACTGTTAGGTCCAGTCGTGGACGACTCTGGGGTTGCGGCGCCCATCTCACTTTATAGGCAGAGGGAGCTGGCGTTTGTCCTCAGACAGCTTCCAGGTCAGAATTGGGGCCCATGCCTGTGAGAATTGCATATTCTTATGGAGCTTTCACTAATTACTTTACTGGTGTATCATTTTGAACACCTAGTTCCATGCTAAATATAACCTTTAACTGCATCAGACCGTTTAGTGCCAGAATAATGGAATGTGACTGTGTAAATTTAGAAACACGTAGTGTGGGGGAGCTATCATCAGTTAATGGAATAAGAATGCAGGTTTAAAACATAAGTAAGCTGGCATGTAGGTACTTGAATATACTGAGTTGCTTTGAACAAATGGATAATGCACAGGCTAACGAGGGGCAAGTTTTATCTAATGGAAATAACAAATTTAATTATTAGCAGACTCTCATCCTGCATTTTGTAAAATCCTTGTGGGCTAATGTCACACTGTGTTGATTTAAGCCCGTTTCCATTTATCACATGGGCCGCTAAAGCAGACTTTATCAAAAAGGAGGTGAATTACTTGTCACGAGGACAATATTTAGAGCAGCTCAAACTCACAGATGCTTCAAATGCTCAGTTCTTCCTACACCTGCCTAGAAGTTGCTGCCATCCAAACACTAGATTACAGTAGCTGCTTGTTGATCTCCTTCCTTCCCTGTTCTGACAGATGTTTTGTGCATACAGATATATAAACTTCCTGCTCTGTGTTCCTGAGTCTTTGTTTAGAGAACCCTAAAATACCCCAGATGTGCTGGAGATACTAATCTCCATGATAGAATTGGTACAAGATTGACCTGCATACAATTTTGCACTCACGACTGAAAATGTTGAAAGCAGCATTGAATCAAGACTGAAAAGGATTGTATCTTTGCTGATGCTGCAGTATATTCCCCATCTGGCATATTGGCTCGACCGTTAAGTCCCTGAATATTATCCTGCAGACAAATGGTGCAGTTAGTTTCCTAGCTAATCTCCGGCTATGCGTAGTAATTCCTGGTAGTGGATAAAAATGGCGTTAGCCCGATGATTCACGGAATGCTTGTATTTGTGTAGTCGATCAAACTTGCATCTTTCCTCAAGCGAAGAATTCTGTAGATGTGGAAATAGACTTCTGTGGAAGGTTTAAGGCATTGGCAAAAATTGGAATCACTTGAGCAGGGTTTTACATTACTGTAATGTGTCGAATACTTTAATTTTGTTCTTCTTGGGAGTTGGAATAGTTTTTTAAAAAATGATACGGAATGAAATAAAATACGTATTGAAAATAAAGGTTTATAAGGTAAATTGCCACTCATAATTTGATAGAACCCACTCATAATTCAACAGAAGATTCCTCCTTTAATCTTATATGTAGGTAAGGTGTAGACTGTCAGATCAACGTAAGAACTTTAAAGCATAAAGGCACTGTTAAAGTAGGCCAGGTATTCTTTGAGATCCTAAACATGCAAATTTTTGTGCGCTTGTGTTTTGGCAAGGTGCAAGTGTGCACATCTCTTGCTCTTGAAGAATTTTGAGAGCTCGCCTGCTGCAGCGCTTAGACCATGGGTAGGCAAACTAAGGCCCAGGGGCCGGATCAGGACCCATCGCCTTCTAAATCCAGCCCACGGACTGTCCGGGAATCAGCGTGTTTTTACATGAGTAGAATGTGTCCTTTTATTTAAAATGCATCTCTGGATTATTTGTAGGGCATAGGAATTCGTTCATCCCCCCCAAAAATATAGTCCGGCCCCCCACAAGATCTGAGGGACAGTGGACCAGCCCCCTGCTAAAAAAGTTTGCTGACCCCTGGCTTAGACTGACTAACTAGGCAGGACAGGGGAGATCAGGGTTCACATTCCCCACCCCAGCCATGAAGCTGGGCAAGAATTACTTTGGGCCACTCACTCCAGCCCAACCTACCTCACAGGGTTGCTGTTCTGGCTGCCCGAGCACTTAGGACAGCCAAGCTAAACATAAATCATGTTCTCTGGCCCATGTAGATCCGTTTGCCAATCCTTGAAGTCTGGGCAGCTCAGCTGCTTAGAGCATGGTGCTGATAACGGCAAGTTTGCAGGTTTGATCCCTGTTTGGGACAACTGCACATTCCTTCATTGCAGGGGGTTGGACTAGATGATCCTCAGGGTTCCTTCCAACTCTACAATTCTATGAAGCTATGTAATTGTGGTTTCTGCCACTCGCTGTTACCTCTCCTCCCCTTTTGAACCTATGAAGCTGCATTATGCCGTGTTAGATAATCTAGCCCAATACAGTCTACGGGTACCCGAGATAATTTTTCAAACATTTCTTAATCACAACTATTTATGATAAGAGGCTCCCTCACATCCAAGAGGCTAATGAGACGTCCTCATATATTTAGTTTTATCAATACTGCGCAGCGTCAGGTGATCCCAGGCCATACACTAGGGGAATTCAACTTTTGACACTCCGCTTATAAGGCATGTGTTGCTCCCTGTTATGCATCAGATTGGAAAAGCAGTTGTGTAGCAAGTCATTGACTTTTGGGGGATTAGAGCACGGAGCAATACCCACAGCTCCCTCCCTGTTCCGTTACACTGCATTAGTCTAAACCCATAAACCCGTCGCTTCTTGGCACTTTCCCATTTTTGCCTGATGCATTGTGTCCTGCATGTTACCCCTGACATTTACAAAAGTCCTAGCAAATTACAGTTCCCAGCGCAGCCTGAATGGAATGATTTGAGAATTTTCTCAGTTTGTGTTGCAGTCTGCTTTCCACCAGATGTCAATAAGAGACATATTTGTTGGCATCTTTCACAAATAGGAATCCAGCATAAAGTACAAACGTCTTTTTGCCCGAATGCTGAATCTGGCAGGTGCTTGACTTGCAGACAAAACAATACATCAGTCAGTTAACCTATAGCTGAGAACTCATCAGATGCACTTTTATTGTATTTCTAGGGGGTGTGCCCCTGCTCTCATTGCTCCACCACCACTAACCCACGAGTGGGGAACTGTCACTTATCAGTCACATGTGATCTTTTTGATATCACATAATTGATAGGTGTTTTTCCACCAACCTGTCAAAATCCCTTGTGGGGTTCCGAAGCTTCTGCTGAGGGATGCCAGAAAAAAGGCTGCATTTTGAAATGTGGGCTTCTTTCTTGCTATTTGTGATGGCAATGGCAGCAGCAGCAGCCTTGTTCCCTGTGCAACATTGGAGGTTGAAATGGGGTGTGCAGCCCTCCTCCTGCTGCATATAAAGGGCTTTTGCAACCTTCCCAGATGCAAGGAGAAGCGGGGGGGGGGGGCATCACAGTGAGTTTTCAGAGCCTCCTTTCGGAGCATCTTCAAAGAGCATTAAATGGAAATCTCCCTCCTTGAGTAGGCGTGTTCCTAAGACCTGCCCCTTTCCACCTCATGCTGCTGCTACAGCCAAATGGGATGAAGAACTGGCCCAGCGGTGGGAAGAGAGGAGCATGGGGAGGAGGCCAGAAGCAGTGGCCAGGTGGCTTCAGAAGGCTGCCTCTTCATTGTGTTCAGTGGCTTCAGTTGCAGATTACTAGGCAGCCCGGCGACTGCTTCCAGTCCCCTTCCAGCACTCCTAATATGCAGCAGTAGCAGAAGCAGCAGATCCCATGCTCATTGGAGAGGAGGAAAGTGGCCAGTAGCGATGCTGGCCAGCCTTGGACTCTGGATCCTGGAGGCAGGGACCCTATTTTTGGCAGATGTTAGCATATGTCATATTGAAACTCTTGATTCTGTGGATAACATTATCAGGTCCTCCTGAAAAGGTATTGCCAGAATACTATGGCGACAGAGTTTGCATCTGGGTTTGCTGCAGGCGCTGTCCCCGTGTCGATATTATGTGATATTTAGCCACAGTAAACCTCGCCATCCTTCCGCTGTTCACTTGATGCGCATCTGGAGACTTGATTGCCTGCTAAAGGGGTTCATTTATGTAGCAGCCTTGAAGTAAGGGAACCCATATCTTCAAATAATCTGGTTTCCCCACAGAGATGCACTGCAAGGGAACAGCGTAAGTGAATTAATTAGCCTTTTATTGTATTTTGAAGGTCATAATCACCATGGGCTCTGGCAGCCCAGTGGAGGTGGTGTGTGCTGGCGCCAGGGGAAGTGAATGTCTCTGCAGATACTTCACTCTTGAGGCTCTTGAGGCTGTTCCTCGAGAGCCCCTTTAACTTGCTGACAGATGTCAGGAAATACATAGAAAAGGCCTGCACAGCCTATGTGTTGGCTTCCGTAGATCAAAACTTCAAGCTGCGTTGATTGGTTTAATTATTACTGTTTATGCAGATTGATTTGAAACCCAGTATTTCCAAAGCACAACTCTCCTTTTTATATGATGCTCTCATGGGCAGTAGTAACAGGCTCTATCCCCGCTCCTGCCAGCCTAGCAGTTCAAAAGCATAGCAGTGCAAGTCCATAAATAAGTATTGCTGCAGTGGGAAGGTAAACGGCGTTTCCGTGCACTCTGGCCCTCGTCATGGTGTCCCGCTGCACCAGAAACAGTTTAGTCCTGCTGGCCACATGACCTGGAAAGCTGTCTGTGGACAAACACCAGCTCCCTCGGCCTGAAAAGCGAGATGAGTGCCGCACCCCAGCCTTTGACTGGACTTAACCATCCAGGGTTCCTTTACCTTTACCTTACCTTTTAGTAACAGGCACCATGTTAGCAGAAGCATTTCTTCTGCACGTGTGAAAGAAGTGAGATCTTAAGATGTTGCATACCATTGGCTGTTATTTTATAAGCACTTGTAGTTAAAAAAGCATATATTTGTTATCTGCTACCTGATGAAGATGCTGATGCTGATTATATTTTATTATTTGTACCCCGCCCATATGACTAGGTTTCCCCAGCCACACTGGGCGTCTTCCAGCATGTACAGAAACATAATAAAACATCAAACATTAAAAACTTCCCTATGTAGGGCTGTCTTCAGATGGCTTCCAGAGATTGTATAGTTATCTCCTTGATATCTGATCTAATGAGGGGCACCTTCTTAGTTGATTTTTAAAAGTAGACAATGAAACAATTTAAAGCTTGCAACCCTCATAAAACAGAGCTATCATGCACTCTCTCAGAGGTGAAGAAAGAGCGTAGATGTTGACTCAGCTGCTGGCAGCCATATTTGTTTTGGGCGGGGACAGGCATTTGGCTCAAATGCAAAGGGGAGGACATAGGGTTAGGCGGACCTGTGGGTCGTTCAGAAGGCTCACCGAGGAGAGGGAATAGCCCATGTTGGCTCCCATCACTGCCAGTTAATAGTCTCATAGCTCGCTGTGTTGCTCTGTTGAGTGCGTGGGGGGTGATGTCAGAGTTTTTGCTGTAGAGTCCTGGCTCAGCCAGGAGTTACATAGGAACTGAGGGGTGATAGAGTTGAGGCCGCTGCTGGGAACATCTCACAGCTTCTTAGGAAGCCCAGCCCGTTCTTGGAGAAGAATAGCTTTTAAATGTGTATTTGAGGGAAGCTCCATATTAGAGGTAGCCTCTTCCTACACCAGGAAGACAAATGGCTTGAACTTCCACAAGGAGAGAGAGAGAGAGAGAGAGAGAGAGAGAGAGAGAGAGAGAGAGAGAGAGAGAGAGAGAGAGAGAGAGAGGCATATTAAATGGACAAGCTTAATATGGTCCCAGGTTGCTTGACAGGAGAGTGGTACCATCAAGTGAAGTTACATTACCAAGGAAAAGGAGAAGAGGAAACATAAAAATGTAAAATGCTTGGAATCGTTCCGTTGGCGGTAGTTCTTGTAATTTAAACAAGAATTGTTATTTTTTTTTGGGGGGGGGAGGTATTCTTTGCATCACAACTTGGCTGTTGTATCTTAATTCCACATGGGTTCCAATCTCTCCACTTGGTGACATAGCTAACTCTCAGCCTGACCTAACCAACTCACAGGATTGCTGGAGGAAGTTGTTAAGCGGAAATAACAAGGATGGGGGCAGAATATGCTACCTGGCTAATTCTGGTACTATATCAATACTGTGTGATTTTTGTCCTTGTACTAGTTTGGGGTATAATGTTAAGTTTAGATTATTATTATTTTAAGCTTCAGTGAGCACCTCTTGAGGCTGTAAAATGGGGTATATAAGGATTTAAAACAATAGCTAAAAATACAGGGGTTGGGGAGAGCCAAGCATGCCATTTTGAAGAAAAGGAGGTACAGTGTTTCTCCAAAAATAAGACACCGTCTTATATTTATTTTTCCTTTTAAAAACACCACACGGTGGCTTATTTTCAGGGGATGTCTTATTTTTTTTATTACGTGTCCAGCCTAGCCTCTTCCTTGGCGCCCTCCAGAACTGCGCCTATCACTATGTCTTATTTTTGGAGTATGGCTTATATTGCGCAAATGCGTAGAAATCCTGCTACGGCTTATTTTATGGGTATGTCTTATTTTTGGAGAAACAGGGTATATGAATAAATAGACTTTGATAAGCAGTTGATTTGTGTTTGTAAATGCGTGTGCATATGTTGCAGATTTTTAGTATAACTTCTGCCTTTGTTTTTTATTTTTATTTTTGTTTTGGTAGGGTGTCGGTGTGTCTGTTCATGGGCATTTCAGAGTCGCTACAGAGAAGACGGTTTTTGCAATGCCAGAGACAGCCATAGGTAAAGACTGCATGTTAACATTTTCCGTTGTGCTACCTTAAGAATTTTGATAGAGAAGCCGTGGGGTGTAGCAGTTAAGATTGTTGACTTTAGCGGGGAATGGGTTCAAATCCCTGCCTTTGCATGAAGTTTGCTGGAGACCTTGGTTACACTCTTTCAGACTTACCTGCCTCCATGTATTAATGTATTATTATTATTCTCATGCTTTCTGTATTTCTGAGGCAGCTGTCAATAGATGTCCTTGCATATCATCAGCATCAGCATCTGAAATTAATACTGTAATAGTAATGGTCTGGTCCCTGAATGAATGGAACTCTCTCCCCCCCCCCCTTTTAATGAATGCAAATGGAGGTTCCTGGTGGAAAGGAGAAGCAATTTTTGATCATTCATGGAGGGGTAATTTAGGGTCTGAATTTGCTAGAAGAAAGGGCAGTGTGAGGAACATATACAAGAAGAAAACATAGAAGTCCCGGGTCAGCGTCATTCGTAAAAAGGTGTAGTTTTGGCCTTTAAAACACGGATCTATGAAGCATAGTGCCCATGGAAATCAGGCAATAGCAGAATGACTGTGCCTCAATGTGTTTTTTGATAGTGAGTGAAAAAAGGAGGCAGGGACAAACTACAAGGCCT
The DNA here is from genome assembly GCF_965207765.1 of Zootoca vivipara. Classification (NCBI taxonomy): domain Eukaryota; kingdom Metazoa; phylum Chordata; class Lepidosauria; order Squamata; family Lacertidae; genus Zootoca; species Zootoca vivipara. Next base: position 15,685,105 of record NC_142582.1, read on the forward strand.
GGAGAAGGTTTGGAAAAGACAAAAGAGCAGCAGTATGTTTTAATGAGAGGAATAGTTTCCCACCTTCATAATTTTAATTTTGCTTTCTTCAATTGCAGGTCTTATTCCTGACGTAGGTGGAGGCTACTTCTTGCCAAGGCTTTCAGGGAAGCTAGGATATTTTCTTGCCATGACTGGATTCAGGTTGAAAGGAAAAGATGTTCACAAAGCGGGAATTGCTACTCACTTCATAGAAGCAGAGAAGGTAAATCTACCTGAGCAGGTACCCGGCCATGCTGTAATCCCAGGTGAACACTGGGGCCTAGTTTGGGGCTGCTGGATTTGGGGGGTGGGTGGGTGTCTTCTCAGGCATCTTTTCGCTTCCTGAGAAGGAGAACAAGTCCTCCTTTCCCCTGCTAATGCTTCTAGAGGTATCCTGGCTCTCAAAACAAATTTCCAGGACACACTGCAACACCGAATTAGGCACACTGAAGCCTATTTATTTCAGTGGACTTTAGCACAACCTACTCTTATGCTGCACTGAGACTTCAGAGTTATGTGGCCTTCTTCCTTTTTAAATTTTTAAAAATATCCTGGCTCGTTAATGGATAGTTAATGGAAACTGCACTGTTGTTGTGCACTCACTCATGTTGGCCTGTTGATTAGAGATATAGTAATCTGAACATGGCTACTGTATTTGAGTCTTTTGATCTCCTTGTTGTGTATTTGCGAAGGCCACCTTCACTTTTTCTGAGAGAAGTGGGGAAAAGAATGTGCTTGCTAGCGGGGTTTGCCCTACCCCGTTTGATTGCCACGAGTTCTTTGCAAGGGAATATATTGAAATTATATCAGCATCTCGTGAAATAATGCATTTGGCAATTGTATTTTCGTTTGCAGGTGGCTGCCCTAGAAAAGGATTTGACAGAATTAAAGTCCCCATCGAAGGAAAATGTTGCTGATATATTGGATTCGTATCACAAGAAGGTAATTGGATAGCTAACAATAATAGAAGACTGCGAAAAAGGAGAACCTTCATACAGGACACTGAGTCTCTGTAAGTGTTGCTAATTGATCCTCCACCCCGTAGCACCTCAGTGACATGTTATAAAATAAAGTTTGACGATTGATCATAAACTGCACCCACTTACGGCCTATTCTCTTTGCAGTTCACCCCTCCCCTGATTGTTGCTCTTCACAAGGTCACTTTGTGTTTGAAATGTTGTCAGCTAAAGCAGCTGTTCATTTCAGAGCACTGAAGATTTTTTCCCCCTTTTGGTTTTGATAGTGTTCCAAAAATACTAGTGCCAAAAATTACTTGCTGGAATTACATCTTTGGTGTTTTTCCTATATGGGACACTTTATGGATTTGCTTTAGTTTTTCCGGCTTTGCCTATTACCTTTTAAAAATGTTTGTGGCTGCAATCCTATACACACTTACCTGGGAGATAGTCCCATTGAAGTAATAGATAGCTCAGTTGGTAGAGCATGAGACCCTTAATCTCAAGGTCGTGGGTTTGAGCACCACATTGGGCAAAAGTTTCTTGCATTACAGGGAGCTGGACTAGACGATTTTTGTGATCCCTTCCAATTTTACGATTCTATGATAATTGGGGCTTACTTCTGAGTAGACATGGCTAGGATTGTGTTGTAAGATGCTAATCTTCTGCTTAACCGATGTAACGTATGCAGCCTAATGGGTTTCACAGAATACTTCCTTAGATGGAAAGGAATGAAGTCTAGCTCTTGCCTTTGTATGCTTGAAACTTTGCTGTCTTCGAAGAAGTCGGACACATGAAAGGTTGATTCTCTTTCTCCTATATGGCTGCATCTTTCTGTACCAAGCTTCTCTGATCAACAGACAATGGGAATATTAATGGAATGAGTTTATACAGTAATTTTTCAGCAAATCAGGAGATAGAATAGTGATGTGCAAGCTGAGAGCTAATGGAGCGGAAGCTGTGCACAGGGAGCCACCAGAATACAAATGACAGGCATTAGTTTTTGATCCACAGCTGATGCTGTTGTAACTGAAACATATATTTGTAGCTTAACCTTGGCCCCTGCAGAGCCAGCAGGTTCAAGGCATTTGTCACGAGCCACAATTTGAATGCTTCATGTCGTGCAGGGCCCCTCTGGCCGTGAATAGTCAATACCAGTCACCTAATTGACGTTCCTTTCAATCGAAATGTGTATAAATATAGTTCTAGTAGCACTGTGTGTTGCTGTAGATAGAGAAGGGAAGGCTAATTTGCAGGGTGGCAAGGAGCGCCTTTCATACATAGAAATAATTTCACAAGGAGCAGCTTTTACCACAAACAGAGGGGAGCCCTTCTTTGGTTTGTAGGTTTGCTGACCCTGACGATGTGCCATGCCGCATTTGACAAAATTCCTCCTCCTACAGAACATAGAATCGTAAGGGTCCATAAGAATCATCTGATAAGAAGACACCTGCAATGCAGGAATCTTTCTGCCCCACGTGGAACATGAACTCACAGCCCTGAGATTATGTCTCATGTTCTACCAACGGAGCTATCCGGCCATACAGTCGTACCTTGGAAGTTGAATGGAATCCTTTCTGGAAGTCCATTCGACTTCCAAAACGTTCGGAAAACAAAGGGCGGCTTCTGATTGGCTGCAGGAAGCTCCTGCAGGCAGTCGGAAACTACGTCAGACATCCGACTTCCAAAAATAGTGTGCAAACCGGAACAGTCACTTTCGGGTTTGCGGTGTACAGGAGCCAAAACATTCAAGAATTAAGCTGTTCAAAAACCAAGGTATGGCTGTATATTGTAATGGCATGGGCTCCTAGCAGTCTCTCACCCAAAGGGCTGATCACATCCATACCTACTTAAGTGTCAGTACCATTGCAGCATCAGTGTTTCTGAGGCCTGTTGTTCTTTATATCCAGCCATCCTGTTCTTTTTGTGCACCGTTCTTATATTCCACACTGTGCAAAAGTAGATAAGCTGTTAAAACGGTAGATAAACTTTTATCTTCAAAGCATAGCTAGAATGTGTGAGGCACTTTGTTTTCAGAAGCACAAAAGAGACAGCTTTGTGTTCCATCAGCTATTTAAAAAGGATTCTGGAATCATGGACGTTGCTTTAGTTACGCTTTGAGCCAGGGGTCAGCAAACTTTTTCAGCAGGGGGCCGGTCCACTGTCCCTCAGACCTTGTGGGGGGCCGGCCTATATTTTGGGAAAAAATATGAATGAATTCCTATGCCCCACAAATAACAGAGATGCATTTTAAATAAAAGGATACATTCTACTCATGTAAAAACACCAGGCAGGCCCCACAAATAATCCAGAGATGCATTTTAAATAAAAGGACACGTTCACCGTCCGCGGGCCGGATTTAGAAGGTGATTGGGCCGCATCTGGCCCCCGGGCCTTAGTTTGGGGACCCCTGGTTTGAGTCCATCTGAGGATGCAGCACTGAATGTTCAGGGCTTGGTTGTAAATTTGAATGGGAGACCACTGCAAGCATCATGCAAAATCAAAATAGAAGTGTAATAAGCAAACCGAGAAACAAAAACAGGTTAGCTATAATTTTAGAAAAGTCGCTTGAACTCAAAATGAGATTTAATTTATTGCATTTCTTTTTTAAAAGCGAAAATAGCAAATAGCTGCTTTGTTGCATTTTAGAGTTTGGGATACGGATATGAAAGGTGTTGGTGTGTTCTGCTTTTTGTAACAGTGCAAAGTTGATCAAGAAAAAGAATTCGTGCTTGGTGAGCACATGGAGAAGATTAACAGGTACTTCCCATTCATTCATGTTTAGCGGGAGCTGTGGGTTGGGTTCAGTAAACCTTTCAGTTACTTTTTGTTGAGATTCTTGCAAAAATATTTATTCAATAGACCTCTTTTGCAAAAATATTTATGTGATAGACCTCCTTTGATTCGTTAGCTGTTAAATAATTGTGGTTCCTCACTGGCCAAACTGCACATAGCAAAAAGAAACTAGATTTCTTTCTATACGGGCCCTTTGCCATCATGTATCCTGTCCCAAAAGCAGGAGGCGCACAGAGGTAGGATGTGTGTGCTGAGCTCTCCCTCTCCATCCTCCTCCTTTTCCTCTGCAGTTTGTTGTTCTTCCTCCAATACTGGAAGTGAGCTTGGCTAGAGAGGAAGAGCCCTCCCTTGGGTGGGAAGCTCAGAAGGAGAGAGGATTCAGCATCCCTGTGCAAACGTGCATTAAATCGTGTGACACCCCTTCCTTCCCCAGTGGAAGGGTGACACGAGTTTGTCAGGCCAGATTCAGTTAATTGAAAAACACTGGAATAAGGCAGGTGCTAACAAAATCTTTTTAACTGATTACTGGACAGAAAGGAATGATAACCATGGCTTGTGTAAGTAATAATTGCCATGTATTAAACCAGAAATGCCTATGAGGATTTTTGTTAAAAAAAAAAAAGTTACCTGAATACCACTTTGACCATGTTAATCATTGCTGCCCCGGTAGTTATTGCTAAAACATGGTGTGCCAACAATTATTTAGGATTGAGGTACATTGTTTTCTATGTTATTGCGGCCTCTTTGGCACAAACATTAAGGATTGTGATTTAATCTCTTTAAAAATCTCTTTTTAAATGGGAAAAATCTTGCCAAGGACATTTTCTTGAAACGGTCAAAAGCTTCACATGCTACCTGGTGTGGCTATTTTAGTATATCTCTAGCTGATGGTACATGTATTTTCAGGTATACATACACCAGTCATACCATCAAGTATTATAAATATGTAAATAAGGTATATAGCTTGGGAGTATTATCCAGTGGTACCTTGGTTTGCATACGTCTTGGTTTGCATACATTTTGGATTACAAACTCGTCAAACCCAGAAGTGCATATCCTGGTTTGCAACCTTTTTTTTTGGATTACAACCCATTTGTTTTTTGATTACGAACAAAAAATTTTGGAGGCCCCATTGGCGAAAGTGTGCTTGGGTTACAACCTGTTTTGGTTTACAAACGGACCTCCAGAATGGATTATGGTTGTAAACCAAGGTACCACTATAATTGCTTCCAAAAAAATCCCTGTAATTTTTCTGACTCTTGACAAGTATTTCTCTTCTTGATTGAAGTATGATATATTTTCTGTTTCAGCTTATTTTCAGCAAACAGCATGGAAGAAATTGTTCAGAACCTGAAGAAGGATGGCTCCCCTTTTGCACTTAAACAGCTAGAGGTGAGGTATTAGATTTTTTATCTTTTTTAAGGGTTGCATATGCAAACTACCATTTTAAAGCCTGCCACACTGCCGTGAGTGTGGCACAGGGCAAACCACAATGGGCTGTATTCAGCACTGCCATGCTGCTCTGGCAACAGACTTCCACTTGTGCAATTAAACTTAATATTATTATTTATTAAATGTATATACTGCCTTTCATATGAGAATCACAGGGCGGGTTACAATATAAAAGCACAAAAATACATACCATAGTAACAAACAACACACACACAGTTTAAAAGGCCAAAGGTAAAGGTAAAGGACCCCTGACCATTAGGTCCAGTCGTGACCGACTCTGGGGTTGCGCGCTCATCTCGCATTATTGGCCGAGGGAGCCGGCGTATAGCTTCCAGGTCATGTGGCCAGCATGACAAAGCCGCTTCTGGCAAACCAGAGCAGCACATGGAAACGCCGTTTACCTTCCCGCTGTAGCAGTTCCTATTTATCTACTTGCATTTTGACGTGCTTTCAAACTGCTAGGTTGACAGGAGCTGGGACCAAGCAACGGGAGCTCACCCCGTCACAGGGATTCGAACCGCCGACCTTCTGATCAGCAAGCCCTAGGCTCAGTGGTTTAACCACAGCGCCACCTGGGTCCCTTAAAAGGCCATAGATTGTTTAATTAGCCAAATGCCTGAGAGAAGAGGAATGTTTTTGCCTGGCGCCTAAAGATATGTAATGAAGGAGCCAGGCGAGCCTCTCTGGGGAGAGCGTTTCACAGCTTCCCTCTCCTCTCCTTGGCAAACCCTGCCCGCACCCTCAAAATCTGTTCCAGGGGGTTGGGGGCCCATCTGCAGCAGACTGGGAAGAGGAGAGGAAACTGCCCACTGTGTGAGTAGAAAGCTGCTTGCACAACATTAGATACAACCTTAACTCTCAGGTTAGAAAAATGGCAGCCTACCTGACAGATCCATTAAATAATATCAACCACAACAATAACCCATTGTTGACTAATGTAAATAGCGAGAACCAAAATACCTTGTCACAACAGCTCCACTGGTGAGTGGTCCACAGTTACTGTCTATAGAACTTTATATGGCTTGGGTCTAGGCTTTCTGATGAACCATATCACCCTATATGAGGCAGCTCAGGTTTTGAGATCTTTGGGAAGACTTTCTCAGTCCAGCCACCTGACAAGACATGTTTAGTGAGGACATGAGGGCCTTCTCGGTGGCTACTCCCAGACTGGAACTGCCTTCCACAGGAGGCGAGGCTCGTCCCCTCTCTGCTTTCCTTTCACTGGCAAGCAAATGCTTCCTTGTTTAGGCCGGCCTTTGACCACGAACTGGTTTTTGCAGCACGGTCATCAATGGTGGGTGTTGTATATTTAATTCTTCTCTTGTTGTGGTTTTAAAAGGTTTTAAGTTGTTTTGATTCAGTTTCCCCCCCCCCCCCAATGTGTGTGTGTGTGTGAATAAAATTATAACTGATTGGTATGTGTGTGTTTTTATAGCTGTATGTTTTTAATGTTGTGAACTGACTTTGGCCCCGCACTGGGAGAAAGATGAGGTGATAAATAAATCCTGGGATCCCCACTTGTCCTCTGAATGGCACAGTGGCTGGGATCAAAATAACGGTGTAGCTAGTTCTGTTCACCCACATCTTATACCTGAATTTCTCAAACAGCACAGCTTTTCTCAGCACCAGTGTTTTGAAGCCAGCCATGGTTGCAGACTCCATGGTTAGCATGAAGAGGACCAATGAAGGTATAATCCTGCACCATTGTTACCCTGGAAAGGGGAAAGGAGGCAGACATTAATGTGTGAAATGTGAGGACCTTGTTAGCCTATCGCTAGGAGTTTGAGGATATTTCAGTGTGCACCAGGTCTTAGCTGTCTGCAGTTTTAAAAGTGTACGTATTCCACTGATTTTGAGGGATTTTGCTTTCCCTTGTTGATTGGGTCATACTCACAATTTGTAAGTGTTGGTTGGTGAAGAATAGGATTTCGGGTTAATGTGGAATCTGGAGTACTAGTTTGTAAAAAATACACTGGGCCTCATGTGCAGACAGACACACCACGAGGTTTCTGAATCATGGCTACAGGAGACTTCCCATCTCAGTCCTTTGCCCTCAGACATGCACTGGGCTCTGAACTTGGTGGAGATGATGCTCTCATGGGGCTTATCAGCATGCCTTCCCACTTCCTTTTGCAAGTTTGTTTACACATGAGTAGGTTGAGCACCCCAGCAAGGCTACTGTCTGAAGCAGATAGCTAATTTTACTTAAGTTTAGCTATTCACGATGAGTTGTATCCAGTGGACTTCCTTTCTCTGAAAGCTCTGTGACCCAGCAGAGGCTCCCGTGAATAGAAATGAGGGAAGTGATTTCCCACAAATTCTCCCTTTCTCTTGCAGCCCTCCACCCACCCACCTCTGGAGGGTCCTCAAAGCCTCTAGAGCAGATTTTAAGGGGTATGAAGAGGACACAGAAGGAATTTGTGAGAATCTGCTTCCTCCCCCAGTGCGGGGTCAGAGAGCTTTCTGTCAATGGAAGAATGGTATTGGATTACTTCCCCCTCCGCCTTTAACATTTCAATTTAAATTTTGGATAAAAAGCACAAAACTTTACTATGAGGAAAGCTTCATTTGCTAACATTTTAATGTTTAAATTTTGTATTATCTCAATTTTGACCCACGGAAACTATAAATATAACCAAATTGAAGTATGCATTTTAACTTAAAATAAGTGTTCTGAGCGTTTGTTTAGTCAGTGTATCTGCAGAGAGGTGTCTGTTGCAATCTGGATCAAGGACTTTTGCATGTAGTTGTTGAAAATGAGTATGGACAGGAGACCTGTTCAGAGGTATCAAGGGCATCCTTAACTGAAAAGAGCAGCATTAAATTTTAAATCTCTTCCATAATAAAATGGCGTTTATTCAAACAATTGAGAACTTTTGGGCTGTTTTTAAAAGTAGCTGTCGCACCAAATTCTTGCTTGGCTTAGGTGGCAGAATCCATTAACATGTGTAAGCATCTGTTGATGGCACAGGTGTGAAATTGCTGTTTGTCTTGAATCACACAGCGGAAGGCAGCAGGTGTAAAAACACTGCTGGATATAGACTTGGCATGTTAGAGGGGGAAACATTCATTGCTGTGTTTTAAAACTATCAGCACAATTGATTGTGTTTTCAGCGTTTGCTCAGTCTTGCACTGCTGGATGGTGTTTCTGATGCTGAAATAATGGAGATCAAGCAGGTGAAGACTTGTCCCGCAACCTGCTCCAAGAATCCACATTCTGTGTGTCCAAAAGTTATACCACAGCATATAGATTAGGTAATGATTAACTTAGAGCTGCTGCCTGTTTATTCTTGTTCTCAAGCCCTGCTGTTCTACAGTTGCTGATAAGAAAATTCCTAGACTTCACTAATGTTTTGATGGCCTTGATTTTCTGTTGACCTTTTTTTTTTTTGAAGATTTATACCCTGCCTTTTGATCCTCAGTGCAGCTCACAACATAACAAGGCAGTGCACAGTGGAACAAAGTGTGTATGCACACAACAGCCAGCAGCCATTGTTCTGCTGCCTGTAGGAAGGGCTTGAGCAGGCATAGGCAAACTCGGCCCTCCGGTTGTTTGGGACTACAAATCCCATCATCCCTAGCTAACAGGACCAGTGGTCAGGGATGATGGGAGTTGTAGTCCCAAAACATCTGGAGGGCTGAGTTTGCCTATGCCTGGGCTTGAGGGCCCTTTTCTGTACTTCTGTAGTCCCAGGGCAAGGGAGAAACAAACAAGCTTCCTGCAACGGCTTGGTATAGGTGCTAGATGGGACTAGGCTAGTCTCCTCCTTGCCACATTGCTCTTCTTGGAAGGCAGATGCCCCAACTTCCCAGTGACCCTGTAGTCCTTTGGGTAACAAATGGGGCCCGAGTGTGTTTCCCGGGATGTATGTGTGTGTTATAGTCAGCCAATATAGCTTTCTTGAATTATAACTAATTAATATTATTTATTTATACAACGCCCATCTGGCTGGGTCTCCCCAGCCACTCTGGGCAGCTCCCAACAGAATATTAAAAACACAATAAAACATCAAACATTAAAAACTTTTAGATGTCTGCTAAAAGTCAGATAGTTGTTTATTTCCTTGACATCAGATGGGAGGGCGTTCCACTACCGAGAACGCCCTCTGCCTGGTTCCCTGTAGCCTCACTTCTCGTAGTGAGGGAACTGCCAGAAGGCCCTAGGCACTGGACCTCAGTGTCTGGGATGAACGATGGGGGTGGAGACGCTCCTTGAGGTATACTGGGCCGAACCGTTTAGGGCTTTAAAGGTCAGCACCTTTAAAGCACCTTTAAATTCTACAATTGAAAAATATATGAATGAATGAATGTTAGCCTCACTGTAGCTTATAGAGGTTCATTCCAACTTAGTTTTCGATTAATTTACACATGTCAATAATGAATTTATCTTTTGTTCTAAAATCACCCTTTCTTTACCGTAGAGAAGGTCTGAGATTGGATCAGGTGGGTAGAGTCAGTTCAAGTTCAAAATAAAAGTTGGCTTTTAGCAGATGCTAATTAACTTAGATGGTGATACCTTTAAATCCACGTCTAGACAAAGCCATGCAATTTGTAAGCCTAAGTCCTATTTACTGTCCATTTAATTGAACCAGTAACATGCTGGCTCTCATCCCCTGTTTTTAGGGAAATTAAGTGATGAATAGCTCAGTTAGTAGAGCATGAGACCCTTAATCTCAGGCTTGTGGGTTTGAGCCCCACATTGGGTGAAAGATTCCAGCATTGCAGGGGGTTGGACTAGATGACCCTTGAGGACATCTCCAACTCTACAATTCTATGATTCTATGTAGCTTTGCTAAAACAAAGGTGCTGGAACTGGAGGTCCTTCCTGCTGCCCCCCAGTGAAAAGTCTAAAAGCCTGCAAAGGTTGTTTTCTTTATCGAGTTGTTAATCAAAACAAATTAATAATTGAAGCTTGATACAATAATGCTATTCCTCCCCAGTTAGCACCGATAACTGTAACAGATAATGGAATATATGCATTTATTTTTGCCTTTGCAATAAAATCTAGTTAAAAACTGAAGTGTGGGCAAAAAGGTACATATTTTGTATGAATGCATGGTATTGTTTGTAAGTGGTAGCCACTGGCCTTGATTTATTTAAGGACATTCACACATGGATCAATGGCTGTATCAGAAACCATGTGTGCAAATCTGATTTGTGTAGAAATAGGCCATCTGTGTGGCATCTCCATTTCAGAACTTGTCACATCTAAATACCTTCAAAAATGGTGACTAGACTTGGGTTGGAGTGGCTAGTTTAAAAGCAGCGTTGAACTTCCTTGGAATTATTATAAAACACGTAAGATTGTTCAGTGTATATATGGTTTATTCTGGTGACACATGAAGAAGTGTTGAAAGCCATCACATGAATTTTTGACATCTGAGCTAATTTTAAAAATGCACCTTAGTAGAGAAACAGTGACTCTGATGTTTTCTGTCCCTGGCTGTCCGGAACATAACAAAGTTATCTATCAGAGTCTATACAGTACTTCCCTTGAATCAAATTTTGTTTTGAAGCAGTATAAAGAAAATTAATTTGTGTCTTTGAAAATACGTTCTACTAGTATTGAAAGCTCAAACAATACTGCTGATGCAATTAGCAATAGGCTAAAACAAACCAATCCAAATAAAATAATTAAAAGTAAAATAAGCAGACCAACAAACTAGGGGGTAACAAGTAGCAGTAGCTGTCAAGAGATCTCTCTCAGAATTTCCAAAATTCTCTCTGGATATAAAAATGGCTGTAGAAAGCAGGGAGGAGGCTGTCAGGATCCTCATAAGAAGAGAATTGTAGAAAATCCAGTCTGTTAAAGAAAAGGCCCTGATTCTGTTAGTGGAGACTTGTCTAGCCTCAACGTAGGATGGAATTTGGAGCAGTTAGTAAAAATCCACAGTGCCTTTATAGACTCATAGAAATCATTACAATGGTTTTATAGATACAGTCATACCTCTGCGCTTCAGGTTGTGCATTTTCAGGTTGTGCACCATGCCGAACCCGGAAGTACTGGAACGGGTTACTTCTGGGTTTCAGTGCTTGTGCATGCACAGAAGCGGCAAATCACGATCCCATGTGTGCGCAGACGTGGCGCTGCGGGTTGAGAACGCTGCGAGTTGTGAACGTGTCTCCCGCACGGATCATGTTCGCAACCCGACCGTCCACTGTATGTAAAACACACCGGATAGGATTGAACTAGTGAATACCATCAGTGGAAGCCCCAGGCAAGGACTTTTACATGCTTAAGGGGGCTCCCCCACTCTGTATTATTTGGGGCTTTTATTTCAGTAGGTCAAGTGGTATATTTCTTTATCTTGTGTACAGCTGAAATATAATTGAAGGCAATGGTTGTAGACAGGCTCATGCAAAGGTTAATGACGTTAGTGGAGTAGCACATTGGGATTTGTTTTGTATGTATGGTGTTTTTGAGAAGTTACAACCACTGTGAAAGATATTAGTTTGTACAATGCTTGGTTATGTGTGCGCTCACTACAGGAGCTAGCAGTTATAGCTCTGGCATTTTATATACGTGAGCTAAGCAGAGTTGGGATCATTCTCTCGTTCCTGTTATACCCACTTAGAGACTTAGTTTTGAGTAGACATGTTGTGGTTTCTGTATAATGTCACCTTAAAGTTGGATGCTGCTGCTTATTCCAGTTTTTAAACTTGCTGTGGTGCAGAGCCGGCATCCGTTTATTCCCAACATCCAGCCAGATGAGGATTTTACTATATACCCCACAAGAGAGCTGATAAAATTTGTCCCGCTGCTTAATGTAGATGAAGTTGTTGTTCACTGAGTTTATAAGTGGCCACCATGAGGCAAGTGAATAAAATTCGTATTACCATTGCCCAGGCTTTTTTTTTAAAAAATGTAAACTTCCTTGGTCGCCCATAACACATTATGTATTGTCACTCCAGACTTTAATTCAGTTGCCTGCTAAAAAGAAATGAATGTCACTGTAAATATTTTGGACTGGAAAATGTAAAGCTGAGTTTTTGGCTTGACAAAAGTTGGTGGGTGACAGCCAGCATGCTGTCATTACTGAGTAAGCTTGCAAGGATTTGCCAGTTTGGAGGCTTTCCACAGTCATATTCCCCCATGGATGCATTTTTCTAAACCATGGGTATGTGATAGTATTGTTTGCTTCCAGCTAGTCCTCTCACATATTGTAGTTTTGTCCAAGGAGTTTCCTAGTTTTCAACTTTCAGTTAATAAACACTGTAAACAGAAGAAACCATTGATTAGTAAAGCTGTTGTTTTCCAGGAGGATCCCTTAATCTGGGGCAACTTCAGTTCCACCCCTCCCTTGAAACCACAGCTGTTCATCTGTCATTAATCCGGATGCTTCTTTCCTCAATGAGATGGGAAGCGGGAATTGGGATATGCAGTTTGACCAAGTATTGCGATTGGATTGTTCCTGTGTGCCTGGATAACGCTTCGCATGCTGAATTTTCAGTGAGTCCCCCACTTGGTGTGTGCTGGGGTTTTAAACTTCATATGCTGTTTCTCGCCAGAATTCAAACTGGCCCAGCAGAGAGCATTTATCATCAGCACAGTGCTGTAAGAGGCAGGCTAATCTCACTTGAGAGATGCATTCTCTCTGGGTAGCTTCCAGTCTTCCTTATGTTCCACTGACTGACCAGTTTTTTCTCCATACTCCATTCATTTCCTAGGCCTGATTATAATTTCCTCTTGGCGCAATATCTCTGTTACGTTGCTGCCGTGATCATGTCCAGCTTGCAGGCTTTCCACAGGTCTGCTACCACTATGAGAACAGGATGGTGGACTAGGTGGGCCACTGTCCTGATCCAGCAATCTTGTAATAGGTTCTTAAGGCTCAGTGACTCACTTTTCTACAGCATACCTACCACTGATGCTCTTTTCACTTTCAGCATTTTTCTCCTTCCTGTCTACCATTAGATCCCTCCACCTTGAACCTCTTCAGCATTCTGCATACAGGAAGTTTTCAAACATGTTAACTCGTCAGGGATACCTTGCCCAGGAAAGTAGTGTGGATGTTACATCATAAAGATCAGAGATGAGCCAACCTTCCCTGACTTAATGTTGGCTCGGAAATGAGGCAAACTATTTCCCCTCCAAATATGGAGAAAAGGCTAGGCTAATTTCTGAACCAATCCAAGTTTGCTGACCGTTTTCCTGGTTGCAGCTGTTCAGAGTAACCCCTTTGCAAAATTGTGGAGTGCAGGAGTGGCTAAACTTTGTTGTTGGACTACAGCTCCCATCATCCCTGTCTGTTGGCCATGGTGGCTAGGGTTGATGGGAGTCTAAGTCTAGAAACACTGGGGGCCACAGTTTTCCCCACCCCTCACATGGGGTGCTTTGAAAGACTGCACTGAGGAAAACTCTTGCTGGGTGCAGGGAGGTAGAAAGTACTGCCTGGGTGCTCTTATCCCAAGGATAATCAGTGAAACGACATTTCCAATGATTTCAATAGGGAGAGTTAAAGAGGCTATTTTCCTGCAAACAGCTGGGAGGGGGAAGGTAGCTGACTGCAGAAGATTCTTTCCTCCATCAACCTTCAGTGGTGGGTTAGTGTTTGCCCTCCACTGAGTGTTTTTGATTTCCAGCGTGGTGGTAAACTCAGAAGTCTTCTTTGACCTGGAGAATTTGAGAGCTCTTCTGATGCAAACATCACAGAGCCCTTAAAGCTCATCCTCAGGCCTGAGCTTGGTGAACTTTGTCAGTGCATCTCTTAAGACTCATGGCTTTTTGTACATATTACTGCAATTTTTTGGGAGGTGAGGCAGCATTCTCAGGTTGCGGCCAACTTCCTCCATCCCACATTATATGCAGGCCTCTAGGGATTTAACTCTGGACAATGCGTAGGACAGGCTTGCAGCTACTTCAAGTTACCACTTGGCACAGCTTTGTAATACTTTCCCGATTTGAGACATGAAGATAGCATATACATGCTCCTCATCAATGACTTTTGCAAATTCCTGGATAGGAAGCAACTGGAACGTTAAAAAAGGCTGGAAGCAGATGCTGTTAACTGGGGTTTGTTTCCCCCCAATGCTTGTTCTTTCCTTGTCTCTGCTATCAAGCCAGCTGGTGGTGATTCATGTATACAAAACCAGAGGCACAGAACTGTGCTGCTAGTGCTTGCGGGAGTTAGCAGATGTAAGGACGCAGGCAAAATGGGTCACTGCTTTTATCAGCTGGCGTCTGGAGAGAGGGAGAGCCCTGCGTGATCAGGAGCCAGAAACACTGTTGATGCTGAGGCTGGTTGGAAATCTGCCATTTGCCCCTGTGGGTTAAGCGTTTAATATCCCCATTGAAAACAGCAGCAATAGGTGAAACTCACCATCTGCCACTTCCCATTTTGCCAGCAATGTGTATCTTTCAATGCTGAATGCTGTCCGCTTGGATCTTTCCAGTTTCTCTGTTTCTTACATTCCTGTCATAAGAGAGGAGATTTATCCCCTGATCTCTGTTCCTGGCTCAGCTAGGAAGCAGGCTTAAGGCAGTACTTCATTCCTCTGCTCCGGAAGTGCCAATTGAGACAAAGGCTGAAAGGAAGAAGCCCAGTTTGGTCTCCAAGGCTCATCTCTGACTCCTCTTCCAGGAGAGGAATGTTAAATGGAGCACATTCCTTGTTGTATGTATGCTGAAAGTCCATTTTCTCATAGGCCAGGGTCCCTGGAGGGCAAAGGTCTCTAACAGTGCTAGCCAGCTGAATTAAGAGGTATGAAGATGCTGCTAGTGGAAGTCTTGCCCTTTCGTATGCAAGTTCTAGTCCTGCAGAAGCATCATGGTGTCATTTTCCTATGGAAGATGTCTTGCCTGAGAGAAGTTTGTTTCATTTGCTGAGCATTCAGGATCCAACCTTTGTCAGTAGCCAATCCTGTGGCCTCTGGTTGTAGAGTTTCTCCACAGGATTTTGGGGGCATCAACTCTGAATCAGATTCTCCCTCTTGGGGGCTCTTTTGTATATGGCATACCCCAGAATTTCCCTCTGCCCCATACCTTGAGAGAAGATGTTGTTTTAAGTGGTGACTCTCTTTTCTGAATATTAGTGGAGAAACATTCTTTCCCCACTTGTTTTAAAAATTCTTAGGTGTGTGGTTTCCCACATAGGTATCTTGCTCTGTTTATACTTCTTCATTAAAAGTTCCGTGTTCTTATACTTTGCTGTTCCGGAGTGAGGGTAGGGGGTCCCCCGGTTGAGGCCTGTTTCAACTTTCTTCATCCTGGTCCTGTGGATGTGGACTTTCCACTTCCAGAATACCCCTCTGCTCATCCCCATAAGGGAGATTCACCAGATGAAGACAATATCTCATTTTCTGAAAAATTTCAGCCACACCCACGGCTTTTCTCCTCTCATAAATAAAATGCATGCTTTTCCTTTAGCATCTTTGATTAATGATTTACATGTTTTCACAGCAAATGGGGAAACAAACTTGATTTATTAGGCTTTGTCACTAGTAGTCAGATGTGCTGGCTGTGTCACCTGACTGTATAAAGTAGTAGTAAATCATAATTAATGATACCTAGGCAGAAGTCCAAAGAACTACTTTAGATGTGCTCAGGGAGACCCCCCCCCCGGAGTGGCAGAACTAATTGTGCAGCATTCTGGATCCAGGTTTTAATACTTCTGGAAAGCTTTTCTTCCTAAGTGCTCACAGTGGTACACATCTTAGTAGTTCTTCCAACAACCTTTTGGCTCTTGATAACAAAAAAAGTGTACAGCCCTTTGTAAGGCTATATCCTCAAGCTTTCTTTTGGTTATAACGTCTGTAACGTGGACCGGAGAGACCAGGATTCAAATCCCCACTAAGCCATGAAACTGATTGGGTGACCTTGAGCCAATCACTGTCACACAGCCTAACCCACCTCACAGGGTTGCTGTGAAGATAAAGTGGAGAGGGTAGGAGGGATAGTCAAGTATGCCACTTTGAGCTGCTTGAAGGAAAGGTGTGATATAAATGTTATAAATATATAAATAATACATAACCTGATATTAAGACACACTGTAGTCATTTAGTTCAAAGAGCAAGCAGAGTCTCTAAAATGGGAACAGTGCAAATTCAGTTAATTGGAAATGCCCAGTCCTAGGTATGTAAACCAACACGATCGCAGAAGTCTGTTAACTAGTAGTTCTAGCCTGCTGTATCTTGTATTTCTTGTGAAATGGCCCTCTTGCCAGCTTTATACAGGATTGGATCAAAGACCTGTCTAAAGGTGTGGGTATAGTTTCAGCATTTGCAAAGCCCACCAGGAGAAAAATAATAGAACAAAGAGCTTTAGAAGGGAGGGTAGGAGAACTTTGAGAAGTATTCAGTTGCACTCTTCAGAAGTGCCATCTCTTTATTTGGGGGTGGGGTGTATATGGAATGTCAAAGAACAATGATTACCTTTCATGAATGAAACATTGGATGGATTTATTCCGGTCAAGTATTTTGAAAAGGAACAGCGCACCTAATGAACTTATACTATCACATGCTATGTGACCTTTACAATTACTTATGTAGCGTTAACGTGGAAAGACAGTCTTGTTTGTTTCCGGGTTCCTGCGACGTGCAGCTCCCCCTCCTCTGGAAACTGAAAATTTGCCTTGGGAATGTTTTATCTTTCCACAGACCATTACAAAAATGTCTCCAACGTCGTTAAAGATGACCTTGAGGCAGCTTAGAGAAGGAGCTTCCCTGAGCCTGCAGGATGTGTTCACCATGGAGTACAGGCTGAGCCAAGCTTGCATGGTAAGGCAGCTTACAGACCGGTGTCATGTATTCATAATTCAGTAACTAGGGTCAAGCACCTAGCTTCCTGGTTCAGAAGGGTGATTCCAGCTGATCTTTGTGCTCAGGGTTTGAGTAATAGCCAACCTTAGTCATACTTAGAGTAAACTCATTGAAATCAGTGGCCTTAAGTCCGTGGATTTCAGTGAGTCTCCTCTGAGTATGCCTAGCATATATAATCTTCTGACAAACTGCATAATGCCAAATGGTATCTGTGCCACTTCAGTCCATTTCTTTGTTTCCATGGAAGGATGTGTATTCCAGATTTATTCTGCTTTCATGGCACAGAATGGTTAGAGGAATTTTTTTTAAAAAAATGCTGAAGATCAGACGACTTTTCTATAGAACATTCTTCGAGAAAAGGGGGAAGAGAGACTTGGGAATGCGGAGGGTGGTACATTTCTCTCTCTGCCCCTTCTCCAAAGGAGATGTCAGCATTTGAGCAGGAGAAGATCCAGAAAGGATTCAGTAGTGGTTATTCACTAGTTAGCTACCAAGGGTATGTTTGAGGTATAGGAAACATTTATTAAAATAGATTTGATGCTGAAAATACTGTATAAGACAACTGGGTGTATAAGATGACCCCAACTTTTCCAGTTAAAAAACAGAGTTTGGGATATACTCGCCGTATAAGAAATATGACCCAGCGTATAAGATGTTCCCCAACTTTTGAGAAGATTTTCCTGGGTTAAAAAGTAGTCTTATACGCAGGAATATACAGTATTTATATTTAATATTAAAGAAGTGGTGAGACTTACATTCTGTTTGGATTACTGTAATGCACTGTTTGTGGAAAGTGTTGGAAACTGCAGTGAGCCCCAAATGCTGCAGCCAGATTGCTGACCAATAGTTAAACTGTTAATTCCAATAGCTCCACTGGCTATTGTCCATTTCCCAGCAAAATTCAAAGTGCTGTTTATGACCTATGAAGCTTGGGTCCAGGCTATGTGAAGGACATTATCTTCCTATATGAGTCTGCCCAAGTTTTGAGATCTTCAAGGGAATCTTTTCTCTTAGTCCCATCACTTTCACAGACATGTTTGGTGAGGACACGAGAGAGGGCCTTCTCGGGTGACTGCTCCCAGATTCTGGTTACAGGTAGGTAGCCGTGTTGGTCTGGATCGAAGTAAAATAAAAAAATTCCTTCAGTAGCACCTTAAAGACCAACTAAGTTTTTATTTTGGTATGAGCTTTCGTGTGCATGCACACTTCTTCAGATACAGTGAAATGCCTGGAAACTTCCATTTCACTGTATCTGAAGAAGTGTGCATGCACACGAAAGCTCATACCAAAATAAAAACTTAGTTGGTCTTTAAGGTGCTACTGAAGGAATTTTTTTATTTTGCTCCCAGATTGTGGAACTTCCTTACACATAAGCTCAGGCTCTCCTCCTCTCTGCTTTTCTTTTTGGACTTTTTTGTTCAGTCAGACCTTGGGTGCTGTGAGCTGCTTTGGGCCCTGCACTGGGAGAAAGTTGGGATATAATTTAAATAAATGAATACCATACTGAAATTTGGCTTACACGTGTTATCTAGACTACATTTAATTTTAATTGCAATGAGTAAAATATAGGACTTTATATCTCAAAGTGTGCTAGGAAATTACTGTATTATGACGAGTTATTTTTTCTTCCAGCGAGGCCATGACTTCTATGAAGGTGTCCGAGCAGGTAAAGTGGAGGCTGGAGAGGCCATTTCAACTTCCTAGCTTTCGTCCCACTTTTTTTTGCTTTTGTATAGTTGGTAGTAGCCCATTTGACATTGCCTTCTTGTGCTAGGTTTGCAAAATATTTGCAAAACTTAGAAAACCTGCTTCCTGACACCTTCAATCCCCAGGCCTGTTTTTTTTTAAAGATGCCAGGTCTATTGGGCATCTCTCTGAATCCTTGCTTTGTGGGTAGCAATTCATTTGCTTTATTATATATATTTTGTGGTGAACTGCAAAGTTCTCCTTTCAGCATTAGTGTCAGTTGTCGCATACGTTTTCTGCTTGGCGCAGATAATCTAGAACAGCAGGCTGAAGGCAGTTGGGTTAGATGCCCGGCTCCTAGTAAACTTGTCAGAATACCAGCACAACTCTCAAGACTGCATCACAGACCAGTGACAAGTGACAAATCGGAGGTTTTCATTCCCGATTGAACATATACTGGGGGAAAAACCTAAACGTGTGAGTTATCAGGACTCAATATTTGTAGCACCAAAATTGCATTTTGCTGTTCCTTAACTATTATATTTCAGGACACCTATGTTGTTCAAGGGAGAAAGGGCACAGTGAAGCACTCCTGTTGCATAGCCTCTTTGGTAATGCAAGGCAGTTGAGAATGGGAAGCAGAAGCAGGCAGGCAACTGAGATTTGAATGCTAATATAAACCATAGTGTTGACTTGGGTTGCTCTGTTTAGGAACATCAGTCAAATGCGTTGGGGCTTTATTTTAAAAATGAGATTGAACCGCTAGTGCAGTTGTTTTAGAAATTGCACCAATATGAAGTCCCACAGCAAATGCAGTAAGCCGTCTCGAGTCACAAATTTCTCTAGAATAGTTGTGAAATGTGAATATTCAGTGACCTTACCTACCTGACGTACGGTTTAACTTTTAAATGATGCCAATACTAATGATGTTAAAACAGTTATTGAGTGCTCCAGGCAGAATTGCTTACGCCATTGTTTTACATGGCCAGTCATTCTAAGAAATAAGCAGACAACCCAATTAACTTGTTTTAATTAATTCTTAACTCTTTCTGGAATCAGCTGCCTCTTCTCAGCCTCAGATCCCCCCCCCCAAGATGAATTGTGGATGTCAGGGCTGGAGAACCTGCCAGCACAGTTAACGTGGACCCTCCCCCACCCAAAATAGGCTTGAAAGAAGTATTGCTTCTTGTATAAGTTTCTCTGATTTGCAGACATAGATGATGAGATTGCCTAACACAGATGAGGAAATGGGACATAGTTACAGGATGGATATACTGTACTTTGAATTTTATTTTAATTTCCGTTTTGCTAAGTTTATTAATCTGCTTACCAACTGTGGATAAAGCAAAAAATTATGTGCAAGTATTGTGTTAAAGGATTAATAATGGAAGTGTTTCTAATGCAGTTGCTCTACTTCTAAGGCTACTAGCATGTAATTGACTGCATTAGCCATTGGGGGGTGGGGTGGAAATGCAAGCAGTGACAAGATGGAAGCTGGAGTCCTCATACAAAGCAGACAGAAATACCAATAACTGTGATTCATATTGCTAATGTGCCAGGTTATTAAAACCATCTAGGAGTCAGACAAAGGGCAGAACCAGATTACTTGTTGTGCTGATCTGCATAGCCCTGTGAAGTGCTGACTGAGAAATAAACATTCAGAGCAGCTGTAGATAATCCATTTTCTATTTGAATAGCTTGACTCTTTTTGACCTGAAGGTTGACTGCTACCAAACTAGGGTTAGAAGTGTCTGCTTTCACTCTCAAATTGTCACTAGGTCAATACAATTTCTAACCTTATTACACTGTGCTCATGCAAGGAAGATTGGCTAGTAACACCCCTCCCCTCACAATAAAGTTATTGGCACTTGATTTTTAACATACATTGATACAGCAATGAGGAACCTGTGAGCCTAATTCGGCCAGCCAGGCTTCCCCATTTGGCCCGCAAGACTCTTTTGGCCAATCCATACTTACCTGCAGTGCACCTGATGTTATATATAGCAGATGTGAACAGGTATAGATGTGGCTCACTCAGCCAAAAGCACAGTTTGCAGGCACTGCTGATCACTGGCACATGAAAAGCCTTGTGCCTTTGCAGTTTGATTTCAAATTCCTCGCCAAAGGAAAATGGGTCATTTGACATCATTGTGATATCAGGCTATTGGCAGGCAGGCAGTCTCATAATCTAATAATACAGCAGAGCTGGGAAGCCTTTGGGATGGGATTTGGAGAGCAGCAGCACCCGGAAGGTCACATTTCCCGCATTCTTTGGCAAGAGCAATGCAGCCCCCTGTAATGAGTGCTGTGCACTTTAAAGAGGGTTTGGTCTCCTACTTGCTGTTGGATAAACGAGTCTTCTTTGCTAGCTAAGCATAATAAGCCTTCAGTGAATGCTTTGTGACATTTTAGGGAAAGCTTCTCCCCACTTTTCCTGTGGCAGGTGTCATAACTAAGAGGCCTCTGTAAGTCTTGTTTGACTTTCTTTTGAAACATAAATCAGCAAGGATCCTTGGGCCCTTTGCATTGATATGGACTTGAAAGATTAATGCCCATGAAGCATAGCAAGTTTTTGAAAAACAAACATAAAAATGATCAAAATGTGGCTATTAGGAGTGAAAAGGGGAACCCATTATGATCACTTGGTCTGACACTTTGTATGGCAAAAGTTCAATGCATGCATCACAGGCTGCTGGGGGTTTTTTTGCTGACTGTTTTGTTCTCAGCCATTCTATTCCTGGAGATGGGAGTCCAAACAGTATTTACTTCTCCATTCTCTGCAGAGAATGCCCAGACCACCTGTTACATCCTGATGTGCTATAATAGTTTGTTCTCGATATTTATTGGCACCTGCTTCAAATATTAAGGAAGGTATCTTAATGAGAATATTATTTTTGTTTTCTCTGGTAGTGATAATTGACAAAGATCAGTCCCCAAAGTGGAAGCCAGCCGTTTTGGAAGAAGTAACAGATGAATATTTGGACTCGTGCTTTAAGTCTCTTGGAAGCGGTGATCTCAAATTATAATAGATTTGGACTAATACTTTGCCTGTTTTAGTTCTAGCTTTTGCTTAAAGCAACTAATGAATAATTTTGCATCTGGCATATTTGGATAACTGGCATTGAGTGAAATGCTCATTGCTGTTATGTCAAGTACTGGAGTCAAATATTGGTCTAGAGGGAATTGTTGGGGCAGTGCTATCCAGGGGTTAGCCAAATATCCTAGAGCTTTATCACCTGTGTGTGTGCATTTTTACTTTTCCATGTAAAATGAACAAGATTGTTTCATATAAAGACTCTGATATCCTTGAATCAACTAAATGTTGGGTTGTTTTAAAAATATATTTATATGCCATTCTTTAACATATGTTTTATAGTTGGCTTATGAGATAAAACAAGAATTTAAAATAATCACAATTACCTTTATCATAATGTATGGAAACTTAATCAATCCAGATGGATGAGCTGTGATCCAAAAGACTTGAAGTGAACGAAAAGAGTGTTCTAACCAAGATATCTTTGCCACTGCTAACTAGTTTGTCCTGATGAGTCAGGAGCTGATTTGTTGCTGAATGGACAGTACATGTGAGATACATGAAAACCTATGATTGCATTTTTGGGGGGCTATTAGATGTATGACTTAATTGATTAAACCTGCTTGAATATTTACATAAAAATAAGATCTGATGGAAAACATGTACTTCCTGTGTTTTTGTTGCTAGGTGTATGGAGGAAAGTCTCCAACAGGTCTTGTCAACACCAACCAATCACCTCATTGAATGGCCTCTAATGTTGACTTAAATGTCTCCATCTTGAATTATTTTTAGGCCACCCTCCTGTCCAGCCACTTTATGCTGAGTATTGCTTGAATCTCCCTTTGTTTTTAGCCAGGAAGAATAAGTACACCTTGTGCTTCCTGTCTCATTGTGGCACTGGCTCCATTGCCTGAATAGCTAAGAGATGGTTGGTGGCTGTGCTTGTCTGGCTCACTGGACTAATGAGTATTGATAAATTTATCTCTTGGCTGTCTGAAAAATCCCATGAGTAGTCAGAGGAAACGGCGTCAATCACTCACCTGTCAGATGTGCAGAAGCCTTGCCTCCTGGAGGCCCGGAGACCTGGCATCATGCAAACTGCTTTTTGGTTCCCTTCTGGAATTTCATGGGTGAGGAATACCCCAAGTTGGACTGTGGCCAAGCAGAAGAGGGGAATGTGGCTCACTGTTTGTGGTTCCAGCATGATTTGTAGATGCTTGAGGAATGTTGCTCATCGTATTGTGATCACCCTTCTTAATGCGCAGGAGTGCCTTCTGTTTGTCATGTGTCTCCAGTAACAGCTCCAGTAGCCCCTCAAAGAGCTTCCACCTGCTGTGAGTTAGCAAGCCATCTCTGTGGCATTGATGTCCCAGTTGCAAAGCCAGATGTTACATCTAGCCAAGATGGTTGCTGCCATAGCCCTGGCATTGGACTTCACTGCATCCCGCACAGCGTCTGCTTGGAAAGTTGCAGCAATGGAGAATTTCTTCACTTTTTAAAAGGTAAGAAAAACTTTCAAGTGACTTTAACTCTTTAAGGAGCTTTCAGACCCCAACTGTCCCAAACAAAAGGCATTGATGGGATGGCTCCACCCCCATGTAGGATCAGCAAATTGGTCCCTGCCTGTCCAGCTGGTGGGAGGATACATCCCAGCTTCATGACTGCCTACCAGGATCCCTTGGGGAAATCATAATTGAGTTTTACCACCTGACATGATTAATGGTATGTTATTTTCAGGTTTTGGACTATACGCAGCTAGTTCAGTTCTCAGGAATTCCCACCAAGTTCTGTAGAGGAAAGTAAGAGGCTAGAGATAGAGCGAGCCCTCAACCCCAGCTAGTGAGATTGTTGGTGGTTAGTTAGGCTTAGTTTGCATCCTGGTGAGAATCCTTTTATTTGTGCCATTCACTCATACTGGGAAAAACAAAGGAAGGATATTTTGAAATGCTGCAGTATTGTCCCAATGATGGTTGATAGTAGTAGATGGCTTGGCCTTCAGGAAGTCCCTGAGGGCTGGGGAAGCTGCAATATTCATATTTAAGTTGTGTGTGGACACAGACTTCTTCCTGTACTCTGTCTACACGTTCCCTGCTCTGCCATGATATAATTTTTGCTGACATTTAAATAGTTCTTCTGTTTCTTGGGCTTCTGTAGATGTAGCAATGCCCTGCAACTAGATTCTATTGATTTTAGTTACTGTGGTGGTTAGTTAATTAACATTTACATGCCACAGCTGGCTGTAGATCTTCCTTCTATTTGTTGCACACTTCTATAGGCTTTTTATAGTAAGGCAGGTCAAGCCACTGTTCTACTTGTTTCCATGGTAATAGATGATAATGTCACAATTTCAGAATTTCTATTTCTCTGAAGAATCAATATAGCTAAAAAAAACTTAGAAAATGAGGAAGCTCGTTTGAAAAGAAACATTTTTAGTAATAGTGAATGAGAAACCGATGGAGTAACGAAAAGGAAATACAAAGCAGCATTATTCATCAGTAGCCCCCCTTAAGAAATTCAGGAACTGTGATTTCTCAATTTCCATAAATTGGGAGCAAATACACATACAGACCAATCTAATGTTCTATAACCAAGATATGAGGGGGGGTAGGATTTCTCAACTTGTGTCCTTCCATTTCCATGCATGTTTCACTACATGACATGTAAGTGGAAGGGCCACCCCCTCCTTACTCGCTTCTTGAACCATCTCCCATCTTGGTTCTTGTTTAAGGCCTTTGATACAGTACTGGACCAGGCACATCAATTGGCCTTACGGTATATGCTAAACCACCATTCTACGAACATGAGTTTGAGCAAACTGCGGGAGGCAGTGGAAGACAGGAGTGCCTGGCGTGCTATGGTCCATGGGGTCACAAAGAGTCGGACGCGACTAAACGACTAAACAACAAACCACCATTCTGTCTAGAAAGCAAAATTCCATTGCCACACAATGACAGCCACCCAGGTTTTAAGTTCAAATTTAAAGTTTTTCAACCAGAATTCAGGCTCGATATCTGTAATTAAGTTTTTAAAAAAGGAAAATGAGAGAGAAAACAACACAGGCAATGTAATCATGGTATATTTCCACATTGATGTGCCATGCCTGTTCTTTCCTCATGCACCATTCAAGCTGCTGTATGTATTTTTACAGCTCTTACTCAGTTTCCAAATAAATAGACAAAAGTATGTTTTTTTTATTCAAACACAGTTGAAAGTGATTAATCATTTGGGTAGAAAGAAAACATAACATATACTGTAAAAAATATATAGTAATAAGCTATAGTTTAGGTTACCACTTCCTTGTGACAGAAATACCAGATTTACAAAGTTGTGCTGTAGATACCAGTAGTGCTTTAAAGCATGGCTTTTGCCATATTTACTTGGTCATTTTCCTGATTTAAAATAAAAAATATGCTCAAAATAAAGTGTATTATTAATATCTATATTACACAGTATCAAATAGAAGCTAGATCTTATGTGATACACTGACAGCAATATATCTTTTATAAATTATAATAGGGGTTGCATTCAGTTTTATTTTGGTTAGAGTCCACTTTAGTGATATTAAATTACATAGAAATGAAATATTTTTAGAAATGAAATATTTTTAGAAATATTAAGAACTTCACCTGGTGTTGAAGACCTGGAGAAGTCAAGCTCTTCCTTTGTTATTACTCCAGGACTCTTAAGATTATATCTTTGCAATATGCCTGCTTGGCATGACCAAAGAAAGGACTGTGGCAGGAGAAACAATGCAGCATCTGGGACAGGTGGCTTCTCACACATGTTGCTGCTATTCCTACTACAATGAGACACACCAGAAGGAATGACAGCACTGCTTGGGGATCACCCTCCCCTCCACCCCCACCATTTCAGTACTCAAATTTTACTAAATTGAAATTTAGTGTTCAGAAATGATACTGCATGCCATAATTGGTCCAAGAACAAGTAAAAGTTCATTACATTCATAATTAAATTTCTTTCCCCCATCAATTCATATTGCCAGCATAACTAAAGAGTGGGACTCCTATGTTGCCTTGCACATCACCTGCATTTCATTTGTCTTGTGCTAACTAGAACTTGCACATCTGAAAGTAATATTGAGGACATACCCCAAACATTTTCAGCAAAACTGTTGATCATTTGACTAAATCCTCAAATAACTTACCTAGTTCTCTCCTCTTCCAGTTCTGCCTTTCATTCTGTCTGCTGCATTTCCCCTCTTATCTCTCAAATAGTGTTTTAAACTGGAATATTGTGGTCTCAACAAAAGGTATTCAAATTAAAATGTGGTATTTTTAAAGGTATGCTGCCCTGCTGTTTACTTTGTTACCAACAAAAAAATAGGCTGGGATGCTTTACCCAAGAATTTTCATTATTTGTTGAGTATTTTCAGTGTAATTTGTTTCTTAACCATCAACATTCAATGTTAATTCATCTCCCTTACAGCAGCAAGTCTTTGGTCTGACATAGAATTTGTGTACTCAACTGAACATAGTTGCAAACAACTAGCCTCAGTACATCAAAATTATCAGATATGTCTAGAAAAAGAAGCTCTGATGGTGGTATAAGCACTTATATCCCTTGTATTTCAGTGGTAGAGTTAAACACTTAGCTAACTCTCTCCTATAAGTGGGACTTAAAACTCGGGAGTTAGCAATTCACATGCCTACTTGACCATCACAACTAATAGTTATATTCTTATTTCTTAAACCCTGGCCAAACTTAATTCAACTATACCCACTGTTCCAGAGATTTCAAAAACACGAGCACTTATGCATTTGTTCTTGTGCATCTTTAGTGCTGCTGCCAATACTGAACACAACTGATTGAAGCACTGAGTTACACACAAGTTGATGAACCATTTGATGCTACTCTGTGTGGTTCTGTTAAAAACTGAATAGTAAAGGCAAGGTGTTACATTACCAGAATCAAGGCTAGCTGCATCTGTACAACCGGTGTCTTTTAAAATCACAACTGCTGTTGTATGAATGTCGCTTTATTTGCACTAGCACCAAAAACAAGAGACGCCTGACTAAGTGAGAGGAGCCAAGCCTTGCAATTCATGAATCGTCACTTTCTATGTAGGGGATGTCACTATATTTGCTTTCAACCATTGACCATTGCTTCACAGCTTGATCCAGAATCTCTAGGGAGAGACGGTGAGCAAAGTCCATCACTGCAGGGCTTGCTGAAGACGGCATCCCAGACTTTGTCTGATATTGGGAAGATTTATCTACATTACCTCCACTATATTCGCTGACTTCACGGCTTCCATCATCTAGAATAGTGTGTGGAAAGGGGCTTTTGGATTTGATACAGCCCATGGTACAATAACAGTAAATGGAAGTTCAAATTAGCTGCACGGTCAACCTTGAAGTACTGTCCTTCAGAGGGCTCAAGAATGCCACTTTCTTGAAAGCCGAGATGAGAATATGTCTCTCTCCCAATATCTGTGGAGAAAACATTTTACATGGTAGGGTTTAGATAGGTTCTTGTTTTTGGGTTCTACTCTAAAAGCAGATTTTTAAAAGACAGATTTGCTAGATAGAGTTTAAGAAAAATATAATTTGTTTCTATTTAGGCAAATGGCAATCACTTACAACAAAGGACTCTCTCCAAACACACACCCCATTTAGGACATAAATACTAAAAAGTTTGGTTTCACAACTGTTACCCACAGTAGCAATCTACTAGCTAAATGTTATTTTCAAGTTTAGCATGAATTGCTCAGCACACCTCAAAGGCTGGTTCTGGATATGAATATAGGATTGTATTCACTGTTAGCCCTACTCAGAATAGACCCACTGAAATTAATGCCCATTAATTTAAATGGCTCTACTCTTAGGATTAGTGTTGAATACCACCCATGGGCATAATTTTAGCCTAACTGGGTTTAGACTGCTTTAGTACAGTGAGGGGGGAAAGTATTTGATCCCCTGCTAAATTTGCCCATTTGCCCCCTGACGAAGCAATGACCAGTCCATAATTTTAATGGTAGGTTTATTGTAGCTGTGAGAGACAAAATAACAACAGGAAAACCCCCAGAAACCTAGAAGACAAAAGTCAGAGATTGATGTGCATTATTATAATGAGTGAAATAAGTATTTGATCCTCTATCAACCAGCCAGATGTCAGGCTACCTTGTATCTTCACTGTATGTAACGAGCTGAGATTAGCAGAACCTGTTGTACGGGAGAGGTTTTACCTGTAATCCCAGCCCGTTACAGTACCTGTACAAAAGACATTTGTCGACAGAAGCAATCCAGCAGATTCCAAAGTAGCCACCATGACCAAGACCAAAGAGCTGTCCAAGGATGTCAGGGACAAGATTGTAGACCTGCACAAGGCTGGACTGGGCTACAAGACTACTGCCAAGCAG
This sequence comes from Zootoca vivipara, assembly GCF_965207765.1. Taxonomy (NCBI): domain Eukaryota; kingdom Metazoa; phylum Chordata; class Lepidosauria; order Squamata; family Lacertidae; genus Zootoca; species Zootoca vivipara. The sequence goes on from NC_142582.1 coordinate 15,713,186, forward strand.
CTTGGTGAGAAGGTGACAACAGATGGTGTAGTAATTCGCAAATGGAAGAAACATAAAATAACTGTCAACCTCCCTCAGTCTGGGGCTTCATGCAAGAGGCCTGTTCGTAACACGGAACTGACGTAAGCTGAAGTGTTGCGTCTGCGCACGCGCAAGCAGCAAAATCCAGAAGTAACCCGTTCTGGTGCTTCCGGGTTTACGCGGGACGCAAGATGAAAACACGCAACCTGAAGCGGACGCAACCTGAGGGATGACTGCAATCACAAAAGACTCAACATCTCAAGTACTTTCAGAAACTTTATGAAGCCACGTGAAATTACTTTTGAGCACAACTTTTAATGTTCAACATTAAAGTGTGTGTTCGAAACAGCCATATGTGCTGCCACCTTACTGGTCCTTAATCTCCTCTAAATTTTTATCCTTGTAAAGCAAAAAAGAATTTCATTTAGGCAGCTAATTGCTCCCCCAGAAGACTTAAGAGGCAGAACAACCAACTAGGAGATGACAGCACTAGCACTGCAAGTGCCATTAGCAGCCACTAGCATCCTGAAAATACAGAAGGCTCAGCAGTGTCCAACACTACTACACAGTCGGGATTTTGCAAGCCTCTGGCAATGCTAGAAAATCAATGACCTCTTATTAAAGGAGGGATGAACCTCTGGCTTGAATTTGGCCTGGTAGGGGGTCCTTATTATTAATATAGCTGCCAAGTCTCCCATATTCCCCAGGAAACCCCCGTTTTTCCAGCTGTCCCCAGCCGTAAAAAATGTTTTTTTGTTTTCCCCCGGTTTATTCTGGCGCGGCGGCCATTTTGGAACTGGGCGGAGCATGCTCAGAAGCGACTTTTGATGCTGCTCTGCCCAGTTCCAAAATGGCTGCAGCGTGACTTCTGGTGCGGCGGCCATTTTGGAACTGGGCACAGCAGCATCAAAAGTCACTTCTGAGCATGCTCCGCCCAGTTCCAAAATGGCGGCAGCGCTACTTCCGGCCTGGTCCCTTATTATTCAGGCAGGAACTTGGCAGGTATGATTATTATTATTGATTGGTATGGAAAACAGGGCTTGCTTTTGATGCTGAATTCAATGCATGCACTGCTGGGATTAGATCCTCTTGGGAGTGGATCCCTGCCAAATGGGCCTTGCACTCAGCCATAGATTTAAATTCTGTGCTGACTGGAAAACCTGCTTTTGGCAGTGATCTTAGGAACTCTGACTTGAAATCAAATTAAAGCCAGGGCTGCAAATGAAGAGTAGTGAGCACAATCTGATCCAACCCCCGGTTTAAAGGGTTGTATCTAACTAAGTTCCCCCAGGCCTTTGGCTAATTAAATAATCTATGACATTTTAAACGGGGTGGTGGTGGTGGTTTTATATTACTATGTTATGTTATTTTTGCATTTTTAAATTGTAAACCACCATGTGATCCTTGGATTAAGATGGTATAGAAATTTAGTAAGTTTGTGGTGCTAATGAACTTCCATATGGATTTTAAGAACTGGCTGCAGTTTCTGTCAAGAAAGGAAAGGTGGATGAAACAGGCTTCTACATTCATAGGATGTACGTTATTAGGATCAATGCATTTTGAATTGGGAACTTTTTCAGGGGCACTATGCAGTTAAAATAACATAAAATCCCCAACCATTTATATTGCGTAGAGTTCTTGAAGAAGATTCCATTCTCAAATGCATTTGGCCTAATAAAGCTAACATCTGTGTACCTACAGGTTTCCAGTCATCTTTTGCCTCCATTGTCTGTCACACACACTTGTTCTACAACTATAGCCAGAATTTTAAAAGCTAACAACTGGTATTTTAAACATACAGTACAATACTCAGCCCAGAAAGCTCAACATCAGGTTTTAACACTTAACTGGATACAAGCAGCTATTGTCATATATGTCCCAGAGAGTGAGAGCAGCAGATGATGGAAAGATGGACATCCAGTAAAATTCAATGATCACCTTAACTTTGTCAGTTAATTGTTAATGAAACATCCAAGTTCAGAAGTATTTCATGGTAGGTGTTAAAGGAATTTCTTGGACAGAAGCTGCACCTGAAGAAAAGCTATCCTTTACATATTCAACACTACAGAACATTGAACGCTGTCTTATGACAAGTCAGACCATTTGTCCAACTGAGTGGCAATGACTCTCCAGGGTTTCAGACATGAGACATTTGCAGCCCTGATCCTCTGCATGCAAAGCAGATGCTCTAAGGCAGGCGTGGCAAACTTATGACCCTCCAGAAACTACATTTGAACTACATTTCCCATTATCCTTGACACTGGTTATGCTGGCTGAGGCTGATGTGAGTTGTAGTCCAACAGCTGGTCACCAATGTACTAAGGCAGGATTTCCCAAACTTGGGTCCCCATCTGTTTTTGGACTACAATCCCCACCATCCCTGACCTCTGGATGTTGGAAGTTGCAGTCCCAAAAACAGCTGCAGACTCAAGTTTGGGAAATCCTATACTACAATTTGGCTAAGAAAGAACTGACTCCACATGCAAGCTGTAGGAAAGTCTATCACTGTCCTGATCATATATAGGGAGGGTACTGTTTAAAAGCCACCATGTGCAAAACCCCTAATGCATGCACTGCTTGTGCACCAGTCATGCTCTCAGGACCTATAGTGTTGATGGATGCACAGGTTTTTAAACATGAATGAGTCTTATATATACTTTATAATAGAGACTTTTCTGTGGCATAGAAAAAATACAGTCTTAGCCAATTTAAGACCAGGTGCATTTGACAGCTAACAAGGGAAGCTTATTAACGGAATTTGCAGCAGTAGTTGTCAAATCAAACTGTCAGTCCATGTTCAATATTTTCTGACATGTTTTCAGCCTCCTAAGGCAGAGTGGCTAATCAGTGCACCTTCTACTTATCATACAGCAACTCCAGGATTAGTAAATTAACACAAGCCAATTTTATGACTTGAAAAAAGGCTTTTCTAACCAGTCTGAAAAAGCATTTTAATGACAGAAGTTCAGCATTGTTTGAAAATGAATGCAGACATTGGGTTATTGGTATTATGCTATAACTACATCCAATGTCTTAACTAGTTGACAGGTCAAAGAAAATGGTCTGCCTAGCAGTTCCTTAACATGTCTTAAAATATTTCTTTCAACCCTACCTGGAATACACAAATGAAGAAATAATTCCCTTATTCCTGTTAGCGAGGGGACTCTTTTCATTCCACTATTCATTTTCTTCATCTAGAAAACCACTGAAGAATCCTACTCCCAAGTACTAACCTCCAAAAAGACTACTACTGAACTGCATCTGTACTATATAATAAAAAGGCAGTTAGATTTTGGGATTTTGTACTAAGGCTGCGGTGTTCTGCAGCCAAGAACTCAAAAGTACTGTATATCAGATAAAATCCTATTATTGGTATTATGCAAATACACCACTTCTCCACAACTTGACTCAAATTATAATGCTTCACACAATGGCCTGATACAGATGTAATCAACAAACACTGGTTTGTTGTTACAAGCTTCAAGATTGCACATGAAAGGAGGATTTTTAAAACTTTATCTCCTGGTGTACATTGTGTACTTAAGACTTCTAAAAAGCTGTTGAGAATATCCCATGCCAAAGACTCCTGGGTAGACTTGGCAGACAAGGGGTAAGGGAAGAGGCCCTCTAATGGATCATTAACAAGGAACAGGAAACAGAAAGAAGTCTGTGGAAGGATGCAGAAAGTGGAGTCCCTCCAAGGATTGTTATTGGGACCTATGCTTTTTAACTCATTCATATATGAGCTAGAGTTAGAGGTGAACAATGAGTTAGCCAAATTTGCTGATGCCAAATTGTTCGGGATGGTTAAAGCAAAAGAAAGACAAGAAGGAGCTCTAAAAGTATCTGTCCAAACTGAGTAAATGGACAGTAAAATGACACATGTAATTCAATGAAAGCAAACGTTAAGTGATGCATGGGGTTTTTTTTTTGGGGGGGGGGAGAGAGGGAATCCTAATTTCACATATAAGCTAATGGGGTCTAAACTGTCAGTGACTGACCAGGAACGAGACATTGGTGTCATAGTGGATAGCTCAATGAAGATGTCAATTCAGTATGTGGCAGCTGTGGACAAAGGTGAATTCCACATGCTGGATCATGCAGAAAGATTGAACAATAAAACTCCCAATGTTATAATGCCACTACACAAACTATAGTGCAACCGCACTTGGAATACTGTGTATGGTACTAATCACCTCACCTCAAAAAGAAATTTGTAGAGCTGGAAAAAGTTCAGGAAAGGGCAAACGAAATGATCAAGGGGGAAAAGCAACTCTATGAGAAAAGGTTACAACATTAGGGGCCTTTTAGTTTAGAAATAGTGTGAGTAAAGGGGAACCCAATAAAAGGTGTACAAGGTTGTACAGAGTGTGGAGAAAGTGGACAGGGAGGTTTTTCTCCCTCTCACATAATAGGAAAACAATGAAGCTGAGTACTGGATGATTCAGGACAGACAAAACAAAGCACTTTTCCCCACACTGCATTGTTGAACAATGAAATTTGGTCCCACAAGATGTAGTGATGATGGCCACCAACTTGAATGGCTTTAAGAGGATTGGATAAATTCATGGATGAGAAGACTATTAATGGCTGCTAGACACAATGGCTATGTACTGCCCCCACTGATGGAGGCAATACAAATAACAGTTGCTGGAAAATGCAGATGAGGTTCTGCCTGCAGGGTTCCCATGGGCATCTGTTTGGCCACTGTGAGAACAGGATGCTGGACTAGGTCCTTCTTGGACTTTGAAAGGGGGGGGGGCAAACTTATGAGATATACAGAAACTAGTGAAAAAAGGGCAATAGGCATTCTAATTGTGGAAGTATGGCCAATCATTCCTTAGCTTTAGGTTAGTAGAACTATGTCATCACATAGTGTGTATCTGAAGAAGTGTGCATGCACACGAAAGCTCGTACCAAAATATAAACTTAGTTGGTCTTTAAGGTGCTACTGAAGGAATTTTTTTATTTTGCTTCGACTCAGACCAACACGGCTACCTACCTGTAACTATGTCATCACAAATTTCAGTTACATCTACTCAATAAATCCTATGGATTCAAAAGGACTTGCTCCCAGATAAGTGTATGTATAGGATTACAGATAAAATCTTTCACTAATTCCGTGGGGTTTAGGCTTGAATTTGGCTCATATTTTGAGCAACGGTTGTCTCACATTTCAGCATTCTTTCTATACAACTATGTGACTGGAAGCAACATGCAGTCTAAAATGACAAAAGCCAAGAACCTGAACATTCTGCTCAGGCTGCTATGTTCTACATTCTGTTCCATACAGTTTTTCTACCCCTGCTTATTTCACTTCATTAAATTAAGCATACTGAAGCCTAATTGACCAGCTGGGCATGAAACATTTCTCTCATTATGATTTACAGCTCCTAAACAAGGCCTTGTCTTTGCCAGAATACTCTGTCCTAAGACTATAGTTAGATGTGCCAAATACCTCTTTTGAAAAGGAAAAATTTAGCTGCAACCTTTTCCTTAAGTGTTTATGGAGGCCACTTACCAATTAGTATCTTGCTTTGAGTGTATTTCTCCAAATGATCCACAAAATAAGAGGCACAACTCGCAGTCTAGGTTCCTGTGTAACAAATAGAGAATTTGTTCTTGTTAAAACTAAGCAGCCTCAAATGAACAAAGCTGCCCTACCACAACCCCTTACCTCTTTGCCCTAACAGTTCTGACAGGTCAACTCTATTCATGTTTATTCAGATGCAAGTCCCACCAAGTTAAATGGGATTTACTTCTTGGAATGTATGTTTGTGATTGCAGTTTTAATTTGGCAAGCATTTTAACCAGAAATGTGTTTTGCTTTTAAAGTACAGTGGTACCTCAAGTTATAAATGCCTCAGGTTACAAACACTTCAGGTTACAAACTCCGCTAACCTGGAAGAGTTACCTCGAGTTGAGAACTTTCCCCCAGAATGGGAACAGAAATCATGTGCTGGCGGTGGCGCAGAGGCCCCATTAGCAAAAGCACGCCTCTAGTTAAGAACAGTTTCAGGTTAAGAACGGACCTCCGGAATGAATTAAGTTCATAACTAGAGGTACTACTGTACAGTCCAGAAGAGCCAAAGTACGTCGTGTATTAATTACTAAGCCTTTAATTCTATCTTACCATGCTTGCACCATATAGTATAATTGTACTCTTGCATTTTTTAAAAAAAACACCATTGTTATCTTTTAAGATTATGCCTACAACAATATTTTTCCCATGTAGAATATAGTGTACACCAAGAATTTATGAGGTTTGCCTTGAACTATGCTACAGAAATGCTTTTATCAGTATGCTAGCGTTTTTTAATCTTTCAGCATTAAAACGGTAGCTTGCGTATATACATACAGCATCATATGTCCAATGACAAATCTATGGTAACATTCTACCTTACTGTCCCAGAGCTAGTCTCTAAATTTTTTGTGTGTTTCTCTGGTAAAATACAGTTTTAGAAAGGATGTCAGGGTTTCCTTTTAAATAGAGCCCCATCTTATCAGAATATCTAGAAGTTGCATGTGACAGTGCTTTAAGTGGTGGGAAGATACATTTTGATTTTAGCACACACCATCACCACCTATCCAGATAGAAAACCTATAATGTGTTGAGATTATAGCTATTTTAGAGTAGTAAGGATAACTAGATCTATTCCCATATTAAACAATAGTAAGAAATGGTCACAATCACTTAATGCAGAGGTTTTAAACCTTTTTGAGTAAACAGTTCCCTTAATCAACTACCTTCTTTCTGCAGCACCCCTGTGGGGCCCTGTATGTCACCCCTTGCAGAGCTACCAGCCTCTCACCCTTTTCTGACCCACCCTTGTGTAGTGTTCCCTCAGCCTCCTCTCCTCCCCTATCCTTGGGAGTCCTCTGGGCAGTCTCTGAGTCCCCACCGCCCCAAAGAGAGGTGCCTCCTAGAGGCACCATTCGCCTGCGGAGCTTATAGCCAGGGCTGCTGCAATAAACAGCTGTGCAAGCCTTTGGTAGGCAGAGACATGAAAAGGTATCAGAGGAAGGAGGGAAAGAAAGAGGGACAGAGGTCAGTGTTGCCCGCGGCACCCCTGACCATCATTCGAGGCACTCCAGGGTGCCACGGCACACTGGTTGAAAAGCACTGACTTAATGAACACAACCCATTTGAGAAACTATGGATGATGAGCTATTGACAAGAAAATGAGTAGAGCTTATAATAGACAGAAGACAGCATTTGGAAATGTGTGGTACAGTAGTGGGAAGGGGTGTTCACATCTTTGGTGTGAAAAGTATTATTTCATTCTTGCCCCTGATATTTCCACTTGGTAGTAACTTTTCCAAATTGTGTGGTTATCAACAGCATTTTTAGAGTAGTCTTAGTATGTAAATATTTTTGTATATTTTTATAAAATAGTATATTTTATTTTGCCAAACTATTCTATTCTTTAGTACTCTGTAAAGTGCAACAACAGTGAAGTTTATTGTACTTTGAACAGGAAAGTCTGTACTAAATTCCACGGCCTTGGCTTCTAAACCAACTTTACTTTCTGTTGGCTTGCACAATCTCTGTCTCTCTAATCTGTGCAATCCACATGGATTTAGCAACTTTTTTTTCATATCAGAGATATTCCAAATATCCTGCACCATCTTGGGAAGATAGGAGCAGCTGTGCCACATCAGGCCAAAGATCCACAAAGTTAAGCATTCTGTTTCCCACAATCAATAATTGAAAGTAACTGTCCACTCTGCACCCCTCCCTCTGCAACTGGCATTCAGTTCCATACTGCCTCTGAACTTGGAAGATCCATACAGAGTTCATGACTGATAGTCGCTGATAGATTTATCCTTGATGAATTTGTCCAATCCCCTTTTAAATTCATCTAAGTTTTCCGTCATCACCATTATCTTGTGATAGCAAATTCCATAAAATTAATTATGGGCTGTGTGAAGAAATGCTTCCTTCTTATGTCCCAAATTTCCTGGCTATCAATAACATTTGATTACCCTGTGTTTTGATATTGTGGAAGAGGGGGGAAACATTGCTCTGCCTACTTTCTCTACACCATGCATAATGCTGCCCGTCTCTATCATGTCCCCCTTTAGTTACTTTTCTAAACAAAAAAGTTCTAAAGCTTGTAGACTTTTTGCCACAGGGCAAGTGTTTATTTTGACTGCAGTATTCTATGCCTTTCCCTAATCTACAATATCCTTTATGAAGTGGGGCAACCAGAGCTGCACACATTATTCCAAGTGTGGCTGAACCATGGATTTGTATTAGGCCACTATGAACTTCATCACTCATAACTCCTCACATGGATTTTACATTTATCACAGCTATCACACATTGGGTTGATGCTTTAAGTTACTTACCACAACCCTAGTATGTTTCCCCTAGTTAGTCACTAGCAGTTCAGAAGCCATTAGTGTATACAGTGGAACCTCGGTTTATGAACACCTCGGTTTACGAATTTTCGGTTTACGAACGCCGCAGACCCATCTGGAATGGATTAATTCACTTTCCATTACTTTCAATGGGAAAGTTCGCTTCAGTTTATGAACGCTTCAGTTTATGAACAGACTTCCAGAACCAATTATACCCATGCTTCGGGTTAAGTACGCTTCAGGTTGAGTACTTCGCGGACCCTTCTGGAACGGATTAATCCACTTTCCATTACTTTCAATGGGAAAGTTCACTTCAGTTTATGAACGCTTCAGTTTATGAACAGACTTCCGGAACCAATTGTGTTCATAAACTGAGGTACCACTGTATATGACATTAAGAAGTTTGGCTTAATTAGATACATTTGCCATTTTGTTACCCATTCACTTAATTTCATGAAATCCTTTAGAAGGTCTTTGCAGTCTTGCTTTGGTTTTCAACACCCTGAGTGATTTGGTTACCTAAATGCTCACCTCTAAATCCAGATCGTTTATTAAGAAGTAAAAAAGCATCGATTAAGAAGGACCCCACTTCCTATTCCTCTAGATCAGGGGTCAGCACACTTTTTCAGCAGGGGGCCGGTCCGCTGTCCCTCAGACCTTGTGGGGGGCCGGACTATATTTCGGGGGGAAATGAACGAATTCCTATGCCCCACAAATAACCCAGAGATGCATTTTAAATAAAATGACGCGTTCTACTCATGTAAAAGCACCAGGCAGGTCCCACAAATAACCCAGAGATGCATTTTAAATAAAAGGACACATTCTACTCATCTAAAAACATGCTGATTCCCGGACCATCCACGGGCCGGATTTAGAAGGCGATTGGGCCGCATCCGGCCCCCGGGCCTTAGTTTCAGGACTCCTGCTCTAGATTGTGAAAATCATTCCCACTCTCTTGCTGTTGAAGCTGCTACCAACCCATAATAATTCTCATTCTCATTTCCAATAATTGGCAAGAAGCCTTTGGGGCGAGAAGTATTTCATTAAAAAGAAAACTGGAACTATGCCGTTTCTATTGGGCCACACCTATATACATGTTGATGCCATCAAAGACATATAAAAGGATGGAAACACAAAACTTCCTTTTGCAGGAGCAAGGAATTTTCTCCTCAGCAAGACTTTTTACTTTATATGCTTAATAATCCTAATCTTAATAATGCTTTCCACCAATTTCCCTGGAACAGAGATTAAACTAACTGGCCTGTCATCCCATACACCTAATCTCTTTAACAATTATTACTGGTTTTACATCATGTATTTTCCAATTCTTCAATCCAAATACTAACTTTAGGGACAGGCTGCTTATTTTTGTTACAACATACATTTTACATTTTAAATCTGAATTCTTTAAGAATTCTTGCCTGGATTCCATCCAGATAGATGACCTGATAATTTATCAGTGAACTCTAAAACTTTTTCTCGTCTCTTGGACTCATTTTTTAGGCATCCATCTTAAAACAACAACAACAACCCAGATCCAAGCACATATATATGTCCTACATTTTCTACAGTAAAAAGAGTTGCCAAGATTTTGATTCAGCTTCTCTGCAGTCTCCACATCCCCCTTTGCCACTCATTTTATCGTCTCATGTTTAATTGCCTCTCTAGCTGGTTTATTCTGATACAATTAAAGAGATCTGTATCATTGATTTGATATTTTTAGCAATATACTCTTCAAATTCTTTTTTCACTTGCAGCGTCTTGCTATCTTGCATATGTTGTGCCAGATCTTTGGCTCTTTCTTCTCATTTAGACAAGAATTCTATTTCTGAAGACAACCTTGCTGTTTATAGCTTCTTTTAATCTACTTCTTAACCATGCTGGTATCCCCTTGGATTTATCGGTACTTTTCCTGCTCTTTGATATACATTCTAGCTAAGCTTCTATTTAAATAACCTTCAATAACCTTTCACTTATGGAGGAAGTTGACTCTCTTGACCCCTCCCCTTTCCACTTCTTTGTAACTAAATCCATCATTTTCTTTTTAAAATAAAATGGCTCCTTTGAAATCAACAGTAGCCATGCTGGACTTTCTTGGTACTTTTCCACTCAACTGATGCAACTCACAGTTTCCAGTCAGTTCAACATTTACATCTCACACCTGAGAAGTGAAATGAACATTTCAGTACAAGAAGACTCTGCTTTGTCCCGCCTCAGGGATTGATTGCCACCTACAAAGGCAAGGATGCCCATGGTAAACGCTCAGGTTCAGCACTTTTTATTCTCTCAATTCTGCATAACAATGCTCCAACCTTATTCTGCATTAGTTCACATAGGGACAATCTGCAGCTCAAGAATAAGCTCAGCCTTATTCTGTATATAACACCAATGTCTCGCATCTTATGTAACTGATACATAGAAAAGAATTTACAACCTGAAAAGAGAGACAATGCATGTACTGTACTTTAAACCAAGAAAATATAACAAAACAACAACCACCAAAACAACCAATGCCCAAGAGCTGCCACTGATGCCAATATCTCCCTAGTATGTTGACAATACTGCTATTCAGCTAAAATGGTCTATGTTAGGTAACTGGACTGGTCTACTGACTTAACAGACTGAAGAAACTTCCCAGACTCTTCAACCCATTGATTTCCAAGGCAAGAGGATTGGCATTTGTATTTTTTTGAAACTGATCAATAAGCTCTCCTTACACCTTTTCCTGGCCCATAGAACAGTGTACTAAAAGCATTAACATTTAAACAGGTGCTCCACAGCAAACTAAATACTAGCCAGGCTTAACAGAAACAGCAACCCAATCCCACCACTTTACTGTTACTCTTTCATATAAATCAGCTGCCCCACTCAGGGGCAGAGATGGTAATATGGCACCATGAGCAAGGACAAAATTTGCCCCCTTTCCCATAGCTATTATTTTCACAATTATTATTTTGCTTCCCCTCAGCTTGGTGCCCTGTGCAAGGAACCACCCACAATGCCCTAAATATGGTGATGCCCCTCCCCATTTTAACCAAACTCATGTGCCATTTCAATGTGCCCACAAACAACTGTGTCCAAGGAAAATGTTTACGTGAACTTAAGCCAAAAACCTATCAAGTCCAGTACCTGGTCTCACAGTGGCATATCACATGGTCTCTGATGATAATTTCAAACACAGCTCTGTGTAAGACACACTTGTCCTTGGTTTCCAAGTGACTTCAAATCAAGCAGCTGAAAGACTGCCCTTATTTGTGTATTTTCTGCAGATTTACATATGCCTCAGCAACACCTGTGCAACCTCCAGAACTTCTAGTTGTACAAATGTAAAGCTGCTTATTATTTAATCAGAAATGAATATGAAGCTGGAATGGGTGAAGCATAACCTGGTCACCAACCAGCCTAGTCCTATGCACAATTTATTAAATTTAGTAAGACTTCTCACACAAGTTGTTACAGGAGTACTTCATTTTCCCACCTTAGAAGCAAGCAAGAAATGATACAACTTGAACTAAGATACCGCTTTTAATGGAAGAATTTAAGCAAGCTTCTAAGAAAAGCACAAAACTTTCTAGCTGGACTATCTGCCTATCCTTGGTTACACAGCTTCGGGAGTGGTGGCACTTGCAAGCTACTGATTTGGGATTCTGTAGTCTGCCTTTAGCCCATTTGCTTAGCCAGCGTCACATTTTGCTGGTTTCCCTTCCATGAATTTCTCCTTTCCGAATTCCGTTGCTATTTTTTTTAAAAAAAATGAGTGGTGACAGGTGGAATCAATGAAGCTCCACCAAAAAACGGAAGACAAGAAGCAAGTGTCAAGACTCAGCCAGCCCGGTACCAGATGTCTGCTTTTCACCGCAGCACAGAAAAGGCGGGCGAGGAACTGCACGGCTGGAGCCTCGAGTCCTAAGCCTGATGGACAGCTTAACAGGCATCAAAGCCCTTTGACGTAGGGTGTTTTGCATCTAGCAGAGACTGAAGGATGACTAGCCCCACCGGCTCCTCCCGAAAACACAGGGCTGCACAAGTCACCAAGCCATTACTTCCAGCCTGCTGACAACTCCAAAGCCCACCTTTTGCAACAGAGGGTTGCAATTCTTACTGAAACCACTTACCCCGCCTTAGTTTTGTTGGCTTCAGAGAAGCTAAGCGAAGTAGGTGGTTTGTTCCCTTTCAACTACTTGGTAGGGGGTGGGGGAGGAATGGAGTGGATTAGAAATTAAGCACCATGGGTGGGGCTGGGGCAACCCTGTGAACGCAAACAGCTTCCCGGATACTTTTATCGTAATGGGCAATATCTATGCAGAAAACACGCCAGCTGTACCCGATCAAACCGCGCAGATCACTCTTCACCCCCTGGTGGCCCAGGAACGTCTTACAGCCTTATTTTGGGGCAGCGCCCTCTCCTCTCCTCTCCTCCCCGCCCAACTCCCTTCCTCCTCGGTGTCACTCACGTTGCTCGGCAGAGATATTGCTTCCCGAGAAGATGCACGCATGCTGCGGAGCTGGGCTGAAAGAATGCAATCCTCCAACTCTGATTTGCCAATCACCCACATTCCCAAAAGGGCAGCGGCAGCAGCAGCCCCTCCCGTAGTGGATAGCTTATGGAAAAGAGCAGGGATTTGGAGGACAGGGCGTCCTTCTGCTTAGGCTACTCACTCTCGTCTTCGAGGCTGTTGCTGCAGCTCCAAACGCCGCTTGCCTGGAGGCAAGGGAATGCATCTTTTACAAGTATACTGCGGGCCCAAGTTCGGGCTCACTCCAATGCAACAGATTTTAATAGATCATATAGACTAGTCAGATCAGCAATTGAAACTGCCGGTTGTTCAGAAAACCCCAACCACCTCCGTGCAATTCATCCGCCCCTTATTGCGCTTGACCTGCACGATTAACCGCCCAGTCGCCAAATCCTGCCAATCACACAGCACTGCAGCGACACCTGGAGGTCGAGCTAAGAAGCTACGTCTAATGAAACTGACAATTCAAGGAGGAGCCCAGTTGTTGCTGTTTTAAAAAAATCAATTTGTTAGCAAGAAATTTGTCAGAGAGAAAGGCAAATAAAATTAGAGAAGAATGGCCACACTTTCCAGAGATATACAAATCTAACATCCCATTTCTCTGTGTGTGGGGTAGACAGTGTGCAACCTTTCAACTGTAGTTAGTTGCAATCTAGTTCAATTGTATATATCTGTTGACTTTACTACTACTACTACTACTACTACTACTACTACTACTACTACTTAATTCCTTTTACCCCAGCCTTCCTCAGCTGTAGTCTAGGCTGGCTCACAGAAATAAAATCTTCAAAAATAAGTATAAAATAACAATCCAAAGTAACATAAAATACAATACAGCACTAACAGTCATCAATTAAATTAAAACAATTCCAGAAGGATCCAGAAATAGTGCAGGAGACAGCCTGATCTCAACAGGGAGTGAACTCCATGCTGCAGTATGCTGTAGAATGGTTCTGAGGAGAATGTGGTATGCAGAGCCTATATGTATGTAGTATGGAATAAAGGCTTACACCTGCTTGCACACCCCACCGAGGCAAGCCTGTCCTAGCAGACAGTCTCACACTGGATTTGATGAAGACCTACATGTAAAGCCCAATATTTGTAGGCCTGAGGATCCTGACTGTGTCCCTGATTTTTAAATTTATTTTTAGGTTAGGCTTTTTTATGATTCCAAACCTAGCCCTTCTCCTCCAGTTCAAAATTGGGGGCTGCCTGGCTGGGGAAGACTCGGATTTCGTTTGTTCCTTATACCGTATATCAATATTGCATTTGTATTCATTCCACCTTTTCTCACGGAAGCTCAAGGTGCCATTTTCTCCATCTTAATCCTGTGATGGAGATTAGGCAGAGACAGCAATTGGGCCCAAAGTCACAGAATGAGGTTGTGTCTGATTTTAACTTTGGTCTTTCAGGTCCACTTAATATCCCTTTACCTTATTCCTCAATTCTGGAAAATAGATGTACCGGTAGAAGTGAATAAACTCAGGGAGGGGTATAATCTATTCACATAAGTCTGGAAACTCATGGATTCTCATGCTAACAGTCCTGTTTAGCACCTTTAATATTAACCAGTTCAGGCTGCAATTGTGTCTTAGGGAGCAATCCCCATTGAATCCAGTGGGGCTTACTTAGAAATGGGATCCCTTTTTAACCAAAGCAAAACACCTTTCAGTTTAGCTATTTGTCAAATCACAATACTTGCGTGTCCATGGTAGCTTTACAAGGGAGGAGGATGGGGAGAAAACCAGAACAACTTGGCCAGACTTATTGCTTGTTGGCTACCAGTTCTAGTGGGCACCAGCACCACTGCACACATCCCAGTTATGATCCAGCTTGGGGTCCCTGTGCTAGCTAATTGTTAAAAATAACAGCAGCAAACATATACGGCCAAACTGATGAACAACTTGGCCCTTAAAGACATTTACTCTTTTAAAAATCCAATATTCTCTTTGAACACCATTTCAAGTTAGCATTGTGGTGATACAAAATAAGTTTGGTTCATTGTCGGCATATTGTATTTAAGTTATTCAGTAGTGCCCTAATTCAGAACCATTTTAATGAGATACAGACAGTAATTGTCTCTTACATAGTAGCGACAAACCTAGGGGCACATCATTGATTGCTAGACCCAGTTATTTTGGAGCAGCCAACTCTTCTCACTTAAAAATTGGTTTGATCCAATGTATGCCGGATAATGCCGGATAATGCAGAAAGCATTCAGGATGCTTAAACGAAACATGCCTAAAGCAGCAGTAGTCTTTCAAGAGTAATTTAACTCACAAGGTTCAAGTGATGATTGATTTTGCTATATAAAAATGTTAGTTAAGGTGAAGAATAAACCTGAGATTTAAAGTGGTTCTCCCCCCCCTCCCAATAGCTACTAGAGATATCACACAGTGTATTGATTTGCTTGGTGCTTGCATTTCAGGAACTTTGGAAAGCAGAGTTTAGGAATCAAAGTATAAATTGCAAAAGCTATGCTGCGACATTACAAATTTATAAGATCAATTATCACCAATGTTTATGGCATATCATTTACTGGAGAGTGCCAAATACTTGATGCTGATCAGCATTAAACCTTAAATTTAATAACACTTTTATGGTTGCTTTTCAACTGGAGCTTGCTGTTGTCCGTTCCTTACAGCAAAGTCTTTTCTGCTTGTTCTTAAGAAATAATAGTATGAGACCTGGATAAATATGGCTATATGCACTAGCTGTTTTACCTAGGTTATGTCTCAGGACATACCAGAAAGTAACAGGAACAGCAATCTGGTTGTCATTGATATTAATTATTAGACTCCCGCTTCCATTGTTACAAGTAATTACTGCATTAAATACAGATAGACATCACAATACATTTGTTCTGCTTATGTGAAGCAGCAAGCTGGAGCAATTCCCTGCACAAATATCTAATTGCAACACAGTACTCTGCAATGTCACTTCCATTGAAGAGGCAGGGTAATGTTTCTCTCTGAAACAGGTCTATTTGTAAAGAAGTGTCTCAGTCAAATGTTGTAAATGGCAGATTGGATGTTTTACCCAGCAATCCATTTATACAAGGAGAAAGCTGAATCTTCTGCTTCAAACACAGAGCTGCAGTGCTTTCTCACAGGTATCGTATGGATCTCATTTGCTAGTAGCAGATTAGTAACAAGCATATAGACTCTGCCCCTTGCCTTGGATACCAGCCTAGAACTACAATGCAAATCCTTGCATGCACGCTTCAATTTATTATAAACAAAAAGCATTAAAAAGTATAACTGAAATCAAAGCTTGAGACAGATCCTGTAGCATTTTAATTGCCCATTTGCAGTATTTTAGCCATATTTTGTGTGCAATTTTCATAATTGTTTTAGGTTGAAGAGAGTATATGGCATGTTATCTGCCAAAAAGCAAAGGGATTAAGTGAGCAGAGGCCATTAAAATACTCCAAAGAGGATCAAAGTGATTTATGACTGAGAAATCAGAAACTAGGAACATAAATAGCTGAGAAGTCAGACTGACAGCTGGTAAAAAAATAAATAAATCAGGAATCAACTGGTAGATTGCCCAAAACCAGTATGAGGGCCAAACCTCAATGAAATTTAAAGGAGCCCCTTGCCCACGCAGGCAGTCGAGGGAGGAACAAACTACATTGGCCCTGGCCTATGTAGCTTCTTCCTCCCTCAGTGGTATGAGGACCAGAGCGCAATGGCGGTTTCACCCGGCGGTATATCACAGGTGAAAATGCTGCCACTTCTGAGTCCCTCTGCCATCAGTGCCAGACTGCAGTTTGTTTCCCATCAGTATGATGGGAGCTGGTGGCAGAGAGACTCAGGAGTGGCAGCATTTCACTCACAATTTATTGCCAGGTGAAGCAGCCATCAGTCTGGGCTTGGGCGATGTATTGACATCGCCCAGGCCTACTCAGGCCCTGCTTTCAGGCTTCTTCTAGACATCTGTTTGGCCACTGTGAGAACAAGATGCTAGACTAGATGGACCACTGGCCTGATCCAACAGGCTCTTCTTATGGTTAGCAGTATATTTTAAAACAGAATTAGAAACTGTAGTAGAAATAGTTAACTTCTGTCCAGCTAGATGATGCTATAAGGGAGGAAAAGCTGTGTTTGGACTTAGAAGTAAAGCACTGGAGTAAGTGAGATCTGTTTCAACACTCTTAATAATATAGAAGCAAACATTTTATTGATGAATACCGACTGATTCCTAGAGCTACTTTAGGTGTAAACAACTGCAATCCCCCCAGGGCCGTCTTAAGCACATCTGGTGCCGTGGTGCGAAGATCGTTCCGGCGCCCGCCCCTTTTTCCAGTGTGGCTGTCAGGCGGCCCTGCGTCACCCAGCATTGCCATAGGGGCGGCCCTGATCCCCCCTTGAGCAGCAGACCCCATGTCAGGGCTAGTTCTACCAACAGGCAGAGGGAGGCAGTTTCTCGGTTATAGGGGACATGATGATTCTGATCCTACCTGCAGGACTGTTTCCTAAATATGGAACTTGGAAAATTGCTATGGATTCTATGGTATCCTCCAGGCATATTAACATCTACATGAAACTACTGTAGGAAGCTGACTTACACCAAATAAGACCATTGGTCCATCTAGGCAGCAGAAGTTTGGGTGCTGGCTGCTTTTGTAGGAGCTACCACTAAGACCTTCCCAGGTAATCCTGCCACACTTCAGATGTGAACTTGGAGAAGGGTCTTTAATGAAGTGGAGTGGAGGGGATAGAGGATGCTTTATCCCATGTTGACGGCCTATCGGCTGATTCCCTAGTGGCCTGCTGGAATGTGGCATTAACCAGGGCTATTGACTGTTTTGCTCCGAAGCACCCTCTCCGATTGCATGGAGCCAAGACAGCCCTGTGGTTTTCCACAGATCTGAGGGCAATGAAACAATCGCTGAGACGGCTAGAGCACTGGTGGCGGATAACTCATTCTGAAGCTGACCAGACACAGGTTAGAGCTCAATGTCAAACCTACCAAGTGGTGATAGCAAGGGCAAAGAAGACTTTCTTCACCGCCTCTATTGCATCTGCAGAAAACAGCAGCAAGAGACTCTTTCAGGTGGTTCGCAATTTAGCGGAACCACCTGCTCCATCAGGGCGCAGTATGGGCCACATGATCTCCTGCAATGATTTTGCAAAGTTTTTTGCAGATAGTCGCTCAGATTTGGGAAGAGGTAGACTCCACAATGGGAGCAGGGCTGGGGCGGGAGCGTCCTAGAGTCCTGTCTAGTCAAGCTGCATGGGATCAATTCCAATCTGTTACCTCTGAGGATGTGGACAGGCTGCTTGGGCGAGTGAAACCAACCACCTGTCTCCTTGATCCTTGCCCATCCTGGCTTATAAAAGCTAGCCGGGAAGGGCTGGGCGATGGGCTTCGTGTGGTGGTGAATACTTCTCTCTGTGAGGGAGCCTTCCCAGACCCGCTGAAAAAGGCGGTCATTAAACCGCTTCTTTAAAAAACATCTTTAGACCCGGCCAATATGGCCAACTATCATCCAGTCTCAAATCATCTATTATTGGGCAAGGTGATTGAGCAAGTGGTTGTTGAACAACTTCAGGCATGCCTGGAAGGAGCGGGCCATTTGGATCCCTTCCAGTCGGGATTCAAGCCTCATCATGGAACTGAAACTGCCTTGGTCACACTGGTTGATGATCTCCGGTGGGCTAGTAACAAAGGTGAGAGCTGTTTCCTAGTTCTGCTGGATCTCTCAGCGGCTTTTGATACCATCGGCCATAACATCCTTCTGGACTGTCTAGAGGGGATGGGAGCTGGGGGCACTGTTATACAGTGGTTCCGCTCCTTCCACCTGGACCGTGTTCAGAAAGTGGTGGTGGGGGGGTGAGTGTTCAGACCCCTGGCCTCTCACTTGTGGGGTGCCTCAGGGTTCTGTCCTCTCCCCCATGCTTTTCAACATCTACATGCAACTGCTGGGAGAGATCATCAGGGGGTTTGGGCTGGGTGTTCATCAGTATGCAGTGTTCATCTACCTCTCTTTCAAATCAGAATCAGTGACGGCGGTGAAGGTCCTGTGTGAGTGTCTGGAGGCGGTTGGAGGATGGATGGTGGCGAACAGATTGAGGTTGAATCCTGACAAGACAGAAGTACTGTATTTGGAGGACAGGAGGCGGGCAGGTGTGGAGGACTCCCTGGTCCTGAATGGGGTAACTGTGCCCCTGAAGGACCAGGTGCGCAGCCTGAGAGTCATTTTGGACTCACAGCTGTCCATGGAGGCGCAGGTCAATTCTGTGTCCAGGGCAGTTGTTTACCAGCTCCATTTGGTACGCAGGCTGAGACCCTATCTGCCCGTGGACTGTCTCGCCAGAGTGGTGCATGCTCTAGTTATCTCTCGCTTGGACTACTGCAATGCGCTCTATGTGGGGCTACCTTTGAAGGTGACCCGGAAACTACAACTAATCCAGAATATGGCAGCTAGACTGGTGACTGGGACCTGCCAGCGAGACCACATAACACCGGTCTTGAAAGATCTACATTGGCTCCCAGTAAGTTTCCAAGCACAATTCCAAGTGTTGGTGCTGACCTTTAAAGCCCTAAACCAGGCATTCCCAAACTGCGGCCCTCCAGATGTTTTGGCCTACAAGTCCCATGATCCCTAGCTAACAGGACCTGTGGTCGGGGAAGATGGGAATTGTAGTCCAAAACATTTGGAGGGCCGAAGTTTGGGGATGCCTGCTCTAAACAGCCTCGGTCCAGTATACCTGAAGGAACGTTTCAACCCTCATTGTTCTGCCTGAACACTGAGGTCCAGCGGCGAGGGCCTTCTGGCAGTTCCCTCGCTGCGAGAAGCCAAATTACAGGGAACCAGGCAGAGGGCCTTCTCGGTAGTGGCATCCGCCCTGTGGAATGCCCTCCCACCAGATTTCAAAGAGAAAAACATTTACCAGACTTTTAGAAGACATCTGAAGGCAGCCCTGTTTAGGAAAGCTTTTAATGTTTAACAGACCATTGTATTTTAGTATTTTGTTGGAAGCCGCCCAGAGTAGCTGGGGGAAACCCAGCCAGATGGGCGGGGTATAATAATAATTATTATTATTATTATTATTATTATTATTATTATTATTATTATTATTATTATTATTATCTTAGTGTACCGGGCTACCTTTACTACTAGATAATGGGACCTTTGTTTATAAAACTTGATAATCCAAGATGGTGTTAAGATTATTGCAGTTCCCCAACAAGTGCCTAGAACAGTAGGCTGGTCCTTCAGAATAGAGAAACTGATTATCTCTAGATACAATGACTAATAGAACTGGATCTAGTTACTTTTCTTTTCTTCTGATTCTATTCACATTTTGCTTTCAGCAGTCATCTGCTCAAAACAAATATTTGCATTATTTAGTGCACTTATACACACACATGCACGTATACAAATATGCACACTCCAAATGACTATAGTGACTAGTGATTTTAAAAAGCTGTACCTTAAACAAGAGCTGTAGTAACTTTTCAAACTATTTCTGTTGCTGGTAACAGTTCTGACCTCTGACAACTTCTTGCCACCACTAACTGTCATCTCTTGACTAGCCAGGAAAGGTTTCCTAGGCAAGCATTGTTTATACAGCCATTGTGACACAATTGCTAGCTTCAGGGCATTTTAGGATGAGTTTCTGTGTTTAAGAGCAAGGACTAACAGTTAGAGCCATGAAAGGTAGTATTAGCCCCTAAGTGAGGGCTCTAATATATCTATTTGTGAATTCAATCGTAGCTTTTAGCTTCTGCATGTCTGTCATAGAGATGAATGAGGTATCAAAGCACAGAACATGTAGATGTGCAAAAACTTATTCCTTGCCAACTAGGCTGGGCAAGGCAAAGGCTCGCATATGGGTTCCATTGTGCTTAGGGAAGTTTTTGGTTCAGCCCTAGCTGACACACAGGCAGAGAAAGGGAATCACTACAATTTACAAGTACTGTATTTCGTCCTTCTTACTAGTTGCACCAGACAGATTTCCATATCTAAAGAGGATGGAGGGAACACACTTGATCTGGTTTGTGTACCTTTCATACAAGTCAGTTCCATTCTACTTCATGGCAAGTCAGTTCCATTCTACTTCTGTGTAGATTTTTTAAAGAAAAAACAAAACCCCAAACCCAGAAGCTTTAGTGAAAGCAATTTTTAAAAGTCCTTATGGAACACCTTTTTCTTTCTTTCTCCTTTTAAAGGTATTTTCAAACCGCTTGAAAGAGTTCATAAATGCAACATGTGGAGGTACTGTATTGGTCCAAATATAAGCCGCACCCACAAATAAGCTGCACCTTTAAAATTCAAGGAAAAAAACAACACAATACCTGAATATAAGCTGCTCCCTTAAAATTAAACAGACACTCACACCTGTAAATGGCAAATGTAGAAGAAAATCCTATCGGTACCATTCCCCCGCGCTCCTGGGCTGCTTCCTGGGCGGGGAGGGAGCCATGCCGCTTTGCCAACGGCCTTCCCACCTCCTTTATGGTGGCTCGGGGGAGGCTTGGGAGCGGTGGGTGGGCTTTGAGCTGTTGCCCCACGCTCCCAGGCTGCTGTTGGGGGGGAGCTGCACCACTTTGCCGGAGGCATAAGGCTGTGCATATAAGCCACATTTTAACTTTTAACGGTCGGAATTTGGGGGGGAAAGTGTGGCTTATCTTCGGGCCAATATGGTATATGGGGAAAATACCATTTGAAATGCCTCAGGAAGTGACCTGGCAATTGTGCAGAGAAAAAGCTGTCTGCCCTCTTGCACCTATGAAATCCTCTGTGACTTTCCAAATAAAATAAATTGTATCCATTCTGACTTGGATTCCTCTTCAGGAATTCAAATCTTCTTTGGATATGGTGCTGTGTTCATGGCCTCATTTTATCCATTTTGTTTACCAAATGATGTGGAGAAACTGCGTGCTATTGTTCAGACATCCATATGTACTCAAGATACTTTCCCCATGTTGAATCCTTTGAGAAAAGATGGCTCCCAGTCATCTGAAGGAAGTTGTGGTGAGGCCATTATTGAAGCCATCACCTTGGGACAAAATTCATGGTCTTTTGTAATCTTTACTGGCCATGCTCAGAATTACATAACTGTGACTACCAGTGTCCACTAAAGAACATGTAAATTAAACATGCACCTTTTGCTTGCAAGCTGCACAAAAGTCTCGAAAGATGACATAACATCATTCCATATCAAAACAATTTATTTCCATTTTTAAAATAAGAATCACTTTGTTTACAATTATACTGATTTGTTTAAAAGTTTCATTTTAGATGAGTTGGAAGGTGGAATGATGGACAAGGCTTTACGAAGTTGCCCTTTTGGGCACAATTATCTTTTCCTTTTTAAATATAAAATTATATTAAGTATAAAAATATAAACATAAATTTGTTTATTTATATAATTCTGAGCCTAAGGAATAGGGTAAGCAACAAATTTAATACACAAAATAGGGCTTGTGGTGTAGCAGATGATGTCACACAGGGACTTGGGTTCAAGTCTCACCCGGGGGGAAATTAATAAATTAAATGAAATATTATTTTCCAATAAATTCTGCTAAGAATCCCGTGTCTTTGCATCCTCTCCAGGATATGAAAGGAGAAAATAAAGTAGCAAAATCTTTCAATTAGCAGCCAAAGCCACTTACCAGTTGTGCCGCAGGGAGTTTTATCCAACCCCCCCCCCCAGAAAAAGCCTAATTCATTGGTCGCAGAACAGAGGACAGGAAAAATAATACCTAGCTGTGGCCACACAGATATTGTAGACTATGAGAGAGCAAGATCTTGAAAGTCTTCAGATAAAGACACATAAATATACATTCCATTAAGCATTATATACGTGTAAGTACAAGCAAAGCAATACCAATAATAAATAAATAAAATCATGAAAATGGAGACTTATGTATAAAGGGTAACTGAATAAATAGAGACGTGGTTGAATTAATTATTGTTAATGCTACACATGCTTGTGTTAAAACACTAAGTATGAGCTGAATTATAAAAGGGTTGAGTGAGTGGTGAAAAGGACTTTGTTCAATGATGTTATTTAAAATTGAGCATGCATTTTTACTGTATTTTATTTTTACAAAGTTTAAAATTTAGTGAGGGAAATTCAGAGATTTTCTAACTAATGCATATAGAAATCAAAAATTCCAGCAGAGGTCAGTATATATACACAGTACTACAAAACTCAATGGTCTCCTTTTGATAATGTGCTTTATAGGAAATCTTCAGTATCAGAAGAAATGCAAGGGCACAGATTATAATACTGAAAAGCTTTACAGTGAAAGAAAACTTTTCCCCTTTTATCTTTTTGGTGGTAAGGTGTATTTCGAAATCCAAAGGATTCATGATGCTATGTAAAGGGGTGAGCTTACTTCAAAAAAAGCCTCAGGCAATAAATCAACACTATAAGTGAATGTTTTTTCACCATTTTATTATAATGATGCTTAATAGTTGTACAGTGAAACCTCAGTTGCTGAACATAATCCATTCCGGAAGACAGTTCGACTTCCAAAATGTTCAACAACCAAGGCGCAATTACCGGTCGGCAAATTCCTTTTTAAAAATGGAGAGACACGCCCCGGAAGCTGTTTGAAACAAGTTTTTGTTGCCTATGAAACCTAGAGATGACTTGGAACGAAAAAGAACTGCCCTTTAGGAGCATGGCTATTTCTTCAGGATGAATAAGATGAAGAAGTAGATCTTTAAAAAGGCTTCTCTTGGAGGAACCAGTTCTGTGTTCAGCTGTACAGGGTTAGTGGACTGAATTATTACAATTAGGGGCAACCACTAGATTAAAGTTAGAGGAGATCTGATCATTACTGTGCTGAAAATCCATTGCAGCTGGAGTAGGCTGAAGGGTGGGGGGACACCATAAGTTGTTCTGGCTGCACTGAGGACTGTGTACCCATAGGCTGCTGACTAGTAACGCCTTAAACAGGGTCCCAACCATCCTCCCCATCCACAGGAGCTGAAATACCACTGATGCCTTACCAATGTATTGGGCCCTTCTGACATCAGTAGGATCTCTACACCTCTGCTAGTGAGTGCTCTGGGTATATTGCTGCTGCTGCTGCTGCTCCAACTGCTTAATCTTTTTTGTGGCCTTGCTGGCTGTTGCTCTCTCCAGAACACCTATTGCCACTGAGGCAGGGTCCTTGGAAGCCATCTCTGTTGCATTTCTGTGTCTAACTGGTATGCAGGTCTAACATACAGTACATGCCCAAGATGCAGTAAACTCAACGGTTGTAAAGGAGGACAGGCATAAAAATTGATGCAGTAAGGGGCTGACTGTTCAGAACCCCGTCATAGAGCTGATCAAAAGATCAGGATGGAGCACTACTGCTCCAGTGCTTCAGAATGTAGCATTAGATCCCTCTCCTTTGGAAAACAACATTGGAAACTCAGGTGAAGAGGGGAAAGGGGGGCAAACACAATGATCTTTTCTTAAGAGAGAGGCAGAGATCAGGAGAGTGTGCAGGAAGGCAACAAGATGGTGACTGGGGAAAAGCTGAAATGGCGACCAGAACAACAAGACAAACGACAACCATACAGTCACTCTCTAAGGGAGAGGGGGAAACTCTGGACTCACACACAGACACAAAATGAACAGGAACTGATTCTAGAAGAAAAAAATACTAAGAAAGAAGCCTGAAGAAGAAATGCCCAAGAGAAAACACAGCAAAGATACAGGAATTGAAGACAAATATGTGATTGCTTTCACAAAGGCAGAACAGACTATGGGAGTCACCTGCATCCCAGTACGTTGTGCCTGCCCTTGACTGCTTGGTGGGATCACAGAACCCAACCTGACCTGATAGGCTTAATCCCACCATGGGAAATAGTGGGGGTTGCTATAATCCCCTCCTCCCATATTACCATGTTTGTGCACAGGTACAAGTGGACAATATCACACAGCATGGCAGCCATATGTCCACTCCCCACCACCATCATATTGGAGTTTCTGTTTAAACAAGCAATGCCTTCGAGCAATCTTGGCCTTTTTTCTATTAAAGGGCAGGAGGCTGAACTAGATGACATTGGGGAACCCTTCCAGCTCCTATCTTGTATGCTTCTATAATGATAGAAATAGAGAAACATGAGTCCCAGGAATAGGAAATTGCCTAAGGTTGCTAAAACTGTCATACGATTCCAAGTGGCCCAGTTGAAGTGGGTTATGTTCTGAAGGTAGATAGTTTACACAACTCTTTCAGCAAGTGCCAGTTGACACTGGGATATTAAAATACAAATGTCATAGTAACAGCCATGCAAACTTGCTTCTTTTTATTAGTAACATTCACCTTGTTTTCACTTTATTATAAATAATAATAATAATAATAATAATAATAATAATATGCTGCCCATCTGGCTGGGTTGCCCCAGTCACTCTGGGTGGTTTCCAACACATATAAAAACATAATAAAACGTCAAACATTTAAAACTTCCCTATAAGTAAAATGACATCATATAAAACCTGGAATGGCAGCACCAATAAAGCATGAATTGTCCCGATTGCATGATAGGGTGTAATACACTATTATAAAGTAGTCATATGGCACAGAAATGGGCAACTGCAGAAAGGGATTGAAGTTGTTTCACTGATGCAGCATCTAAATGATATTTTAGTCACCACCCACCAATTTAATTCAGCAACAACTCACACTTTATACATGGCGTTAACCTATTACAGTGGCACTGGAAATTTTGGGCAACATAGCTTGACTTACTTGCTGCATGTGGTCTGTTTAGGACACTGTTGCAGTAACATTAGCACATATATCTTTACAACTAAGATGTAAATGTCATAATTTTTAAAAGTAAACGAATTATAAAGTGTTAAGTGTGGCCATGATGATTCACATCCAACGTCTTTTGCTGGCATCAGAAAGTTGGCTGAGCATGGACCCTTTTCAGTGAATATATTAGCCTCACCAAAGCAGAATAGAGTGGTTGTTGGTTGATATGCAAAGTTACTGCGCAGCTTGGAGGCTTTCAGCTTGTGAATCCTTGTTAGGAGAGAGCAGGAAAAATAAGAAAGAGGTTTATTATTGGAAATACATACTTGGGTGGTAAAGAGTTCTCTAGTTTTAACTAAGTTGGAGTTCAAAGGAGCTATGTTCCTTGATTTGTTTATTCCTTTGTTGTGGGCCGAGTCACAGTGCCGCCCCAAACCCAGGTCAGTGCCAACTGCGCTGTGGCAGATTGTGCTGCCAGCTTTTGTGCCTCACCAGCTACAAGGACATGCAGCCAATGCCCTCTCAGCCTGTAAGGCACGCCCCCCCGAAAGATGACTCATTGGCCAATTTGGGGTGCAGCAGCTGGCGGCAACTCAAGGGGAGAGGTAACACAGCCACATGTTGCGAACGCAATTCAGTGAGACAGTAAATGCATTCCTATGTTGCTAAGTAGGGATTCTTGAGGAATTCAATTTTTGGAAATTCCAGTATGAATAGACCTGATATCCATCACCTAGACTAATGTATGGATCAAACTAGTTACCCTTCAGATTCCATATATCTTGGAGTTTTGCAATGCAGGTATTAACTCAAGAAATGATATTAAAATCAAATTTAAAATGCTAATTTCGAGATAAAGTACATTTAGAAATGTGTATTTGAGGAGAAAATATAGAAATGTTTATTCTGAGAGGAAGCATTCAAAAGTATTTATTTAAATACAATTTTGTAAGAAAGAAAGAAGTACAGCTTAATGCAGAAATAGAACAAGAGAAGCTTTTCAATGTACTGTACACACAAAAGTGGTATGCAAAGAGACTGATCTGGCCATCCCTCTTGCCAAGGCAGGCAAGCAATGCTCCCATTCCTGTATTCAAATTCAACTAAACCTCCAATGCAACATGGGAAGGCAATTTACCTTGCTTCTATTCAGTCCCTTCAGCTCCCAGATTTAGCCAGCTGAAAGCATGCTTTTGCATACTGTCCTCTGCCGCCAGGTTTCCTTTCACCTGTTTGTGGGTTGGTGGGAGGTAGGACTTTCTCCCAGTCCTTCAGTATAGGGTAGCTAGCTTTTTCCAGGCTGAGATCTTCATTGATCAATGGCCCTTCATCAAAGTGGGAATGGCCAAAGTGTAAAAATTGTTATAGGCAAAGTGTAAGTGCAGGTATGACCAAACAGAAAAAAAAGATTTTTAAAAATAAACTACAATTTGTGGGGGCAGAGGTTCACAAACATTTTGACATCACAAAATTGCAGCATGTTTCCCTGTTTCTCTGCGCTGCTGCTGCTGCTGCTGCTGTGGTCGCCGTCTCCTCCTCCTCCCGCTTCGACAGCCCTCGCCGCGGCTTCCCGCCTTGGCGCGCACTGGCCTCGCCAGCAGCCACGCACGCACGCATGCTACCATCCCTCCGCACGTTTTCCCGGTCTCAGCCTCGGCGCTGGAATTCCCCCGTCTTCGCCCAGTGAACTGCCGGAGCAGCAGCAGCTGTTCCCATTAACGGGCTGCTCCCCCATTCCGGCCGCAAGCAACGAGCTTCTCTCTCTTTCCTCCTGCTGCTTGTGCCCTTGGTGCTCCGTGCGGCACTGCTGCACGCTTTATCAGTGCTGCAGCGGCCGCCGCCGCTTCCGGGCACCGACCCGACCCGGCAGGCTTCCTCCTGTTGCGGCCGGTGTGCTGGGTCCCGCTAGCTGGCTGGGGCGCTCGGTGGTCTTGCTCCGCGCGGCGCGGAAGTATGGCTTATTTTCGGGGTATGTCTTATAGTTCTCAAATGCTTAAAAACCCTGCCATGTATTACTTTATGACTACGTATTAAAAAGGGGGAAACACGGTATGTCCAGTCCTGGGCATTACAGTTTAAGAAGGATACTGACAAACTGGAACAACTCCAGAAGCAAGCAACAAGGATGGTGGGAAAACTGGAGACCAAGCCATATGAGAAAAGATTACTTCTCAACCTTTTGGAAGCAAGGACAATTACTGATTTGGGAGAAGAACAGACTAGGTGGATAATAAAAAACTTATCACAATTTCACTCTACGTAATTTCCTCGATAAACATGTTATTGGTAAGAAAATGTATTTTATGCTTATAAAGTAGACCCAGTTAAGGTAAATAACTTAAGACCACTGGTTTCAGTGGGTCTGCTCTACATACTCAGTCTGACACATACTAACATACATCACCCCATGTGAACAAATGGTAATACAGTGGTACCTCTACTTACAAATAACTCTACTTACAAATTTTTCTACTTACAAATGGAGCTCCGTCCGCCATCTTGGATGCAGTTTAGATAGGATTTTTTCTACTTACGAATTTTTAGATAGGGTTGCTTCGACTTACGAATTTTTTCTCCCAATGCATTCCTATGGGATTCGACTTACAAATTTTTTCGACTTACAAATGTGTGTTCGGAACGCATTAAATTCGTAAGTAGAGGTACCACTGTATTTATATTAGTAATGATTTTTATTCTGCTACAAAACTTGAGTGTCAGATTAGAAAGGCATGGAAAACATGGGCCTTCGCAAAATCAATTATGTAGAGACTAAAGTGATAATTAGTAATGGTGTACAAAGCCCAATAAAACCTAGCAAAGTACTTAAAGGCACACTACCTCTGATACTTTCAGATATCTACAGGGTTAAGTCCTGTTCATGGTGCTGTTGATGGGCACAGCACTGGCATGAGTCATGGCATTCTTGGCAATGGTTCACAATGTCTGGAACACATTCCTGACTGACATCAGAATTTCCCCTGCATTCCTGACATTTAGTTGCCAGATTTCCCCAGACTTTTTCTGCCTGATGCTGTTTTGAAGGTTGTTATGATTTTCTGTAATTTTAAATATTTTCAATGGTATCTACTATATGCTGGGCTCTGTTTGTAATAAAATAAATGCACATTTGGATGCAAGAGTTCTTTAGCTCTTACAGACTCTGAATGTCATCTCAGAAATGGGATGTTCAGCAGTGAATTATGTTGTCCACCAATGTTTGAGCAGAGATGCACCTAACTGCCATTTGTTAGTTGGAAACCAAGGACAGGAGATGATTCAATCCTCATGTCTTTGTGGTTCATGACTCACTTAACTCACACCTATTTCTATCAAATTGTGCTACTCATGCTGCCCAACAGGTGGAACTGCATCTTGCACGACCTATTTGAGCTACATACAACTTAGAGCAGGCACCCCCAAACTTGGCCCTCAATATGTTTTGGGACTACAATTCCCATCATCCCTGATCACTAGTCCTGTTAGCTAGGGATGATGGGAGTTGTAGTCCCAAAACACCTGGAGGGCCGAGTTTGGGGATGCCTGGCTTAGAGTTCTCTTTGTGGGAGATTCTGATCTTATTCTGCTGGGGCTTGGAACCTGTGAAAAAGTAGTAATGAATACCAGAGCCTCTTCCTGTACATGGATGAAGCAGGACCCTGGGCTGTTCCCAGCAATTCCTGATAGCTGAGTTTGGGATGATGTTTCAGCAAAGGCTTAAATCAGGGACAGCGAATCTGTGGGCCTTCCTGTTGTTGTTGGATTCCAACTCCCCTCACCCACAAGCAGCATAGCCAATGGTGAGAGATTTAATTTAATTTTGTGCATTGCTTATATCCCATGTTTCCTTA
This sequence comes from Zootoca vivipara, assembly GCF_965207765.1. NCBI lineage: Eukaryota > Metazoa > Chordata > Lepidosauria > Squamata > Lacertidae > Zootoca > Zootoca vivipara. The sequence continues at coordinate 15,742,653 of NC_142582.1, forward strand.
CTAGGGAAAGCCCAAAGTATTAAAACAGAAAAATAAACACAAAATATTAATAATCAATAACCATGACCCCATGTAGATGTTTTATTTGAGGTTTTAGAACAGGCATCCCCAAACTGCGGCCCTCCAGATGTTTTGGCCTACAACTCCCATGATCCCTAGCTAACAGGACCAGTGGTCGGGGAAGATGGGAATTGTAATCCAAAACATCTGGAGGGCCGAAGTTTGGGGATGCCTGTTTTAGAAGGTCGCATGCCGGGAGGGGTTGGGGGGGAGATGGGATTCGAGAGTAGCAATGCATTCTGAATGAACCAGAAGATATAAATTCAATGGGTTAAATCCCAAGAAAACAAGCTGAAGTATTAATGAAATGATCCAGAGAAATAATGCTGGGAGCCGAAGGATATCACAAAACCATTTCTCCTTAAATTACTGGGCAATTTATCAAATTATTGGTGGAAATGGTGTTTCTTCCCAGCCCTAATTGCAGCTACAGTGGTACCTCGGGTTACGAACGCGATCCGTTCCGGCTCGCAGTTTGTAACCTGAAAAAGGCCCAAACCGCCGTTTTGCGCATGCGCCGCTTCTGCGCGCGCACGCACAGCAAAAACACTTCCGGGGTTGCGCAGTTCGTAACCCGAGTTGTTCGCAACCCGAGGTACGACTTTATTTGCACCTTGATCCTAAATCTGTTCATCTCAATCAAGGAAATATGATGTGAATGTTGAAGCAGGATCCTGTGTATGATGATACTATTCAAACTTTCAAAAGTGTGTTCCACAGGGTAACAGCTTGGTTTCAGAGTTATGTCAGCATATGCATCTCTGTTTGGGTTGGGCAGAGATACTGAATCTAGTCCTCCACACTGCACCCCTAAACAGGTGACTGGTGTGCTGTCAAAGGATACCACACAAGCCAGCTGTCCTGGATATATGCACAAGAAGATTCCTTCTCAACAGCACATGCCTTGTGTACTACTGCACTTAATGACCTGTGTATAGTGGTCATTATGTGTTTGTTCCCTGTAATGTATTTAGTATTAGGATGTAAATGAGGTTCTATCTCCTTAATTACTTATACCACCTGAACTCAAACATAATCAAATTAATAAAACATGCATATGTAGACTGGTTAGGATTTTGGTTTTAAATTCTTAGCTATTACCTTTTCACTGGTTTATTTCACAGTTCATTTTTAAAAATCCATATCATTAAATAAAATATTTAAGAACAATTTTAATGTATAATAGTGACAGTCTTTACACTTATTAAATGTTTTCTTTTTCAATTATTGGCCAGCTTTTTTTTAGATATGGGAAGGATACATAGACTGATTCACAATAAAAGCAGCAGCTGATTCACATTTAAGAATGGTAATACTATCTTTTGATACTGCTGGCCATGCTCCTTGGAAATATTCTTACAGCCTGTGAGGAGATACTCTCTATGGAATAGTCAGAAAATCAGCTCACCCTTGGCAGTAACAAAATGCGGTCTAGCAACTTATGAGGGACATGGCTTTAACATCTGACAGTTAGATTCATTGTTGGTTTAGCAGCCAATCATTGGTTTTGACGACACAAGTCTAATGAAGGTTGGAATATAAAAAGCCCTCTTGGAATATACATGATTCACCAGAGTGGTGAGTTGTCTCAGATTGCATTTGCCTTCAGTGATTCACAGTACGGAAAGATTAAAAAAGGAACCAAAGGAAGGAGAAAGGAAGGAAGGGAAAGCACTGCACTGAATGTGAGATCCTGCAGAAATAAAAAAATGTATCTTTATATTTACCTTTTCATGTTAATCATACCTGGTCCAGTGGATCTTAATGAAAGTAACCAGGCAAATGAAAACATGGAAAAAGATGGACTGTGCAACGCATGTACATGGAGGCAAAGTACAAAATCTTCAAGAATAGAAGCTATAAAAATTCAGATCCTCAGTAAACTGCGTCTGGAGCAAGCACCTAACATTAGCCGGGATGCTATAAGGCAACTTTTACCTAAGGCTCCGCCACTGCAAGAACTGATTGATCAATATGATGTCCAGAGAGATGACAGCAGTGATGGCTCTTTGGAAGATGATGATTATCATGCTACAACTGAAACTATTATTACAATGCCTACAGAGTGTAAGTACGTTTATTCCTTTATAAGATACTACTCTACTGACAAGCACTTGTCTTAGCACTAGAGACCAACAATCTCCCTTTGATCTCATCTAACAAACTGCTGCTGGAAGCATGAGGGGGGGGGGAGTTTTTTTTTTAATTGAATCATGTTCTACTGACAAGTAATTTCTCTTTTAATGGTATTTCCCCCTTTATATACAAACTATTCCATGAAAAGCATTTCTAACAATTAACTTGTTTATTGCTGTTGGTATGTAAATAAGTTATTTAGTTAATCAACCTTATTATTTCAGTAATTTATTGTGCAAAAGTAAAAAAAGGCATATTAATGCATCAGTTTGCATTAGCAACCTTCTGGGGACACTTGTTTTTAGGAGTTCCTGAAAACAGGGGGTAAGGGGGAACATCCATGTAACTGACAAAATAAAACATTAAGCTTCAATGTACTGTAGTAATATATTTTTTACATGTTTTCACATACAGATATATAAATTATAACTGTACCAAATATTCTGTGTTAAAATTGTGCAGAGGTAAAATAAAATGAATTTACAATGCAATTCATTGATTCAATAATTATAATATTATGCACTCCCCAAACTCCTACTTTTTGTATTTTGGTGCTTATTCACAATCATTCTTCTGATCTTCTGTTGCACTGGCACAATTTTTATATTATAACAGATATTTTGTTTCTTCTTCCTTACACTATCTCAGCCAATCATGTATCACATAGTGAATGTGATAGCGTCACAGAACCAATTAGATTTGGCTACCTAGTGTTGTCAGTGAAGGCAAAAAACCCAGCCTGAACCCCAAATTCAGCTCTAGCTGCACCCCAAAGTAATTGATTGAATTAATGTACTGGAAGGAGCCCAGGTCAAACATTAAACACTTCCCACTATAGTGCTTGCCTTCAGGTGTTTTCTAAAAGTTGTATAGTTATCTCTTTGACATCTGATGGGAGCACTTTCCACAGAGAGGGTGCCACTGCCAAGAAGGCCCTCTGCCTGGTTACCTGTAATCTCACTTCTCGCAGTAAGGGAACCGCCAGAAGGCCCTCAGAGCTGGACCTCAGTGTCTGGGCTGCACAGTCGGGGTGGACACGTTCCTGCAGGTATACTGGGCTGAAGTTTAGGGCTTTAAAAGTCAGCACCAACACTTTGAATTGTGCTTGTAAATGTACTGGGAAGCAGTGAATTATATGAATTATATGGTGATATGGTCCCGGCGGTCAGTCCCAGTCATCAATCTAGCTGCCACATTCCAGATTAGTTTTAGTTTCCGAGTCACCAAGTCAATACTCATTCAAACACGTGTCCTGTTCAGGCAACATAGTACCGAAAGGCAACGTTCCTGTTCTGCCAAAGTGTGTTCGGCGGCAAAAATGTTACCAGACAGGAAGGCTTGGTTGAGTTGTCAATACATCCGGAGCCACATACTCTCTCCCCAACAAACGTTTTCATGGCATTTTGCATCCCCGCAAAACACTAAACATGATGGGTACTTTCAGAGTGGCAAAAATGTTCAAAACACTCAATCTCTGTGCTTAGCACTAGCATGCATTTGCTTTCCCCTAATCTAATTACTTTGTCCACAATTGTTAATACAATCTATATATTAACCACATTAAGCTAATGCACTCATTAATGTAGCACTTAATAAATGCCAATGGTGCTATATTTTAAATAATGAAATGTTCCACAGCTCTAGGAATTCTATTAGTTGTGTTAAGAAGGAATGAAGATATTTACTGAATGAGCAGATTCTTAGTTATCTTCTTAGTGCTGAGCATCTGCCATGGCTCCTATCAAGTATCTTTTGCACAGCTTATATTATAGTATCTTATGTTCTTCATTAGCTGAAGTATTTGACTATGGCAGCTGCTTTCGGAATAACACTTAAGGCGATGATAAAATAAAGTAAAAGGACAGCTTGAGCACACACGACTTAGATTTGCTACCAGCAACAGTGGCATAAAATATTCAAGAGGAGTGAAATGGTTATTTTAACATTTCTTTTGGAAAGAATAATCAAGAATTTATGTTTTAGAAATTCATATTTAAAGAAACATGATTTAATTATTTGTGCTGACTTATCAGAAACATTGCAGAAAATACTTTTATTCTATTTATTTCACTCTTCATTGATGGTATTTTAAAAATGCAAAAACTTTTTGGTAACTTAATATGAAAATGACTTAAGAGTACATGTCTACTCAGAAGTAAATCCCCTGTGCTAAATGAAGTTTACCCTGTGATTAGGATTGCAGCCTTAACATATTTTTACTTCAGGCACAGGAACTTGGGTCTGCAACCACATCCCAATTAGAAGCAGGCCCATGCACAGAAAAGAATGCTATTGTAAATCTGTCCTTTATATTGCTGTCTCTGGAAAAAGCCACTCATATAGGGGCTCTTTGTGGTACATGAGTGCTAGTACATCAATATGTGATATTATTTTACACTAGATGTATGGAGAGTTAAAATGTATCTAACGGCTTATATAATCTCACTGTATGCTATAATAAGATTTCCTACTATATTGCAATTCCTAGTCTGACAAAATAAGTCAGATATGGCAAATTAAAAATCAGAAAATTAAAATAAAGTTATTAACAATACATTTTGTTGCAATGCAAATGAAAGCAACTTGGTTTCTGCTATACTTACTCTACTATATGTATACAACTCTACTATATGTAATTAAAATAGAAATAACACTCACAAAACCTGAATGAATGTTTGCCATTCGTTGTGTTTTAAGTGGATGTTATATGTCACAGCCACTTTCAGGCTGAGTACACTGTACAGTGTGTTCAGTACCCTTGGTAATTTTGACTAGAGGGTGGGGAGAGAGAGACTTTATTTCAGAGAGTGATTTGTACAGCTGGACAGTTAGTATAACTACACAGACTCTCCAAGATTCTCAGGGTATATTGCCTTATGATTTGTTTTCTTTTTAATAATCAGTATAATTTTAAAAGTTCGGCCTGTCCTTTTCAGCAGAAATCAATGTAATCACATAGTACAAACATGACATCATATTCATCATATCCACTTAGCAGTCCATGGAATTCAGTGGTATTTACTTCCCAGGTAAATGGTATAAGATCAAAACATAAAACACAATACAAAAAAAGCAAATAGTGAAATTATATATATATATGAATCATTTTCACCTAAGTCCTCAAATGAACATGCAATTCCTTAAGATTTCAGTGGATTTCCTCCAAGATAGGTCTTTTGAGTACTGGAAATTAAAAAAATATCCAAGTTTTTTTTGTTTTGTTAAGTTTTTTTTCTTAATCTACGTTCAGTATTTCCCCCCTTTTCTTTTCCTCCTACGAATAATCACTTATTTTGTGATTATGTTTTTTTTTTATTGCAAGCTAATGGAATCAACGTGTTTTATTGGTAGATCCAGATTTAGTTAGTGCATGTAGGTATTCAAATCAATATGAAAACTTAGTTATGACTTAGATCCCACTGAAACCAACAGAACCTAGATGCAACTAATTTAATTTGGACTCTGGACCCAACCCTATGGAAACTGTGGGGTGCTTTAGAGACTCCAGAAGGTGGTGGAATACAAATTAAATAAATATAAATAAATACTGGATCCAAGGCCACCACCTATTGACAAGGGAGAATTTTAAATGTAAAAAGTGACTGGATCTACTCCAAAATATCACTGGAACACCAAACTTTATCCATGGAACTATACAAATTGTGCATGGGGATCTATATGTGTTAAGGGCATGGATTTATTATGTGCTCCTTACCGTATTACTGGAATGCACTCACTCAGACTGGCCATAAATGTTTGCTGCGCGTCAAGAGGTTGTGGGAGGGGGATAGCAAAATTTTGATGGAAGTATTGGATATTGATTAAAATGGGGCAAAGTGTGAAGCAGTTAAAAAAATAAAAGTGGTATACCGGTACATCTTAGATGGTCACATGAGATCTGAGCAACTGTTTCCACTGCAAATTGTAAGTCACTGCTAAGAAATTGTCTGAAGAAGTTATAAAATGTTTACATGTTTTCTGATGTTTGCAAACAAGTAATATTTTCTATCCATTTGTTTATAGCTGATTTCCCTATGCCAGTGGAAGGAAAACCCAAATGTTGCTTCTTTAAGTTTAGCTCTAAAATACAGTATAATAAAGTAGTGAAGGCTCAGTTGTGGATATACTTAAGACCAGTCCAGAGGCCTACAACAGTATTTGTACAGATCTTGAGACTCATCAGACCCATGAAAGATGGTACAACCTCTACTGCAATTCGATCTTTGAAACTTGACATGAACCCAGGCACTGGTATTTGGCAGAGCATTGATGTGAAGACTGTGTTGCAAAATTGGCTCAAACAACCTGAATCTAACTTGGGTATTGAAATCAAAGCTTTGGATGAAAAAGGAAGAGATCTTGCAGTAACATACCCAGGACCAGGGGAAGATGGTTTGGTAAGTTTCACTTGGAAATTTTGCAGGAACTTAATTGTAATTCATTGCTTAAAATGATGTTTTCAGACAAATGAAAGAGGAATTTACAAAAGCTGTGATTATTAATGCAGTGTGAAAGCTCCAGCAAATTAATGATACCAGGAGCTGGAAATTGTCCTCCGTGCTCCAGCAGAACAATTAAACCAGAATTGTACATAAACTTCATGTAGTTGTTTCCTGTAATTGGAATTATCAACACTTATTTTTCAGTTCTTCAAGCTGAGTGCTATATGGAAGGTGCTTATATAGGCCATTTTTAATAGCTAAAAATTAATAATATAAACAATTTGTGTGTTTGATGTGTTAATGCCTTCTAACAGGACAATGAAAAAGTTTATGACTAGGAGCCAAAGAGTTCCTCTTTGTATGTGTCCAAGAACTTGAGCATTCACAGTGACATTTTAAAATTTTGTCCTTTGGGCAGTACACTGTATAACAAATTGTTTTCAAAATCATCCTAGGTTTGTTTGGTTTTTTTAATGGATTGTCATGTAACATTGTAGCTGCTACAATGATTCTAGGCTTTATTTTATTTTTACCACTCTTCTCCTTACTCATAAAAGCCCCCCTCCCCCTAGTAAAAAGCTGGCAAGGTTTTTTTTTGTAACAAGGCTGGTTACATCATTACAGCTCTTGAATGCTATACAATGTTTAGAAAAAATAAATTTTGTGTGTCAAATGTCAATCACTTTACCACAATACTATTCCTTTTTCTTTATTCATAGACTCCATTTTTAGAGGTCAGGATTACAGATACACCAAAAAGATCACGCAGAGATTTTGGCCTGGACTGTGATGAACATTCAACAGAATCTCGATGTTGCCGTTACCCACTGACTGTGGATTTTGAAGCTTTTGGATGGGACTGGATAATTGCACCCAAAAGATACAAAGCAAATTACTGCTCTGGAGAATGTGAATTTGTATTTTTACAAAAGTATCCACACACTCATCTTGTACACCAAGCAAATCCAAGAGGTTCAGCAGGCCCATGCTGCACACCTACTAAGATGTCCCCAATAAATATGCTGTATTTCAATGGAAAAGAACAGATAATATATGGAAAGATACCAGCTATGGTGGTAGATCGTTGTGGGTGCTCATGAGTTCTTCATTAGGTTTGCTACTTCATAAAATATGGAATCTATGAAAAGTATTTCCCTTGAGCATTTTTGAAACTGTGAATTTTTGTACAATAGGCCTACCTCTGATAGGCTATACTCTAGGCTATTGTAAAGATTTTGTACCAGACAAGCTACAGTATGTGAATTGAAAGACATTTTTATGCAAGGGCTGGTTAAAAACCAGTGAAAAAGATAAGCTACAATCAAACTCACAGGATTTCACAATGAATTTCTTATTCTGGGAAGGTATTTTTTCATTTATGCAAACAACATAATCATATACAAGTTTCAGCAGATAGAAGTAGAAAAAAAGGCAACCTCCTTGTATTCCAGAGAATGAAAAGGAGCAGGCTATTAAATATAGTCTGAACAGTTGAATTCACTGTTGTACTTGCATTAGAGGATATATTTGTGACGTATAGAGTAAACAGAGTACCAGTGAATTTTTCTCAAACACTTGAATTGAGTTTAGAGTATAAAAACTGATAAGATGAAATTCCACAAAACAGATAAGTTCACAAATTAGGGTAGGTGCATTTTGTTTCCATTCCTTTTATAATTAGTATGTTCATTACTTTCTGCCAATGGTGCTATCATAGTAGACTTACAATCCAGTCCCAATAAGTATTTTGGATGGGATGTACCAACAGCTAGATTACAATATTGTCACAAAACTGGATATTGTATTGGAACTGCAGACACCAGGAGAACTGAGGTTCTGACAGCTTTAAGTGCACTCACGACAATGAATCTCCATCTCCTAAACTACAGCTTGTCATTCACAAGAATTTAAAAAAATTACTTTAGCAGGCAGCTGTATTACAAATGATAGACGGCAAAAAATTGTTTTTTATTGTACAATTGTTATAGCCCATATTGCAACATTACGGTTTGCACTATGATAAACCAATTGAGAGAATTCATAAGTACAGTACTGTAAAAATAAAACATGAATATTTGTGTAATATTATATATATATATATATATATATATATATATATATATATATACATACATATATATATATACACATACATATATATATATATATATATATATATATATATATATATACACACACACACACACACACACACAATATTATATTGTAAATAAATGTGTTTTTTTAAGTTACTATGACTATACCATATATATGATGCAACAAATTTGGAATAACTCAAATTAAAATTACACTTCCGTCAATGATATAAATAAGTTATTTTATTATTTTGCAACAAATATACCCAGATTCAGTATTTATTCTAATGCTCTTGAGAACATTGTTATATAAATGAAATCACCCTAATCACTGATTGCTCTACCCACTTGTTGTATACTTGTTGCTTATATGGGTTTTTTTTTCTTTTAAAATTAATGAGTGAGCCTACATGTAAGAGTTTCATATGCACATGACTCAGTGCAGGGTTTGCCAACCTGGCACCCTCCAGATATTTGTTGGTCTCCAACTCCCATCATCTGCGATGGCAGACATAAGGTTGTAAACAATGTTATCCATATTAAACACAAATGCCCTGAAATTAATCAACATGACTAACTTATGTCCAGTAAATTCAATGGGCCTAATCTGAGTAGAATTTAGTCTGCTGCAACCAACTATTATTGCCAGATCAACTATGTTAGCATTGTATGCCAGGAGATATTGTGGGCTGGATCCAAAGATAACCTTTCAGGGATGGAAGGGGAGGGCTGTTTTCTCATGCAGTGCTTAAACACAAAGTAAAGAGAAACTAAGTCCCAAATGTTCCTTCACTTGCACAACAGCATGAACAGCCTTTTTTTCCTTCACTCAACATTCTTTGCATTCAGTCCTATGTATCATTAATTCAGTGAAAAACTTAGCAATATACCAACACACTGTTGACAGCACAAATCCATATATTTTCACTAACTGTATTTTTCTTATGAGCTAGAATCTTGCAAAATATTTTATTACCTTCATTTTATAAGTATGTAATAAACTTTAATTTTCATGTATTACTGTATATTTTGCTCAGCATAATCAGTAATTTTTAATCAAAACAAAGTTTAGAAATCTATTTCCTATTAAGAAACTTTATCTTCAAATGTGAAAGACAATTGAAAATACAAACCTTGTTCAATAACCACTATAATGTCTGTTAAAATATTTTCACTTTTGTATAATATCAAAACTCTATTTGTTGTATACTGGATTTCAACTTATCATTTTGTGTGAAATTACAGCAGAATATCAGTCTCTGGGTTTTCTTCTTTCTCTCAGCTGTGAAAGAGCTAAAATGCTAATTTTCTATTTATTTTTATTTCAGTGGGATTTAAAGTTTTGTGGGTTGCACAAAGAGGCCACATTTCAGTGCAGTTAAGATCCACTATCACAATCCATGAAATATAATGCATACATGCAAAGCACCTCCCCTTGTACACAGTGAGCCTAATTATTTTCTCTAATCGCAACAGCACCTCCTCAAGCATAACAGAATGTCACTATGGAAGGTACCCTGACCTTGTGCACAGCTATCTACATGGGAGGGGCTAAATTAGGAATGGCATGACTGAGAGGTCCTTGCGCATGTATGGAAGATCACACATGGCCCTTTGTATTGCAGCCATAGAAATCAGTGAGACTTAAGTATATCTAACCCTGTAGTGTACTGAATCCAGAATGTGTATGCAATATTGGAGAATATTACAGTAGGTATATTACAATATGTTAGGTGAGACATGTTGAGCATGCAAAACACACATTTTCCCATACACATATAAAACAGATTTGGGTGGCCTGCTCTTTACACCATGGGTAGTTAACCTGTGGCCCTCTGGATATTGTTGGGCTACAACTCATGTCAGTCCTGCCAACTTAACTAATGTCACAGGTAATGGCAGTTTTACTTCCCCAAAATCTGGAGGGCATTAAATACTCCTGCAGTACACAAAATGGAGTACAAGGAACAAAACCAACTCCTCACCTGGCCTTACTTTGCTGTGCTCCCTACTTGGTTCTCTTCCGGTACTGAGGCCAAGCTAATAAATATTTGCTTAAAAGCTACAAAATACAGCAAGATAACACATGGGTGTGCTTTAATATCACTTCCCCCACATGCTCCATTTTGTGTAAAGTGTCAAGCTCACACCCCTGTGAGAAGGGGCCATGTTTAACAATCGTGTGTGCCTTAGCCATTGTTTTGGTCTAGCCCCTTTTTATGTAGACATTCTTAAGGAATAGGCCCTTAAAGCTAAACATAGAAGGAATGCATAAGAAATCTTGGCAGATCTCAGATGCCTAGATAACGCAAATCTGATTTTCTAGAAAGCGCATTAGCAGCTAGTAATTTGTTTGAAGAACTAGCAACATTTTGATCAAATGGATTCAAAACATAGCACAGGTCCTGGATACAATGGTAGCTGCTGTTGCAATAAATTATATATACAATCTATGATAATAAAATAGGTCATTGTCTTAAAACTCACACAATGACAAGATCTTACACGTCTCTTCTAATGCTGAAGAATTTTTTTAAAATAGCTAGCTTCACATTAAATCGCATGCACCACATTCTCCAATTTATGTCTTCAAGAGAAACTTCTCTTCAAAGCACTAAAGCCCTATTATTTTGTAAAAAAAAAATTCCTTCCAGCAGCACCTTAAAGACCAACTACCGGTAAGTTTTTATTTTGGTGAAAAATATTCCATATTATGGAAATGAAAAAAAATATCCATGCTGATAAGCTTGGGTGAGACAATTTTTCTTTGATTTGCTCAAACGATGGGCCTAAGTAAGATTTATCAGTGTTTTCACTGCCAGTTATAGCCAATATACTTGACATACTGAGTTTATAAACCAAAACAATACACACAAACGCATTGCTTCATCTTCATTACACTACTATTCAGCATGATTCAGTAGAACTGTGCCAAACTCAATGGCAGTGAAGGAATATTACATAGATGCTTTTTGGCTGTGATAAGATGTTTGCTGTGTCATGATGCTATTGCCATGTGCTATTACTACACAGCCTGGGTGATGGCCATAGAGAAAATGCCACTCATTTTATTGCCACGGATACATACCACAAAATGCAGCACCTTATCTCATATCCTAAAAACATTTCCCATTAGTTGTGATTTCCTACAAGCGATATGGCAAAAACAACCTGCTAGCTCAGTGTAAGTTTTTATTTGAAAATGTTTTTAATAATGTCAAAATTATTTTCTATTGTTCACGTTGAACACACTCCAAGGCTTTCTAACCTTTTCTACAGTTTGTAATAAAAGACGAAGAAAAAAGCAGACCCCCTAATTTCCAAGCTACAGTGCACAGGCAAAAGAATTTATTTTCAACATCAATTACATCAAGAGTCTATGAAACTTCACATCTTAGTCAATCATCCTCATGCAATTATTATATAATTGCATACAGAAGGAACTTTTTCTATCAAGGACTACATTATCTTAGGAGCAATCTGCAAGGGGTTGTATGCTGGTAGTGGGTGGTGCCAAAACCAAAAGTGGTTCTCTTTCTGCAACACCCCTATTTCACTCTTTCTACCACCCTGTTTTCTTAAACTCTCTTCTTCTCCTTCCTCCGACTTCCCCTTCACACATTCTTACCACCCGTTTTCTCTCTTCTCGCGTACCTAGGTTCCGTTGCGCCCTTTTCAAAGAGCTGTATTGCCACCCCTCCCACCCTGGACCATGGACCAGAAACTCAGAATTTTTGCTTTTCGTCACGTTTCACAATCCACCGTGACTTTCTCCATGGCCCAGGGCAACAGGGAGCAGCTCAGAGAGTGTACGGATGGGCAGGCGGGCTCATAGCCACTCTGAACCACAGTGGAGAGGTGCCAATTTTGCACCCCTTCCCCGAGCTTGTGCCTTTGGTGGTTGCCAACCTCATCAACTCCTAGCTTTGCCCAAGCAGAGGGACTGGACTCTCTTGCCGGATATCTGAACAGCTCACTTGGCAAAGGGCCCCTGCCTTTTTCTCCTTCCATCTTTTGATTACATCTATCCTGCATGTCATTGGGCTGAGGGATAAAATATTCCTCCACCCCTGGCTTTCCATGATCCATTCATGTACCTGAAGTGCGCCAATATTTCCAGAAACCGAATAGCTGAAAATTGCCCGCACCTGCAAATTGAAATGGTACCTCTGATTTTTCCATTCCTCTGTGTTCTAGCACACACACCTGCTACTTCTGCTTCTTTCCCTTGAGCGGTTTTCACATTTTCTTAACTAAGTTTCTTTCTTCACACTTCCACACTTTCCTTCCTAGGAAACTTGTTTGCTTTATTTAATCCCCTTGCTGTTGCTCACTTTCTCTTACCCTTTATCTCAGGCCACTGCCTTCTCTGTGCCTGCCCAACTATAATTTTCCTGAAAGGCCATATTTCCATTGGAATAATCATGTAATGGCATGTAGCATAGAACTGCACAATATCTACGCCATTAATTGAGGCAAAGCAGCTGAAAGGGTCAAGCAGATTAAGGATCTAACATTTACTTTAAATTCAATTTAAGAATCACAAAGGATAAATGATGATGGAGCAAATATTAATCATAGAAAACACTTAGAATTATAAACCTATTTTCTTCCCAAAAATAAAGTAAAAGTACACTGATTACATTGTGGATAGGATCTTAAAGGTGAAGGAAATGGTGAAATTTTCACATAATCTGTGTGCCAATCAAGTATTCTAAAGCAGAAAGAATATAAAAATAAATAAAGGCAAGGACATTATAAGAGTGCATATTTTTCCTTAAGAACAGATGTTTACTCTAAAAGTAATACGCAGTGCCGGCAGGGTATATTTATTTTCCAATTGTAAATATAGTTACATATTTCAGGGATATGTTTTCCTCCCAATGTGAGCACGTAACTCCTATTAACACTAATTGCAGTTACACATGCACACTGAAAGAAGATATATCCCTTTCCCTTTTATGTCACTATCCAAAAGCATTAGAGTATTGCCAGCTGCCTGAAGGATCATAGTGCAATTGTGGTGCTAATGTTAGCAGAGCTATATCAAGTACTATATGTAGAAATAAGGCAATCTATGCAAACATTTAAAATAGAAAAGTTTTCATTGATGGCTAGTGTAGAAAGAAGATGAACATGTGGTATATTCAGTGCTAGTTTCTCAACCCTGTGTACAGCAGTTCAAGGCTCCAACACAGCATTTGCTCTCCCTCTGCTCCTCTTGTTTCCTTAACATCTCATTCCCTTACACCTATGTAAATATTTATCCTGGCCAGGAGGCAGGTCTTTGGTTCTGTGTGAATGTATGTCAGTGTGCAGTACCAATCAATATATAATACCAGTTGGCTATCTGAATATTACAAGGTCTAAATATGCAATATCATGCAGTTATCGGGGGGGGGGGGGACTGGAATAAACACTTTTGCAAATCAGCTTAAGTAGCATTGTTATTTCAAGTCAACCACCAGAAACACACAGAAGAAACCAGATGATAGCAGTAATCAATTAATGTGTATAAAATGGTAGATCAGTCTTAAACATTATTTGCAATTTAAAAATCCTGATAAAATCTAACACAAAGGTGTATCAGTTTGATACAACATGTTAAAAAGTTTTTCTCAGTTTCCAACTAGTACTACCACCACTACAATTCATTTTGCAAACAAGTTTTGAGATCAAGATAATACGATCATTTGAAACTTACAAAGTGTAATAGATCACATCTTAATGGCATCACTAAAATACTCTTACTTAAGATTTTCCGTTAGTTTCCATTAGATTAACATGTCTGGAATGTTGAGACCTGGAAACTTGCCTCTCACTATGGTAGCTATGCTTGGTCGAGGCAATGCTTGATTAAGAAATTAATTAATTGCCATTTCGTTTATTACATTTGCACTGACGATCTCAGCTTAATAAAAAAGATTCCACTGCAGAATTATTTTCAAGACATACATAGGCTATATATAAAGAATGAAATCTATAAATGCCTAAAACCTAATATACGTGCTAAGCTTGTGAATGTGATATTTTGAGGCATCTGTAACCCTCTGCAGGAAACAGAAGGAGCTTCTCATCTTCCTAAAGTTTCTGCTGATGCATTCAGTATGCCGTCTGGGATTAATCCATCTCAATGTGTCTTCAATAGACTAATAATTACACTTGGAAATAATAATTATATAGATTACTTTTTCTATATAATATTAATAATTTTAAAAATGTAAATACAGTTCTGATGATGAATTAGAAATCAAATGACAGGAAAGAAATAAAAGGACGCACACACATATACACAGCTCATAAAAACTAAATATACAAAATTGAATGAAAAATAACTATGTCCTGCCAGAAAGTCAATTTGGGGGTCTGAAAGAGTAGAAAATTCTAGATTCTGCCAAGCTCCACCCACAAGTGACAAGTTCTGTAATGGCGCCACCTGCCCTAGTTGTGGTGCTGCAACCCTACCCGGGGGAGAGTATTTTTGCAATAAAATTTTAATCAAATCTATTAAGAAGTATGTCCTGCTGAATTTAATGGGGTTTACTCACAAGCAAGTGGGGCTAGGATTGCAGCATAAATCAACCATCCTGCATATTAATCAACCACTTGTATCTTCAACTAATCAGATAGCAACAGATAAGTTTCTTAAAGTGAGTGCTGATACAAAAACACACAATGTTATGGTCCATGCCTCTAAGATCTTATATCAAAAATATTTTGTTTTGTTATGTGGTACTTTAATGTTTATTATTACGTGACTGACAGTCACATTCATTACTATAATTCAAAATATAATTCAGGAACATTTCCCTTTCATAAAATCATACGTAGTTGGTCTAAAATAATGTGAAAAAGTATGCCTAGTTGCTATGTCGACTCCAGAGAAAAAATGGAAAAATGATAAAGATATAGGGTTGTAGCCAACATTCTGCAAGTGTAACAGAATTTCTTTCTTCTGCCCTGCAACCCCCCAGATACCCACAAAATCTGCTCCAGAGATTCTACTAGATTTTCAGGGTGTGCAGGGGGAGGGGATGTGTGAGCAGAAGTCTATTCTACTTGCACAATCTTTGACACAACCCCTGTTTTTCACCATCACTCTTCTATCAATGAAAATCTTAGACCATGCACAAAGAATGTTTGTGGGGAAATATACAGATAACTAGTTCTTGGTCTAGATTAGGTCTTGTTTTTCTATTCTGAAGGATCTTGTAATACCTTTCTATACTGGATCAAACAATACAGCCATTGAACAATGTTGATATATGAGTCAAGGTCTCAGTTTAAGTTGCAGTTTTGCCTGACAGTTGAAGATAATGCATATGACATTTAATTCTAAAGCTATTAATACCTCTGATTTTGACAGCAGTTTGGAACATTCCATAGTAGGGAGAGATATAGAGGTCAATCCTCTCATAATGTTTGGCATCCAAGAGATGTATACGTATGAAAACATTTCAACAGAATGCAATTTGCTCAAAGATGATACTGTGAGATGAGGCTGGATGGTTTCATTTCACAATATAATCTTCCAGTAAGTTGCATGGTTGAACCTTTCCAATTGAAGGTTTTCTAGGATGTGTATCCATGGAAATCATTCTAAGAACTATGTTATGAATGTAAAATACTACATTGTAAGTGATTTTCAGCTTTAACTACTATTAACAGTTTTTCCAACCACATTTCTCCCAGCAGTGATGTAGCTCCCTCTCTTCTCTCAACCTCTGGCAGTTTTCTTTGCTTCTGAATGACAGATCAGAACAGCACATGGCAATCCATGTGCAGAAACAGGTTTCCACAACTGAATGGTCCTTCTTTATTCAGTGCCTCAAACAAAAATATGTGCTGTAGGAAGGGGAAGAAGTCCGCATCCAGCAAAATGGAGGAGGAGCTTGCACAGTGCTAGAAACAAACTGCAACATATCTGATTGTCACAAATCTAACCACTTGCTGGGACAACAGAATGATTCTAGGTCCTTCTGCTTCCCTCAACAACAATATCAATTTGGGACTGCAGTCCAAGCATCTGGGGTTCTCAAACTGCTTTTGTGAAATTTGGTGGAAAGGAAATTGGTGGTTTTAGGTTAAATATTAAGCCTTCTTATTTGTTTTCTACTTCCAACTTTTTTTAACACTAAGCTTCTAGGCAGTGCTAATTCTCTACAAAAAGAGGTACCAGAACCCACCACAAACATCTCCCTCTTAAAATGGCAATGGTGCTCACCTGAGAGGTGCTGAAACTGAGTTCCAGTCAATTCTGGCTGAAAAAAAGCCCTGGTTCTGGAAGAAACTGTAGGGTTCTTTTTAATTTTTAAGTATAACTGCTTTGCTGGATTAGATCACAGTACACCATTCTGTTTCCAGGGGTGGACACCTAGGAAGCTTCCAAGCAGAGCATAAAAGTGATGGTAATTCTCGCAGGGAAATTGCGGTGAGTTTTCTCACGCCGCAAGAACGCTCGCCACCCCACTTATCTGTGGGGTTTTTTAGGGGTGTGTGGAGTCCTCACACTCTCCCTCAGCCCGATCCAGCTCCGAAACAGTTGCCGCTGAGCGGACAACACAGAACCGCCACCATTCCAATCAGAAGCAAACACGAAGTCCTGAACGGTGTTTTTTTTTGTTAACTTTGCTGCATCATTGTGTAGTTGACCTCCTTTGTAATATTTTATTTTGAAATATTTTGTAATACTTAAGATAATATTTTAGTTTCCTGTTAATTATGTTGCTTTGAATGTATATTTTATATTTTTCAGTAATGCTTAATAATAATCATTTTTCCAGTCTTAAATTCACAGCAGTTTGATTTTTTTTTATGTCCTCTTGGAAATACAGCATTTTATGTGAATTTCTCCTAACATGCAAATTTTAGTATGGAATTTTGCCTAATATGCACTTTTTGGAAAGCATTTCTCCCTATTATAAGAATTTTAGAACGCCCTCCCATCAGATGTCAAAAAGGAAAACAGCTACCAGATTTTTAGAAGACATCTGAAGGCAGCCCTGTTTAGGGAGGCTTTTAATGTTTAACAAATTAGTGTATTTTAATATTTCTGTTGGAAGCCGCCCAGAGTGGCTGGGGAAACCCGGCCAGATGGGCGGGGTATAAATAATAAATTATTATTATTATTATTATTATTATTATTATTATTATTATTATTTACTAATATATGCATTTTTCTGCACACATTACTCTACTATATGCATTTTGTACATATTACTTGCCTGGAAACTTGCACTGCAAAATTCCAAAAAGTCCAATGGCTGTTTCAGGCCCTGTGTTATTTTGTAAAGTGAATTAGGGAGGTTCACCTTTAAATGCAAACTGAATGGAATATCTTTCCCATCCCTAATGCTTATTTAATGATAGGTAAAGGATATTCTGTATGAATTACTTGTAAAAAGAAAGTGTGCTATTTCCTTGAGCTGGAAGGCATGTTACCTACTCTAGAAGTAATAATCCCTTAATCCTAAATGTATAGAAACAGGCATGTGGTGATTTACTTGGTCTTGAGGGGAAATGCCTATGCACATAGAAACTTCTCTTCTTATATCTCAGAACGCAACTCTGATATTACATAGGCTATGGGGTTGACTCTGACACAAATTAAGCCTTGAAAGAAGCCAAGTGTTTATTTATTACTACTACTACTACCGTACTACTACTACTACTACTATAAACACCATCAATTTATAAGCAAACCCTTTATCAAGCGATCTCAGAGTGGCTTATGAAATCATGCAAGGCATCCATTAAAATGAGCAAAACACAGATATACAGGAAGTGATAATAATACCAAGGTTTTTAAGAAAATGAGAGAGATGTGGGATGAGGAAAATGCAGGAAAAAGAAAAAAGTGGGTGCCAAGAAACAGGAGGAGGAAAACTGAGAAACCTGGCAATAAAAGGAAAAAAAAAAGTGCATCAATACTGTAGATTATTGGGTTGAAAATGAACTCTGGGTGTGGGAAAAAGATAAATTTCTGTGTCAGAAATTTATCTAACAATCTAAATGTTTGTATCTCCAACAATGCAAAGTGCACCTCTGGAGAGCTACCAAGATTGTAGCCAGTAGAAAATAGGTAGAGTAATTATTTTATCAAGATAGCTTTTAATTTGACCTAAATACCAGGTTGATTTTCTGGGACAAACATGCAAAAGGTAGAGAAATTATATATTAATATTAAATAATATTACAATATTATCCTGTTAACTACTGAATGAGCATTCAGCACCTCTAATGTGACTTTATCAGGACATATTCGTTTATGTGCCTTATGCAGAGTGATGTGCATTCAGTATCACTGCCACCCCAGCTGTACAGAAGCTGAGCTATCACATAACAGTGGCAAGCCTCCAGGGAAGACAAAATGTGCTGCACCTGTTTATAAGTGCTTAGCTATTATTCATATTTACCTTCACCCTACTTTTGCTGCAGTACACGTTCGTGCCAGAAGCACTTCCCACCATGGCTATCACTATGTCTACAAAAGGTCTTCTTAAATTTCTGCTTTCTAAACAACTGATTCTATAATCCTCCTAATACTACACACTTTTCTCACTATCAAGCCTGTCTTTTATGACTATCATTGACTTTGTACCTATCAGCAAAATGGTTTAAGATTTTTTTAAATAAAAAAATACAGTTCATATTATGCACATCATAGGAATGTCTGTCCCTATCTAGTAATTCATTTTCTACTATCTTCCAGCTGGAATAAGCTAAATATTCTTTAAAAAAATAAGCTAAATGTCTACTAATCACAACCTTCCTCTTCAATTACAATGGTATTCTACACATAAATTTTAAAAGAAATGGCTAATTATTGGCTGAGGTGCTTTGATGCTGACATGTGTAAATAGCTTGTTCAACAGCTGACCAACTCCAGATCCAACTGTTAGTTTTGGAATCAGTCTGGGAGCTTAAGACACAGTTGAACAGCACATGATGAAGTATTTGAGAGTGATTTAAAACATTTAGCATCCATAACTGTAAAATTGAATTGGCTAAAAGTTGTTCTGGGAAGACGTCAGTAAACAAGAAACATTACTAAAGAATTGGAGTAACATCATTGCTCTGCATGCAGTTGCATTTTAAGATATGTATGAAATAGCTTTACAAGCCAATAGCATGTGGGAAGACTGATGCAGTACTGATTGCCAAAGGGTGGAAAATGTAGTACAAGAAGCACATAA
The DNA here is from genome assembly GCF_965207765.1 of Zootoca vivipara. Classification (NCBI taxonomy): domain Eukaryota; kingdom Metazoa; phylum Chordata; class Lepidosauria; order Squamata; family Lacertidae; genus Zootoca; species Zootoca vivipara. The sequence goes on from NC_142582.1 coordinate 15,762,582, forward strand.
TTCATATCAAGTTTGAAGGGAAAATACTATTCCTTTTACAGCACAGATGAAATCCTGGCTGCATGTATACCTGAACCAGAATGCCCCTCTTTTAGCAAATACTTGCATTGTATTATTAACTGTGGGTTTTATGAATGGTCCATTAAATTTTACTCAGAAATATTTTATTTTTATTTTCTGTAATGTAAACTGCACCTGTGGCATTGAAATGAGAAAGAATGAAAGATGCAGTTTTTAACACTATCAATTGCTGACAATGTTCAGTAATCATTTATTGCAATTTACTCAGTTATAAATTGTGAAAAACTAAGACTGGCATATTAGCAATGCAGGAGAAACACTTTAGGGCAGAGCATTTTGGGGGGGCAGATTTTTTCCATCAGTCTTCACTCATCTTTGATTAGCTCTGCCAACAGCGGACAGAGGTCTTCCCTTCATCCACCAATAATGCGAGTTATTGACAGACTACTGCCACATGTAGCAAGTGTAAGGCCCTCAAAGTAGGGTAGAGCAAGGACTGGAAAGAGGTAGAGCTGAGTCACCCATGAATCTACTGGATGTTAAGACAGTCCAGCAGCCAGAGGGGACCCAATTTGAATTTCTCTGTAGAGTCAGTTTGGTATTGGTACAGCAAAAAAATACGTAAAATACTGCACACACACCCCCCTTCTGCTCTGACCAATGCCAGTGACAGGGCCTCAGATTTGAACTCCATTGCTCCCCACCTATAAGTTAGGTTTGCTCTCTAGGTGACCAAAGATTAATGTTTAAACAACTGCTACTAAAAACAGACACAACAGAAGTGGTCTGGGATAGGTGTGATTTCCAACAAAGCAACATCAAACACTGAGTTATATGGCTTCCAAAAACCTACTTATACGCTCTGTTCTTATAATACACTCCTATCCACATTTTAGTTCTCTCTCTCACAGAGACACACACATGTACTTCAAGACATAATTCGAAATCCTGAGAAACAAACCCTCTTTTAAAAAATCATCATTTGTTTAGTAAATGCTAGTTCTTGTTCTTGCTATTATCATGTTTGGGGAATTTGACTGGAGATTTGCATAGTATAAATCATATGTAGCATGAATCTAGCTTTACAGAGCTATGGCCAGGAAGCTGTAACTTTTGGCACTTCTGTGAGAAGTCATATGTTTAATATGGTGTCATGAATTGGCTCTGAGGTTCCAGTGAAGGTGAAAATTCCCACAGTCTTGCAGTGCTTCAAGAAGTAAGTATAAATGACTAAGTAGAGTAGCCTATTCTAGGATTTGGGATGGGCCTGTACTGATGTACTCTTCCTACGGCCCTGACTTCTCATCACAGCTGACAGCTATTACGGCTGCTGGCCAATGGCCTCAGATGAGAAGAAAAAACATACAGAACTTTTGACCTTATTCAGTTACTATCAGTGCCAAGCAGCAACCAACATATTGGGCAGCACCCAAGTTCAACAGTACATGCTTCAGAGCTGCCCTTCCAGTTGCTCTTAATCTATTCCTTACACCTTCCTAAAATATTATTAACTACTGTATTTCAAAACTAATTTCAACATGTGTTTTACTAAATTTAGTTCAACTGAAAGTACCTGCTTCCTGTGATGCTCATTCTTGGCAACGGACTGCAAAGATTTCCACAGCTCACACCCTGATAGTAGATCATAGCGCTTTGTCTTACTCCTTTGGAAGGTGTCAGATCTGAAAATTATGAATAAGAAATCCCAATTTGGAAGCATGTATTTGTACAGAACAAAAAGAAAACAGAGAGGGAAAACTGCCATGAAATGCAAAGAACTAAAAAGAGAGCCAAGATAAATGCAAAAATGCAAGAACAGATAACCGCAGAGCTCTGGGTATATTTATGTGGAAGGAAGTCTCATTGTGTTCACTGGGGATTACATCCTCCCTATGTATTAAGGATTGCAGTTTAAAAAGTGGAAGTAGATAAAGGAAAAAGCAATAAAAACAGTAAGGCGATTACTAGCTCTCCATAAGAACAAGTCTCCATATTTTCAGTAAGCTATTCTTGATGAGAACCCAATGAAGCGGTTGTGAATAACTAAAATAAGAGGAAATTAAATAGAACTAGGTTGTAAAGAATGTATAAATACTTTATATCACATTGAAACTATGAAGACATACTGGAGGGGGCACAAACAAATTCCATATGATTTTCTAGCTGCAAATAAACCCTTGATGACTTCGCTATATCTTAAATGTCAAGATATTTATGTTCATATTAAGTAAGCAATACAAACATTTCCTGTCATTTTCTTTCAATGAAATGAAATTTTATATCAGCATTTGTACTTCAATATATTTGGAACATAACATTAATAACACATAAACATAGACATTCAGTCCTTCGGAATCAATCTCCACAATATTGTTCAGCACTGAGCTTTGTTCATTGGGTATGCCATCAAATGCCAACAGTGCCCTTCAGCTCTCTATACTAGACAAACAGGCCAAATCCTACGCCAAAGGATAAATGGACATAAATCTGACATCAGGAATCTCAAGACAGAGACAGAGAAACCAGTAGGAGAACACTTCAGTCTCCCAGGACATTCTATACAACAGGGGTGGCCAACTCCCAAGAGACTCTGTGCGATCTACTCACAGAGTTAAAAACTGGCAGTGATCTAACCCCTTTCTTTGGGAGGAGGTAAAATGTTGAGCTTTTTTTTAGGGGAGCCACAGTTGTTCAGCTTCTTTGGGGGAGCCAGTGATCCACTGCAGACATCCAGTGATCTACCTGTTGGACATGCCTGCTATACAAGATCTCAAAGTAGCTGTCTTATTACAGAAAAATTTCAGAAACAGACTGGAAAGAGAAGTTGCTGAATTGCAACTCATTACCAAGCTTAAAACCATGGAGAGACCTAGTCTGAATAAGGACAACTGGATTCTTATCTCATTGTACATGATAAAGCTTTCTTCAGCCATCTCACCCCTTGCTTTTTCCTGCAAGACCAATTGCAGTCGTTAACAGTCATTAACAGTCGTCAACAGGTTTACCACTCCTATCAGCCAATCACCTATTCCCACCACCCTTCTCAGTAATACCCCTCCCCACCCTCTTCTGTTTCAGTGTATCTGAAGAAGTGTGCATGCACACGAAAGCTCATGCCTATGACAAACTTAGATGGTCTCTAAGGTACTACTGGAAGGAATTTTTTTGTTTTTTTCTTTGTTCCCTTTGACACTGTGTTTAGCTAGTTTTGAATATCCTATTTATATTTTTTCTAATTCAACAGTTTTCCTTGCGAGGGTTCTCAGTCTCAAGCTTGTTGAATGGCACTGAGTATGGCTAGAGTGTTTGCACCATCATAGCTCAATGACTCAACAATATTTTTGGTAAAGTTGTGAATTGTACACAGATAAAAAAAATGTAAATATTCTACATATTTGAGTAGGATTGTTTTAAACAAAAATGTTTTTAGCAGGCTCTGAAAACAACATAGTGAGGATACCTGTCTGATGTCAATAGGCAGGGATTTCCAAAGTGTGGGTACAGCCACACTAAGATCAATTTATTACAAATGCAGAATGAATATTATGCAGCACCTGTAGAATCATAGAGTTGGAAGAGACCACAAGGGCCATCCAAGTCCAACCCCCTGCCAAGCAGGAAACACCATCAAAGCATTCTTGACATATGTAGTTCTGCAGATCATTGTGGCTGAGTGGGCATATATGGGGTAAGGCGATCTCGCAGGTAAACTGGGCCCAAGTTATTAAGGGCTTTATATACTAATAGTAACACCTTGAACTTGTCTCAGTAACAAATTGGCAACCAGTACAGATCTTAGAGCACAGGTGTTATATGCTGACAAGAGTCTTTCTCACTCCTGTAACTGCAGCTTCCAGATCAAGCACAAGTGAAGCCCTACATAGGCTGAGATTACACATCTAGAAGAGAAGCTTCACACTCATCTAGCCTCAAACCTCAGCTGCAAGAACCACAGGACAATTGCAACTGGAATCAAAAATAAAGAGACGGGTTGAATGAAATGGCTTGAACTGGGGCCACATCTTATTAAGAACATCTGCAGGAGAAATTACAAGTGTGGGAACCTTAGATAAACCAAATCATGCCCTTGCCAAGTGACAAAAAGAAGCCCAGCTCCAAAGCCTGGGCCCAACCTTATGAGCAGGAAGGCCTTCCTACCCTACATGTTTCTGGGCCCCACAACTCGAGATGGGAAGATCTAGTTTCCAGAAAAATTGGAAAAAACAGTTTGATATAGTTGGAATATTCCACACACTTTTTTTTCATTTTTTGAAAAAATGGCTTGGGGGGAACCTGCCCCCCCCCATTTTTCTGGTTTTTTTCCAGGCCTTCCCATCTCTGCAGGTGCGGCAGGTTGGCCTCAATAATATTTCTGGCCCCCAGAAAAACATCACCTGTTCCCTTATCTCCCATTAACGTTTCCCAAACTTACCTGCCACAGAAGTAGGTCAAGCCTCTGTTTAGTTACTCTACACTCACTTGCTGGAAATCCATTCCCAAGTTGTTGTAACATTGGGGTGAGGTACCACTGCACCATCAGACCTATCCAGGGCCAGCTGCAGTTCCCTGCTTATTTTGTGGATTGCCTTATTTGAACTCTTGGTTTCAATACCAGCTTTTCATAACCTCTAGGGGAGACATTTTCAACCTTAAGATGACTACCCCAGGTCATCACTGCTGACTCAACATAATGTCCATATGGCTTGTAAGACTAAGGGTCATGTCCTTCAATAACCCCAAATCTTTGCCTCCCAAGGGTAACACCAAAACCTGTGGATGCTGCCATACATGGCAAGACAGGAACGAAATGAGCAGTCAGCACTATAGGACAAGTGTACTGTTGCACAAGGTTGAGTGAGCAGTAAGTTATCCATCTCTCCCCATAGCTGCCAAGTTCTCCCCTTTTTTAAGGGAAATTCCCTTATGCTGAATAGGCTTCCTCGCGAGAAAAGGGAAAAGGGAAAATTTGGCCGCTATGATCTCTCCCTGGAGCTTAGGACTCTTGAGCTACTACACTCTGAACACTGGGAGATTACCAGACCATGGCATAGCTGCCAAGTTTTCCCTTTTCTCGCGAGGAAGCCTATTCAGCATAAGGGAAAATCCCTTTAAAAAGGGGATAACTTGGCAGCTATGGACCATGGCTCTCTAAAACGTATGCACGTGCACACACATAATTTAAAATGAGTATCTGTTTTTTGTATCTCTTGATCACTTCTAGGTCTTGCAGACTTATGAGCAGCAGTGAGGAGGATTGCTTGTCTAATTTCAGCTTTCTACAAACTATGTTGAGTTTGTAAAAGTGAGCAGTTTAGCACCACATTGTCAGAGGGCAATTTCCACCTCAAAGCACAGTAGCTCAAGTTTTGCTGGCAGCTGCAAGAAAGATAAATGGGTGGCAGGACAGGTGAATTAAAGTTGGCAGTGCTTAAAAAGAAGACATAATTTTTACAGCAGGAATAGTACCTCCATCTCATCCAGGAGGTGTTATGTACACTGATTGCAGCTGGCTATCCTGCTTGGTCCAGCTAGCAGCAAGCAAATGAGAAAGACGGAACTATAAAACAGTTTCTTACTTCCACTCTATTGTTTTATCTGCTGCTGCTAATTTTGCACTTTATCATTGCTACATTTTACTTGAAAATGTAAATAATTTACAGCTGTATAATCATATGTTCCACTTCCTTCAATAGTGCCTACAGTTTATACACAGTGATCACTTAATCAGTTACTGAAATACAGCCACTTCTGGAATGAAATGCAACAACTGCTTCATAGTATAGAATGCATCCCATCATAGAAAAGGAAGTGAAGAAGAATACCAGAACTAACTGAAATTGCAGGGAGAATTTAGGTAGGAAGAATGCAATTATCCCTTTTGGAATTTGGCCAGGATATTAAGATTAACATCTTATACTTCTATGATGAGTCCCATAGGAATTTTAACAGCTACAAGTGGTCAGGACCTTGGTTTTACATCTCAGTCTACAGAAGCTTTAAAACATAATGCTTGGCGTTGGCTTATGCAGGAATTAAATGGAGGGGTGAGATATGCCTCACAATTCCTACACCATTTAGATTATTCCTTAGAGGTTTACCATCCAACTATCTGTCATCAGGACAAAGCCTTTTGCTTCTATCTTATATTAGCTTAACGTAAAGAGTGCAAAGGTCTACAAGGATCTAAGCAGCTATGTGAAATGAAGGATTAGCAACCTTCTAGACAATAGTTTGAGTTACTGATTTAGTGGGTGATGCTTCAATGTTGGAAAAAAAGTTCTGTAGCAAGTACAAAGTACAGGAGTTTGTGTGAATCATGTAGATACAACATTAGTGTATAAACATCTAAGCAGACTGCATAGCATTTCATCAAGATGGTATCATATGTCAGAATGAGTGACATGTATACATAGATAGAACATAACCTTAATATTAACATAGGATTCATCCAAAGACAAACAATCTAGTACCATCTTATATTATTTTTATTTGTTTGTTTGTTTGTTTGTTTACTTACTTATATACCCAGAGGTCTCAGGGCAGTTCACAGAACTCACAAAACAGTTTATGCAGGATTGTCACAACAATAAGCATAGGTTTTTGTTTTTGGAAAAAAAGTTACAATCAAATGGAAAATCATATACATCCAACATAGGGCATGAACCCAACACTCTAGGATTAAGAGTGCCATGTTTTACTGACTGAACCAGCCAGACTCATGCAGGTGTTCCATGCAGGCCCCTTTCCCCCTTCTTGGCCCTAGCCCCTCAAATTCTTATTCTGCATGTGGCTTTTTAAACAAGGGTTTAAAACCAGCAAACCTATTCTTTTAGTTAAGAAAATGGATGCTAAATGCAGTGTGGTACTTGAGGAGCCCGTTTCCCCCTCCATGTCCCATTTTGACCCATCCAAGACCGTGCTTGGATTTGCTAATTCCTGCCACCCCAAGAAGTTGCACCCTGTTTTTGCCACACAAAGGAATGCAGCAATGAGTACAATGTAGGGTACATGAGGTAGGGAAGTTATCTGGACATCCAATTGCTTTTTATTTCACCCATTACTGCCCTATACTTGACCAAAACAATTCCACATCAATGAAAGGGTTAAGAGTTTATTATGCCTACATAGCCAAAAGTGAAGCAAAGTAACCATGTATCTTAACACCTGGAAGAAGCTGAGGAAGGCACAGCTGGCTTCTAGCTTTCACACATTCCTAAGTTTTCAGTTACTACCAGTATTTCCCAAACAAGGCTATATGACAAACAGTTGCAGGTGGCCAATTCCTCATATACAAGAATAGCTTTACTCAGCAAAATCCTACAAAAGTCATTTGTCAATAGAAACATTTGTACCTCAGGATGTAAGTTTAGCAATATTGAAATGCTGTCTTCCAAGACTGTCAGTGTGGAAAAATAACCGTACATGGCTTGGAACATATGAAACAGAAACTGCTTTAGCCTAAAGAGCATGTCTCATTGCTGTTTTGAGAGGTTTCCCCAGCACCTTTACTCCAAAACCTTTGCTTTGGAAAGTGAGGAAGTCTAGGAGTGGTTACAAACAACAGAAAAGTATACCTGTCCTCTTTTGGGATGGACAGGAAGAATTTCCCCACCAGGCACCTGGACTTCCAGAATGAGCCGTGCTTTTTTTCAGGGGTACTCAAGTGTACGCAGTAACAGCACCTCTTTTTGTTGTTGGTAAAAAGTGTGGCAATTACTGGAACAACTTCATGGTGAGTACCAGCATCTATTTTTCTAGAAAAAAAGCACTGGGAATGAGTAAATGCCTTACTTCTTCCAATCGAAACTTTTCTACTTAGGTCAAGTCACATGGCATTTTAGAGGTAGAAGGCACCATGCAAGGAGCACCATGAAACCCACTGTTAGAACAATACAGTGGTACCTCAGTACTTACAAATAACTCTACTTACGAATTTTTCTACTTACAAATGGAGCTCCATCCGCCATCTTGGATGCGGTTTAGATAGGATTTTTTCTACTTACGAATTTTTAGATAGGGTTGCTTCGACTTACGAATTTTTGCTCCCAATGCATTCCTATGGGATTCGACTTACAAATTTTTTCGACTTACAAATGTGTGTTCGGAACGCATTAAATTCGTGTAGAGGTACCACTGTACCATGAATGTATTAGCATCCATTAAGTTTAGAAGCTCAAATGAAAGTAACACATGTAATTCTGTTGCACTCTGTACATTTTTACACTCAACACCCTACAGCGAAAATCCAAGAAAAGGTAACTTAGAAACCACTCTTTCTTTGTTAAATACAGCAATCTTATTTTTGTTTGTCCATGGGAAATCCACTCCCCGGACTACCCCTCTTCATTTTTAAGGTTCAGCACCAAAATCTATAATGCCCCGCCATCAGCCCTTCTGTCTATTGATCTTGAGTTGCACACCCTTCCACCCTTATTCCCCCATTTCTCTGCCTTCCCCCTCCCATAGTCCATGAGCTACTGGCTAATGTTCACCTTTCAACCTGGGATCATCCAACATCTACTCATTTGTCTCCTCTAACCCCACATATACAGGATCACAGGTGTGGAAGGTACCCACAGGTATCATCCAGACCAGGCATCCCCAAACTTCGGCCCTCCAGATGTTTTGGACTACAATTCCCATGTTTCCTGACCACTGGTCCTGTTAGCTAGGGATCATGGGAGTTGTAGGCCAAAACATCTGGAGGGCCGCAGTTTGGGGGTGCCTGATCCAGACTGATGAAACTCATAACAGTATGTAGACCAGGCATCCCCAAACTGCGGCCCTCCAGATGTTTTGGCCTACAACTCCCATGATCCCTAGCCAACAGAACTAGTGGTCAGGGATGATGGGAACTGTAGTCCAAAACATCTGGAGGGCCAACGTTTGGGGATGCCTCATGTAGACAGTGCCATAGCCCAAATACCTGTTTGTCCCTTTGCACAAAGTAGAATGTAGTGTAACTATCGTTCTGCCCGGACACTGAGGTCCAGCTCCAAGGGCCTTCTGGTGGTTCCCTCACTGTGAGAAGTGAGGTTATAGGGAACCAGGCAGAGGGCCTTCTTGGTAGTGGCGCCCACCCTCCCATCAGTTGTCAAGGGGGGGGGAAACTATCTGACTTTTAGAAGACACCTGAAAGCAGCCCTGTTTAGTGGAGTTTTTAATGTTTGATGTTTTATCGTGTTTTTAATATTCTGTTGGGAGCCGCCCAGAATGGCCGGGGAGGCCCAGTCAGATGGGCAGGGTATAAGTAATTTGTTGTTGTTGTTGTTGTTACTACTACTACCTACTACTACATTTACACAATACAAAATTCCGTAAGTCTTTTCTATTGGAGTCCGTACGGAAAGTGACCGCTTCTCCTTACTTCTGACTATACAATCCGACCCTGCAAATTAGATCTTGAAACCTGGTAATTCAGATCAGACCTCTCATAGCATTCTGAAAAGGATTAGATGGTCCCCACAATTCAAAGGGGTGATTGCCAAATTCCTAGACTTGGACAAAATGTTACATTTGAGAGCAACCCTTACTAACTCACATTCTATTAAAGTAGCAATAACAGCTTACTCCCAAGTAATAGACTACGTATTGTACAAATATATCATGGAAAACAGAAAATCATTTTCATGATATATGATAAATACAAGTGAAAATATTAAAAATTGATCATGTTTAATTCTAATGCATTTCATGTCATATTTTTAAGGATTTTTGTATTAAGAATGTAAAGTATCCTAGGATTAGTGTCAGGCTAGAATTTGGGAAAGCAGCTTTCTAGTCCCCACTCGACCATGAAGCTGACTGGGTGACCTTGGGCTGTTCACAGTTTCCCAGCCGAACCTATTTCATAGGAGGTGAAAGAACAATGTATGCCACCTTCAACTACTTGGAGGAAAGACAGGATATAAATGTTATAATAAATAATAAAAATGATTATCAAATGAATTTAAATTGCAGTCAAATATAAAATAAAACCACTGCATGAAGCATATTCTGATTCTTTTTATATTAAACTAGGTGCACTAAATTGTTTTTAAATATAAAAGATTTCTAGAAGAGGAAATACAGCAGAAACAAACAGTATTATGGTGCCTTCTGCACAGGTGTTATTTCAGAGTGATTAGTACAGATCATCAGATGATCATCTTCATCCATGTGATCAACAAGACCAAAAGGTCAATATGGTTTTAGTTTACCATATGCTATAAAATTCATATGATAAACTGACAGGTTAGCATACTTTTTCAGCTATTATAGACACTAAGTCTTCAAATCAGAAAACACATTAGAAATCATTCTTTAATCTCTGTTACATGTATCTCTGATACATCATGCATAAAGCATAACAGACCTCTCAAAATGTTAATCCTTCTGGCAAATTCTCACAATTACACAGGATTTGCCTGGAAACTACAATAACAGAACCAATGTAGTTACATATGATAACACAGAAACATTGCACAGTAATATCTGTAAATAAATATTATATTATATGAATATATTGATTGTGGTAATTGTTTGTAAATGATATTTATCATTATTTAAATAAACAAAATACAAAGTTCAGTTATGGTCTATTTATTCAGATTCCATTATTGAATCTTCAAATTATATTTGATGACTAATAAATGACAATTTTGCATTTCTGGTTTCATGCATTTCTAATAAGCTGCTTTAGCATTACTTTATTTAGCTGCAACACCATGCACAAATGCTGATCCTAAATATATCTCCTGAACTCCAAGTGACTTATGTTTATATAAATAGAGCATAACAAGCTATGAAATCTTCCTTCCAACAAACTGTCCTATGCCAAAATAGTTGCTCTGGATTATTTTTTTTAACTATGGCTGAAAAGCTGGATAACCAGAAAACAGCTTAACAAAATAATTATCCTTAAATCTGTTTTAACAATTTCTCTATATAGGTCTTTTCCATCAAATGACAAGGAAGCAGTGGAGGTTTTGAAGTGTTATAAGGGGGGCTGCACTCCTTTTTGAAAACCAGGGTTTGTAGTTTGCAGGTGTTTCTGGATCTGCCATTGCTGCTCGATTTCCAGGTGGCTGCCATAGCTAGGAAGGTGCTTTTGTAGAGCTTTGACTGCGATAAAGCAGATATTGCCACTGCCATACGTGCCTTTGTCACACCCAACTGGATTACTGTAATGTACTCTACATAGAGTAACCCTTGAAAAGAATTTAGAAATTTTAGTCGTTGCAAAATGGAGTGGCCAGATTGCTCTCTTTTCTACTGTCCTGATTGCATCAACAATGGCTTCCAATTAATTTCCTGGCACAATTTAAGTGCAGCTTCTTACCTATAAAGCCCTAAATAGTATGAGATCAGGATATTTGAAGAATATTGTGCCCTCCCATATGATTCTGCCTGTCCACTGTGCTCAAAGGACTTGGCTGTGTGTTGCACCTCCTTTAGAGAGCTAGCTAGTTAAGTCACAGGAGCGCCTTTTCTACTATGGTACCAAAGCAGATGGGTGAAAATAATTAACAAGCCAGGGCTTTCCCACTGGGCAACTGCTGAGCTTCTGGTTCTGGTGGTAGATGCAGAATGTGATGGAGAGCCATGGTGTTAGAAGTCTTCCCCTTGTCCTCTGATATTCTAACTAACACTCTGCAACTGAAACTCCCAGCCTAGATATGTCTACAGAAGCAGACAGGCCAGGGATTTTGTCACTGGGCTATTGCTGATGTCTCCTTGCCTTCTGCATCTGGTGGCAGCTGCAAAAGGAGCTTGGGAGAGCAATGGTGTTAGAAGCTTCCCTTAGTTCTCTAGCGTTTCAATTTTTACTCTCCAGCTGAATCTCCTGGCCTGGAAATGGCTGCTGAAGCAGCCAGATGTTAGTTCCTCACAGGCCAGGGCTTCCACTCACAATTTGCTAAAAACATGGAAGATAGATGACTAAAAAAACACAGTGAATGAATTAATGTTAAATTCCTGTATGCATGAATTAAGAAACTGTTCTCGGCTGGAGTACAATATTTTAATAATGCAGCTGCCATGTTCATTAGTCTCTATGTTTCCGGAAACTAATCTCCTACGTAAGTTACAACACTCAACTACTATGCTTCTATTCTGTTCTGAGTGATGACTTAATAATGCTTCACAGTTGCATGACATTTCATTAACAACGCTACTTAAAATATGAAAATATCTGCCAATATCCCAAATTAAAATGAATAAATGCTGTTTTATAAGTAAATTATGATTGCATATTCATACAAGGGTTCTTAATGCAATGCTAATACCTAATTCAATTTATAATATAACGTCAACACTTTATGCCTAAATTACATTCAGTTATAACGTAGCAGACATAACAGTCTAAATACATTATACCTGATAAGATTGCCGTGACAAATGAACAGACAATAGTGACAAATGAAAGTTATACAATTCAGTGCTTAAAGCAATCCAAGGATGTACAGTATTGTACAAAAGGAAATATACTTCTGCTTGTACAAGGCAGTTCCACTGAATTCTTATTTCCTCATCCAACTTAAACTCCCCATGCTCCATCTCTCACTGTTGCAGAGGGTTCCTTGGCCCACAGGAATGGGTTTTAGTAAGTGCAGAGGGCTATAAAGGGAGAGGAGCAACAAAATCCTCAATCTGCAAGCTGAATTCTGAACACTCTTCTCTGGATCCTCTTTTCAAGCAATCCAAGTTAATCACTGCATTCTCACAATGCTAAGGATGAGTGGTATCTGGGGGGAAATCATCTTTATTATTATATTAAGACATCACTAGACTCTAGACCAAGCATAGGCAAACTCGGCCCTCCAGATGTGTTGGGACTACAATTCCCATCATCCCTGAACACTGGTCCTGTTACAGGTAGGTAGCCGTGTTGGTCTGGGTCGAAGTAAAATAAAAAAAATTCCTTCAGTAGCACCTTAAAGACTGGTCCTGTTAGTTAGGGATCATGGAGTTGTAGTCCTAAACATCTGGAGTGCCAAGTTTGCCTGTGCCTGCTCTAAACAATGTCATTTTCCAAGGGACACTGTGAAATGAAATGCATCCTTGAAGCTAAACATGGTATCACAGTATGAGGCAATTCCCTAGCAAGAAAAAAAATATCTGCCACCAGGTCCGCCACCTGCAGTTTATAAGGGGAGTATAATAGTGTTCATCCATCTTAATTATGGAACAAAACCTTTTTCCACCTCAAGCCATAATGAAGTCAAAGTAAATCAAATGTGCCTGCAAATATATCTTAACAGCATTAGGGACCTTTCATCATACTCTGATAACATCAGACATGTAGCCTGAACCATACGGGAAAAGCCTAAAATGCATCTACTCCAGTTCCACGCCAAAAAACGTCATCCTTTCCTGAATCTGAAGCAACACTAGCATGGAGAAAGCGTCTGCTGTTTGGCTGAGGCTCCCATACCAGAGGAACAGTGATTGGCATGCCATAAATATACTAATATATTAGACCAGGTGGCACTGTGAGTTAAACCACAGAGTCTAGGGCTTGCTGATCAGAAGGTTGGTGGTTCGAATCCCTGCAACGGGGAGAGCTCCTGTTGCTCGGTCCCAGCTCCTGCCGACCTCGCAGTTCGAAAGCAGATCAAAGTGCAAGTAGATAAATAGGGACCGCTCCGGCAGGAAGGTAAACAGTGTTTCCGTGTGCTGCTCTGGTTCGCCAGAAGCAGCTTTGTCATGCTGGCCACATGACCCGGAAGCTGTCTGCGGACAAACGCTGGCTCCCTTGGCCTATAGAGCGAGATGAGCGCCGCAACCCCAGTCGGACACGACTGGACCTGATGGTCAGGGGCCCCTTTACCTTTACCTACTTGCATAGTATTAAAAAATGTTGACAAATTCCTTATTTCCAAACACACCCACTTGGATCCAGAGCTAATCATCAAATTTATTCAATATTTATTACGTGTATATTCACGTAATATGTTAAGGACTGGACTTCAAATCAATCTACAACATGCAGAGTAAAATGAAATTATTTAACTACTTGGCTAGATATGCTGATGACACAACCTTGATGGCAGAAAGTGAGGAGGAATTAAAGAACCTTTTAATGATAGTGAAAGAGGAGAGCGCAAAATATGGTCTGAAGCTCAACATCAAAAAAACCAAGATCATGGCCACTGGTCCCATCACCTCCTGGCAAATAGAAGGGGAAGAAATGGAGGCAGTGAGAGATTTTACTTTCTTCGGTTCCATGATCACTGCAGATGGTGACAGCAGGCATGAAATTAAAAGACGCCTGCTTCTTGGGAGAAAAGCAATGACAAACCTAGACAGCATCTTAAAAAACAGAGACGTCACCTTGCCGACAAAGGTCCATATAGTTAAAGCTATGGTTTTCCCTGTAGTGATGTATGGAAGTGAGAGCTGGACCATAAAGAAGGCTGATCGCCAAAGAATGGATGCTTTTGAATTATGGTGCTGGAGGAGACTCTTGAGAGTCCCATGGACTGCAAGAAGATCAAACCTATCCATTCTGAAGGAAATCAGCCCTGAGTGCTCAATGGAAGGACAGATCCTGAAGCTGAGGCTCCAATACTTTGGTCACCTCATGAGAAGAGAAGACTCCATGGAAAAGACCCCGATGCTGGGAAAGATTGAGGGCACAAGGAGAAGGGAACGGCAGAGGACGAGATGGTTGGACAGTGTTCTCGAAGCTACCAACATGAGTTTGACCAAATTGCGGGAGGCAGTGGAAGACAGGAGTGCCGGGCGTGCTCTGGTCCATGGGGTCACGAAGAGTAGGAAACGACTAAACGACTAAACAACAACAAACTCAATTCCACTTCTACTTAGTCTAAGCAAAGCTAGAAGTTGTACTTCCATGCTACTGCTGGGGGACACAGGGCTAGTGTTACCATTAGACAGAACAAGGTTGCTCCCTTTATCGGCTGCATTCAGAAGTCATTAAAAAGCAACAAAATGTCATTTATGCTTAAAGTATTTTCATTCCTAGGGAGAGGAGTTTGTGGGTTTTTTCTAATATGGATGCCATGCTATCTTGACTAGCGTGGTACTATTTGCTGTTCTCAGGCAGTAAAATATTTTTGAAAAGCCCTCCTTGTAGGAAAGAATTTTCTGGCTGGAAAGCAGTGCTTAGATATACCCCAGCTCCATTATTTCCCTGTGCAAATGCTGTTCAAGCAGTTTTACAACATTCCCACCACCACCAAGAAAACGCCAAAACTGCAAGTAAACTCAGCTGAGGAAAAATTAAACCTTCTGCGCTTCCCACTTTCCTATTATCTTCTTGACAAAATCTGTATTGAGTCACAGACTACCACTTTAACATCTTGCTTCACCTTGAATGTACAGTATTCTTATGAATACTGTGTACAGTCAAAGCATATCTTTCTGGCTTGCTCCTACTCTAGGATAGTATTTTTTCTCTAAAATGTCTGTTTGTTGGGAGGAATTCAACACTGTGCTCTTCCAAATGTTCCATCAGCACAAACATTTTGGCTTACCAAAACAATCCCCCTTTTCCCACCCACCGAGTATATTCCAGGGGTTCTCCAAACCCCCACAGATTCAATTGGCTGGAGGGGAGAACCTTATTGAGCAGGCAAAAGTCTTTGCACAGGGCTTCTGCTGATGGCACTCAATAGATGAAAGCCCACTTTGAAACATAAAAAACTACAATAAACAGAGAAAATGCAGCAGTTATTCAGTCAGTTATCCTGTCACATGAACTTATAAGCAAAGTCATATGCACAATAGATGCAGGATCAGGCCTGGAGGATATGAAAAAGAATCCAATAGGATTGCTTACATTTTTAGACTTCAGGTTCCGGTTTCCGCCTGCAGGAATGGCGGACCTGTTTTCCATCTCTCTGACCTTTGTAAGGAATTTGGCGGTTGCTAGGGGAGTAAATGGCAACCCCCTACCCTCTCCGGGGGTTACGGAGAGGGGCCGCTGGCCCGCGATGCCCCCAGACCCACTCCGACTGTTTTTGGAGTGGGGGGAGCTTGGGCTGAGCACTTACAAGGGCCAGGACTCCCGGACGCTAATCTGCATGGCGGGGATTTCCATGGTTAAAGAAGATAATTAGGCTTAAATCTATGGACATACTTCAGAAGGAGGGAAAGAAGCGCTGTTTACTGCTGAGAAATTTATGCTGCCGAGTGAGAGGAGTCAAAGATTGTACTGCATCTGGAAGAAGGATTGATGGGGACGGAGCGATAAGGGGAGTGAGTTTTTATTTTATTTTTTTTCTTCATATTGTTGCCTCGTACCTTCCCGGACGCGATGTCCTGGCTTGTTTGGAGTGAAAGAGAAGCAAAAGACTGTGTGAGTTGAACCTTATAACTGTTGTTACTGAGCATATTTTTTTAAAGATGTGGAGTTGCCGATGAGAAAAGCCCCCCCCCTAGTCGGACGGAAGGAGTTCTGAATGCGTTCGGAGGATTTATGAGCTGTGACGCACTTTAAATTGGAGCAGCGACCTGAAGCTAAGTTCAGCTATAGGGCAAGGAGATCCATTAATTTACCAAGAGTCTATGGTTTGATGTTTGAGTCTCCTGCCTGGAAAAGCTGTAAATTCTATAATGATCGTAAATCTTCATGGCTATGAGAGAAAAGCGAAAGTGATTTGAGCTTTTTAAGATGGCGCTACTTCGAATTGCTTCAACGCAACAGGAGCTCCATTAAGAAGATTTATGGGGAGGCTGGACTGATTAACTCACACAGGAGAAAGAACATCTGTGAGACTTTGTTTGATATTTATATCAGCAGCTGGGAAACAATCGTGAAAGTGGAAAACATCTATGTGACTGTAAGGGGAAGATCTGGATTATTATGAACTTGAAGGACGATTTGAACTTTAGAAAAAAGACGGCAGTGGACAGTTGCGAGGAATTCCCAATTTCTTGAAGCATGGGAACCCAAATAAAAAATTCTTTAGATGATTTGGCATAACATTCGGTCTGATTGATATATATATGTGTATAATTTGAAATATTGAATGTGATATAATTGGTTTTAATTGGAAAATTAATAAAAATATTTTTTTTTAAAAAAAATACATTTTTAGACTTCAAGTGCAGGCAACGGCTCATTAACACACGTCTGAATGGCGTGCAATTGCACAAGCATGCACGGTGCCAAACCCGGAAATTACCCAAAAACGTCACTGAATGCATCACTAAAAGGGCGGAACGGGGGCAGGGCGGAACAGGGGTAGGGCGGAATGTGCTTATACGTGCTCTGCCAGCGTATGCAGGAGCCAGAAACAGAACCCCCATGAGAAATGGTTGTCAACAATATATGCATTTTGAATAAAAAGAAATAAGCATAAATTCTACAATTGTAAATTACAGCTGCATTACATTTAAATACTGAATCATGCTCTGAGGTTATTTTGTAGTGAGGATTATCTTATTACATTCCATTACTTTCTGCATCTGCTTACTGATAATAAAAGAAGCAGCTGTTTTAAACTAACAGGTGTGAACAGTTCATTCAAGCTTTTAAACAGAAGCCAAATTCAATTTCCTCGTTGAATGTTTTGAAATTATATTCCAAACACCATTTACAATATTATAAACAGTTAATTTGTATGGACTTTGATTCATATGTAACATATATGAAATAACTTTTCTTCAAAATTTAATTCAAAATCTTATGCTTATTCTGTGCACATGCTGAACTAATTATGTCAGATGTTTTCTATAAAATCTTTAGTCACACAACTGAGCAGCTTTTCTTCGCCAACTGTTATATATCAAATTCACTGCAGAAAACCATGATAATTATGAAGTAACAGAGGATCAAATTCATAGCAGTAATATATCTCTATCTTAGTTAAGCTATAAATGATCATCAAGCTTGAAATCGTATATTTATTTAAACCCAGTCTTCTGTATTATTTGCAACAATGTGCGCTTCACAAAATGTGATAAATATTTTCAATTTTAAACACTCAGTTAGTGCTAAACGTATTATCACAACTCTAGGTCTTACAGCACTTGAGCAAAAGTAAAAAGAAAATCATTTAAACTAATCTAAGCAGTGGCTGGATTTGGTTAAAGAAATGCCACAGAATAATTTGTATTAAGTAATAAATCATATTACTTGCAATAATTATTAACTCCTCTGGGTATACTTTTAAGAATAAAGAGAAATCCACTTATCAGTATGAAAATGCTTGTATTTTTTAACAGATGTGGTAATTCCACTTACTTCGATTACTTCATGGGCCTCAACTTTACACACAGAGACATCATAAATCAAGCTTTTTCTTTCAATATGTCTCCTGCAATTGAAAGCAAAATTAAACTATTTTATATCAATAAATGGTTTTTCATTTTATATAAGTTAAGCTGGAAGCCTGTTAAAGAGAGGTACTGCCATACTTACTGAGTTTAAGAACACTGACCTAATCCAATACAGTGGTACCTCTGGTTAAGAACTTAATTTGTTCTGGATGTCCGTTCTTAACCTGAAACTGCTGTTAACCTGAGACACCACTTTAGCTAATGGGGGCTCCTGCTGCCGCCGTGCCGCCGTAGCACGATTTCTGTTCTCATCCTGAAGCAAAGTTCTTAACCCGAGGTACTATTTCTGGGTTAGCGGAGTCTGTAACGTGAAGCGTTTGTAACCCGAGGTACCACTGTACTTGCAAAATTTGTTTGTTTTGCATTCAGTGGAATCAATTCCAAATGTCCAACATAAAAGTTCAAACAGCAGCTACTTTTTAAGTTGTCATATAAATACAGAACTTACACATAACATTGAACTTCATTCTGTTAGTTTTGGCCCAGGTCTCCCATTATGTCATGATCATCTTGGATCCTGTTTCTGTCAGTGTTCGCTACACCCCACTCAGTTTGGTGCCATTTGCTCCTTAACCAAGCAATTTCTAAACATGTTAAACAACACCAGGTCCAGGACACAACCCAGGGACATTCCATGAGTCCCTTTTCTTCAGGTTGATGCAGAGCCATTGGCTAGCACCCTTTAGTATGGCTCACCTGCCCGCTACAAGTCCACTTAATGGAAACATCATCTAGCCCACATTGTACCAACTCGCTGGCAAAAATATCATGGAAGAACTTGTCGGAAGCCTTACTGAAATCAGCACATGCTATATTACATTTTTTCCTTCTTCTAATACAAATATTATTACAGAAATCGTAGCTAAATTTCTGTTCATAAAAATGTACAGTGGAACCTTGATTCTTGAAGCCTTGGTACTCGAACATTTCAGCTCCCGAAAACCCAGAACTAAGGGCTCCGGTTTCCAAATGTTTTTCAGAAGCTGAATGTCCGATGCAGCTGTCAGCTATTGTTTCTGGGGCACCTGCACCAATCAGAAGCTCAAACAGATGATGTTTGAGAGCCTAGGTGCCACTCTGCTGAAGTTGCTTTGCTGATGCTCAGGGCTAGACCTTAGCCATCACATGCTACTACTATGCAATACAAGGGATTTTCCTGTCTTGTTCATTTCCTCACTGCCTCACAGTAATTTTAAAAGAAATTTTAGAAGCAACTCTTCTAACCTCCTCAGACTCTATTAAGCAACCTGCCTGGGACTTCAGGATGAAAGGCAATGGCAGAAATACCCATGGGTGTGTGTGTGTGCCCCCTAGGACACTGGTCTTCAACGGACAAGGCAGAACCCAATACAGGGCCTAAATCTGACCTAAGACTGCAACCAACAGCACTACTATCATAAAAACACATGAATAAGTAGCAGGTATCCGAAGGCTTGTTTTGGCAAGCTTAGGCCTCAACAAGTGCTGCCTGAGAGCGCTACTGCCAATGGGGGGGGGGGAGGCTATTGGGTTGTTGTTTTTATTTTTATTATGTATTTTGTGGTTTGATATTTCGATTTTATTCTGTGAACCGCCCTGAGACCCCCGGGTATAGGGCGGTATATAAATGCAATTAATAAATAATAATAATAATAATAATAATAATAATAATAATAAAGTAGCCACTCCTAAAGCTGTTTGCAAATCACACCGTTTTAGAAAGGTGTGTTAAGAGCCATGCATAAATTATTTCTCAGGGCCTAATTTATTTCTAATTATTATTGTTAATTGGGTGTTATAAACAACAATAATGTTGTACAAATAAGTACACCAAGTTTTCTCATGTCATTTGTATATCACAAAAATAGCATAATAAATGTGGGGGGGAAAATATCTACATCTTTCATTATTAGTGGTCAATGTCGGCCTCTTCCCCCCTGTCTTCTTCCTAATTGTTTAAACCAATACATGAACCAAGAACTTCTAATTATTATGAGTATTTTTGGTGGTGTGTTTTTTTAAAAGACACCGCAGCATAGACTCTTAAAACAGGCTGGTTTGGGTGTGGGTAGGTGTTTGCAATTTAACCTCGGGACATTTCTACGACTCTTACCTCCTGCTCCCAAAGCCGAAATAGCATCCCTGCTTTTTCGAAACCCGACTAAGCCCGTCTTTAGAGGCAATGGCAGGGATTTCTATCGGCGCCCTTCTCCTTCACCTGCTGAGACTGAGGCAATGAGTTAATGAGGACGGGGTGTGTGCGTGTGTCGTTGTTAAAAAACACACACAGAGAGACACCACAACTACAACCACCACCAGCAAAAGGCCTGAGCAGGCAACCCGAGTCAACTTGGCGGGACTCCAGGCGCACAAACGAGGCGGGAAAGCCGGGCAGGACTCGGATCTAGGTGCCTTAGTGCAACGTTTCCTCACAACATCCCCTTCTTTTTTCTCCTCTCTTCCCGCCCGCTTTTCGTCGGTGTTCCTTGAAGTATTTATTGGGGGACGGGGAGAGGTGTTTTTTTCCCCGCCGGGAGAGGAGGATGGTGAGGGGAGGAGGAAGGCCGCGACGCGCCTCTCTCTTGCTCTCTCTCTCTCTCTGGCCAAGCTCGGGCCACGAGCTCGGTTCGAACGGAGGCGACGTTCTGCGGCCGTTGGAATGGCGGTTGGTGTCACAACGGAAGGAACCGGGGGGGGGGGAGAGACCTTCGGTGGGTGGGTGGGATATGGGGGGTGACACTTGTGTTCATGTCCTCCAACATTTATCCCGTGAAAATAGGGGCATCCTATTCCATCTTCTTCTTCATCATCTTATTATTATTTGTTAAAATCATTTTTATTTGATTTTACAAATATTAAGTTATAACAATCCAAATGCATTTCAATATAGAGATTACTCTGAATCTCGGGACTTCACTCCCCCCCTTAATGGGTCCTATTGTTAACACTTTCAACTGCATATTATTTCATAATCCATATTTTGTATTTGACCATATTGTCCATCATCATTTTATTATTTCTACCCCATCTGTTTGGGAAGTAGGCAAAAATGGGTGTCAGGCAGGAACTTTGCCTAATCGATAAAATGTCTGGAGAAACCTGGATGTATGGGTGGAAAAAACCAGCAGAAAGCACTCCAAAAGCTTAAAATCACTATTTTGGGGTTAGTTATCCCCCCCCCAAAAGCTCAACAATTTGGGTTTATTCCCAAAACTTTGGCGGTTTCCTTTTTAAAAAAAGCCCGACAATCTTGGCAGTTTCCTTTAAAAAAGCTGAACAGCTTTGCGTGTGGTGTCAGGAATTTTACTTTTGAAATATGGGAACCCTAAAAAGCATAATGAAACATTAAACATTAAAAAAACTTCCCTATATGGGGCTGCTTTCTACAGGTTGTATAGTTATCTCCTTGGCTCCAAGTTGCATAACTCCATACCACCCAACATTTCTCCAATGAAACTAGGGACGTCCTATAACGTAATAATAATAATAATAATAATAATAATAATAATAATAATAATAATAATAATAATAAATCTTTATACCCCACCCATCTGACTAGGTTGCCCCAGCCACTCTGGGTGGCTTCCAAAATAAATTAAAACATAATAAAACATTAAACTTCCCTATACAGGGCTGCCTTCAGATGTTTCCTAAAGATTGTATACAGTAGGTACTTATCTCCTTGACTCTGGGGTCATCTAACTCCATACTGTCCAACATTTCTCCAATGAAATCTTAAGGAAAAGTGGGACATTCTGGGATCAAATCAGAAACCGGCATGAAAATAGGGACTCTGGAAAATAGGGACTCTTGAGGGTCTGTGTGAGTGACCTCGTATGTTTGCAGAATTTAGCCAGAGGGAAGCCCCACCAGCTTTGCTAATATGGCGCTTTGAAGGAGGACAAAAAATTGCCCCCATCCCAAATCCTTATTTTCACAATTCTTTTGCTAAAGTTGCTTTTTTAGTGGATCTTGTCAATAGGCTCGTTGAAACGTCACATTACAAAAACAGAAGTAGTACAGTAGTTGTTTTGCACTCATCTAGAAGGAAAACTCTCATCCTAAACCTCCACTGCTTTGCAGCTCTACTCATACATAAGGCGGCTTCGGGAATAAACCCCCAAGGAAAAATCCAGACCCGCTGCCTTGCAGGACATCTTTAGGCAGGAAGAACCAGCTGCACAAATGTAGAGCATGCAACTTTTAATCTCGGGGTTGTGGGTTCAAGCCCCACATTGGGCAAAAGATTCATTCATTGCAGGGAGTTGGACTAGATGATCTTCATGTTCCCTTCCAACTCTACAATTCCACAATTCTATGAAATAAAAGACAGGGCCATCTGGCTTCCAGTAGTATGTGTGAAAAGGATCTAGGAGTCTTAGTAGACCACAAGCTTAACATGAGACAACAGTGTGATGCAGCTGCAAAAAAAGCCAATGCTATTCTAGGCTGCATCAACAGAAGTATAGTGTCCAGATCAAGGGAAGTCATAGTACTGCTCTGGTCCGCCTTGGTAAAACCACACCTGTTGCAGTGTCCAGTTCTGCGCACCACAGTTTAAGAATATTGATAAGCTGGAACATGCGCACAGGAGAGGAACCAAGAAGATCAAGGGTCTTGGAAGTATAGAATTGTACTGCCAACCAGCAAAGGAAGAATCTTTGGTTGAGTTTCATCTATCACACATACCCATCGGAGTCCAACTACTTCTTTGATGTGTCTAGATCCAGCCCAAGTTTCATGTATGAATGTACATCTGAATATTATATGTAGAGCTCCTAATTCAGTAAGACAATCCCCAAGCAGAAGCAGATTCTGCACATGCTTCAGTGGCTTTGAGTAATAGCCATCTCATAACTTTTGAGAAATTAGAATATGAAATAACACAAGAGAAATGCAAATTTTTATTTGGATGTATCCACATATTGTCCACTTGTAGAAAATGCATCTGTAATTATAGCTATATACTTCAACCCTGAATATCCATTTAGTGGAGACAAATCAGCATTAAACATTATATTCCATTTTCTTCTTGCTGTGAGTGGTCTTCTTTTCCACTTTTTTTATGAACTACAAACTCGACCAGTAGAAAAATAATGTAAAAATAATTATTTGGAAATCTATTTCCATCAGCTTATCTTACACCTTCAGAACATGGATTGTCCTTCAGTATATTTTCTTAGAAACAATGAATTGTTCCAAAACACATTTCAATACCATTAATTCAATGCTCATGTTCATTTTAAAAAATAGCAATCTCCCACTTCACAGAGATCAATACAGAAGACAGTTACAAATAATTGTGCAAAAAATGAGTGTTTTGTTTGTAATTGTGTAAAATGTGACTGCAGGATGAGGTTTTTCCTTGCTAGTTACTCTGGAATATCTGTTAAATAATGAAGAAATGGACGACCATGAACACAGCCTTTATGTTGATTTCCAAGTTGTGTCTCCATTTTGTGGATGGTGTCTTGTACATCTTCCTTGGATATATACAAAGGTAGCTGCCGACACAGTCTCACAGCTTCTCCCTATAAGAACAAAAATGTTTACATTTAGACATTAACCTGAGGCTAAATAAAATCCAATAAACAAATTATGTACGGTGCAAGCTTCTCCACTGAACATTTTTCACTACTATATTTTTTCATAGAAAATCCAATCTTCTTTGGCCAGGCAATTACCGGTAGGTATCTTTGGTTTTTCTCAATCTATAAAAGAAGAAATTCTGCAAACAAAGTGTAGAGCAGCTCCCAAGCAACAGTTAACCATCATAAGAAGGGCTTAAGGAGTGACTCATTCCTGACCACATTCTTTTTTTCCTTTTTGCTGCGGAAATAAGATCAGGCTGTTATTCAGAAAAAAGCTCAGTAGGCTTACTTTAGAACAAATTTGCACTGCAGTCCAGTTTCCTAAATCCCAATGTGTAAGTACCGTAGGTTACTCCTCTGTGTGGAAAAGATCCTGCCATAAATTGAAGTACAGATTCGGATAGGTGACCTGCAGATAAACTGCAGCTAAGTTATTCTACTCAGAAGTTTCAATTGAAGGAAAGAGGCAGGAATGGAATTTGATACATGGGCTGGCTCAAATTAAGAAAGGGACCTTTCTCCACTCTCTTCCTTTAGCTCATATATTCCACATTCTGGAGATTCAAATGGCTCACAGCAGTGGCTCCAAAACTTTATCCTCCACAGAACACTTGAAAATTGCTGAGTGTCTCAATGGACCACAATGATTTTTCTGCTTGCAATGCTCTATTCTAGAGGCCATATGATTTCTAACTACTGTATATTTTTGTTGCTTCATTTCTTAGGCGTTGCATTTTATTGTTTTACCATTTCAATTCCACAGGATTCAAACTGTAAAACAGTAACATGCAATATATAAGAAATAAAAATTGCAATTAAAAACACAGTTTTAAAATCTACTGTATATGGATATCTGATGAAGCCACCTTCCATCTTCCACCACAAATCCAGACATTTTGCAGACCACAGTTTGGGCACTCCTGGCTTAGCAACTACATGAATAGCTTTTTAGAAGTTGGTATCAGATGAGTGGTGGAGGAAAGCGATCTGGATTGCGGCACAGGAGTAGAGCTTTAAACGCTCTGCACACTAGTGCGGTCAGGATCAGGAAACCCAAATCTGCTACCTGCATTGGAAGAAGGGCACCCATTTGTGCCAATGGAACCTTTTATTGTAATGCAAATAACAGTAATCCACACCTGATCTGTATTGTGATTGCTTCTGGTATTAATTTCTCCTTTATATATAAGCACCAAGCTGTATCTTTTGATAGGACAGTGGCATTAAAAGCAGCATGCTAAAGAAGAGCTTGCAAACCATAAAGCAATACTTGCCTCCAGGTAGTTTGTGACTTTAAGAGGTCGACACTCATGAACTTCTTTTGCATTACAATCTACCACAGCACTCAGAATTTCTTTCAGATCAGGTATCCCATAGTACGGCAGACAGTTTGCCATTCCTTCTATTTCCAGCTGATTTTCTATAGCTGAAACACCAAATAGTAAACAAATGAATAAACTGAACACATTGATACCTGGAGTTACTGAGTGTGTTTTAAATACTGTTTTGATTTACACACCAAAATATTCACATTGAAAACTGTTGTTGCAGCTGCAATCCTAGACACACTAGGGGCTAAGCTCATCGGGACTTACTTTTGAGTAAACATGCATAGCACTGTGCTGTAAAGTTGCAGTTATAGATCCCCAGAGCTACACATTTTTAATTTTATTAAAATGAAGAACACAACTTAAAATACCGTATTTCATTATTAGTTACTTGCACAGTGAGAGTGCTTCAGTTTATTCAAATTCAACTTTGGAAAGTACTGGTTAAATGCTTATTTAACTTTTTGTTAGTATTTCCATATTTGAAACAAAGCTTTAATCTACACCAAAGCAGGACAATCTATACCAATCTATCCAGCGTAGAGCTAAAGAGAGTTCTGGAGGATTATGCAGATTGGGGAAATGGTAGGTGTGGGGAGGAGAATCCCTTCCCCTTCATTGGCACTACTTGGCTACATATTGTAGCTTATGGCTCAAATTGGTAGAGCATGAGACTCTTAATCGCAGGGTCATGGGTTTGAGCCCCACGTTGGGAGAAAGATTCCTGCCTTGTGCGGAGTTGGACTATTGACCCCTGTGACCCCTTCCAACTACAATTTTATGATTATTTGGAGCAAAACGTACAATGATCCCCAAGTCTGGACATCTAAGCCAAGGGTCGCAGTTTTGTTTTTCTCACGTGCTGGCAGGGGAGCAAAGTAGTCTGGATCAGTGTGTACGTAGTAAACCCTGAATTATATGATGCAATCTCATCCTTCGATCGGCACTTCTGAGAGGGTAGCAGTCAGGAGTCATCCCTGTCCGCTGGCTTCCACCATAGTCTCCAGCTACAGATGAATGAAGTGGAGGCAACCCCAAAACAGAGTATTATGGGAGTGGGGGAGATTATTTATGGGAGTTGGGTCACCCACTGATCTGCCTGGAGCAGGCACAGCAAAAAACAAACACAAACAAGCAAACAAGAAAGAACCACCTTTCCACCTTACAGCTTCCTGATCAGGAGGAAGGATTCTACAATTATTAAAGCTTTTGCTTTTAAGCAGGCATTGTTATTTTTTATTATTGTTATATAGCATTTAACAAAACTGCATATACGTTAACATAATTTCCCCCCTTGGAGTGGGACAAGCAGCAGTAGATAAATTGTGCTCTATACCATATCCTGTTTTTCTGGGTATTAATCTTGGCACCCAAAAACAAGTTCCGCTCCCCAGAAGTACAAAAGAGTATTGATCATAAACTATAAACTTTGATGCAGGGATAGACATTTGGGAAGTCAAGCTAAAGAGTTTTAAATCAAACAAACTGTTTCTACAGCAACACATGTAGTTGGGATCACAGAATATGCTAATTGGAGACTTATTTATAAACTGAATTTAAAACCAGCCTGCATTCAGCAGACTTGTGGATGGTTAAGAAAGGAAAACGCTCTTCTTGGAGGGGATTGGTTTTTCATCAAGACGCTGTTCCAAGGTTCTATCTCTCTCCCCCCCCCCGCTTTTTCCTTTGAGATGCCCATATGTTATGGCAGATCTGTCAGCACTCCTCTACATACAAGGCTGAAGTGGTAACACATGAAGCTATAGCGTTTCTCAAAACTGACAGCAAACCTTTGCTCGGACCTAGCGAATTAGAAACTCGGCATCTTGTTGCAATTAAAGCTCACTTCCCCACAATACTTGGTCAGAACAGACGTTTATTAGAAACCCACTGACTGAAACATCTTATTTGTACATTAGCTGTTAAAACAATGTTGTTGTTGTTGTTGTTTAGTCGTTTAGTTGTGTCTGACTCTTCGTGACCCCATGGACCAGAGTACGCCAGGCACTCCTGTCTTCCACTGCCTCCCGCAGCTTGGTCAAACTCATGTTCGTAGCTTCGAGAACACTGTCCAACCATCTCGTCCTCTGTCGTCCCCTTCTCCTAGTGCCCTCAATCTCTCCCAACATCAGGGTCTTTTCTAGGGAGTCTTCTCTTCTCATGAGGTGGCCAAAGTATTGGAGCCTCAGCTTCACGATCTGTCCTTCCAGTGAGCACTCAGGGCTGATTTCCTTCAGGGTGAATAGGTTTGATCTTCTTGCAATCCATGGGACTCTCAAGAGTCTCCTCCAGCACCATACTTCAAAAGCGTCAATTCTTTGGCGACCAGCCTTCTTTATGGTCCAGCTCTCACTTCCATACATCACTACAGGGAATACCCTAGCTTTAACTATACAGACCTCTTTGTCGGCAAGGTGATGTCTCTGCTTTTTAAGATACTGTCTAGGTTTGCATATAACCTGCTCAATTACATTATAAGCAAAAAAATCATAATGAATGCTCAATAAAAGGGAAGTCTGGAGGGGCCCATAGGGACGGGTTTTTTTTCCTAGACACAAATGCGGTAATGAAACACAAGTATTGCTTTTGCTATACAGTACAGTACTATGAAAAAGAGGCAAGCAAGTAATGAGGTGCTGAATGAAATCAAAATATGAAGCCACATCATACCTGGTATTATCTTTATCTGAAATCCGTTTGCTGTAAGTCTTGTATCTGACAAGTAGGATGACCCATCAAATCTTATGCTTTCCTTGGGCATATTGCAAAGAACTTCTTTATAACGGGAGTCACTAAAAAGACTGAAAATCAATCATTAATCACTGTTATAAGAGACAGAATCCATTTTTTAATAGTGTTCCACAATCAAAGCACACATGTCAACGAGATTTTAGAATTGCTTTATTCCATACCCATTACATAAAGACAAGGGGTTTATAGGATGCCAGCTCAGATAGCGACTACAAACACACACAGAGTTAGAATACATCTTCCTTGCTATCCACTGTCCTGTGTTACCCCACAAGAAAAAAGCCACAGTAGCCACTGTCCATTTTACATCATTGCAGTTGCAATCTTAATTTTTCTAGTTAAGTGATGTAGGGAAAACCATTGAGATACTTCTTTTTTTTGCCAGTTGCAGGACGTGTGGCTCTTCCATTGGGATCACAGCTGTGGAGAGAGGGACAAGACCTCCCTTCCCCACATGCAGAAATCCTGCTAGAAATCATCCCCCAATATTAAAGATATTTAAATGCCGTCACATATAGTTGGGCCAAAGAGCAAAAGCCCACAGGAACAAAAGAAGCAATTGCACAGTTCTTTTCTTTCTGGCATCTACTGTTCCCTGCTCTTTCCCCTCTCAACTTAAGGCCAGAACAGGCAATGCCAGGGAAAGCAAGGAAAGCGAAGATTTCCTTGTTCCCTCTACTCAAAACATTATGGCGACCAGACAACAGCAAGCCTTTCCTTGGAGAAAGCACAGCACGGCTAAAAGGAGGTAATGCAACAAAATTCAACCATGTGTCTTGTACTGGCTGTACTACTGGTACCATACCAGGAGTTAGCAAGCTTTTTCAGCAGGGGGCTGGTCCACTGTCGCTCAGACCTTGTGGGGGGCCGGACTATTTGGGGGGGGGAGGGAAAATGAACAAATTCCTATGCCCCACAAATAACCCAGAAATGCATTTTAAATAAAAGCACACATTCTACTCATGTAAAAACACCAGGCAGGACCCACAAATAACCCAGAGATGCATTTTAAATAAAAAGACACATTCTACTCATGTAAAAACACGCTGATTCCCAGACCGTCAACGGGCCAGAATTAGAAGGCGATTGGGCCGCATCCGGCCCCTGGGCCTTAGTTTGCCTACCCATGCTCTGTACATATCTTACACTTGTCAACTCTCCTTAACTGAATTTGTCTGATACCGGAATATAATTTTACCTCAATGCATACATCAATCATAGGGCCAGTTCAGCTGTAATGTCCAACTTTAATGCCCAGTCCCCTGCCTTCTGTTATTTTCTGGCTTCAACATTGATTCCGATTGTGTCTGAAACACAGGACCATGGTTTGCTGTCAATTTACCAACCAGGGTCAAACCATGGACTAAGGACCCTGATGAGGAAAACTATATTAAACCATGGTTTCCTATTTCAGACATAATGGGCAAGAGACCAGGCTGGCAGTGTAGAAGCTGATGAGCAGGCCTGAGGTGCATTTTGAGCTTAATACAACCATGGTTAGGGAAGCTTGGAATATATAGTGGTACCTCGGTTTATGAGCACAATTGGTTCCGGAAGTTTGTTCATAAACTGAAGCGAACTTTCTCGTTGAAAGTAATGGAAAGTGGATTAATCTGTTCCAGACGGTCCGCGGAGTACTTAAACTGAAGCGAACTTTCCCATTGAAAGTAATGGAAAGTGAATTAATCCGTTCCAGATGGGTCCACAGCGTTCATAAACTGAAAATTCATAAACCGAGGTATTCATAAACCGAGGTTCCACTGTACTGTCCAAAATAGGCCACAGGCACATTTAGAACAAGCAAAATAAAGCTGGAGATCTTAGGATCTCTGTTAGATTGTAACTATATAAGCTGGGTCTATACTGGATTTGGGAAGGAATGCAGGAAGATGGAATCACTTTTATTACACTGTCATAAAATAAATAAAATAAAATAAAACCAATCATTTGCTTGTGGTCCTTTATATGATCTGCTTTTGAAATGGCTTTCGCCTTACCTATCAGTTAATATAATCGGGTTGTCCAGTTTCTGTATAGGAAGTTTATGGTTTTCAAGCAGTTTTTTAAACAGAAGGGCTTCTTCTACTCTGTATGGATTCAACATCATTATCTTTTTCTCAGAGGCAATTATCCATGCATCAGGAAAATTCGGAAGACGAATTAGGCAAGGATCATCCTTAACAGTCTCTTTCTGTTTAAGCACATGAAGATTATGTCTGAATGAATCCATAGAGAAGGGCACTTGAACAATTTTTATTGCTTTGCAACTATTTGGTTTCTCTTCCATTTGAGAATGAAAAAGTTTATCAAGTTTCTGCTGATTAATTAGACAGTCTTTAAGTTTGGACTTATGTTTTCTCTCTCTCCCTCTTGTTGATCTTTGTATACTTTGATCCGCAGCTTTTCTGCTCTGCTTGTTGTATCGCTCAAAGTCTCTATTAGCTTTTTCTTCATATCTTAACAAAGAGGGGAAGAAGGGGGAAGAGAAGGAACATATGAAAAACTAGCAATGGTTCAGTCAGAGTCATTATATATCCACCTATAAAATAAGTTTTCTCTCAAAATTAATTGTTGGAAGAAAAATAAATGTCATTCTCCCACACTATTTTATCATCTTAGTTAATATCTTGTCTCTTATAAGTACCCCAATGTTCAGTAGCAAGTCCTGTTTGTAGCAAAGGTAAAGGTACCCCTGACCATTAGGTCCAGTCGTGGACAACTCTGGGGTTGCGCACTCATCTCGCTCTATAGGCCGAGGGAGCCGGCATTCGTCTGTAGACAGCTTCCGGGTCATGTGGCCAGCATGACTAGGCTTCTTCTGGCAAAACCAGAGCAGCGCACGGAAACACTGTTTACCTTGCACTTTAATGTGCTTTCAAACTGCTAGGTGGGCAGAAGCTGGGACCGAAGAACGGGACCTTCCAATTGGCAAGCCCTAGGCTCTGTGGTTTAGACCACAGCGCCACTCGCATCCGTCCTGTTTGTATTAGTGCTTATCAACACATTACTTTACAGATCTTCTGTTTGTTTCATTTCCCGCTACTAATCCGGCAAGTATTAACGCCAAATGCAAAATATGATATACAAACTATATGCACTGTATAATGGGAATTTATGAGCACTGTATTATGGGAATGTGCATAATACAGTATGCACTGTATTATGGGAATTTATGAGCTGTACAGGCTTTAAGCTGTTTCATACAGATTGGCCAATACGTTTAATGGAAAACCGGGGGGGGGGGGGGCGGGGCGGAGGCAGCAACATCTAAGTTTATAAATCAGCAAGCAGTAGATAATTAGAATTAAATTATCTAGATGTTACAATTATCAAGCCAAAAGCATTTGCCATTCTGGTTTTGAAATTAATATGGATAAAACTTGTTTTTGAACATGAGTCACACACAGGATGGAAGCTACTGCCCAGTTTCAGTGAGCAGATGTGAAGTTTGCAAACTTACTTCTTTTTCTCTTCTTCATTCAGTGTTTCCCACATTTCTTTCAATTTCAGCATTAGTTCTTCCATGCTCACTTTTGTATTTTCAGCTAACAATCTTGGGCGATGGTCTTGAGTAAAAATGTCAAATGCTGACATGGCTTTCTTTATTATCCGATTTTTTATTATGTCATAGGCTGTAATCTGTCCTAGTTTATCATTTACCACATTTGTTTTTTTCAGACTTTGGATGCTACCTCCCTCTTGAAATGTTTGTTGGCCATCATCATTTCTTCTCTCTTGAGGCCTTGCATGTCCCATTTCAGGAATCAAAATCCGAACAGGTTCAATGTTCTCTCCTCTGGTATTCTTAAATGCATTCCCCAAACTCCATTTATCAGCAGTTACTTCAGTAGAATCTTTTAGGGTTGTGGTTCTCTCTATGGCTTCTTGGAAATGGTCATCTCTCAAATCATCATCAAGGCCATTTTTAGAATTTGTGTCCATTAAGGTATTGCCATCTAGGTTAAATATCACCTTAGACTTATTCTGTTGGTGCTCACACAAAAATCTATCAGACACAGCTGTCTTGCAGCCAGATAGTTCATTTTTGGTAGACAATCCTACAGCTGAATACAACATTTGAGTCTCCAAGCAAACCTCTGTGGGTTTTTCCGTTCCACCATTTTGTGCATTACTAAATGAAATCAATTCAGTGCATGCATGCGGATCAATGTTCCTGGGTTCAACTTCATTTAGAGAGACATTCATTTGTTCTGCTTCTCCTGAAGTAGCACCTGACAAATCAGTTTCACAAGAAGCAGTCCCAGGTAGAGGTCCATAGACTGAGGTCAAGACATTTTCAACAGCAAGACAGACAGACTCCTAAAGCAGAAAAATGCTAAGTACAGTATTGTGATAAATAACTTATGCTTGCTAACTACAACATAATTAAGTCAAGTGAATACGGATTCTGCTCAGCTTATTTTTAAATCTAAAGTTATGCACAGAACCATTATTATTTTAAAAAAATCTAAACACATTTTTAACTGTAATTGTAGCAAAACAACATTATTACCGGTAGACTACTCATTTATATATAAATAGACACGCTGTACCTTATTATGCAGAAACACTTGAGATTTATCTGGTGTTAAATTGACATCCACGGCGGATGGAGGAACAGCAATGTTGATAAAGAAAGCAGGGTGTGAACGATTAGAATCCTTGTGTGACTTCAGGTTATAGTATTGTTGAACCAGCTAAAACCAAAAAGAATAGCATTTAAAATGTACTTTCCAATTAGAAATGAATGCAATACAATACTTTAATGTGATATATACTTATCTTCCATGTGTGCAAGTAGCAACATTTTATGTGCAAGCAGAGCATGAATTTTTCAATAACATCTTGCGAGGGAGTCCCCCTTTAATAGGCAGGAATCAGCTTTCAAAGAGTTGTGAAATTTTTGTAAAAAACCTTGTTACCAGAAAAGTTGAAATGTTACCATAACACAACGGGATTGACCTACAATTTTTCATTGTTGTTGTTGTTTAGTCGTTTAGTCGTGTCCGACTCTTCGTGACCCCATGGACCATAGCACGCCAGGCACTCCTGTCTTGCACTGCCTCCCGTAGTTTGGTCAAACTCATGTTCGTAGCTTCGAGAACACTGTCCAACCATCTTGTCCTCTGTCGTCCCCTTCTCCTAGTGCCCTCAATCTTTCCCAACATCAGGGTCTTTTCCAAGGATTCTTCTCTTCTCATGAGGTGGCCAAAGTATTGGAGCCTCAGCTTCACGATCTGTCCTTCCAGGGAGCACTCAGGGCTGATTTCCTTAAGAATTGATAGGTTTGATCTTCTAGCAGTCCATGGGACTCTCAAGAGTCTCCTCCAGCACCATAATTCAAAAGCATCAATTCTTCGGCGATCAGCCTTCTTTATGGTCCAGCTCTCACTTCCATACATCACTACTGGGAAAACCATAGCTTTAACTATACGGACCTTTGTCGGCAAGGTGATGTCTCTGCTTTTTAAGATGCTGTCTAGGTTTGTCATTGCTTTTCTCCCAAGAAGCAGGCGTCTTTTAATTTCGTGACTGCTGTCACCATCTGCAGTGATCAAGGAGCCCAAGAAAGTAAAATCTCTCACTGCCTCCATTTCTTCCCCTTCTATTTGCCAGGAGGTGATGGGACCAGTGGCCATGATCTTGGTTTTTTTGATGTTGAGCTTCAGACCATATTTTGCGCTCTCCTCTTTCACCCTCATTAAAAGGTTCTTTAATTCCTCCTCACTTTCTGCCATCAAGGTTGTGTCATCTGCATATCTGAGGTTGTTGATATTTCTTCCGGCAATCTTAATTCCTGCTTGGGATTCATCTAGTCCAGCCTTTCGCATGATGAATTCTGCATATAAGTTAAATAAGCAGGGAGACAATATACAACCTTGTCGTACTCCTTTCCCAATTTTGAACCAATCAGTTGTTCCATATCCAGTTCTAACTGTAGCTTCTTGTCCCACATAGAGATTTCTCAGGAGACAGATGAGGTGATCAGGCACTCCCATTTCTTTAAGAACTTGCCATAGTTTGCTGTGGTCGACACAGTCAAAGGCTTTTGCATAGTCAATGAAGCAGAAGTAGACGTTTTTCTGGAACTCTCTAGCTTTCTCCATAATCCAGTGCATGTTTGCTATTTGGTCTCTGGTTCCTCTGCCCTTTCGAAATCCAGCTTGCACTTCTGGGAGTTCTCGGTCCACATACTGCCTAAGCCTGCCTTGTAGAATTTTAAGCATAACCTTGCTAGCGTGTGAAATGAGCGCAATTGTGCGGTAGTTGGAGCATTCTTTGGTACTGCCCTTCTTTGGAATTGGGATGTAGACTGATCTTCTCCAATCCTCTGGCCATTGCTGAGTTTTCCAAACTTGCTGGCATATTGGGTGTAGCACCTTAACAGCATCATCTTTTAAAATTTTAAATAGTTCAGCTGGAATATCATCACTTCCACTGGCTTTGTTATTAGCAGTGCTTTCTAAGGCCCATTTGACTTCACTCTCCAAGATGTCTGGCTCAAGGTCAGCAAACACACTACCTGGGGTGTACGAGACCTCCATATCTTTCTGGTATAATTCCTCTGTGTATTCCTGCCACCTCTTCTTGATGTCTTCTGCTTCTGTTAGGTCCTTACCACTTTTGTCCTTGATTTTTCATTAAGCATTGTAAATGGATGTGAGAGTCAATGAAATTGGCTCATTAATATTCGACACGAGTTAACTAATTCTACAAGAGTTAACTAATGCACTAGTAAAATGTCCATTAGTACTCTCTTGGGCTTGCCGATCAAAAGGTCAGCAGTTCGAATCCCTGCGACGGGGTGAGCTCCCGTTGCTCTGTCCCAGCTTCTGCCAACCTAGCAGTTCAAAAGCATGCCAGTGAAAGGAAATAAATACCAGTAGGTACAGCTGCGGCGGTAAAGTTTTCATGCACTCTGGTTTCCGTCACAGTGTTCCGTTGCGCCAGAAGCAGTTTAGTCATGCTGGCCACATGACCCAGAAAGCTGTCTGTGGACAAATGCCGGCTACCTCAACCTGAAAGTGAGATGAGCGCCACAACTCCATAGTTGTCTTTGCCTGGACTTAACCATCCAGGGGACCCTTACCTTTACCTTATTAAGAAAGATTGCATCTCTCTCAATTTTTTGATATATAGAAGGGAAAAATTCATGGCCAGGATTCAAAGAGCCATGCAACTAATTACACAAACTAGGACGTGGTGGCGCTGTGGTCTAAACCGCTGAGCCTAGGCTTGCCGATCAGAAGGTCGGCTGTTCAAATCCCCGCAACAGGGTGAGCTCCCGTTGCTCAGTCCCAGCTCCTGCCAACCTAGCAGTTCAAAAGCTCGTCAAAGTACAAGTAGATAAATAGGTACTGCTTCAGCGGGAAGGTAAACGGTGTTTCCGTGTGCTGCTCTGGTTTTCCAGAAGCAGCTTAGTCATGCTGACCACATGACCTGGTAATACTGTCTGTGGACAAACGGCGGCTCCCTCGGCCAGTAAAGCGAGATGAGTGCCGCAACCCCAGAGTCGTTCGCGACTGGACTTAACTGTCAGGGGTCCTTTACCTTTAGAGTGGGATTTGGCATCGCCCTCTCTATCTCATACTAACCAACTCTGAAACTGAAGGGAATTTCAAATGATGTGGCCTCCTTGACAAAATTTAAAACCCTTCTGGTGCAACCTAGCCACTGCGGGCAACTAATGTAGCTCTTTGGAACCTGGCAAATATTTTATAATCTGTTGGGACAAGGAGCTGAGAAAAACAGTACCTTAAGAATTTCCTTCTGATGCACTGGTCGATTGTTTACAAAGATGAAGCTCCTTTCTGCACTTGAATGACTTGTCAAACAACCATCTGAACTGGGCTTTGGAAGAAAGCCACTGAGAAACACCTAGAATTGCAATTAAACTGGCCATTAACAACCACTGTTTCCCATGACAATCGGTTCACAAAAACTAGAAGGTTCAGATCAGAAAGAAGAAATGACTGCAGATTTTCATGGCATTTAGAAGTATCCTACTTCACTTTTCTTTAAATTAAATCAAGGCAGATGATGATGAATGAGATCAAGAGTTAGTGTGAGGCTGTCGACAGAGCACTAAATTTGGATGTTGAAAAGCCAAGTTCAGATCTCATCCAGGTTCGAAGGTCACTGGGCAACCCTAGATGTCATTCATAACCTCACCAGGTGGTTCTCACTCCCCTGGTCAGCACTTACCATATACTGAAGTTAACCATGAATTCATCTCCAACTGAGATTTAATTCTCAGAACTAGGGGAGATTTCTGGAGTTAAGCCTGAATTTGAAGAGCTGCTGGAGGTTAGAAGCCCCCACAGAAGATCCTCTTGTTCTAAGGGGCTTCTACAGAAGTGTTCTTTGGCCCGCCCAGCAATTTTCCCACTGCTCTGCCTAATGGGACATTTTGAAGAACAGCCCTGCTAAAATAACAATCCAAGTTCTTCTCAACTGAGGAAGGGAGGGACTCGGATAATTTCCAAGTTAATCCGAGGCGGGTGAGAGAGAGATCTCACCCACCTCCACTAATGTTAAAAGGAGCAATGAAGAAACCTTAAAAGATACAGAGCAAATCAACCACAAGCCAATCAGAATCTCAAAAGCACTGTATGTGCAGCAGTTAGGTATTTTTTTCATTCTTTTTATAGGAATATCTTTACCACATTCCTAATTACAGTTACTTGGAAAGTAGCCATATTGATTTCATGTGAATGTAAAGTGGTACCTCGGTTTTTGAACGTAATCCATTCCAGAAGTCCAGTTGAGTTCTGAAACGTTCGAAAACCAAAAACTCAATAGCCAACAGCTAGGCCTCAGGATCCTGCGTTCAGCGGAAGCTGCGTGGAATGTTTGACTTCCGAGGTGCGTTCGAAAACCGAAGCATTTACTTCCAGGTTTACAGTGTTTGAAAACCGAAATGTTTGTCAACAGAGACGTTCAAAAACCGAGGTACCCCTGTACTGTCATGGAAATCTAGTTAGTATTATAGCCTAAGAAGTGTGAACTTCATTCCCCTTTTATGTGATGCTAGAAATTCATTGTGAACCAGTGACAAACAGATAAACTCCAAAGCCATTCCTATGATATACCCATTGGTGGTCCAAGCATAAAAAGTGCTTTAGATATAAACTACACCTTACTGGAAAAAAAAATTAAGCGTGTTTTTTGTTCTCGAAACTGAACATACAACAAAAAAACCATTTATTGTGAGGACCATGCCTGTACACAAATATCAACACAACAATAATTAAAAATGTTAAAATTCATTACATACTATCCCAACAAAACCTTCACCCCACAAAACAGGAAGAGAAGGAAAACAAGCAACGAGTTAAACAGATGATGAAGGGGTCTTTACTTTATCATCCATAAATCTTTCCCTGGCTTTCATGGCCTTCATCACAAAAACCGCTACTGCATGGGTAATTCGTGGGTTAGCATCAATTAACAAAAATTTTACTCTATCTTCAGGATTGATTATAGAGTTGGGTATAATTTGCAGCATCGTGTCTCTAAAGCCCGAGTAAATGGGGCAATAGAGGAGGTAATGTATAAGATCCTCTTTAATTTTCATGAAGCAAGGGCATAAACGGTGTTCTACTGGGATTGAAACTAAACATAAACAGACGGAAAGGAATGGAATTTAACACAACAGCAACCCAAAATATAAGCATGGTGCTCAATTTTATATCCTTATTTAAAAAGTGAAGAACTCATGCTGGTTGAACTGATGAAATAACAGGTGGGGGAAACATATAGATAATTAGAAACTTACCTCAGGATCTTCACTATGGTGTTGAAAAGGTACCATTCCGCTCATAACGGCAGTTCCCACTACAGCCATGAAAGCCATTTTGTGATCGGACACCCTGGTCTTCTGCCACATAATTGTCTGAAACAATATAGCATAGACTTGGTGTCAGAATTTTGACATTAGGTTTAGATTTATTCAACAGGGACATGACATGACCACAGATATTTGTGCGCAACACTACACTTGAAACAGTGTGTTTAACATTCTGTCCTAGACACCAATGTGAACCCATTATTTCTTTTTTCCTTTTGTACACAATGAGCTATGCTGAAGCAACTGGACTGTCTATCCGAATGCAGGGGGCATGACTCGCTGTGCTGTCTCCCTTCCAGATCGAGGATTTGGGCTTTATTTTTAACCACTGACAAATATGAAAATGCAGGATTCTACTGCTGATATCAGCTTCTTCACCCACAATTCCCAACAAGGCAATTAACAGACTTAAGGGAAAGTTGCAAAACAGGTTAATAAATAGGCTCACTGAATGCAGATGGGTTACATGTATGTATGTAAGTATGTATGTATGTATGTATGTATGTATGTATGTATGTATGTATGTATGTATGTATAAAGGAAGTTATGGGTTATCTTTATAAAACCTTTTCTCAAAAAGTGTAAAATAACTAAAGCAGCAATTACCAAAGACGCAGGTGCATTAGAATCCATTCTTCTTTTAAGTGTTCATTATAATCCTAGGGAAGCAGGTGGCGCTGTGGTCTATAAACCACTGAGCCTCTTGGGCTTGCTGATCAGAAGGTCGGCGGTTCGAATCCCTGCAATAGGGTGAGCTCCCCTTGCTCTGTCCCTGCTCCTGCCAACCTAGCAATTTGAAAGCACGCCAGTGCAAGCAGATAAACAGGTACCGCTGTGGCGGGAAGGTAAACGGCATTTCTGTGCGCTCTGGTTTCCGTCACGGAAACCAGAAGGACTAAACCGCTTCTGTTGCGCCAGAAGCGGTTTAGTCCTTCTAGCCACATGACCCGGAAAGCTGTCTATGGACAAACGCTTGGTCCCTTGGCCTGAAAGCAAGATGAGCGCTGCACTCCATAGTCGCTTTTGACTGGACTTAACCGTCCAGGGGTCCTTTACCTTTACCTCATTAGAATCCTGTTCAAAATAGGCACTTTCCATCAAACTTTAAAATGCTCAATTAACCTACCGCTGCAGAGATAAAACGGCCTTTATCTAGATATGCACATCCTCAAAAGGCTGTGTACTGCAGTATTTTCCATTCACAGCAGCAGTTACAGTGTACCTCAGGTTAAGAACTTAATTCCTTCCGGAGGTCCATTCTTAACCCTAAACTGTTCTTAACCTGAGGTAGCTACCACTTTAGTTAATGGGGCCTCCCGCTGCCGCCGTGCCACCGCCACACGATTTCTGTTCTCATCCTGAGGTAAAGTTCTTAACCCGAGGTACTACTTCCGGGTTAGTGGATTCTGTAACCTGAAGTGTTTGTAACCTGACGTACCACTGTATTAGCTACGGCTCTGTACTTGTACCAACACTCAGAGATGGACTGGAAAATTACACCCGGATTCAGGAGAAACACAACCATATTATGTTCAGGGGTCTGCAAATTCAATGGGTTTGGCAATAGTTGCATCCATGGAGTCTAGTGGACGAGATCAATCCAAGCATGTTGCTCAGTTTTCCTGCACGCGCAACCGTCCAGAATATACACAAAGGACAAACTTCAGGTTCTGTTATTTCTGCCCCCCGCCCAATACAATGGCACCTAAAAGCTGACTTCAGTATGCAAATGCAGTAAATAATAATAATAATAATAAACCTTTATTGTCACTTTATTGTCACTGTGTGCAGTGAAATTAAACGAGCCTCCCCCCCCCCCCCAAATACACTCAGTCTTGTTCGCACTCTGTGTGCTTGTCGGAAGTCAATTGCACCACACATGGAATCACAGAATTGTAGAGTTGGAAGGGAACTACGACATGGGGCCAAAATCCACAACCCTGAGATTAAAAGTCTATGTTCTACAAACTGCAGAGAAGCTAAATATCCTCTGAAAGTATGTTTCCCAAACCTACGTTCCCTGCAATGTGACTACAAACAGTACCTAAGAAATCAACCAGAGACCCAAACACTATTGCCCTCAAAACTGTGGAATTGTGGTTTGTAGAGACACTTACAATAGTTTTTCACTATTCTGATTGGGTCTTGTTTCTTCCAACAAAGCAGTTTTTTTTAATAGCATTTTAAAAAAAAGATAGGTTATATTTGCAAGGCATTGTTTTCACTTGTTTTGTTAAAACACTAACATTTAAAGCAAATGATTACATCTAGACCAAGATGCTTTCGACACAACTGATATAAACATCACGGTGCTTATTTTAGCTTCTATCAATGTGACGCCGCAGATATAAATCTTAGTTGCTGATTAATGCAAGGATGTTATTGCATTGCCTGACCTGCTGAATGTCTGATATACATAACTCTTCAAAAGATCAGTTAAAAAAAGTTTTAAGAGAGCTCTGGAACATGAGAACTTACTAAATGCAAAGTTTGTAAAAGCAGGTAACAGCTAATCACTGGTGGAATTTCTTATTTACTTTTCCTTAGGAACTGGAATCGGTAGGAGAAACCTCCAAAACTGATTTTTTAAAAAATCAAATGCACCAAGCCCCAAAAAAGCCTTGTTAACTTTTACATTTCTTTACTTCTGAAAGCAACTTGATTTCCCAAGCAAGTTTCCTGCACTACTTTATAATCTTGATTATACTCCGAAATTGTGCTATAAATATATCACACACCCCCATGTATTTTCTAGGTCACATAAACCTGGGGCCTAGGATGAGCCAAGAAAGAATATGACTCTGGGCAGTATGATGACACTGCGAAAGTACCCTATCAAAATATATTATTACATACAGACCATCTTAGGTTTTGACAGAGCTGGCCAAATATATCTTGACTCCTCTCTGTTTCATTGAAGAGTACTGCATGAATCGAAAGACTACGAAGTCTTCGACATCACTTTTTCCCAGATCTGTTCAGAACAAATGCCTGCAAGACCTATTCGAACGATACTGCTTGCTATGGGCTGCCACTGAGAAAATTTGCTTTTTAAAAAAAAATACACACAGAGAGTGACAAGTGATTCCAGGGCTGGTGAACTCCCATGATACAAACCCACAATGTTCCGCTTTCCAACTGTTCCCTCCACCCTTTGAAAACTTTTGCTGTTTCAAAGTATGTGTTCTAAGCTGCCAACTAGTTAACAGCATAAACTGTTTTGAACTTGCTTGACATATCAAGAGTTATTTGTCTGTCCCTTTTCAACCCAGAAGAGAATAACCTAACTATATTTTGTAGGCACTGCACTCTCCTTAGGAGACTAAAATAATAAGAGAGGAGATAAAGAAATATTATATTTACAAGAAGGGCAAAAAAAGAGAGACGCTTGCCACCTACGACAACTGTGTCCTGGCGGAATTCAATTTCA
Source organism: Zootoca vivipara (assembly GCF_965207765.1). NCBI lineage: Eukaryota > Metazoa > Chordata > Lepidosauria > Squamata > Lacertidae > Zootoca > Zootoca vivipara. The sequence goes on from NC_142582.1 coordinate 15,803,820, forward strand.
GATCCTAAGTACCGATAGATGCAAACATTGTAAACCAAAAAAATGCACATGGAAGTTCCTCTCAAAACAGACACAACTTCACACTTGTGAAAAGGAGGGTGTCTTGTGGTGATTGAACTATTTTTATGCTGATGCTTATTTCTGATAGAATCATAGAATGTAGAGTTGGAAATGACCCCAAGTGTCCAGCCCCCTGCAATGCAAGAATCACAGCTAAGGAATCCCTTGACTGGTGGTTATCCAACCTTTGCTTAAAAACTTTCAAGGAAGGAGAGTCCAAGGTAGACCTTCCAAGGTAGACCATTCCACTGTTTTAACAGCTCTTATTGTCAGAAAGTTCTTTCTAATGTTTGGTCAGAATCTCATTTCTTGTAATTTGAATGAGATTCTCTGGAGCAGTAGAAAACAAGCTTGCTCCATCTTCCATGTGGCAGCCCTTCAGTTATTTGAAGATGGCTATCACCTCTCAGTCTTCTCCAAGCTAAACATACCCAACTCCCCTCAACTTCTCTCAAGATATCATCACCAAATTCAACAGGTGATGAGCATCGCAACCCCATAGTCGCCTTTGACTCCACTTAACCATCCAGGGTTCATTTACCTTTACCTTTTACCTCATGGAATTCTATAATTGTTCAAGTAAAACAAATTTGTTTTATGATATGTATGCTACTACTGAACACAAACATGGAAGATCAACTGTTTCCTCTCCCTTAAGGAATGATTTTGGCAGTCATTCTATCTCCACATAGATCATTGTCCCGTGAGTGGTTGGACAGAGGATCAACACACGTTTGCAGAGACTTTCTTTTTGTACGGCTTACTTCTTCCTGTAGGCTCATTATGCAAATGCAAAAATTTGTATGAACATTGAACCCTCCTCAGCCTGCAATGAGTTCCAGTGTAAAAATACCTTCACACATTTATGGGGTGTGTGTGTGCATCGTTTCTAGCCAAGGTAGGCCACTTCAGGGCCCAGATCTGGCCTATGGGCTTGCCAGACAGCCCCCCCCCTGTTTTAAAGAGCCTAACTTTAGAATCCTGTGTTAAAAAGTTACAAGCTGAAGCAGCCATGTGTAGTACTGAAAGCTAATGCCGGGTGAAAAATAATACCTCCATCAGGAGTTTGCTTGGTCCTACAGAAGCACTGCAAGTACTTGTAAATTCCAGAGATAAGGAATTCTGCACCCTCAATTAACAAGCAGTGGTTGCTTTTTAAAAAAATTATTATTATTTGTTGTTTACCTGAATGGTGCTCAATTATAAATTCCAGCTCACCAAAGAGTGCATTACTAATCAGGTGAGTCACATTTTATTCTTTATGAACACCTTCCCAGCATCACCCGCACTCTCTTGCAGGCCTTGGGAAGATCTGTTTTCTATTAGATTTCCCCACTGTCAGTCTTCAGAGCAAATTCTGTCAACATTGTCATACTCAAATTTCTCCTTGCTCATCTAAACCTTTCCTCTCAAAGGGGGGGGGGTATTCTGGGGGAGCAGGTGACGGAGAAGCCTTTGGCAGGGTAGCTAGCTACTGAAAGAGACTGCCAAAAATCTGAAAATACAGTGTTGGGAGAGTACTGAGCCTCCAGGCGGCTAGCTCTTCCCTCTAGCGAAGTCAAGCAAAAAAACAACAACAACCCCAACTATACAAATCTTAGCAAGGAAACTATGGTTCCCTTCTTCCACTGCGTATGAAACAGATTGAAGAACACAACACAAAAAAGATCATTTCCCTCCACAAGTCCACTTGTTTGAGTTAGCTAAATTCATTTCTTGTTTTGAACAGTGAACCACGGGGTCATCTGGTGAACATCTGGGCCTTCAGGCAAAGGTCAACATTTCCTGGTTCGGACATCGCGAAATGTGCTGGGATTGTGTCAAGAGTTTGCGTTCCGTCCCCCGCCAGATGCAGTTGTGTTCCACCTTGGCGAAAATGACCTGGTTGTTCGTAAGAGCATAGTGCTGATAAAAACAGCAATCGCAGACTTGGAAAGCTTACATACCAAGCACCCCAACATAACTATATTCTGGTCAGAATTTCTCCCATGTTTACAATGGCGTGGCAACCTCAAACCTAACAGACTTAGCTAGACTATAAAAATAAATAAATAGGGCATTGCGCCCGGCAACCTCGCGCATTGGGGTTCGCATTGTGACGCATCCCAGCATCAAAATCTACAGGAAGGAACTCTTAAGGCCCGACAGTGTGCACCTGTCAGCCATTGGTAATGATTATTGGCTGAGTGACATTAGGCATGGCCTTTTGGAATGGATGGCGGGTGGCGAAGTGTGTTTTCGGGTGTAGGTAGTCTTGGCGGCGAGACTGCGATTTTGCGGGCTCGGGTGGCTGTTTCAGGCCTTGGGCGGAATCCTTTAGTCTATCTTCCTAAAGGGGGGGCCTGAAGCGGTGACCCACGACCCCCTTGCGGCGGTGATACCAGGGTTCCCCATTAAAGGGGTCTTGAGGGGAGGCACTGGCCATGAGCCAAGAGGTTGTCATTGCTCTCCCCTCCAATGGTGGCAAAACGGGGGGGGGGGGGCCTCTCTGATTGAACATATGTTCTCCAGAGCCAGCCCAATCCCTACACATTCTGGATAACTCTGAAGTCTCCCAGATCCCTGCCTGGGAACTGGGAAGGATAAACGCCCAATGCCTGAGCCAAGGTCTCCCTACATCTGAAACTTAATAAAGTTGTGGCCAATTTTAATCCCATAGCACATTGTCTTGAGTCATTATTCGTCTCAGGGGTCGCCTGGGGTTGGGGAGACTCCGCCTGTCCACGCAAAATACATTTCTTATTTTGAAGAGTGACGCATCTTGTGGCATCTTAAAAGACTAACAGTCTTCCTGTGGCATTAGCTTTCATGGACTAAGGACCACCCCTGCCTCGGATGCATAAAGAGTTTTGCTTAGTTAGCAGATAATATATTAAATAATGCACTTGTGGGTTTACAGCAGGGAATTGTAAACAAGTCATGAAATGTAAGAGACACAGTCTGACAAGTCTATGCAAGCATCTCAAATCTGCAAAGAAATGTGACAAAAGTGTTGCACTTTATGGCGTTTTGGCTCACCCCCCACCCACCCACCGCTTACAATTTTCTTCTTTACAGACATGTGCAAACATATACCGTATTTTTTCGTGTATACACGATCCCCATGTTTGGGGGTCAGCAAAGTTGTTGAGCTTTTTGGGGGGAGATTGCCCAGAGTTGTTGAGCTTTTTTGAGGGGGGGGGGAATCACCGTGGACCACCAATCGTCGGCAGCCAAAATACCACCTGTCCACTCGACACAACCACAACCATTTGTCAGCAGGCCTTGGCACAGCAACAAATCACACGCCCAATCGCCGCTTCAAATCTCCTGATGCCTGATGCCACCAATCGCCTGTCACACCTCTGCTTTCCGTGTATAAGATGACCCGCAATTTCTGCCTATTATTATGTATCTGCCCCGCAATTTCTGCCTATTATTATGTATCTGCCAATTGAAGATCATACAGTTCAAGAGCAGGTTGTATTGTTAAGTGTTAGGTATCATTCTTCTGATAAGATGAAGAAGGTTTATTATTATTATTACCCTGTTTCTCATATTTTAAGACATACCCAGAAAATAAGCCATAGCAGGATTTTTAAGCATTCAAGGAATATAAGCCATACCCCGAAAATAAGACATAGTGATTTAATTTCAGGCTCGTGGGTTCGAGCCCCACATTGAGCAAAATATTCCCGTGTTGCAGGGGGTTTGGAATAGATGAGCCTTGTGGTCCCTTTCCAACTCTGATTCTATTACTTTCAGTACAGTGATGGCCAAACTTGGCCCTCCAGCTGTTTTGAGACTACAACTCCCATCATCCCTAGCTAACAGGACCAGTGGTCAGGGATGATGGGAATTGTAGTCCCAAAACAGCTGGAGGGCCAAGTTTAGTCATCACTGTTTTAGTAGAATCACCTGAGAAAAAGAACAATCTGGCCAAATTTAAAAGTCCAAATGGTGAATGTCTGAACCCAACCCATTTAGATGCTTTGCGCTCTAACCTAAGTGCTGCTTGTGACCAAAGAAATACTGCCCTAGTCAATTTGTCTTTTTTAAAACATTTCCTGAATGTCCCAAAATAACTCTATAGCTGAAAACAGGCAAGAGATGTGTGCGGATTCATATTAGCATATACATGGTGTGCATTTGTGGGAGGGAGAAACAATTTGGACGCCTACAGAATAGGATCCAGTAAAATCAGAAAGCACAGGAAAAAAGCAGAGGGGCAGGATAGCTTGCTGCTTGCATTTTCCTGTACAAAGGGGGAAGAAGCACTCATGTCATGCATACTGATGGGGTTCACAACAACTGAGCTTTGCCGAGAGCAACTGTTTTGTCTTCTGGGGGAGCAATGGAGGACAGATCTTTGTGTCCAGCAGTGATACTGCAAGGCAAACAAACAGTAAAACGAAGGCATTGTTTCTGCAGCTCCCTCCGATTCTCCTGGAAATCTACGCAGTCCCTGCCCGTAATGTCTGACTATGACCTATAAGACCTGAAGACAAGAATTTCAACAGGTACCGCATACTATATATGCGAGCAGCTGATACAACATTTCTGCTATAAATGATGTGCTGTCATCTGAAAAATGCAGTGGATGAGAAACTAGATGACTCAAGGAATTGGTAACGTGATACAAAACATTCCACCTTTAGGTCAGCACTTCAAATTCAACCTGTTTTTTGGGTGGGGGTGGGGGGAGTTGTTACATCGAATATCGAACAGCTGGGAAAGTAAGATGAGTTGGTCTCAGCCATTTCCTAGTAGACAGGTGTCCATCTCTCGCGCATTTACTAACCAATCAATAAGTTATTTTCTGGTTCTATTAAACATTCTCCCTTTCTCCTTTTTCACATGGGCATGCACAGGTCTCTCTTTTTTTCTTACGCAAAACATTTCCCTCCATTCATACTGCCTTGGAAGGGACCTTTGCAGAGCAAGTTCCAAGGCAGAAACATTGGCTGAAAACAGTCTGCTCCCCTGCTACGGGGAGAGTGAGTCACTCCTGGCCGTCAATAAATGATTGCCTCCTTCACAAACTCGAGAGAGGGGAGTGAACGGGGCCGGCGCGTCCATTAAGGCAAACTAGGCAGCTGCCTAGGGTGCCAAAATGGAGGGGGCACTGGCCAGCCTGCCCCCGGTGCTGCCTGGGGCTGCCTCCTCCGCACCCTCAGCTGTTGAGCGGCTTCAGGCCGTTCTCTGAAGGCGCGCGGGGAGTGCGAGCCTGGGGCTGCCTCCTCCGCACCCTCAGCTGTTGAGCAGCTTCAGGCCGCTCTCCGGAGGCACACGGGGAGCACGAGCCTGGGGCCGCCTCGCCCGCCTTTCAGCTGTTTGGCGGAGGCGACCCCAGGCTCCCACTCCCCACGCGAAGCTCTGTAGACGCACAGGGAGCGCGAGCCTGGGGCTTCCTCCTCCGCACCCTCAGCTGTCAAGCGGCTTCAGGCCGCTCTCCGGAGGAGCGCGGGGTGCACAAGCCTGGGGCCGCCTAGCCCGCCTTTCAGCCAAGGAACTCTCTTTTTATTTTATTTTTTCTACTTTTTATTTTTTTCTATTTTCTATTTTTATTTATTTTATTTTTTATTCCACTTTTATTTTTTCTAAAAAAAGGTCAACAACTCTGGGAAATGAGGGGGGCAGAAGGTGATCTCGCCTAGGGCGCAAAAAACCCTAGCACCGGCCCTGGGAGTGAAAAGGTCCAAAAGACCAGAACACGTTAATATGAGAAATGGCAGAGTTAAAAGCAGCCACACAGAGATGCAGATGTTCCAAAGCACCTAGTTTCTCCACCTCGGCTCTCCTAAGAAACAACCGGAAGTCCTATTGAGCATGAAGTTGAAGGGAATTGCAACATTCACGGCCCTCAATTACCACAATGCAGTGAAAGTATCCTGTTTTTGTCAAAGCATTAACCAACAAAAGCTGCTAGATATAGCTGTGCAGCCTTTGAGAGCCAATGCATGTACAGTTTTTACATGTTCTTTACTATTATATCCCACCTCCCTTCTGCCATGGAAGCCAAGCAGTTCGAAAGCATGCCAGTGCAAGTAGATAAACAGGTACTGCTGTGGCGGGAAGGTAAATGGCGTTTCCGTGCGCTCTGGTTTCCGTCACGGTGTCCCGTTGCACCAGAAGTGGTTAAGTCATGTCGGCCATATGACCCGGAAAGCTGTCTGTGGACAAACGCTGGGTCCCTCGGCCTGAAAGTGAGATGAGCGCCGTAACCCCATAGTCGCCTTTGACTGGACTTAACCACCCAGGGGTCCTTTGCCTTTTATCCTACACCTGGTAAACACAGGCAACAGGAGCTCAAACTTTCCAGCTACCGAGTCGTCTAATTTATTTCCAGAAGGTGTTTTACAGCAAAATGTGAGCAGGTTGGCAGACGACAGCTCATTATCACTCTCCAAGTTGCCTCTACAACTGTTAGCGCTTCCTAGGTAGCAACACAATCTCGTATTATTTGCAATGCTATTTCTGAAGTGTTACAAATAGCTGTAATGGAATTATTAATTAGAGTTTGTGCTATGTGTATTATATATAGTCTTTTCGTACAACAGATTAAAGGATTCTGCAAACAGAAGATTGAGATTGACTGACGGAGGTTACCATACTTCCATGCTGCCCTTCACTACAACAGTCACAAGAAACAAAATAAACACCTAAAAAAACCCATTAGAACTCATTCAAATAAAACGCCTACATAGCTAATATAGTACGGAACAACATATAGTAGATGTGCATAAATTATTTCTAAGATTTTAAATAGCAAAGAATTTGAAGCTATTTTTACCAACAACCAATGAAAGAGCTCAGATTTCAAGGTGCAGCATTCTTTTATAGGGTGAAATTAGTCGTTTCCAGGTATCTAGAATACGGCAAGCTATTTTTTTTTAACATTCTTTAATCTTGCCTTTTAAACACCCAATATTCTCAACATCTATTTTTAAAAAGAAAAAAGAAAACCCTAACAAATACTTCAGTAAATTATCTCCTTGTGGCCACCTCAATATTCAGTTGGCTTTCAAGGAACATGGTGACGAAAGAGGGAAAATACCTCTTTCTAACATAACCATACTGGCAGGAGTATCAACATTATCAGCATTCAAAGAATGTCTTGGCAGGATAAACCTTCATAAACACATGAGGCACAAGCTAATCCAAGTTGTCAAAATAGCAATAGTCCGTCAAGGGTTGATCTGTTAAGCAAGCCATTATTTACTGCTAATGCAAACAAAACATTTCAAACAAACAAACAAATCCAGAAAAAAAACATCCTAAGTTTGTAAAGCGCAGTGATCTGGAAACTTCCAAGTAGACTGCTAAGCCTATATATCCACTTTTGTCTGGAAATAAATAAATAAAATGTGAGCATGTGGAAAAAGAGAGTACCCCCACACATTTTTTTAAAGAAAAAAAATCACTGCACCTACGTACTTATTTGCATTGAGCTCAGATGCCACTGTATGATGAGACACCCAAAAAGAGGCTGTCTTCCTAGAATATCTTTGACCACAGGATTGGGGAGGAATCCTTTTAAAAGAGCTGTGATAAATTTTCACAATATCTATAGGTTTGGGTCTAAAGGGATGACGTTTGAGCAAAGCAGAAAGGCACTTTTGTTCACACAAAGCAATCCCCCCAAATTCTTCCAATTCCCCCATGCCATTCCAGAGAGACCTCACTCTTCAAAACCCACAAGGCTTTCATGGGTAGCCTCACAGTTTAAGGAATGCATAGCTGCCAAGTACCCCGTTTCCCCCGGGAAAACCCCTTTTTTACTTACCTTTTCCCGGTGGTCCCCTGTATCACTTCGTCTCCCGTTTTTCTCCGTTATTTTCTCCTGCCGGCGGCCATTTTTTTCCTTTCCGATTTGCCCTTCTATAGGCACAAAAAATGGCCGCCGCCAGCTTCAAAAGTCGCATCTACGCATGTCTGGAAGTGCATAGACGCGACTTCCGGTGTTGGCGGCGGCCATTTTTGGTGCCCATAGATGGGCGGAGCGACACCGGAAGTTGCGTCGGCGCACTTCCTGACATGCGTACAAGCGACTTTTGAAGCCGCCGGCGGCCATTTTTGGTGCCCATAGAAGGGCAAAGCGACACCGGAAGTTACGTCGACGCAACTTCCGGTGTCAAATGGCTGCCGGTCCCGGATTCTGCAGTCTGGAACTTGGAAGGTAAGAAGGAATGATTCCCTCACACTTCTCTCAGATCGACCCAGAATGCTTCAACAAGTGAATTTCTTAATTTTCTTCACACAACCACGAAGTTTTGGGGCTGAAGGTTTCTACTACGCTACCACCTCAGTTAGCTATTAAAGTACAGTACCCATTACCTGAAAATACTTTATGCTACCTGCTTCATCTCATAATTTATCTCATAATCCGTTTCTTCCTGCTCTTTTGCTTTTAGGAGCTGCCTCCCCGAGCTCACTGGACTCTTCTGTCGCAATCATGGACAAGTCATAACACATAAAGCCAATCAATCATCAATGCACAAAGGCTGCTCAACATAATCACTTATTCTTGCCTGGAATATGAGCTTTAAAATGCTAGTGGCATTTTTCTGTATCCATCACAGCTCCTGCGGCCCACAATGGAATTATTTCCTTATACAGTCGTACCTTGGTTCTCAAACAGAATCCGTTCTGGAAGTCCGTTCGACTTCCAAAAATGTTTGGAAACCAAGGCTCGGCTTCCGATTGGCTGCATGAGCTTCCTGCACTCAACTGGAAGCCGCAGAAGTCCCATCGGACTTTCAGTCCCCCCCCCCAAAAAAAGTTTGCAAACTGGAACGCTTACTTCCGGGTTTGCGGCATTTGGGAGCCCAAATGTTCGAGTCGCAAGGCGCTCGAGAACCAAGTTACGACTGTATATGAAAAATGAGGCTGGTTTTAATCATGAGAATCCAGAGATCGAGGTCTGTGGACCTGCTGATTCTCCCAACAGCACCCTCTCAAACTTTATATATTCTTTGGCGTTCAGGATAGGCTTTTAGGCAGCACACCTGTCTCAATATATATATATATGTACTAGCTAATGAAGAGGCCAATGGATTCTAGTTACCGATATTGCCTTGTTCCCACTCATGCTGTAGCTAATGATCGCCCTCTAGTGCTGAAAAGTCTCAAGGGCAATGCTTTGAATACTAACGGTTCCCCTGTCAAAAGTTCCAATTTAACACTTAGAAATGCAATTCTCACTACAGAGAGCTGAATTCATATGATGTGGCTTTTTGCTCAGACCCTGTTACAGAATCTCTTGACCTGTGAAAACATTTTGAGTCTTAGTAATTTGCCGCAAATCGCTGTTTGAAAACATTCCTTCTTACTGGTTCTTGATTTATACAGGCTTTCCCTCATTATAAATATATTTGGACAAGGATTGTTATAGTGTTGTGAATTGAATTTGCAGGCACAGCACAGTAGCAGAGCAGCCAGGAACGAGTTAAGGGAGGCAGTGATTGCTTTTAATTCGCTTCACCTGGGTTGCGTAGGCTAGCCCAAGTGCCTATATATAACAGCAGGTAGGGTTGCCAGACTCAATAGAGGATAGGACTTCTGTGCCTTAAATGCCCCGCTCTCTTTTGAGTCTGGAAACCTTAAAGAGAAACCAGAAGTCCCTTTGTTTAATTTCCAAGCAAAGGGTCTGCTGGTTTCTCTTTAAGGTTTCCAGACTCAAAAGAGAGCAGGACAATTAAAGGCACAGAAGCATCAGGGCTGGGGGTTTTGTGTGTCTTTTTACTTGCTTGCTGCCACGAATAAAGATGTTACTATACTACCACTGGCTGGACTCACTATATAACAGATAGCTTCTGTTTTATTCTCAATATTTTAGAATGATGAGATTCCGCAAGATTATCATGAAGGTTATGGCTGTATCCAATACTCCCTGGTTGTAATTTTTGAGCGGAAATGGTGACCGTGGACATTGTTGTTAAGTCATTTCCCTAAAATGTCTCAGTTGGGAAAATATTCACCTTATTCCAATAGCATTCACCGCAATTGCCCCTACCCCCCCCCCCGGCGCCATCACATTCCCACCCTTTCAGTATGGATAGGTATTTTCTCTTTGTCCATGATTAATTACCATTGTTCACACATCGGATGACATTACACAACTACTCAGCTGAGTCAAACAAATTCAATAAAGAGCAAGCGCAAAGCGACCAAAGTAAATGAACAAGTGGTGATTTTCACAAGCTGTGACACCCCCCCCCCAAAAAAAAGAAATCACTTGGGGTGAGTCAACACTACAGAAAAATCCCCAAACAATTGTGAGTACCTGTATTCTGTCTTAAAAGACCCCTTGGCTCTCAATAAACATGTACAATCAATGTCTTCCCCCCACAGATAGGATTTATTATTATAAATAACTCCAATTCTCCCTGCTGTGCACTAATAAAGACTTCTGAAAGACAAGCATGTGGAGGGTCGTTACTCCCGACAGCATGACCTTGATAGAAAGAGGTAAGAGAACAAGTTTAAGCCAGCTTTACTCAGCTTCTCTGAAGGAATAAGCCAAACATCATGAAGTTGCTTTGACAAATTCATCTTGACCATTAGATGTCACTCTCGTCTTGGAAATAACAGCGCAGTTATTTCCAGGAGGGTTCTTTCCTCCAAACGCAAGATAGATCCAAGGAGAGTTGTGGGTAACTTTTACTGTTCTACAATAAGATTATTTAAAACTTCACTGAAGCCCGGAAAGACGACGATCATGGTCTACAGGTAGGGCACATCTACCTATTCAGAAATCCCCCCTCCGAAAACACACCACCATCTCAATCCCCTTTTAAAAATGGTACCAAGTTTAAGAAGTGCTTTGCACAGATTTGCAGTTGCGTGTTCAGACCCAGAGACCTCCCACCTAAATAAATTCACACTTGACTCCAATTTTGGTTTGGTTTTTGGCAGAATTTAGGCCACAACTTTATTGATTACAGCAAGAGTGTGGTTGCATAGGATCTGGTTCGACTAGCTCCCTGCACCGTTGCAGGTAGCGCTGACCCAGGGAACTACCATAGGTCACCCTAGGATGAAGACCTGGATAGGCGGAAAGCCAGGAACAGGCTATGTCCACCACCCAGGTGTCCCCCCTGGACGCCAACTTGAGCACAACCGCCTCACAGGGTTGACCAAACCATTGAGTCCCTGGATTCCTTTGACAGAGTACCCTTCACATAGGATGGCGAGAGCGTTCCCCCATCCCTATCACCTGAACCAGAGCCTATCCGCAACCTTACAAGTTGTGATGATTCGCTACGCGGCAGGCAAAACCCAAATGGCACCAGCCAATCAGCCAAGTGGGGAAAATTCCTGCCATGCCCCTGTCCCAACGACAGACGATGGCATAGCAAGGTCAAGCGCAACAAGCCCTAAAAGTAGGGAGAGCTGGGCGGGTGTTCCGATGCACTGAAGCCCAAAAGAGGAAGCTCAGGGATAAACGCATGCAAATATATAGGTCCCTCGAATCCGTTTGGACTGCGTCTCATTGGCCAGATTGAACCCAACATTCAGCCAATCGGGTGTTGTGGCTGACCAATCTTACCCACCCACGACGCAGGTGGTCGGTCTCCAGGTCTCACCGCAGCACGTGCCCTCTTTGAGGGTGGACCCGATAAAGTTAAGGACAGCAGCCGTGTATGAGCAGTGCAACATTTTCAGCTGCTTAGAGGGGTTTTGTTTTTTAACAATCAAGCAGAATATAAATTTTGGTTAATAAAAATATATTAAGGGAAGAGTAGCAGCGGCAAATTCCTGGCAACAGTATGTTAGCATGAAGAAGCATGGCAGGTTGGGGAAACTCTTGAGTTGGCCACAGCCCAGCAACAACCCGGATTGCCCAAGCCTGACCAAACGGGTAGTGCTAGAGGCCAAAGGCAGCTGCACCTCCAGAGAGCCAATGAAATAGCCGTTTCCCCCTTTATTCCGGCCAGGATTGCAAGCCACCATCTCAAAATGGAGACAATAGGTGCCCAAACGGGAAACCTTGCTGTGGTCAAGCTCTGCTGAAATCATAAGGTGCCTAATTTAACTTTCTTCGGATTTGGGCCACGGAAAACAGACCTTATCTAAACTTTGGAGAACTCCAGGTTTGAAAAATACAACCGTAATAGTGCAGCCATCTTAGTCATTTCAAAGGCAATGTGTTTGTTACCTTGTTGTGTGTAAATGTGATCCTCAGTTCTGGTTTTATGATGCCGTATGCCATCAGAAGTTTCTGGATCTTTTTAATTTCTTCCTTGCGTTTTTTATCTGTTGAGTAAAACTGCTTTCTCACAGGCAGATTCTTGAACAGCTTCAGAACAGTTACAGTTGTACCTACCAGGAGACAGGGGGAACAAAACCACAGAGTAAGATTAACTTGATACACGACGTAAGCCAAAGATGACCAAGCGTTCATGGCTCTACCAATGTATGCTATTCCCCCCCCCACTGGTACCCATATTAGTATTAGGGTGTTTACATCCAGGTTCCGCAGCGCTCGGATGCGCAGAAGCGATCTGCGCAGTGCACACGTGCGCAGACGCGATCTGCACAGCGCGAAGACGTGCAGAAGCGCTCTATCAGCGCTTCGCGCACATGCAGAAGCGTGCCTTCAGCAAGCAGCCGATTTGGGGAGCGAGCGCCTCCGCAGAACAGATTGCGGTTGCAAACCGAGGTACCACTGTAGTCCTTTATTTAAACTTCACAGAGAGAGGCCATAGTACCCAGCCTCTTGGATAATGGTGTTGTCCCGAATGAACCTCCACCCCACATCTCTCCCACTTCCTCATTCGTCGTCATCATCGCCTCCTCTACAGGTGCCTTCTGTCTTTGAGCTTTTTGCTCTCCTATTTTTAAGGCTCGCCAGGTTCTGGGAGATGGTGGCTCTGGAATGCTTTCTAGTGAAAACGCGTCAGCCAGCTGCTCTGGCTCTCCCATGATTTCCCAACTTTCCCCCTCACCTGCCTCTGAGCTGTGACCTCCCTCAACCCCCTGTTGTAAATCTATACTGTCTTCCTCTTCCTCCTCCCTGGAAGGGTCAGGATGGGGAGGTGGTCTCCACCATCCCTCCTCTGCCCAGTCCCTGGCAATTATATTCTCTAAACCAGGGCCTGCCTACATGGTGCCTGCTCATTGTTGATGAACACAATTTCCTCCATCCTTGACCAGGTTGAACAGGAGTTGTGGTACCTTCAGATATCAGACTGCGTTGGCTGTCCCTGTTATAGACCAGGTCTCCTAGGCTATGTAGCTATGTGCTTATCTTCGGGGGGATTTAACTGATGAGTCCTGTCAGGGGAAGCCCTATGCAAGGACGTTTGCTTGTGCAACAGGGCTTCCTCCCACCCCACCCTACTCCCCAAAATTAGCTCTAGGGGTTTGGAGAACCCCCAGAACAGCATGTGGGGGGAGGGCTGGGGGCAAGAGAAGGGATCATTCCCTCCGGCAATCTGAATGTCTTTCCCTGTCAAAACAATGATTTTAGCGTGATGTTGAATTCCTTTGCAGGTATTCAACTGGGTTTTACTCAAGAGTGGAGCCATTGAAATTAAGGAACATAACTCAAATTAAATGGACCTATGCTGAGTAAAATTTAGTTGAATACCATCCTTTGTCTCCAGGTATGTTCAAATGATTTGAGGCTGTAAAGAACTGTAGCACCTTGGGCTGCAATTCTATACTCACCTGGGAATAAGCCCCACTGAACTGCGTAGATGCATATAGGGTTGCACTGACTGTCTCATATAATTAAATCTCATTATTTTTCATGTTAACGGCAAGCAACAATAATATGGAAAACTCCGTAACACGACTAAGATATTGAGAATGTAAAACAGATCTTGTTAAAGAGATTATATGCTCATTTGAGCCCATAGAGTTCAGGGGGCGGGGGGATAAACGTTGCTCAAATTTGCTGAACTGAAAGGAAATACAATTAATATAGTAATTGATCTGGACTTGAATTTACAGGTCCCCTTGTGCATGTCAAACATCTCATGCAAAAATGCCTCCCATTCAATTTCTGTACACATCTTAGGACCCAATGCCTTATATATTTTACAAATCCCTATAAAAGTCAAATATAGATGAAAGTTGGCATCCCAACACCATGGCATAACCAAATGTTAAGTGCAATATCTAGGAACAGAGTGGCATAAAATCTACAAAATCCGTGATTAAATGCAATAAAGTACAATAATTTTAGAGTTTGGAAGATTTAACCCCCCTCCCCTTACATAAAAAAGGATATAAAAATGTCCTAATTTTTCAAAGCAGCAAACAACTTGCCGATCCTTAAAACTGCTGTATCAGGTGAAAAACTTTCAGGGAGGGGAGATAACATTTGCAATGCTAACACAACAACCCAAAACATGATGCTATATAAGTGACTTTATAGTTGAGGTGCAAGCAGATATGACTGCACAAGTGTTTTATGATCAGAGTGATAACATATTTACAAGCAAAATGGGAGAGACACTATCATATTTAACAAGATTCTTCTTAAGATTTAACCACTCTGATTTCTTTTTAGGCAACTCTCCACGCACCATGATTAAATTCCAGCACGGTACTCTATTTTACGAAGTACATGCAGTACCAGATTAAAAGTCCTACCCTTTATAGATGCAACATATAAAGTTACATTTGGGATTACACATGGTGAGGTTTTTATTTGTTAAAAAGAGGTGACTCTACCAGTAACCAGCAATACTGTAAAATCAAAGTGGTGTGCCATCTAAACACATCTAGATTATGTAGTAGAAACACAATGACAAACATTACATCTTTAGAGTATAATCCTGCCAGTATTATTATTATTATTAATATTAATATTATTATTATTAAACAATCATAAGAAATGAAATGATGGATGAGTGATTGCTATTATCGGAATACATCTTATTAACTGAGAAGTGCCTAGCTTACCCTAGGTAAAGGTAAAGGGACCCCTGACCGTGAGGTCCAGTTGCGGACGACTCTGGGGATGCGGCGCTCATCTCGCTTTACTGGCCGAGGGAGCCGGCGTACAGCTTCCGGGTCATGTGGCCAGCATGACGGAGCCGCTTCTGGCAAACCAGAGCAGCACATGGAAACACCATTTACCTTCCTACCAGAACGGTACCTATTTATCTACTACTTGCACTCTGAGGTGCTTTTGAACTGCTAGGTTGGCAGGAGCAGGGACCGAGCAATGGGAGCTCACCCCGTCACGGGGATTCGAACCGCCGACCTTCTGATCGGCAAACCCTAGGCTCTGTGGTTTAGACCATAGCGCCACCCACGTCCCACTTACGCCCACTAGCTTACCCTACTTAAGCCCAATTCTCAGTTTTTAAAATACGGTTTCACTCACTTACGGTGCAATCCTGTGCTTAAGCTGCACCAACTGAGGGGCTATGGGAAATGGCAGAAGGCCCTCACGCCAGTGCCCTCTCTGCCAATGAAATCATAGATACAATTCTACCACTACGTGAGATATAAAAACATAAACTTATGGCAGCTAAACTGGCACAGCTCCACCAGCATGACAGCCATACCAGATTGGAGACATCTTATGATTATTAAA
This sequence comes from Zootoca vivipara, assembly GCF_965207765.1. Lineage (NCBI taxonomy): Eukaryota > Metazoa > Chordata > Lepidosauria > Squamata > Lacertidae > Zootoca > Zootoca vivipara. The sequence continues at coordinate 15,819,415 of NC_142582.1, forward strand.
ATTTGCAAACTGCCCTAGACCTGCAGGTCTCAGGGTATGTTCACAAGATAGAATTGCAATATAAAAACACAAAAGACATAATGAAAACAATAAAAAAGAACAACCTAGTACCCCCCCCCCCCACATTTTAAAGGGACATTGGATGTCAATGAGCCAAATGCCTGGTGAAAGGAGACGTTTCTGCCTGGTGCCTAATGGTGTATAATGAAAGCGCCAGGCGAACTTCCCTGGGGAGAGCATTACAGAGACAGGGAGCCACTGCAGAAAAGGCCCATTCTCGTGTTGCCACCCTCCAGACCTCTTGTGGAGGAGGAACGCAGAGAAGGGCCTCAGAAGAGGATCTCAGGGTTCGGATAGGCCCAGTCAGTTGGACGGCATACAAATGTTGTTGTTGTTGTTACTACTGCTACCACTCTTATTATATGAGGATAGAAGGTCCATGAGCAGTTTAGAAGACAAGACCCCTTCAAATACCGTATTGGCCCGAATATAAGCCACACCCGTAAATAAGCCGCACCTTTAAAATTGGGGTGGGGGGAGAGAGAGACAATACCCGAATATAAGCCGCTCCCTTAAAATTCTGCAGGCACTCACACCCGTAAATGGCAAATGTAGAAGAAAATCCTATGGGTACTAGAGAGGAGCCGCAAGTGAAAGCGATGAATGACATAAGAATTAATTGCACAACAGTCTCAAGCTCACGAATCGGCAACAAAAAATTTTTTAATTCAGTTTTACCGTATGTCTGTTTCAGCAGCAATATCGTAAAAGCTGGTTTTGGTAAGGTCACGAATTTAAGCTGCACTTTAACTTTTCACAGTTGGAATCTGGGGGGGCGGGGGCGGGGAGTGCAGCTTATATTCAGGCCAATACGGTATTGAAAATGGCCTGGATTCAATTAATCCAGTGCAAGTGGTAGCCAGCCGAAGGGCTCCCACTAGGGCAACATAGCTGCCCCCCAATCTCCTCCTCCCGCACCCCCCCCCAAATGCACTCCAGAGGATTGAGAGAACCCCCAGGGCAGCCCGTGACGGGAGGGGACCGAAGGGACTGTTTTCTCTGGCCAGCCGAAATGCTCCTGCAGATGGAATGATCCAAAAAGTGTGATACTGAATTCCTCCCCATAAATCCTGTAACAGCCCTACCTTGTCCGAGATGAGATGGCTTTTGAGAAGTCACGTGACCACTTCTATCCAACAGGTACTGGGTGCTGAAATCGTCAGAAGCGGTCTTTGTTGTAATCAGGACCTAGAAGCGGAAGATGCTGGCGTCAAACGGAAGCTTCCAAAATCATTTCGTAGCGGCTGCTCCCCTGCTGGCCACCCCCCCACACACACATATTAACCACCTAGAGCTTCCCCTTGGCTACCCCATACGACGACTCAGCTCGCTTGTCCCCTGCCAATCCCAAAGCGATTTCTCTTCCATTTTGCAGCTCCACTGTGCACCTGTTTTCACCTTCACATCAATATCCATGTGCAACCCTCTTTCTGTGCAACCCTCCTTGCACCCGAACCACCCTAATGGTAGCTTTCTGTATCCTCCACCTCCTTCTCCCCCCCCCCCCCGCGTAGCTGTGAGGTCACTCCCCACCTCTTCTGCAGACCCTTTTTATCTTCAAACCCAATCCCATGCCCCCTACTCCCTCCCCCCCACAACCCTCATTTTCACCTTCATTCCTTGTTCCTCCACCCTCCTCCTCGCTTTTCCTCAACTCTCCCTTGCACATTGATCACCCCCCATTCCGTGTCTTATTTAGGGCTGGGTGAGATCTGGTTTTCAACTTCGCAATATATCGCCAGCTAAACGTCGCAATATACCAATATATCCCCATGTCTGCAATAAGGACGGAGCTATGTAGAGGCACTGGCTGGGCTCGCGGTTTTCCCCGCATCATGTTTTTTGACGGCGCCCGCTCTTGTGATTTGCTGCCCCTTGCGTGAGGCAGGAGGGGAGAGCTGAGCCATCAGAGTTAATGGGGGCTGCAGGAATCGAGAGAAGCATTGGTTGGCTTCACGGTTTTCCTCACATTGTGTGTGTGTTATGCAAAAATCACGATTCACGATATATTGCCAGGTCAGAAATTATGAAACTGGCATCACAATATGGACTTCAAACTGGTTTTGGACAATACACTGATATATATCACCCCAGCCCCCGTCTTGTCCTCTCCTATTGTGCAGCACCCTTTTACATGCACACATTATCCTCTTTGCTCCCATTTTTCTGTCTCCTCCTTCCTCCTCACTCTCCCTTCCAAACATAACACCATCCCCATTTCCTTGCCGCCGCCGCCTCCTCCTCTCCTTCTTTAGCCTCCTTTGTGCACACACCATGTGCTAATCTATGCTACTTTATCTTTAATAATAATAATAATAATAATAATAATAATAATAATAATAATTTATACCCCACCCATCTAGCTGGGCCTCCTCAGCCACTCTGGGCAGCTCCCAAAAGAATTTTAAAAATACAATAAAACATCAAACATTTAAAACTTCCCTAAACAGGGCTTCCTTCAGATGTCTTCTAATCTTAAGAGCAAGTCTGTCGGCTTGTTTTGTGAGAGGTTAAGTTATGTTGACAGATGTTGTACGTATATGGGTGTCTCCTTGTTAGCATCTTCTAAATTCTACATCAAATCCAGAAGTTTAGGTTTGAAGGCAACACATGGTGAAATGCAGAAATGTGGGAAGGTACTATGGAATATTTGAACCCAACAGAGCCTTATCTGAGATACCTGCACTCAGGCCAATCCAGAATAATTTACAGACAAATAAACGCCTAAAACTATGTTAGGCTTTTACCTCAGACATGCTACAAATTGAACCCAAAGCTTCACCACGGAAACCGTATGTTGCCAACTTTTCAAGGTCCTCAGATGAGCTTATTTTTGAAGTGTAGTGTTTCACCGCTGCAACAGGAACATCAGCTGCCTTGATCCCATCACCGTTATCTCGAATTTCAATCTTATCAAAACCATAGTTTTCCTAGTTAAAAGAACATACACAAACACATCAGGTGTGTAACTGGACACTGTTTAACTCTGCTCAATACGTATCATATCCATAATTGTCATAGAGCTCCAAAAATATATGTACTTTTAAAGGCTACAGGGCCTGTAAGCATGCACACAATTTATGGTGTACCACAAATTCTATGGAAATTAATTTTGATGAAATTTTAACCCATAGCCATATGGAAATAAAAAACAACAACTCTTCTACTAGAACCAAAATAACAGAGTTTTCCAAACCCAAATACAACTGCAGATATGACCCCCCCCCCCCGGAAATCACCACTCTCGTGTCACAATTAGGCTTGGAAAAAGTCCTATACAGTTGTACCTCGGAAGTCGAACGGAATCCGTTCTGGAAGTCCGTTGCACTTCCAAAATGCTTGCAAACCAAGGCGCGGCTTCCGATTGGCTGCAGGAAGCTCCTGCAGCCAATCGGAAGCCGCAGAGGACGTTCGGGTTCCAAAGAACATTCGCAAACCGGAAAACTCACTTCCAGGTTTGCAGCGTTCGAGAGCCGAAACGTTCGAGTCGCAAGGTGCTTATCAACCAAGATACAGTTGGACTGTATTAGTTCCAGTAGAAGGTTCCCCCCACCCTAAGTCTAACTGTTGCAGTGTGTGTGTGTGTGTGTGTGTGTGTGTGTGTGTGTGGTCAGAGTGCAGCTGCCTCCTCACCCGTCCTCTTCAGGATGATCAACTGTGCTCCCTCTCATTAAACTTGGGAGGGGGGAGAGCAAAAAACACGTTTTTTCAAGCCTTATGGCTTAGGAAAGTGTGCATATTGTAGTGAGTTTGTGTGTACATGGCTGCAACATGTAGCCTGTACCCACAATGGATTTTTCAGTTTGCAAATGGGCCCATGGGCCCAATTAGATTGACGACCTATATTATAAATCATACACAAACCATTAGTGCTTCTTAAAATGCTTTACATCCCACTTCAGGTCTTAATTTCTTTTCACAGAAGTGTGATCTATTAAATGTTTCAACAAAGCAAAAGATTGCAAGCAAAGTTCAGAAAATTATCAGCTAGCGCTCTATCTGGAAAGACCTCTGCGTTCTCAAACAATCCCCTTTGGTTTCGATTGCTAGTCCTGAAGGCAAGTTAAACCAGATTATCCACATTGTCAAAAGGAGCAGCAACATACAAGAGAGAGATCTCGGAGAACCTGCTCTTTGTAGAGGTTCACGTGTATATACCCTAGAGTCCAAAACCCGTAATTCCTCTGTGCTGTTTTCCACATTGTATTTGTTGACACTGGTATTCCCTCGCTAATCAGTCCCACATTAAAGCCTACTGCCTACTTATGAAACACACAGAGATATGCAGAGAATCTGGTGGCACACGGTTACTGCAATGTGCCTTGTAGATTTGCGCCTGGCCTCTACAGTGGTACCTCGGTTTACAAACACAATTGGTTCCGGAAGTCTGTACTTAACCTGAAGCGTACTTAACCTGAAGCGAACTTTCCCATTGAAAGTAATGGAAAGTGGATTAATCCGTTCCAAATGGGTCCACGGAGTACTCAACCTGAAGCTTACTTAACCCAAGGTATGAGTGTAATTGGTTCTGGAAGTCCGTACTTAATCTGAAGCGTACTTAACCTGAAGCGAACTTTCCCATTGGAAGTAAAGGAAAGTGGATTAATCCATTCCAGACAGTCCATGGAGTACTTAACTGAAGTGTACTTAACCTGAAGCGAACTTTCCCATTGAAAGTAATGGAAAGTGGATTAATCCATTCCAGACAGGTCCGCGGAGTACTTAAACTGAAAATACTCAAACCGAGGCGTACTTAAACCGAGGTATGACTGTATGCTTTTAGACCCTGCTGGGTTCATGGGTCCCAGGGCTTTCACCCTGATCCTAAATCTTCAGCAATGAAGAGTCCATTACCCCATCAAGACAATTGGTTCATTTTCAAACTGCCATCCAGATGTTCCTCCCAACTTGCAACTTAAATCCACGGTCCTGTAATTTAAGCCCATTGGATCTAGTCCGCACCTATGGCGTAGCAGACAGCAAATCTTTGCCTTGTTCTATGTGACCCCGCCCCCCCTTCCGGTATTTGAGGAGTGCAAACAACCTGAAAATAGTGTTTTGGAAGACAAAAGAAGCAGCAAGAGATAAAGCTATGCTTTATAGTTGAATATTCAACAAATTTACCGCCTCTGCATAGACACTCCTCACATGTCCTTCAGAAAATAAGAGCATATGATCTTACTGGGCGCAGTATTTTAAGAGGAATTCTGTTTTTGTTGTTGCTGCTGCAAGAACTTATATATATATATATATATATATATATATATATATATATATATATATGTTTTAGGAAAAGCAGAGACCTCTGCGTTTCAGAAAACATTTATTGTCAACCCCTTCCTAAAACCATTCACTCCCTCCATTTTTATATAGGCTACCAGAAGCTTTCTTCAAATAAACAGTGTTCAAGTGAGCAAGGTCTATAAAATGTTAATTGTAATCCTCAAACAAACAAATGATTAACCCCCACAGACGTCATAGAACCAGTCCAACAGACTAGTTTGAATGACTTGATATTATCTGGAACTTTGGATTAAAAAAGAACATTTGAAATCGTATTCTAACACACTCACTGGAACAATTAATTTTTTTGGTATGTACTGAATGTTAATAATTATTCCCCATGAATAGTCATATGCAAAAATATGATTTCCTTTCAAAATGAAATCTTGAGTTCAACAAGGAGCTCTACAATTATGTGCACACATTTTCAATCAAGAACTTACCAGCCAAAACCCAACATCTCTAGATCATAGACACAACCAAAGGGATCTGCATTTCAGCAAAGTTCAATTTCCTTGCGCTTGGCAGGTTTAAGGAACTTCAGAATGATTTATATGGTGCCTGCGTGAATTCAAGCTATACATCCATATAAACCGCCAAAGATTATCAGATGTTGACAGAAATGTATTGGTGAAATATTAAAGCACAACTATATAAAGAATGCTCTATTCAAACCTTCATGCAACAACAAATGAGTGTTGTTGTATTCCCATCCACGTTCCAGTTTTAGCTTAATATGACTTACCAATTTAACATCAACATTTGTTGCGTTAGCATCCAAAGAATTCTCTAATAGTTCTTTAACCACACTGACAACAGATGTTATCACCTGTGAACTCGAAACCAGCCGGATAGTTTCTGCTGCCAATTGCTTCATTTCTAGGCTTTCAGAATCAAATCTGAACGGGGAAATATAAGTAGCACAATTTTATGTAGTAGTTTAAAAAAAAAAAATTGCTCATTTTCAACACAGAAGTGACTGGGGTAAAATATAAAATAAGATAGAAGCATAGAACGATGTTAAATTGCAGGTGTCGTTTTACTGAACTCGGTACTACCTGTTGCATGCTGCATGTATAATCAGAGCCTACTTCAGTAAATATCAATTTGTTAGTGGAAAAAATGTAGGCCATCCCTTTCCAATATATACAGCTGTGTTCTTGCAATGCTTCAGGGACCAATTTCAGGTTTTGATGGAAGTGGGCCGATGGGGAGGGAAAGGTTAAATGACCCAAAGACCCACTGCTGAATATTTTCAAGATTGCATTGCAAAAAAAAGCCAGTGTATTTTAAGAGCACACTGCTCTTTTGGTAGCGATAGACTAGTTCAGACATAGCTTAGCATTGTAAGAATGAGACTGTGACACAGTTTGCATGACATGCTAAGCCAAACCATGGATTAACACGAATGTGCGAGACCCCAAAGACAACTGTATTCAGTTGTAACTGGAGACACTGAGTTTATGTACAGCTATTTTTTAACGTGTAGATATATTTTCAAGAGTAGAATCACAATATACATTTGTTATTTATAGGCTGCGATCTACAAAACACTGATTTCGGTATATTCAAACACAGAACCCCCCACAAAACATCCTACTGACATCCAAGGCAGTCAATCCAAAGTAGTTAACAAAGCTCATCCGCTGAGGTGAGTGACTGAACATGGAAGGGATGTCCCTGAAGGAATACACACTATATTCTTGTTTTGTATAAGTAGTGTGATCTTGGTTGTGTTGCTAAAAAAGAAACATGTTCCATTTTTTTTCATACCGAGGCTATCAAGCCTTCCTGCTATATGGAAGTGGTCCAATGTTGGGCAAAGTTGGAGGGAGCTGTCTGCTGGGAGCCATTATTCAGAAGGACAGTATCAGAAGCTACACGTCTCTGAAGAACATCTCCTGGCAACCATCAGTGGGGAGAGCAAGGCACTGTTGCACTCAGCTCCTGTTTGCCTTGGAATCTGGTTGGCCACCGGACTCGATGGGCCTCTGGCCTGATCCAGCGGTGTTCTTGCGGTGTGTGGCCCTTTTGTCTAACCGGGAAATGTGTGCCCAGTGTCCTGCAGGGCAACCTTACAACACAGCCTTGTATAGCAGGTCCCTAAACCTGGCTCTGAAGGGACCCAGGTGGCGCTGTGGGTTAAACCCCAGAGTCTAGGGCTTGCTGATCAGAAGGTCGGTGGTTCGAATCCCTGCAACGGGGTGAGCTCCCGTTGCATGGTCCCAGCTCCTGCCCACCTAGCAGTTCGAAAGCACATCAAAGTGCAAGTAGATAAATAGGGACCACTACGGCGGGAAAGTAAACGCCATGCCCTCTCACTGTGTGTTTGTTAAATGCAAAACTGGACCAGGCAACGACTCAATGCAACCACACTGATTCAAAGGGGTTGCCCAAGCTCCTGGTACTGGCCTGGAACAGTACAGTGGTACCTCTGGATGCAATCCGTTCCGGAGCCCCGTACGCATCCAGAGCACTACTTAACCTGAAGCGCCGAATCTGCGCAGGCTCCCCGTGCGATTGGGCACTTCTGTGCATGAGTGTGACATCATTCGGTTCGCCTGCACATGCGTGAATGGCCGAACCCAGAAGTAACCCGTACCGTTACTTCCGGGTTCGATGAGTACGTAACCCGTGTTGTACGCAACCCACAGCATTCGTACCTAGAGGTATGACTGGACTGGCTAACCTTTGCCTCCCTCCCCAGAGGCTGCTTTTCTGGCTTTCGATTAGCTTAGTCAGTAGAGCAGTGGTTTCCAACCAGTGCGCTGTGGCACCCTGGGTGCCTCAAATGCTGGTCAGGTGCACCACGAGCAGCACCAGCCTCTGTCCCTCCTTCCTTCCCTTCCTCCTCTGCCCTCTCATGTCTCTGCCTCCAGAGGCATGCACAGCAGTTTGTTGGTGAACTGTGCCTCCGCAGCCAGCCAAGGGGTGCCGGTTTCCAGGAGCTAAGGTGGCCTCGGAGTAAGTAAGCAGGCAAGGATTCCCGAGGAGAGGGGAGGAGGAGACAGGGCTAAGGGAACCCTCCACAAGGGAGAGTGTCCAAAAAAGGGGTTAGGAGACCATGCCTCGGCAGGCATGGGGTGACATAACAGAGCTCCTAAGACTTGGAGCACGTTTTTCCACAGGGGAGCCACAGAAAGAATCACCGTTCGAAACTCCCATTGTTCTAGGTGCGTTTTACGACAGGGAATTTCATTAACGCGAGCAGTTTCTGAGCCCTGGGCCCACTACTGAGCCTAAGAATTCAGATTAAAACTGCACAGTGGAAGGAAAGGAGGACCTTTTTCTGCCTCCCCACTTCCAGCCACTCTCTGAAGAATATAGAAAAATATTAGGGGGGGGGCAAGGCAGGGGAAGCATGGCTTTGTTTTTTGCAGTCTCCAGATGAGGACTTAGACCAGGCATCCCCAAACTGCGGCCCTCCAGATGTTTTGGCCTACAACTCCCATGATCCCAAGCTAAGAAGACCAGTGGTCAGGGATGATGGGAATTGTAGTCCAAAACATCTGGAGGGCCGCAGTTTGGGGGTGCCTGACTTAGACCATGTGAAAAACGAACCTAGGATTTTAGCTGCAGTTCATTCACTCCCAGCTTTGCATTCTTGTTATTAAAAAAAAAAGCACGTTGTTGCGCTCATAAGCTAGGTTTAAGGTGCCATTTAGCTCCTAGCTTTCATCTCTCAGTTCCTAACACACTGGAAAGAATGTAGTTGGTCAGTGGAGCTGTAGGCTCAAAAAGGTTGAAAACCTCTACGGTAGAGAACAAGCCTCTTAATCTCAGGGCCGCGGGTTCCAGCCCCACGCTGGGCAAAAGATTCCTGCGTTGCAGGGGGTTGAACTAGATGACCCTTGAGGTCCCTTCCTACTCTACGATTCTACAATCTGCATATGACATTGCATAAGAACACAAGAAGAGCCCACTGGATTAGGCCAACAGCCCATCTAGTCCAGCATTGTGGTCTCACAGTGGCCATCCAGGTGCCTATGGAAAGCCCCAGCGTAGGACCTGAGCACAATTTAACACTCCCAAGAAATCCTGTTGAAAGCAAGACCCCACGCCATGCAATGGGTGCCGTTTTCTCCCTACTTGCGCATGCTTTGCGACTGGGCTATTACTCTGGGAAGGAAATAAGCCAAAACATGGATGGCGTTCACACCGCAATAAATTCCCCCTTTTTTTTGCTCTCTTTTACCAAGAAGCACATTTTTTTTATAAAAAAAAAAACGTGGAAAGTGCATTCTACCTCCCAACCTTCAACAGAGAAATTAAAAAGGTGAAGGTGGTCTTTGTGGCGCAATGAGTCAGTGCGCCTGTCTGTTAACCAGAAGCAAAGGTGCCAACTTGAATAAAATATGGGGGGTAGGGTAAACCCTGCCCTGCATAATTGACCACAAGACACGGTGTATGTACAGTCATACCTCATGTTACAGACACCTCAGGTTATGTGTTTTCGGGTTGCGGACTGCGGGAAACCCAGAAGTACCGGAATGGGTTACTTCCGGGTTTCACTGCTTGCGCATGCGCAAAGCACTAAATTGCACTTTGCACATGTGCAGAAGTGTCAAGTTGCACCGGCGCCTGCGCAGATGCGGAGCTTCAGGATGCGAACGCTGCGGGTTGCAGACGTGCCTCCGTCACAGATTACGTCTGCAACCCAAGGTTGTTCCACTGTATACCATTTGAATGGCAATGCTCCTCAACTTGGAAGGGGGTGGCCCCCTCAAATATTTTATTAGGGGGCATGGGCATAGCCAGGATTATGTTGAGGGGCGGAACCAAGTTGTCTGCAATGGTTAAGTATTTATATTTATTTATTATTAGTTACGCATTTTTATTTACGGTCTTGCACCTCCTGGCTACATCCAAGTTAGGAGTGTGTGTGTGCTGAAGGGGACCTCGGCTCCTAGGAGTTCGACTCCTACAACCAGAAAGTTGATGGTTGGAGCCAAGCCAGTGACAACTGTGGGCAGGATAGCTGCATTGCAGGGTTGGGCTAGATGACCCTGAGGGATCCCTCCCAACTCTACAATTCTGTGATTCTATGTGCAGTACTTTATTTGCATACTGAAGTCAGTTTTTAGATGCCACTGCACCGGGGGGGGGTGTGTGTGGCAAAAATAACAGAACCTTAAGTTTCTTAACCTCAGAAAGCTTCGCACCCACCCTCCAATATACTCTCCATATACTGTACTGCACTTCTTCCTTCGCTTGCATCCGGTGCCACAAGCCAGGCCTATAGCAAAGCGCAGTAAGATCCTCGGAGCAGGTGTGCCAACTTGAATAAAATATTAACCGATCGCATGACGCGGTGCATGCACGCCAATTGAATTGCAAAATGCCTCCGATATTGCAATATTTTATAGAGGGGGGTGTTGGGGCGAAGGGACCTCGGTCCCCAGGAACTGAAGCGCCGCGAGGCCAGAGGAAGGCGAGGTAAAACAAACAAACAAACAAGCAGCCCCCCCTGCGCCCCAAAAAGCAGCTCGTCAGGCCGGCCCTCCGCTACCTGTTCCGGGGCGGTCACGCAAGCCGGCCGAAGAAACTCCCCCTTCTCCGCTCTCCGCCTCCGGGAACTAAGCGCGCTCCGAACCGCTCCCGCCACCGCGCGCGCGCATAAACACCTCGGCCGGGGGCGGGGCCGAGACGCCCTGGCCAATCAGCTGCTCCGCCTGCTCCCAGGGCAACGTTCCACGGCGGTGGCCAGAAGGGGCGGGCAGTGTTCTCAGCGAGCCGGGGCTGCCGAGGAGGGTCCGTCGCCCAGTGCATCTCCCCTTCCCGGTAAGGGCGAAGAAGGCGCGCTGTTCCGCGGGGCGGGTAGGTGCATGGATGGTTGTGTGTGCGCGCGCGCCCTCGGCGCGAAGGCCGTCGTTATGCAACTGGTGGCGGCGGTGCGCGGGGCCGTGCGCTCCGTGCAAGCGCGGCTCCTCTGCGCAACAAAAGGCGGCTGCACCCTTCGGGGAACAATGCAGAGCGCCCTGCTGCTGCTGCGTCTGCGTCCTATAGGCATTGCACGGACTCGGAGGCCTCGTCTTGCTGCTGCCGCTGCCTCTGGTATTTAAATGCAGTAATGCTTTAGAGGTGTGCCCTTTCTTTTCGCAAAGGCGCACCTTTCTGCTTCCAGACAAAGGATCCTCAGTAAGCTAAGCTGCCGTCATTTCTCGGGCCGTGCCCGTTGCATCTGTCATGATCAGGGTGTCGGAAGTGGTGGCGATGGTGTGCTGCTGGCGAAGAGAGAGAAATGAATGCAGACGTTGCCGAAACAAATACACGGTGGTGGTGGTGGCTGCTAGTGCGTGGTTGCTGAACGCAAAAAGTGGCTTGAGCTGTGCGGAGTTGGGGGGAAATAGACGTGCAGTTTTGCTTGGCCCATATTGGGGTGTGAACCGGAGGAGGAGGAAGAAACGATTTTTACCTTTTCTCCATATACTGTACTGTATACTGCACCCCATAGGCTAGAGAGAGACGTAATTGTCTGTCCTGTTGCAAGCAGGAATGCACCCCGAGGCGTGCACATTTTAGAACGTGGTGAAACAATGGCCTCTCGCCCTGGAAGCAAACTATTGGGAAAGAGTTCTTCTCAGCTTTCTTTTATAGTCAGATGTTGTTTGCAAGCGACATGCCCGTATACTTGCCATTAAAGCCGTTTTAGAGCTTTGGTTTTAGTGAAGCTAGCACTCCAAACATCTCCAGTTCTAAAAAGTTCAACTCGCTTGAAAGTATGCAGTTTTACTGCTAGATGAGCCTCGGTTGATTTATTGGGACAGTGATTAATTTTCAAGTACGCACATTTTTTTTATAATGCCCTAAGTCTATGCATAGCTGCCAAGTTATCCCTTTTTTAAAGGGATTTTCCATTGTGCTGAATAGGCTTCCTTGCGAGAAAAGGGAAAACTTGGCAGCTATGGTCTATGTGCTGATGTGGCTTGGGTCTTGTACAGGTACTCATTTGTCTTGAGGATCTGGCTCTCGTAGTCTTGAGGATAATTGTTACTCAGTTGTGTGTGTGGTCAATTTACATTAAACTATGTATATTCTCATTTGGGGACTCAGGTGGGTGAGTATCCACATATTGGAGGGACCAGAGCCTAAATGAACATTGTTTTTAAGGAGGCATCCTTCACCAGTCAGGTATTATGCGTCTCCTAGTATGATTAGGAAAAGGGAAAATGGAGAGTGAACGTTCTGTTTAAAATTGACAACACACTTGCTAGTGTCTCCTTGGAAATAAGACTCGAACCTGACACAGGCTTTCCACAAAGTCTCTATTCCCAACATACTTGGTTAATGTAAATTATTCTCATCCTTAGTGTCAGTCATTTCTTGAATGACAAAACTGGATCCCATTATTAAGAAGATGCAATTGAACTCTCTTTTTAAAAAAGAAGAAGACTGAGTTTTAGGAAATTGATAATCTTACACTCTCTCATCTTCTTTCATCCAAAATACAAACAAATCTAGAAATGATATCGTCCAGGGATCCTTTACCTTTTTACCTGTTCTTAAATTGACCTTTTTGTGTATACAGAATTCTGTGACTGATTTCACATTACGTATAGTGCATTGAAATAAGCATTCAGTATGTTTTTTTAAGCTTGATGTTTAGGCAATGTTAACCACTGTTGACATTTTATGGTTAAATTATGAGTATTTCTGAGGAGGGAATTGACTACGCTTTCTAGGATAGCCTTGCAAAACCTATTTCCCTGATTTGGGGGGACGGACTTACCGTATATTCCGGCGTATAAGATGACTGGGCGTATAAGACGACCCCCAACTTTTCTAGTTAAAATATAGAGTTTGGGATATACTCGCCGTATAAGAAATACGACCTGGCGTATAAGACGACCCCTGACTTTGAGAAGATTTCCCTGGGTTAAAAAGTAGTCTTATACGCAGGAATATACATATTTCTTCTATGGGAGGTCATAAAATTGATCTGTGATTGACTAACTGCATAAAATTGCAGCAACCTCTAAAACTGACAGCTTATAAACATTCAAAAAGCTTATTTAACTTCCATCAGTCTTAACTCTTTGTTTGCAGGGGAGGTGTGAATGTGATATATGTGCAATTTTTGTTGCCTTGAAGGCAAATGAAACTCAAGTCTGTTGAAACCAAAGTGCCTCTGAACTCGAGCACTTCTCACTAAGCCACAAACATTGCTGCCGGGTAGGGATAGGTCTACTTGTAAAAATGGAGATACCATGTATGTAATTTTGCAGCACAGTTAAAAAGCAAGCCAAAAGTTGGTGATATACTGTTTTTAAAAACCATATGGTATATCGTTTTAACCTATGAGAAAGATGCTAAAGGTGTTTTGTGCAGCAATTACTGGTTATGATCACGTCTATAGTCTGCCCAGTGGTGGGTAGAATGCAACAGGTAACCCCTGACAAAGCGTACTTTCTGTCAACCTTTCTGCAATATTACTTTTCAGAATAAGAAAAGAAGATGAACGTCGGGGTTGCCCACAGTGAAGTAAACCCCAACACAAGAGTAATGAACAGCAGAGGAATGTGGCTCACATACGCTCTTGGGGTTGGCTTGCTCCATATTGTCTTGCTCAGCATCCCGTTCTTCAGTGTTCCGGTTGCGTGGACCTTAACCAATGTTATTCACAATTTGGTAAGTACCCTACAAAGCAATGGAGAAAGAAAGGTGAAGATACAAAGATACCTGTTACGAGGTAGAGGCCCGGGAAGGCTCCTTTCCCAGAAAACAGTTTGAGACTGCCGAATATTGTCTTGAAATTAGTCAAAACAGAAATGGAATTGGAGCAAATCCTTCTGTTCACAAGATGATAAATAAAGCTTCTAATCTCATCGTCTGGATGCAGAATGATTTTTTTGGGGGGGGGCTCTTAACACACCCAAGGACATAAAACAAGAACAAAAGTAAACATTAGGAATATTCAAATAAAATGGCCATTGAAAGTACTCTTGCTCATCTGAAAACTCATGAGGAATTTAAATGACTTTGTTGGACCTCTAGAGCAGGTTCCCTTAACCTCGGCCCTCCAGATGTTTTGAGACTACAATTCCCATCATCCCTGACCACTGGTCCTGCTAGCTAGAGATCATGGGAATTGTTGGCCAAAAACATCTGGAGGGCTGAGGTTGAGGAAACCTGCTCTAGAGCAACAATTGCGTTCAATCCAAGGCGCTGGATTCTCCCCAACTAAGCTGCTTGTGGGTTGTAGTTCGCCTCCTGATGGCGCCATTACTTGCTGCCCACAACTGGCAGAGTCTAGAGCAGGCTTCCTCAAACTCAGCCCTCCAGATGTTTTGAGACTACAATTCCCACCATCCCTGACCACTGGTCCTGCTAGCTAGGGATCATGGGAGTTGTAGACCAAAAACATATGGAGGGCCGAGTTTGAAGAAGCCCTGTCTAGAGTCCTTCAATAACCCATGGGCGACTTCCCTACTGGCCTGCATGTGCTCGTCCCTTTGAAAATGGCCAGGAGGGCTTCTGGGGTCCTCTTGCATTTCTTGAAGGAGTACTGTAGTAGGCACTTAGCCACTGCAAGAAAAGAAGCCTGCTCTCCGACTAGCTCCTCCATAGAGGAATGGGAGAGTTCTGCAGAGGTCTCTGTGAAGATAATGGGGCTCTGGGTTAATAATTTCCCATTCTTTGTGGAAAGGACATCTGTTAGACAGAGACAGCAAGCGGAGCACAACTTCTTGCATGCTCCTTCTTGCCTGTCCAGCGCTAACTCCACAGAGATGGGGTTAGGTTGCAAGCCGTACATTACTGAAGCCACCACCTTCATATAGATGGGCTTTGGTCCTCGTGTGCAACTGCAGGGTTTTAATTTTGCAAACTCTTCGCTATTGTTTGGCACATGTTAAGCATGCAGTAAAATCTTAATGAGAAATGCTATTCCCCGGGATAAACAAAGTGCCACCTCAGGGCCTAGGCCTCTGGGGTCATTAGAAAGGACCGAGAGACTTAGCTGATGCAGGCAAATCTCTGAATAATGTTATGCAGGGAGGCATTTTGTTGATTAAAGCAAAGTGGCTTCTTATTTTGTTTACCTTAAATGTCACATTTAAAGAGTCAAATTTACAACTTCTGACACAAGAGGCATATTTGGGAATATTACTAAGTGCCGTACCTATAAAATGTCTCGGCGCTGATGAATTACTCTTGGCCAGTATTGATGCTGCCTGTAGAATTAAGTGTTGATTGTGACAAGCGGATAACTTGCTCGATTTCAGTCACTATGATGGAGAAATGTGAGGTGTTAAGACTGCAAATAATTTGTACATTATCTGTTATTAATTAACATGTAGGTTATAGGGAGGGGAAATAATTTTAAGTGAGCTGCTTTTGCTCCAGAAACACACTGGCCATTATTTTAATAAAATTATTGCTTTCTAGTACCAGCTTATAGACTTACCTTTTCTTTCACTCTTCTCTGAGGAAAAAACCTCAAGTGCTGTTCCTAAAAGCATCTGGAACATTAAAATAGTCTTCCTGTACTTTTTGATATTGAAAAGGGGACAAATGATATATGGAGAAAGGGAGTTCATGTTGAGAGACCACAACAACAAAGTCATATTTCGGGCCCTGCCTTCAATTTGCACCTTCAGTTTGTGGTTGAGGGGGAAAAGGTGATTTAGAGTGAAGATTCAGAAGCCGCCTTGTCCTGCGCGTGTGCTTTAGGTATCACAGACTTGATTGTTTTATTTATTGAAAACATTTATATGCTGCTTAACATTTCAGAAATTTCCCAACAGGGTGCAGCCTGGGAATTCAACCTGTTTTGCATAGGACCAATGCAGAGATTGGAGAACCTTACGAAACCATTTTGACTTTGAAACCCCTAGAAAATGGGAGGTTGGAATGCTATGTTCTCCTTCAGTTGAAGGAGTGGGCTATTGAGGACACTTAACACTCTTGACACCTAAAGAGACATACTTGAGAAACAAATGACTTGATACTTAAATTGCCTTTAAATCAGCTTATTTGGGTCCCACACCCAGCTGCGAATTTCCCCAACATTGGTGTGACTTGCAGCTCAATCCTGGGCAGTTCTTTTCAGAAACAAGGCCCTTAGCGTTCACTGGGATTTACTTAAATTGCTGCCTTCAAACGTTAGTTTAGGTCCCCGCCTCTGTGCAGATCAGCTGAAGAGAAGGGATCCTCACATGTTCAGTCTGATAGGCAGGGAAGAAACAGTCTGGATCCCCATTAAAGCCCTAAAGAGAGTAGAGAACTTTAAACCTCTCCCCTTCGTCTCATCCAGTGTTATGTGTACTTGTAACACACACACCCTCCTTTGTTGTTGTTGCTGCTCAAAATCAGGAGTCTTGCAGGACCACAAATTTTGCTTTGGCTGAAGTTAGCCACCCCCACTCACTCAGTTTTGAGAAAAGGACCACACAGTCCATTTCTTTATCAACTATTCAACTTTTCCAAAATAAAATAAAAAAATTCCTTTAGTAGCACCTTAAAGACCAACTAAGTTTTTATTTTGGTATGAGCTTTCGTGTGCATGCACACTTCTTCAGATACACTGAAGAATCTGTGTATCTGAAGAAGTGTGCATGCACACGAAAGCTCATACCAAAATAAAAACTTAGTTTTTTAGGATTTTTTTTTATTTTGCTTCGACTCAGACCAACACGGCTACCTACCTTGTAACTTTTCCAAAATAATAAGCTAAGGGGTGTGTGACATGGAGGCCAGCCACTGAGGACAATCGCCATTTGTCTTGGCATTTCTGCGTAGTCATTGGTCGAGCATGTGTAACATACGCAAACACTGAACAAATTCCTCTTTTCGTTCAATAGCAGTTCTTAATGTGGCATGATTATTTCTCGCAGAGGTTCTGTGTGGTTTTCTAATAATGCCATAGCTTGCCTTTTATTTTTTCTGCACAGGGAATGTATGTATTTTTGCATGCTGTAAAGGGGACACCATTTGAAACACCTGACCAAGGCAAAGCAAGACTGCTGACGCATTGGGAGCAGCTGGACTACGGCGTGCAGTTCACATCCTCCCGGAAATTCTTCACAATCTCGCCAATTATTTTGTAGGTTTCTTTGTTTTTTGAAGTTCAACTATGGCAGTATTTGTAGTCTGGGAATTATCCAACAGTAATATTTGATGGGGAAAACCAGTTACTGCATAGGGTAACAATGTGTGAAATCTGCAAAAAAATAATATTGGGGTCACATAGGTTTTACACAATCCTTTCCTTGTCTACTCAGAAGTAAGTCCCACTGAGTCCAGTAATTCCTCAAACAAAAGAACTCATTTTCTTTCTGTTTAGCTGCTTAGAAACATAACCTTATTGCTGTTCCTGCCCTCAGGATACACACACTTACTGTAATGAAGACTCTTAATTGTTTTTTTTCCTCTTCTTTGATCTTTCGTTTCAACCAACTAATGCAGTACCCATGGTATTCTAAGCCAGAGTCAAACTTTGAGCAACCTTATTACTACGGGATGGTAATGCTTACAAGTATTAAGAATGCCCTGTGGGCACTCTATTGATCATCTGTTTTCTGAAACAAGCAACCTAGATTGTGAGACATGAACTATACAGGGGAATGCATTTGTCCATTGGCAGCTCAGTAGGTATTGCAAATACATTACGCAACAACCTGAAATATCTCAAGTAGACTGCTGGCATTCAGCTACCGTATGCAGTGGTACCTCTACTTATGAATTTAATGCGTTCCGAACGCACATTTGTAAGTCGAAAAAAATTGTAAGTCGAATCCCATAGGAATGCACTGGGAGAAAAAATTCATAAGCAACCCTATCTAAAAATTCGTAAGTAGAAAAAATCCTATCTAAACTGCATCCAAGATGGCGAATGGAGCTCCGCTTGTAAGTAGAAACATTCATAAGTAGAGTTATTTGTAAGTAGAGGTACAACTGTATAAACCGTTTATACCAGGGGTCAGCAAACTTTTTCAGCAGGGGGCCGGTCCACTATCCCTCGGACCTTGTGGGGGCACCGGACTATATTTTGAAAAAAAAATGAATTAATTCCTATGCCCCACAAATAACCCAGAGATGCATTTTAAATAAAAGGACACATTCTACTCATGTAAAAAACATGCTGATTCCTGGACCGTCCGCGGGCCGGATTTAGAAGGCGATTGGGCTGCATCCGGCCCCTGGGCCTTAGTTTGGGGGACCCTGGTTTATACCGTAGTATAAACATGGCAATTTGTTGTAGGTAAGTCACTGTCTGCATTCCCACTCCCTTAGCTTCCTACTCGTTGTAATGATTTATGAGATATTGTATATGATGGTTTGAGTGCTTGGGGAAAGTGCTTTGGTGAATGGATGCTAATTGTCTTGCAAGGCACATACCAGAAAGTCTAACCCAGGGGTCAGCAATCAGCAACCTTTTTCAACTATGGGCCAGTCCACCATCCCTCAAACCATGTGGGGGGCTGGACTATATTTTTTTTGGGGGGGGGACAACGAATGAATTCCTATGCCCCACAAATAACCCAGAGATGCATTTTAAATAAAAGCACACATTCTGCTCATGTGAAAACTCCAGGCCGGCCCCACAAATAACCCAGAGATGCATTTTAAATAAAAGCACACATTCTGCTCATGTAAAAAAACCGCTGATTCTCAGACCGTCCACGGGCCTGATTCAGAAGGAGATCGGGCTGCATCCGGCCCCCAGGCCTTAGGTTGCCTACCCCTGGTCTAATCTCTTAAAAGTTCCTGTGACTTCTGCAGTTGGAAATATTTTGTAATAAATGCATATTCTTTGCTGAGATTTTCCCCTTGAACCAATTGTCAGTTCTGAAGTGGTAACTTTATGCATGTCCTTCATTAAAAATAAATTTCTTTCCTTCTGCCCTGTCCTTATATCCTTATTAACTCCCCCTTTGTTTTTCTGCAGGTATTTCCTGGCAAGCTTCTACACAAAATATGATCCGGCACATTTCATCCTAAACACGGTTTCTCTCTTAAGCGTACTTATTCCTAAGTTGCCACAGCTGCATGGAGTCAGAATCTTTGGGATCAACAAGTATTAAGCAGGAGAAACGAAACTAAGAGCAATCTGACCACAACATGGTATTGGCTGCTTGTTTCCTTTGGCAGAAGGAACAGTTTGCAGTGCCACTTATCTAATAATCTACAACAAGACTTTCTACTCCCAAGATGTGTGCTATTCTTTCAAAGCTATGCGGGAGAGGAATAAGACTTTCTGAAGACGTATCAAACTTAAGTGGTATATCTTTGGAGGAAAGGCATAAGGAGCTAGGCAGGCCTAGTTCTATTATGTTAGGTGCACTTGCAGGATATATGCCAAGCTAGCATAAATGAGTCTCAAAAGGAGAATGAGTAATTTGATTGAAGCATAGGCATAATGTTTCACAAACTTAAGACAGCTGTGGCAACGCAAAGTGCTTTGGGAAAAGAAGGGGGAATTGCCCCAGTTCTCCATTGTAATGCTTTTTGGGTGTTTTTTAATTTTATTATTTTACATCCAGGATTTTATCTCCAGCTGCAGGAGTTGCCAGGTTAACAACAAAAGCAAGTGCTGTGACTCCATTGTAATGGATTTAAGTTCAGGGGGCTGAGGTCAAATTTAAAGTCTTTGTTTCATACAAATTTAAACCAAATCAATGTTTTCCAGACAAAGCTGACCATTCTGAAACATTCAGAGTATCTAAACTTACAAAATGATCTGTAGAACTGGGTTCTTTTCTGCTTTGGCTTTGCCTTCAGTGCAAACCGCTAAATAATTTTTCACTTCCGGAGATTGCTCGCAAAAATGAGAGCCCTGTTTCAGTTAGTAGAAACGCTGTCTCCAGTAGAATATCTGGCCTTGTACAGGCAACAACCATTTTGCACGGGGGTTAAGGACCTGACCCCCGTGTGCATCGGCTGAGTTCGCATAAGCCCGCTCTGCCCTGTTGTGCCCACGCCCCCCCTTTTCCGGATACTTCCTTGTCGCACGTGTGCAATCACACACATATTGGACACGTGCAAAACATTCATTGCCTGTACTCAGCTAGAAATTGCCACGCGATGGGTAACACACGACACCATAATGTGTTGCCTCCAGATTTCCGCACCCACCCCCTTGTGCTTTACGCAAATTGTGAAAATTAAGGGTGGACTGTAGGCTTGATTAGAACTGTGTAAACTGGGGAAAATTTTGCCTTAAGAGCTTAAGGTCTTTGTTTCAGTGTTTGCTACTACCTGATATGGCAAATACCTCTTGGAGAAAACATTTTGTGTAACCCAAGGAAGAGGCATGTGTTTCCCCCTGTTGAATGGGGAACGGCTGTGACTTGGTAGCAAAGAGACGCACCTTGCTTCAATTAAAACTCTGCCTCATTGCCTACAGAGACGAGTGAATTCAAGCTAGTAGTGATTATGCACTAATGGGCTACCTTCAATAAACTGTACTTTCCTTGGACTCTGAAAATGTCTGTTAAAATATCAATGTTTTATATTAATAAAGTGAATGACTTTGAGACTGATCATATCAATACAGTACATTGTTAAGTGCAGTTCACTGTACCAAAAAAATGCAAGCATAACAAATTGTAAATAGAATTATAGTTGTAATGTAGGGCTAGTGTTTGAAACACTACATACTAAAAATGTATGAATTGAGTAAGAAGCATTTTCAACAATTATCTGAGACATTGATGTGGTAAGGGTTTTCTGTCTGCCTTTTGACATTTTCCCTCAAATCTGATTTCTGTGATTTATTCAGATTAAAGAAAAAATGCCCTAAGAAGTCGTTTCATTTGTTTAAAAAATGAATTCATCGATGCTCCATTTTTGCTTCCCTCCCATAAGCTAACATGGCAGGTTAAGGCTTGCCTACACAATGTGAGATGCCTGACCTTATGTGAAAATTGTCACGTTAGATGGCTATGATGTGGCAAGAAAGATACATACGGGTCACTATTAGCATCCATCTGCCTTGGGAGACAGTGGAGGAGTGCGCCTTTGGGTTTGAAGTCAAACTGTTGGAAGGTTACGGCGCCTGCTGTGGCAGTAGAGGCCAATAGGGGAGAGATAGGTTTCGTTGCAGCTAGGGCAGATGAAGGCGTCTGGTTGTGCTGCTGCAGATATACCACGGTGTCCCTTTTCTCTGCATTCCTCCCAGAGGTCATTCCTCCTCTGGTTACTGCTATGCAGGTACAACCTTTCTGACAGTCTTAAGGCACTACAGTTCCTACACTCCCATTTATTTCTGCCCGTCATGTGTAGACAAATGACTTTTTTAAGGGTTGCCTAAGTCATCATTTGGGACGCGGGTGGCGCTGTGGATTAAACCACAGAGCCTAGGGCTTGCCGATCAGAAGGTCGGCGGTTCGAATCCCCACGACAGGGTGAGCTCCCATTGCACTGTCCCAGCTCCTGCCAATCTAGCAATTCAAAAGCACGTCAAAGTGCAAGTAGATAAATATGTACCACTACAGTGGGAAGGTAAACAGCGTTTCCCTGTGCTGCTCTGGTTTGCCAGAAGCAGCTTAGTCATGCTGGCCACATGACCTGGAAGCTGTACACCGGCTCCCTTGGATGAGCGCCACAACCCCAGAGTCATCCGCGACTGGACCTAATGGTCAGGGGTACCTTTACCTAAGTCATCATTTAGGCTTGCCTCTTCCACTTTTCACTTGTATTTTCTTTTTGATTCTGCTGAAAGCTGAAGTGGAGAGAGTAACTATTACCCCATTGAAATTACTCATGCATCAAGTGAGTCTTAATCAGACAGCTAACCTGAGTCACTGGGTTTGGTTTGCATAGTCGTATTCCAGTGAGCCTTCACCAAGTTGCAGTATTATAACATTTAAAGAATTAAAACTGAAAACCCTAAGGCAAAGTAGTGCAGGTCATGCACAACATACTGAACTTTATTCCAAAGTACATAGTATAAGACTTGATGGGCAGATCATAGTTCATGAACTGAATCTCAGTAGTATTTCACGTCCTTCCCAGTAACCATGCAGAGTGGAGAGGGAAATGTGAAGTAAGAGGTTGCCTGCACTTTGCCTTGATCTCTAGGCCTATATCAGGGGTCAGCAACCTTTTCCAGCAGGGGGGCTTCGCTCAGACCATGTGGGGGGCAAGACTATATTTTGAAGGGGAAAAAATGAACTAATTCCTATGCCCCACAAATAACCCAGAGATGCATTTTAAATAAAGGAAACATTCTACTCATGTAAAAACACTGATTCCCGGACTGTCCGTGGGCGATTGGGCCACATCTGGCTCCCGGGCCTTAGGTTGCCTACCCCTGGCCTATATCCTATCTCTACCAACTAGTGTCATTCCTCGGATTAAGTACACTTCAGGTTGAGTACTTTCAAGTTAAGTACTCCACGGACCCGTCTGGAACGGATTAATCCACTTCCCATTACTTTCAATGGGAAAGTTCGCTTCAGGTTAAGTACGGACATCCAGAACCAATTAAGTACTTAACCTGAGGTACCACTGTACATTGATTATTGCCTTCATTTTATGGATCAATGGTCTCATTAGCAAAATTCGTGTTAAATTGCTGTTTTAGGGGGTGCTTTTCATCGTCTGGAACGGATTAATCCACTTCCCATTACTTTCAATTGGAAAGTTCGCTTCAGGTTAAGTACGCTTCAGATTAAATACGGACTTCTGGAACCAATTAAGTACTTACCCTGAGGTACCACTGTATGTTGCTAACAGAAATAGTGAGCAGATGGGAATGTCCTGCCCATTCGCTAGATGAGCACTTTATTAGTTCGTTTAAAATTAGCAGTTATGGACTAACAGATCCTAAATGCAAACATTGTTTCATTATCAGCCACTGCAATATTTAAATCTGATACAATACACTTTTCCAGCATTAAATAAAGTAACTTTTTGCATAATATTCCAAATGACAAACTTTTCAATTTTCTGACTATAGTACAACTAGGGTTGCCTAGAGAACTTGTATAGCCCATTGGGAATGGGGAGCCACCCAAACCTGATGAAATTCTGCCTTCTGTGTAATTTCTAAAGAACTGTTTGGGGAAGTTTTTAATGTCTGATGTTTTATCACTTTTATATTATTATTATTGTTATTATTATTATTATTATCATCATCATCATCATCATCATTAATTCTGTTGGGAGCCACTCAGAGTGGTTGGGGAAACCCAGTCAGAAGGGTGGGATATAAATAATAAATTATTATTATTATTATTATTGGTACTAAAATAATTTCTAAAGACGTAATATAAATCAGTCCTTTAGTGGCTATACCTCCTAACCCTAACAACTGATTTTAAAATTGAATTCTAGAATACTGTTCCCACTTGTAAGTTGCTGCAAATTCCAAAGGAAGTTTTAGAGTAGTTATATTAAAGTTTTTTAAAGAAAAAAGCAGACAGGACATTGCGGTCACAAGCTCAATATTAGTCGTGCATTTACAGTACCGTGTTTCTCATAAGACATGTCTTATATTTATTTTTTCCTAAAAAAAACACACTATGGCTTATTTTCAAGGGATGTCTTATTTTTTTCCTCCTCCTCCTGCCGCGGCCGGCATTGCTGCTGCGCCTATCACTATGTCTTATTTTCGGGGTATGGCTTATATTCCTTAAATGCTTAAAAATCCTGCTGTGGCTTATTTTATGGGTATGTCTTAAAATATGAGAAACAGGGTATATGACAATAGTGGATCAAATACTGTTTTAACTGTAAATATGACTACTGATTTGAATGCAGGGTGGTTATTAACTTACTAAATCGTTATGTAGCAAGAACTGTGTAACTAGAAATTATTAGAGGAACAACTGATTGCCCTTTCATGTGGTGTGCTGCATGCTATTTTGGGGGGCAAGTTATTCCGAGCCCTTTTACGGACTAAATAATTGTTTCAGCTGGACAAAATAAATGCGAGTAACTAGTTTTCGAATTAGAGGCTAAGCCACCCAGATACATAAATATATCTAAGGAATGTTTACCTTCAGCTTGAACAATAAAGAGGATTTAATGGGATAAATGTGCCTGAGCGCTATATCTCAGCAACGCTAAAAAAGTGAGTGACAGAAGCTTTGTACAGCCACGTGTTTTTTTTAAAAAAATCAGTTGCTGTTTGTGAAGGCTTTTGACCCTACTATCATTCAAGATAACACAAGGAAAGCGACAACATTCAGAACTGGCCTGGACTTTGGATACAAAGTGACTCATTTTGTTGAAGACATCTTCTTTCCAAATACCCAAAAATAGAATATTATGCAGCTTCATGTTTGGGAGATCATGTGACAGCTTACCTGACTTATGGAGTTTGAACGCTTGCATCCATAAGCTCTTGAAGTTTCTGCTGTGGCTTACTTCCTTTCAGTCTGCTTTTGCTCTGATATTGTATCGGGGTGTGTATTTTGCATATGCATATTGTTTTTCTATAATGGAAAAAGTAGGTACTAACAAACAGAAATTTGGGTTGTTATAAGAAAATACTGCTCCTTTTCCCTTATGGAGTATCCAAGAGCCCGTATAAAGTCCTTAAGTAGGTCCCCTATTGGAAGGAGAAAATAACAGAGGCCAACCAGAGAATATTGAGAAGCAAGGCAGCTAGTAAGCCTGATCTTTATTAACTGTTGCAACAGGGTGCTCACAACCACACGCAGGAGGCACCCAGAACAATGGTGCGCAAGCCCTTATATAGACTTTTTAAATTGCCCACCCTGGAGCCCAAGACCCCCCCCCCCCGAAACATCATATAAACATCAAGGAGGAGGCAGTCTCCAACAAAATTCCTGTTTGTCAGGATACCTGATACATAATAGCCACTGATTCCTCTACCTGGGCAGCCTGGCCATTCCTTTTAAGATGCTAAATACTTAGTTCCTGATTCCAGGTCACAGGCTCACCCTATTCATGCACAAATACACCCTTAAGACAAATTAAAAAATTTCTTCAGTAGCACCTTAAAGACCAACTAAGTTTTTATTTTGGTATGAGCTTTCGTGTACTGTATCTGAAGAAGTGTGCATGCACACGAAAGCTCATACCAAAATAAAAACTTAGTTGGTCTTTAAGGTGCTACTGGAGGAATTTTTTATTTTGCTTCGACTCAGACCAACACGGCTACCTACCTGCCCTGAAGACAATAAGCAAAAGACAATGGAGAGGCTTTCCCATTTCCTTACTCCTCGCAGATAAATATTTGAGGTCAGTTTGGGAGAGTCAACATGGTTTCAGGATTGCTCTCCTGTACTTTTTCAGATGCTTTATATACAGTCATACCTCATGTTGCGTCTGCTGTGGGTTACGTCTTTTCAGGATACGGACGCGCCGAACCTGGAATGGGTTACTTCCAGGTTTGGCGCATGTGCTAAATAGCGCTCTGTGCATGAGCACCGAATTGCATCACGCACGTGCGCAGACGCGGCACTTCATGTTGCGGCCTTTTCATGTTGCGAACAGGCCTCCAGAATAGATCCCGTTCGCAACCAGAGGTACCACTGTACTTATGTGTGTGTTTGCCTTGTAAATTTATGGGTGTACATGCAATATATGGGGGGGGGGGGAAGGACCAAAGAAAAATACTGTAATGTAAGCCCCATTTAGCTTCTTTTTTCCTCTTAAATAATATTCCTAAGGAAAAGATAACAGCTGTGCAAATCCAGACTAACTGCAAAGCCACCATACATTGCAGGCACACCACTTACCTCTAACCATCCTGGTAACTGGTTCATTAAGGATGTTGGACATTTCACAGGCTTCTATGGGTTTGTTTGTGCTCATAATAATTTAATAATTATGTTAATAATTATCATTTATACCCCGCCCATCTGACGGGGTTTTCCCAGCCACTCTGGGTGCCGTCCAGCACATTATATAAAAGCATAATGAAATGTTGAACACGCTTGAAGTGTATGGCCTGTATATGCGGCCTAAAGGGGTGGGAAAGTTTTAATAAGGACAGATAAAATAATCAATTCATAGGGTTGGAAGGGATCCTGAGGGATCAATCCCCTGTAATGCATGCAAATGTAATATAAGAGCCTGCTGGTTCAGGGCTCATCTAGTCCAGTGTTTACTGTTGGGCAAAGATTTTGGTGAGTGAAAGGGACAGGACAAGACTTGCATTGAGACCAGGAATAACTCTGAATTATCTTTAGAAAGCAGCATATACCACTCTACACTACAGGCTCGCACATCATGATTAAGAACAGAAGCATTCTGATTCATGGGCTCCTGACTCTTTTATTCCAAAATATGCTCGGTCACCTCATTGGGTTTTTTTTTTTTTAATGTCATGGTTGTGGGAGTTGGGTGAAGCAGAGGACAAAGGAAGGCAGAGTTCCTATTTTATAGAAAAGGAAAGTTTTCTTTCAGGTCTGGCGGCTGCCCCAACCAATTAAAATATTACATAAGGGTGCAGAATGCAAGCTTTCCAGTTCCCCAGAATTCTTCAACCCGATAATTCCTCCCATCCTTGATTTTGTTTGCCATAGTCTGATTCAGAGCCCTTGAGAAGTCAAAGGTTTGTAATTATGGTGTGCATTTTTGGCTGCCCCAAAATTGTACGCCATTTTGGATTATTTTTTTTAAAGCGCCAATATTATTATGCAGTTAGGACCATCTACTATAAACTTTGCAATATTGTTTGGAAAATCCCTTCTAGAAAGCAAGCGCGGGGGAAATGTTTCCCCCCTTTCTAATTCCCTGCTTGATTCCCTACCAAAAGAAAAAAGAAAAAGCGTCATGCATGCAAAATGCAGCACAGAAAACAAAGAATAATCGTAGCTAAAACTGCTCCCTTCAAGCTCCCGCCGCCAGACCCCATTCAGCTCCACGCCCTCCAAAATGGAGGGTTCCAAAAGCGAGCCGGAAATTGAGGAGCGCTCGCAGCTCTGTCATTTCGTTGGTCTGCAGCGACGTGGCGTCTGCAGGCGCCCGCCTCTCCCGCCAATTCGATTGGTCTACCCTCGCTCACGTGGCCCCGGCGACCGCGCGAGGGGGCGGAACGGCCGGCCGTCCCAAGCGTCATTTCGCCAGTTTAACCCTTTCGGGGGCTTTCAACCTACCCCTTTGCACGCCCTTGAATGGGGGAAAGGCTGTTTGTTGCCGGTTCGTAGACACATACCCGGTTGGCGGGTAGCGAGTGGAAGGTAACTCTCGTCCTGGGGAAAAGGGGAGGTTATTTTAGATTAAGGGAAGGGGTGGGGGACCTTCTCTGCAGGGACCTTGTTTAGTTTGGGTGCTTACCTGTCATGGAAGCGTCAGTTGAGTTTCCTGCATTGCAAGAGGGTTGGACTAGATGACCCGCGGGATCCCACCCAGCTCTATGATTTTTATGGACGGAGCTGCCAAAGCTAAATGCAGAATGAAAGGGACGAGGCAATGTCAATGATGCAGTGCCTAAATCAAAATGATTTAAAGTTACTTCTCTGTGCGTGCATACTTGGGAGCAACAATTCTAAGATGTGCATAGAAAGACAAAAAAAGAAAAAGCATATTGTCCCAGTGTGGTTTGCAATGTACCATGTTGTACGAATGCTGGTGTTATTTGCTTAGGGTTTGCCAACCACAAAACAGAAAGTCACAAAATGTGAAATATCTAAAAGGAGATAGGAGAAACTGGTTTCCTCTCTGTGCCAGGTGCTAGCACTGGGCCTTTTCCCTTTTCCAGTTCCCTAGCATCTCTGATTTAACAGACCATCAGGTGAAGACACTAGGAAGAGCATGCAAGGCTGTGCAGTGGTTTGGCATAAGGTAGTTTTCTGCATGACTTTGTGTATATCATGGTACGATTTGTGACCAATTTGTGGATCGTTTGCAATTTGATTTGAGTGCTGGTAAACTGGATGTTTTCACCAGCAGAAGCAGTGTTAGAAACTGAGATATGAAAGCTAGGAGCTAAATGGCACCTTAAACCAGGGTTGTGGGCACCACAACGGAATGTCCAGCCGCACTTTCTTAATAACATGGATACAAAGCTGAAAAGGAATGAACTGCAGCTAAAATATTATGTTCATTTTTCACATGGTCTAGGTCTTCCCCTGCCCACCCCCCTAATATTCTTTAAAGGGTCTCTTCTCCAAACTTCAGAGAGTAGCTGGAAGCATAGCTGCCAAGTTCTCCCTTTTTTTAAGGGAAATTCCATTATGCTGAATAGGCTTCCTCGCGAGAAAAGGGAAAACTTGGCAGCTATGGCTGGAAGTGGGGGAGGCAGAAAAAGGTCCTCCTTTCTTTCCACTCTGCAGTTTTAATCTGAAATCTTAGGCACAATACTGCGGCCAGAGCTCAGAAACTGCTCGCGCTAATGAAATTCCCTGTCACAAAATGTGCCTAGAACAATGGGAGTTTCAAACACTGATCAAACGCACTTGATGTTGCCAGTGGTGGATGCACAGTTTCTACAGGAAAACATCCTCAGGATTGTTTATTAAAAAATAAATAAAAATGTTTATGACAAGTATTTTTAAACTGCTCTTCATCTACACACCCGGGCAGAAGACAAAAGGCATGGAATGAAACAGTCATGCTGAAAAATGTCATCAGGAACAAACAGAGGCATATAAAAACAAACAGAAGAAGCTAAATAATAAACAGGTTTTGAACTTTCAAATTCTTGGTCAAATAAGCTTTTAACTCAGCATTGGGATGATGGTAATGTTGGCACCAGTCATTCTCCATTCCACAAATGGAATACCATGACATTGTTGCTGCGTGATGAATTTCTCCTGGCATCAGAAGAAAGAAAAGATCCTCCCCTTAAGACATGGGCAGGTGGTTTAGGAAGAGGTATTTGGGTTCTAAGACTTGTATGCCTTTAAAGGTCAGCACAAACCCCTTGAATTAGGGTGGGAAGCAAGAGATACTTCAGAATTGGCGTAATATGATTCCATCTAGCAGTAGGCAGTTAAACATTCCGGTATTCTGCCTCCGTTGAAACTTCTAAGCATTCTTCAAGGGCAGCCCAAATTTTAATAGCAATTTCTAACTAAGACTTCTATGGAGGAGAAGAAAATCAAACTTGAGCTGGGCAAATTATATTCCCATAATGTTTTTTTTAAATATACATACATACATATATATGTATATATATAACAATTGTTACTCTGTAGTTTCTAGGGAATAGTACTAAATGTATGCTGATATTTTTTATTTGGCTTATTTGTGACAGATTACAAATACTGTATGTAACCTGAGTTTCATATAACCCTGCATCAAACCATCCAGGGATGCTACCTACCTCTTAAGCAGCAGACAGAAGCCTTGATGTCCATCTACTGCATACCGTTCTCTTGTGTTTGGCTGTCTTCTATATTGCTTAAAGGATGAAGGGAAAGAGTAACACATTTTTAGACACAAGGGATAAGAGCAAAAACTATAAAGAATTCTTACGCCACAAGCTTTTAAAACGATTCTTAACACACAAAACCGACTTCTGGAGGTTGTTTTTTTTTGAAACATCAGATTGTATAAATCACTGTTTATGGATGTAGTTTGCTTTTAGCAAAACTGCAGTAATTTCAAGCCTACAGGGGGAAAATGAAATTATATACAGGGAAGAGCAGCCAGATGCAGGGGACACACAGCTGTTGCACCTTTAATAGCTATATGGAAGAAGGAATTTAAGCAGGTGTAGCTTGCATGACAAGTTACACCTGCTCAAATTCCCTCTTTCTGTAGAGCTATAGAAGGTGTGTACCCATTTTTCTCTTCTGTTTCTGCTTCAGAATCTTTATTGTTCAGCGTTACAGAGCGGCAAAAGGAATGTAATATTATCTCTTCTGCTTATTCAAGATCAGAGATTAAAATCTTGCAGAACAGGGTTTTTTTTATTCTCCTTGTTGAATATGTTGCCATCTGATCAAACATAGCTCATGCAAAGTAAACAGTATGGCTCACAAGAAGTTACTTTTTTTGAAATACAGATGAGGTGTCACTAGAAAAAGAAAGGTAAACTAGAGCACCATAATAAGTCATTGTTCCAAGTCATATTCTGCAAATTGATTGTTCATTTATTTGATTTATATACCGCCTTTCATCCAAAGATCTCAAGGCAGTTCACAAAATTGATGATTATCTCTTTGAGGATTTGAAAATAGTAAGTAGTTCTCCCTCCTGCAATTCTAGCTTACTTCCTGATCAACATGCATAGGATCATGCTATACAGGTAAATCTGTTTTAATGCATAATCTTGTTTATAACTTTGAAGATAAATTTGGCTATAGGTTTGACAAAATGGTGTGTTATGACTTAAAAGACTCTGGAAGTTTGTTTTGTAAAACTAACAGCACAATCCAATGCATGTTTCCTCAGCAGTACGTTCTGCTGTACGATGAGATGTGCTTCCGAGTAAATGTGTTTAATCGTGTCCTCCCTTAAAGAGGGCACATGTTGCGGTGAGACCTGGCAACCAAACCCTGTTGTGGGTGGGTATGATTGAATAGCCACAACACCCAAATGGTAGGTCCCTTGATGCAGGGTTCAATCAGGCCAATGGGACGCAGGCTAAACGTATCAAGGGACCTATATACAGTGGTGCCTTGCTAGACGAAATTAATTCATTCCAGGACTCAATTCGTCCTACGAAAATTTCGTATAACGAGGCACCGTTTCCCATAGGAATGCATTAAAAGTAAATTAATGCGTTCCTATGGGCTCTGGGGGAACTGGTGGTGGCGGCGGTGGTGGCGCTTGCTCTCTTGGCTCGGGGAAGGCAGGCAGGCGCTTCCCCGAGCCAAGAGAGCAAGCGCCGCTGCTGCCAACGACAGAGCCGGATCGGACGAAGCTGACGAAGCTTCGTCGGATCCGGCTCTGTCGGGGGGTGGGGTGGGGGAAAGGCGAAGGAACGATCCTGCGCCTTTCCCCCACCGCCGCCAAACCAGTGCCAGAGCCGAAGTGTGGCGCTGTGGCCGGGGGCTTTTCGCAGTTTGCCTCCCCCTTGGCTCGGGGAAGGCAAATGGCAAAAAGTCCCCCGCAGCGCCTGCCTCCCCGACACTGAACGCAACTTCGGAGACCCGAAGTTGCGCTCTGTGCCGGGGGTGCGGGGCGAGAGGCGGTGGGGGGGAACACCTCCCACCGCCGCCTCCCGCCTGCCTCCCCCGACACTCGGCTTTCTCAGGGAACGCAAGCGGGCGGGCTAGGTGTCCCCCGCTTGCGTTCCCTGAGAAAGCCGGGCGCGCTTTCTCGGCGAAGACAAGCGGGCGCGCTTTCGCCCCATTACCCAGAGCCAAAGCGCGCCCGTGTGGGGATGTTTTCGCTGGCTGCCTTCCCCAATTCAAGGAATTTTTGATCTGGGCCAGGACCAAGGGCAGCATCCAACAAAGTAGTTCTGTTATCATAAGGACTTCCACTTCATAGCCAGAAGTCCTCTCCCTCTCCTCTCCCTGTGCATCCTGTAAATATGTTCTGTGGGTCTCCTTAAACCTCTTGGAGCCCATTAAAGGGGCACATGAGGAAAGGAGAGGAGAGGGAGGGGGAAGAGGAAGTTATGTTGTGCAAATGGAAACCCTTGCACTAACAGAACTACTTCATTGGATGGCTCTCCAAGTTCACAAGTCCTTTCACATGAAAAATCCATTCCTGGCTTTCCTTCAAGATTCCTGTTTGAACAATCTAATTTGGCGGGGAGTGGTGGAGGAGGGAGCTTTTTAGTTGCTGCTGTTGTTAAGACAATTGAGAGCCAAAAGCTCTTGCCAATCTCCTGCAAATCACTCAGAGACCTACCAGAAGTCTCTGCAGAAATTGCCTCTGGTAGCTCTGAGCTCTCCTGCATGAGCTTTTCTTAAATGAATGGGAACTCTGCCAGAGCACAGTGCTATTTGTTGAGATGCTCTATAGCAGAGGTTTGGCTCTGGGGACCCTCTCTCTGAGTGCCTTTCTGACACTCCAAATCAGCCAAGAGTAAGGTTCATGATGTGCTGCTGAAGGTTCAGAAGCTTTTCATTATTTATTGAGAAGTGATGAAAGAAAATACCTATAATAAAGGATTAACACACATGCTCACATTTCATTCACCTGTGTTCCCTTCTGTAACCTGCCAACAGAGTTTTGTCCAATTATTTAATCCTTCTGTTGTTGTCCACAACAGATTTATCGGTGTTTGAAAGCTTTCAAAAGCACATCTCTCTTTCTTACTTTTGGCATACAAAGCCATCCATAATGCATAGCTTTCTCAAATCTTGAGGATTCTTTGGAAACAACACACAGGGCTTGATTAGTAATAGTATTGGCATACTTAGACTTTATTCATAAAATGAAGGTGGCTGAAGACTCAAATATCCAATTTCACTATTCTCCCACTTTGGGGGCAATTGATATTGACTTCCAGCTACACCTAAATACACTGGGCACGTGAATCCTGAAGAAACGCACAGAATTCACCACGGTCCAGCTTTTGCCACACACTTCTTGTTTGCAGCATTCCAAGACTCAAACTGTTTTCAGTTCTCTGTGTATCATCCACACACACACAGCTACTTTATGTTGTATGAACACCTGTTACCCGTAACTGATGCCTGCCATGGGCAGAGAAGGTTGTTGTGAAAATGAGCCCTATGTTTTAAAAAGGTAAAGGACCCCTGACAGTTAAGTTCAGTTGTGGATGACTCTGGGGTTGCGGCGCTCATCTCGCTTTACAGGCCGAGGGAGACAGTTTTTCCGGATCATATGGCCAGCATGACTAAGCTGCTTCTGGCGCAACGAAACCAGAGCAGTGCATGGAAACACTGTTTACCTTCCCGCTGGAGCAGTACCTATTTATCTACTTGCACTTTTTGTGTGTGTGCTTTTGAACTGCTAGGTT
The DNA here is from genome assembly GCF_965207765.1 of Zootoca vivipara. NCBI lineage: Eukaryota > Metazoa > Chordata > Lepidosauria > Squamata > Lacertidae > Zootoca > Zootoca vivipara. Next base: position 15,852,506 of record NC_142582.1, read on the forward strand.
GGCAGGAGCTGGGACCGAGCAACGGGAGCTCACCACATAGCGGGGATTCAAACCGCCGACCTTCTGATCGGCAAGCCCAAGAGGCTCAGTGGTTTAGACCACAGCATCACCCGCATTCCACACTCACACAGTGCATAAGCACCTGTTGCCCATAACTGACGCCTGCCATGGGCAAAGAAGGTTGTTGCAAAAATGAGCCCTATGCTTAACTACAGTAAAAGATCCAGCAGGAAAAATAAACCCAGCAGAAACCTCCCCTTCTGTCTGTTAGCCCCTAGCATTGTACTACACAATAGTGCAAGGAATTCAGGGCATTGTGCCTGTTCATGTGCTTTTCCCTTTGCACAAGCCAACAAACAAACCCAGAATCTTGGCTTGTTGAAACATTGGTCAATGGCTTTGGAACAAGCCATGGTATTAAGACAGCTTCAAACCATTGTTTGATATCCTGACTTGTTTCTCAAATAATTGGCCACAGTTTCCCAGTTCAGACAAAACAGGAAACTATAGTTAATCGAAGACTTCACTGTTTGCTGGCAGATATTTGCTGGCTTGCGGAAAGAGAGAAGGAGCAAAGAGCTGCAGCCAATCCCAAAACATGTAGCATTACCCAAAGGCCTACTTTTTATCTTGGCTTATTAAACCAAAACATGATTTCTATTTATTCCAGATTTATTCAAACTGTGTGTCTTTGGAAACTATGAAATGTGACGCCTGAATTGATAAAGAAAGAACACTCTTTCAACACAATGTTTTTGAAACAGGTAAAATCATCCCCCATATATATATATTGCACTGACTGATCACTTTCTTTGCTTCCAGATGTCTACCCCATTACTTTATCTCAGAATGTGTTTTGTTTTCTTCTGTCAGTGTTTGACCTTCAGCCTGACTGTCATTCTAGACAGTATTGGTGTGTTCCAAATAGTTGGAACTATTTATTTATTAGTTCACTAGTATTTATTCATAGTTCACTAGCCTCAGGCTGCCCTTAATTCAGCATACATCAGCAAGTATACAGATAGCCAAGTCAGTTTTTTAAAAACCTGTTAAAATTATGCAGCTATAAAGTTTGCAAAACCGCAAGAGCATGGATATGTTTGCTTTGTGCTGCTTTTGAAAGGCCTGTGACAGATTCCTCGAAATCAATTCATGTGCTAGGACAGGGGTGCCTTTTCAAAGAGGGCCAGATTTGATGAAGTTAACATGCGTGAGGGCCGACCAAATTTGTTGAGCTTTTTTTTTATGACTGAAATTGTTGAGCGGTTGAGCTTTTCTTAGGATTTGACCCCACAGAGAATTTTTGGGGATTTTACCCCCAAGACATATACTGCCATGGGAACTGGATTAAATTGATTGGCAGGCCACATTAGGCCCCTGAAACGGACTTTGGACATGCCTGTGGTAGGAGGAAGGAGGATTGCTTTTGCAATCAAAAAGAGTGCACTGCTGCATGCAAGGAAACTGATATTCCAGAATCATTAAGGAAAGACGCCTGAATCTTTCCCAACAAATGAGTAATTGTGTGAATCCACTGGGTTTTTGAAATACCCCAACATGTATTGCAGTTTAAATTGGTTTTAAATAATCATCTAGCTCTTATTTTGGACCCCGGCTTTGATCAAGACAATAAAAAGGTTTACCAATTTCTCCCCCCATTCCTCCACCAAAGGTTTTCAAATCTATATTGGGGAGTGGTGGTTAGGTCAATATCTTTATTAATGGGAATTATTGATTCTTTTCTTGTCAGCCAACATGGCTGCCTTTGCTTTTGAATAAATAGATAACCCTTGACAAGAGTATTGTTATCAGGGCCTCTTGCCCATAGAGGCAAGTGGCGCGGGGCGCCAGGGCACCAAGTTCTGGAAGGCACCAGGGAAGAGGCGGAGGCTGGACGTGGCGCCTCCTGGCATCAGCTCGCCCGCCTTGCTGAAGCAGCACCGCGCCCGGAGCCTCCGCTTCTTCCCCGACAGAGGAGCTGCCCGCCTCCTCCAGCCCCGCAAAGCTCCTGGCAGTGCTGTAAAAAAGTCGGCAACTCTGGGAAAAGGGGGAGGTGGGTGCCGAAGGGTGGGGTGGGGTGCCGGAGGGATCTTTGCACCACGGTGCCGGATATACTTAAGACGGCCCTGATTGGTATATTGCCTTATGCTTAGAGAACAGAATTTATTCAAGCCTATATGCATTAAATAACCTGTGTGGCTGTATATCACATACACATATACTAACAATATTGTTGGGCTGTATTGTTAAACTGCATTAAACAAATTTAAACTATGTTTTAATGTGATGCAGCATGCTGATGCACCCTGCTCAAAATTTCCCAGGGTATACTTCCCCTGCTCCAGCTGTTGCCACACCATGCAGTGTCCCCCCCCCCCGCCCTTGGGGTGGTATGCAGTACAGTGGTACCTCGCAAGATGAAATTAATTTGTTCCACGAGTCGTTTCGTGTTGCGATAATTTCGTCTTGCGAAGCGCGGTTTCCCATAGGAATGCATTGAAATTTAATTAATGGGTTCCTATGGGGAAAAAAGAAGCGCAAAAAAAGAGGCGCCGACTCACCCGCCACGGCCGGAAGTCTTCAAGGCTCCAGGGAGGTGGAAGCAGGAGGAGAGCCAGGGGTCTGGAAGGAGTCCGGAAGCCATTTACAGAGATGGGAGAAAGCAAGGCCGGAGCCGCGGGGTCTCCTCCCGCCGCAGCCTCCATTCCTTCAGGTGCCGCCACTGTTCCCGCCAAGGGCCACCTGGTGAGCCCCGCTGCTGCTCCTGCCGGAGCCGCGGAAGCCACCGTGGAGGGCAAGACCGGAGCCGCGGAGGCCGCCATGAGCGCCGCGCCGCCGCAGGAGGCAGAACCGGCGGCTGTGGACATCACCGACGGAGTCCTAAAGATAAGCGGCGGCGGTTCCTCGCAAGGCTGCTTCGTCTTGCGAAGCACGGCCATAGACGGCTTCGTTTTGCGAGTCGTCCAAAAAATCACAAAATGCTTTCGTTTTGTGAGTCGTCCAAAAATAATAATAATCGCAAAATGCTTTCGATTTTCGATTTTTGTTGTTGCTTGAGGCGTTCATCTTGCAGGGTACCATTGTACCACTTTTTCCTGGAAGAAAAGCACTCACAACATGTATGAAACAACCCTGAGCTTGGCTTATCATAACGTCTTAGAAAGGGCTCATGGTTGCTTTCCCCCAAACAAACCACAAGCAGTAATCTAAGAACAAATCTTGATTACCACTCATGGTTGGTTTGGGGAAAACAATCCGCACCAGCCCAGGTTTGAACAACACAACAGGCCGGTTCCTGGCTTGTTCCATCAGTGGTATGGGAACCGCAGAGGAGCACCATGGGAATTTTTGAACAATGTGCTCCAGTTCCAGGATGCTGAGTGTTCACATTGAACCATAGCTTGTAGAACAGAATGCAGGACCTCAGTTCTGGTGATTTGGGGTTAAATGTCAGCTCAGCCAAGACGTCCCACTGAGAACAGGGGGGGGAAAGCCAATTAGTTTCACTTGAAAATCATTTAAAAAGCCAACTGAGGCACTCCCTTCCCTCATAAGTTATACCAGAACTAATCACCTGTAGGGTGGGAATAGAGAACCTGGGTACGGTAGTAACCACGATATGTTAAATTCTAAATTCTAAATTTTGTTATTGTACAGTTTCTTTGTAGGTATGCCTGTCTACAGAAATCTTTCGCGGTGAGAGGTTTTGGAGGAGCAATTTCAAAACCTCCTGAACCTTGCTGGATTGATGGTTTAAGAGGAGTCTCTGTTTGCCGTGGCAAATGCTTTTCTACCAAAATAGTTCTGGGTATCGAAACTAGTTGTGATGATACAGCAGCAGCTGTGGTGGATGAAGCTGGCAACATTTTAGGAGAAGCCCTGCATTCTCAAAGCGCGGTTCATCTGAAGTAAGTAGTTCTTACCGTTGGTGAAAACATAGTTCTAGGTACTACGTACGTTGAATATCATGTTGTTGTTTTGTCATCACGTGAGTTTGTTCTGTAAGTGCACCTAGATCCCTGCCACAATATCAACAATCCAAGATCAGTGGTGTCAAAAAGCTCCTAAAAGTCCGGGGGGGGGGACCAGTAAGGTAGATCTCTTTGATTTCTTAAAAACATACACACGCAATTGATCTCTAGTGTCGCTACTACAGCTGTGTAGGGAGCCAGACCTGCAGGTTGCCAAAAAAAGAAGTGCAAACTAGCAAGAACATCTGCATTTGAGTTTTTTAGCTGGGCCAAACAGATTTAATGTAAACATCATGTACATGTTTGTTTCTCATCAGAACAGGTGGAATTATTCCTTCGGTGGCACGACAGCTTCACCAAGAAAACATTGCAAGTGTAGTGCAAGAAGCACTTGCCGTCAGCAGAGTTAGCACAGATGGACTCTCAGCCATTGCAACAACCGTGAAGCCAGGACTTGCTTTAAGCCTTGGAGTTGGGTTGGCCTATAGTCTGGAACTGGTGGAGAAATGCAAGAAGCCTTTCATTCCCATCCATCATATGGAGGCACATGCTCTTACCGTTAGGTTGACCAATCGTGTGGACTTCCCATTCCTGGTACTTTTGCTCTCTGGGGGTCACTGTATACTAGCTGTAGCACAAGGAGTTTCAGATTTCCTTCTCCTTGGACAAACATTGGACATTGCACCTGGGGACATGTTGGATAAGGTAATCCTTTTAATTGGATAAGGTAATCCTTTTAATTAGTGTTTATTTATTAAAACATTTGTATGCTGCTATATCAGAAATATATATCAAAGCAGTTTACAGCAATAAAAACACAAAGCAGTGCAATGCAAAGCAACTATAAAGTTAAAAACAGACATCAATTAACCATTGTGGAGGGATGTACAGTGGTACCTTGGTACTCAAACGGCTTGGCTCCCAAACAAATCAGCTCCTGAACGCCGCAAACCCGGAAGTGTTCTGGTTTGTGAACGTTTTTTGGAAGCCAAACGTCGGACGCGGCTTCCACAGCTTCTGCTTGAGTGCAGGAAGCTCTTGCAGTCAATTGGAAGCCACGCCCTGGTTTTCGAATGGTTTCAGGAGTTGAATGGACTCCCGGAATAGATTGAGTTCGAGAACCAAGGTACCACTGTATTCTTAATTGCCTGCATAGGCCTGGTGGAACAGGCAAGTTTTCAGCAGGCGTTTAAAAGTTGGCACAGAAGGCCCCTGCTGAATCTCTGTTGGCAGAATAGCCCATGGGACAGGGCCAATGAGGAAAGCCCTGTGCAATTGTCCCACTTACTTGGTGATCATTTAGCTAATTAGGATAAAACCATAACGATGTGGCTGCCTTGCGGCTGGCTCAGTGTCAAGCCTCGGCACACAACAAGGATTTGAGGTGTGACTTGGGTCCTTCAGAATCATAAAGCTACTCCTTGTGCTCATTTGCCTTTTCCAGTGACTTTTACAATATACGTGCACATTTCTTTAATTTCTGCTTCTGTTTGGATTTATTTAGGTAGCCAGGAGGCTTTCTTTACGAAAGCACCCCGAATGCTCTGGCCTGAGCGGTGGAAAAGCAATAGAACGCTTGGCTCAGCAGGGAAATAGACGGCGCCATGAATTCAAAGTCCCCATGGAGCAACATCACAACTGCAACTTTTCCTTTGCTGGACTTCAGTCCCAGGTCACTAGAGCGATTGCAGAAGAAGAAAAGGCGGAAGGTATTTACCAAAATAGGACGGATACAAATTGCTCATGAGAGCTTCACAGAGGCTTGGGAAAACCTATTTGATCGTAATTTCTGCAGGACGTCAGGAAGGAGAACTCCTGTCCTGTATACCGGACCTTGCTGCAGCAGTCCAGCACACAGTAACTGCTCATATTATCGCTCGAACGCACCGAGCCATTCATTTCTGTAGAAGGAAGGGTATCTTGCCACAGAAGAAGGCAACTTTGGTAAGTGTGTGTGTGTGTGTATGTGTTGTTAGGAAAACTCCAAGGAACTGCATCTTTCCCTCTGAAGCGCCCCTCGGGATGATTCATCACTCTTCTGTCCTGAGTCGCTACTGTGACATATATCCGAAGATATAGGCACACATAGCAGAGCTCAAAGCAGAAGCTGGACTTGGGGTGTAGAATACCCAGCTAATTTATTATGTACAAGATCAAGTGTTACAGAACAAAGAAATCATGGCTCCTGTCTCCTTCTCCGAGAGAGAACAGAAAATGCAAAAGCATAACATAATGGAACAGTGTAACTGAGCTTCCGTTCTCATGACTCCAGCAGTGTGGAATGTCAACACAGACATGTGATGAAAACAATCACACATCAGCAGTTGGAAGGAATGAAATCCCAACATGTGTGTGTTGCACAGTTAGCTTATCCTAAGCTCCAACAGTATGGCCAGGAGCTTAGTTGTATTAATTGCTTGCACCTTTCGGTCCAGGAAGTGGTGACCTGATCAACAGAGGGACACAAATTAGTAACAAATATTATTAACTAACACGAAGGAAATAAAATACACTGAATCCAAGAGCACAAGACTTTGCATGTACTTGGGGAAAGTCAGCATGTCATGGGGGACTATGTTTGTTCCTGGGCTCTGGCTTTCCCACACCCATTGTATGTAATACCTAATGGTGCCCACTCAAATATCTTTATACTGTATGTATTTCAAAATGGCAGAGGGGGAAAGGGCATGTTTCTGCCCTGTGCAGGGATTACTGCTAGCAAGGTGAGCCAGGTTGTTATAAACATAATCCTGCCGCCCTGCTTCCTCAGACTTCCCATTAAACATGACTTTCAAACATTGGTTTCAGGTGGCTTCAGGGGGTGTTGCAAGTAACCAGTATATCCGGAAAGCTCTGCAGGTTTTAACAGAGGCCACCGATTTCACCCTGGTATGTCCGCCTCCCAGGCTCTGCACTGACAACGGTGTTATGATTGCATGGTAAGCAAATATGTGGTTTTTTCCTGTTTGGAATTCTATTCTGAATTATAGTGCAACATGGTTAATTGGGAAACACTTTGTTGGTATACCTAGACACAGTTTCCGTGTAGGTGATAGTTGTATATAGTCCCATGGGAGTTAGTTGCCAATAAATGTATACGTTTTGTATATGTGATTGTGTCGTATATTTGGGGTACATACCTTTCTTACATGGAAGTTCATTAAGTGCAAACCACCCTGGTAGCATTGTTCTTCGGAGAGAAAACTGCCTGTTATTGTTTGGTCAAAAAACGAAAACTGAAGACCGAAGAAAGAGCATGGCCAAACCACGTTTTCTCCAGTCAAGGGCCCTTGTTAGGCTAGCAGAAATTATCTCTGTCTGAAGTCTCTTTGCTGAGCTTACATCAACAATATTGTATTTAGTTCACTGTAATGGAAAAAATGAACTAGTTTATGAAAAACACTTTACACAAATATTCTCTCTTTAGGAATGGCATTGAAAGGCTTTGTGCAGGACTGGGTGTTTTATATTGCACAGAAGGCATAAGATACGAACCAAAGTAAGTAGTATTTATTATATTTTCCCTCAGTTTTATATACTGTGTTCTGTTATCTCTGTAGCACTCCAGAAAAACAGAGACAATATCTGTTGAGTGCTTTAAAATCTTACGAGACCTAGAGAGAGTGGAGAGGTGGGACAGAAGTCCCATGCCATAGTTTTCTGTTCCTCTCCTTTGTCCCTTATATCCAGGATTATACATCTGTATTCTTCCTTGCTTTTTAGCAGCCCACATCGGTTCAGTAAATTCTGCCCCTAAAACCTTGCAAAATATAATGTATTGTTTGTTTGTTTGTTTGTTTGTGTGTGTGTGTGAAATGCACAATAGGAAAATGTTGCATAATCGTTGGGAATAAAGTTGGACACGTTGACAGAGAAAACACTAATCTCTGACCATTTCAAGTTTTAAATGTTACCCAGGTGTTCTTCTCCTTCAAGTGGCTCAAAATTTGGGAATATGATTTCCTGTCCGTTGGAAACCACTGTGGTGAACAAAAATTGATGGCAAATTCCTGCTGGTCCACACTGATTGTCAAGTTGGAGGTTGAATGGATACATAGAGCTTTTTGAATTCTGTTATTCATCCTTGGATAAGGCATTATAGGACCTCAGAATCCATCAGGGGTTTCATAGAGACAGAAAGAAAGTTTCTAAATTTTAATTACATTGCTCAGATATTTAAACAGGTTTGTTCACCACTGTGCCTTTTTATGGACAATTTCCATATTAGTGTTGACCCTTTTCACAGCACATAATTCCTCTCACTGGATTTGGGGATGCACACTACTGCTGATATTATATAGTGGGCGGTCCTTAAATTGTGTAAATTACTATATATATATAATACCGGTAAGTGGCATTTCGTTCAACAATACTAGTCACGTGTCATTTTCTTTTGCTGTAGCTTGGCATATTTTTTTCTTTAGGCTCAGCTGCAATCCCAAATCTAAACACAGACTGAGTTACACTTTCCTAAGAACCAAATTCATCTTGGCTTTTCATCAGAATTCGAGCTATGTGCTGTTGTCAATGCTCTCTTCCAGGCTCTCAGCCATGTATCTGATTTTCCACTCACAAACGGCTGCATCCGATTCCCTGCGACTTTGTTTACAGCTTTTGGCTTGGCCAACTAGTTCTTGGTCTTTCAACTGTACTTTCAGAGCCTCTATATTTCTGGGGAGGGCAGTTATTCCCAAAAATCAGCAGAAGTAGCCACCCCTCTCATTGAATTTCTTCCGAGGTAGAAATCTGGGGGAGTGGGGGAAATAAAAGACATGTAAATACGTTCCTTTAGCTATAGTGTCAACTTACCATTTCTCACGTGGCTGCTGCCCTGAAGGAAATAAACAGAGTGTTCTGCTTATGGATTTTCTTTGTCCTAATTATATGGTCTTTCAGGACTCAGTAAATCTCTCTGGTGTAGCTCCTCCTCTCCTTGGGGTTGAGGAGAGAAAGAGGGGAGAATGAACTCCTGAGATTTGTCTTGGGAACAAAAGAAGGGGGAGGGCAAATAATAATTTTATCCTTTTCTGAAGAAAGGATACTGAACTCAAAAATCCTATGAAGAGAGGTCATTGTTATGAGAGGAATTCTCCAAAGTCCTATGAGAAAACTTAAAATTTATTAACAGATGTTTAAATTCTAGATGAGATACAAAAGGTCAAATCTGTTTATACGGATCAAGAAAACCAAAATACTTCTGCTTGGTGTTAGTCTGCACAATGTACTATAGCTGCATTGTTTTGAATAGTACAACAGTCTTCATTATGGGAATTAAGATTAAGAATGATATAAAGGAGAGACTGAGTATAGAATTCATTATTACCTACTAGAGCCAAATATGTATGCGGTTTATAATGCTGGCTAATTATTTTGTATGATACTGAATTTATAATGGGATGACTGTACTTCTGTCTTAAATGTTGTTGTTTTTCATTGTTATTTATTAGAGCTCTGCTTGGGACTGATATCTCAGAAGAAGTCCAAAAAGCTTCCATCAAAATGCCAGCACCAGATCAGATGTGAAAAGTGAATTCTGCCACTATCCATTTTGATGGGAGCTCCATGCCAGTTGCCCCAGCCTCTGTACGACAATGTGCCATTGCTGAGATATTTCATACTATGCTGGGGATATAAGGCATAAATGAAGAAGATATTTCTAAGCATTCTATCCCGTTCTGTAAATTTCAACATCGACCCTTGTCAACAGTTAAACAAGGCTTTTGGTTTCTAAAAGGACTAGTGGAAAGAAGAAGTAAAAGCAGAGGGGTTTGTGCATGACAGATAATTCCATTTCCTTTCCCAAGTGGTTACATACTTGAATATAGTTGCTCGGTTGGACTTCTTGATTGTGAGGCTACCTACACCAAAGCGAATTGGAATAAATCCCCTCCTGAACTTGTTTATAATTTTACTCTGTTTGTTAATATAGTTTATCTTTAGCATGCTGTCACCATCCTTTGCTTAAGATCATAGCCCAGCAAAGCAAGTCCTTTGGTTTAGTCCCTTTGTAACTCAGTAACCACACTGAGCACCTGGGAGATAAGAATCAAATTTGGTACGTTTATTTAGGACCTTCCAAATGGGAATACCGGTTCAAAGCCTGCACCTGTTTTCAAGTGGGGGAGAAAAGTTATACCTGCCTTGAAGGTTATTGATATTAAAGTTGATATATTGCATCCAGGAATACAGCCTCCGCAGCCCCTTTCAAATGGACCAAGAAAGATGGGGGAATCACTGTAATAGGATACATCCCTATGAAGCCGAGCTACCCCACTGTGGTTTAATAAGCAAATTTACAGTGTAATTCTCTATTTTAAGTTAAAACATTGCCTAAACCAGTTTTCAAGGTGAAGGGAAGGATGTAAAACATACCACCGTTTACTTCTGGCCTCCATCACGGTGTTCCGTTGTGCCAGAAGCGGTTTAGTCATGCTGGCCACATGACCTGGAAAGCTGCCTGCAGACAAACACCAGCTCCGTCGGCCTGAAAGTGGAGATGAGCGCCGGACCCCATAGTTGATTTCGACTGGACTTAACCGTGCAGGGGTCCTTTACCTTTTTACCTTACCTTAAAACATACCATGGACAGATACTTTCTATGAAGAAGACTTGATTATTAGAGTAGACATCCCAGCATTCCTTCTACTACGCCCGTATAGAAAATACATAAAATTAATTTTAATGTGATTGCTTGAAATGTGAGAATTAACAGAGGCAAGCCTGGAACCATAACCATACGGAAGACACATTTGTCACCTGTACCTTTGGTGTACATACAATTATCAGCTATACTTCTCTTGAAACCAAGATCCTTCAAAGCACCGTCAAGACATTCATTCCAATTCCCAGCAGATTGTCAAAGCCCAAGATGGCTTTGTGGGCTTCGACAATCTGTTAGGAATTGGAATGAATGTCTTGATGGTGCTTTGAAGGATCCTGGTTTTCCCAGAACGTTCTGGGTAAACCAGAATCACACAGCATAGAATCTTGCATTGTCTGCAAAGATCTAATTTTGCATTCTGCAACCGAGTTTTCTTGGAGTGAAAATGGGTTCGATTTGCGATGAATGATCCCCCGCTTTCTTAGCCATGTCTGGAAGGCTTCAGACAACCCGGCTCCCAAAATTGGGATTTTTCTAACATGACATGTGGCCTCTTGAACACTGTGCTATACTAGTTAAACTGGGCAAAGGTTGGAATTATGTGGTGTGCAATCCAGCCGTCATTTAGCTCTTTTAAGTCTAATGGTTAAGGATGTGCTGGTGGTCTCCCACTGAAGTCAATTATGCTTTAAAAAGTGCTTGGCTGCAGCTGAATAGTGCTACACACTTGCTATTTCTGTTGCCTTCCAGCTTGAAGAAGGAGAGTATATGAGTAGGGGATTGTATTTATCTCGGGGGATGGAGTGGACTCTCCATACCTCTTGGAACCCTGGAAAAACAACTGGAAGGAAATGGGGCTGATCTAGTATGCTTAGCGCTGCTGCCTATCTTAACATGGACTTCCCCATATTCCAAACACTTGTAGAGTGTGTGTTGGCACCAACTGTAAGGTCCACCAAGTCTTTCTTCCATGGTCTTTCTCCCTAGCAAGTGTGTTTAGGATTTCAGGTTTAAAACATGTCAAAAGATACCAACATTGAGAGATATTGTGAATGTTCTCTTAGGTTTCTCTAGGCAACACTGGAGGCTATGAAAAAACACTTCTGCTTCAATACTGCACCTAAGTTTCTTTTCAGACATGAAGGCTTACAGTTAATTGCCAGCCTTTTTATTCTCTACCACAGAGGCATTTTTAATTTTTTTTGCATTATTAATAGACAAACTTTCATTGTGCAAATCTGTTATGGACAGAGCAGTAATATTTACCCTAATTATCTGAAAGGTATTAGCAGAGACACTACTGTTTCCGTTGCTGCCCCAGTGCAGGCACCACAGTCAAGATTTCCTTCCCGACAAGTGGCTGAGGAGCGCAGAGACATTGACAATTCTTGGTCTCGAAACTTGAATGAGGTCCGATGTTGTGGCGTGTGGAAACGGAATGTGGCCAGCTACTGGGACACGGGGCTTCTCCGGTGTTTTGAACCTTCCCATTAGTTGAGGCGCCGTGGGCACCAAGAAGAGGGAATCCTTTGGACGACACTTTGTTTTGTATATCTTGACGCCACTAGTCTGTGATTTGTCTGCAAAATGAAAACATTGCTTTCTTATGCACCAGAGGAGTATATTTGAGGGGGCCACACTTCCCCCATCCCGGTTGATGGCCATTGCCACCCAAATGGTGTGTGTGCCCCCGTCTTGTGGTCAATTTTGTGGGGCACAGGGCTGACCTGGGACCCTCCAATATTTTATTCAAGTTGGCACCCTTATGCACTGACAGGTATAATGGCTGGAACAGAGGGATTCTTAAGCTTAAGTAAGTAAAGCGTTTGTTTGTCTTTTCCCCTCTGAACAGTTGGCACCCTTGCCATACAAAAACTGCCCCCCCCACTTGCAAAAATAACTGCTTTGCTTTAGACCAACCTTGGGTCTCCAGCTGTTTTCAGACTACAATTCCCATCACCCCTGGCCGCTGGTCTTGCAAGCTAGAGACAATGGGAGTTGTAGTCCCCCCAAAACAGCTGGAGACCCAGGTTTGGGAAATGCTGCTTTAGATACACTACTTTAGACACACTGTTTGGATTGAGATGCAGCCCAAGCATACTCCACCCTGTTCTTTAATTGCTTTTTGCATCTGCCTCGGTTTGGTAGAACTTGTGTTTCTAAAGAAAAACAAAGAAAATCTGATACATCTGAAGTCTGCCCACCCCTGGTTCTACATGCAGGTAACGTGTCTGTCCCCTTTCACGTAATGTCTAAAGATCAAGGGCCCTCCAGAACAACAGCCTGTGAAGTGTGAGGGATTGCCACTGGGTGGCAGAATGGGCCCCTCAATTCTCTGGATTCTGTCCAGATATAATCAAACATTTATTTTATGTATTTGATGAGCTAATAGATATCAGCAGCCCCCCGCCACACATACAGTGAGATTTAACATGCTCGGCTTCCCCTGCACTTTGCTCTTTACGGGTAATTCAGAATTTCCTTGATTTGTCATAATACTGTATATTATATAGCTGAGCTAAAAGGGCAGAGCGGTCTAGCCAACGGGAGTTATTTCTGAATAAATTACCTCGTATGTGTACAGGAACTGCAGGTGGCCCTCCGTTTATCTCCAAACTGAAAATTAAAAAGGCAGAATGTTAGTAGTAGTCTTGACATATAATGACAAGCAGCGAGGACAACAGAATATCTGTGTTCCGATTAAGTGATAGGCATTTAAACAGTTAAATGCGGAACGTTGTTTTGAACCTCAGCTCTGATTTCCAAACAGCTGGGATGGCAGAAACTTTGCTTACTTAAATGAGTTTCTTGCTGGGGAATGTATTAAGGATCTAGACCAGGGTTTCCCACACCTGAAGCTCCAGCTGTTTTTGGACTACAACTCCCATCATCCCTGACCACTGGTCCTGCTAGCTAGAGATGATGGGAGTTGTAGTCCAAAACATCTGGAGGGCCGAAGTTTGGGGATGCCTGTGCTAGACTGTAATCACCTTCCACACAAACTAGAAATACGCCGTTGTGTTTATGATTTTTTTCTGTGGTTGTACTGGGAAATAAAAAAAATGCTTTCCTGAACCCAGATTGAAATGGATCCCAATAATCTGTGTCATTCAATAATGCTTGCAGCTGCCCCACCAAAACCCTCTCCACCACTGTCCCACCAAAATGGGGTATTTGCAGAATCAATGTTACCCTGAAGTCAACTGATATTTTGAATTGATATTTGCATGGGGTACTGAATAGAAACCAGTAAGATTTTCAGTATGTGAAAAGTGAGGGACTCGAAACCTTAAAAAAAACATACAAACCATAAAATAATTGAAAGGTTGCTAATTGTTACCTGAGAGATGGAAGCCCAACTCTTTTTTGCCTCCTAAATTCTTTCACAAAGTCTGAATTTATTCTTGCATCCTTGCTAAGGTTCATTATTAGCCTCTTGAACAACTTGGGCTTATTCCTACATTGTACTAGCAAATGGCGATATGCAGTTCGGTTGAATGTTAAGTATCCCAGAGCACATGCCATAGATGTACGAACCTGAAAAAAGAACCTCACTGTAAGGTGTCTTTTCCCTGAAAGATTTTATTAAAGCATATTCTCCAAAAATAAGAAACTGTCATATTTATTTTTCCTCAAAACAACAACAACACTATGGCTTATTTTCAGGGGATGTCTTATTTTTTTTTAATTAAGTATGGTACAGTTTAACCTACAAGGTTAAACTGCCTATCACTATGGCTTATTTTCAGGGCATGGCTTATATTCCTTGAATGCTTAAAAATCCTGCTATGACTTATTTTATGGAGAAACAGGGTGTGTATACACACACACACACACACACACACGCACACACACTAAAAGAAACTCATCTAAATAAAAACACAGAAAGAAAGAGAAATTAAAATGGGGAGTTCTCTCTCAAAGTAGACCTTGTCACGCCACAGAAAGTGGTTCACCTGGGAGATTTCCTTTCTGCTTCCAGACTCCCACTGTCTCAACTGGGAGATTTCACTTCCTTGCCCATGTGGGGACAGGATACTGGACTAGATAGGCCTTTGGCCTGATCCAGTGTCAGGAACTGGCAGTCCTCTGATGACTGTATGGGCAGAGGAAAGAGGCCAGGGGATTGACCCAGGAGAGGGGCCAGAAATTTATGGGGTTTGCCCCCGCTATCCTCTAGATCTGAGGGGCTTGAAAGAGGAAAGAGCAGTGATGGCTTCCACGTAGGAGAAGCCTCAGGTTGCACGGGTGCACCCCATCAGATGGGGGTACATAACCTGGAGGGGGTGTGGTCCCACTATTGCTACAATTTCTCTGCAGAACACAGACCCGGGAACAGCTGCCTAGAAGCGTGTGTGTGTGTGTGTGTGTGTGTGTGTGTGTGTGTGTTTGTATCTGGGGTGTTATGGAAATTGCTGTTAGTGCATGTTTTCTCAATAAAGAATTAACTATCAGACTTGGCTGGGGGTGCCTAGGACATTCAACAGGGTTCTTCTTAAGTTCTTAAGACAGGTGAGACTTTGGGTGGGGGGGGGGGAAATGCTATAAGTCAGAAATTAAATTGTAATAACAAAAGACACAAAAGCGCTATGTAAAAATAGCATAGAAATTCTTTTGCTCACTAGTGCCATCTAGTGTTGCATGTTTATAATGCATTCAAAACGTTGGGTTTTTTTTTACTAATGTAGCTGAGTCCCTTGTAGTTTGACATGTTTTCTAGCTACCCTTGGTAAACTATTATATTCCGTCAATTAAAGTGATGGAAATTCAGACCTTCCAGATCCCTGCTTACTGCGTCAAAAGACTTGCACGCCACGCCCTGGAATGTGCGGTCCATGCTGGATCTGGTCTGTTCTTGTATTCTCTACCTTGGTGACTGGGAGGTCCACCTTCCCTTCCATAGTACCTGTTTTCTACTTAAAGACTGGTGGTGATATATTTTAAATGAACCATTAATCATTGAACAGTTCCTGCTGTAGTGATATTTTAATTACGTTTTATGGTTATTGTATTTACACCAGCGTTTCCACCAATTTTCCAGGAAAAGACGGTGTGAGGGCCACTGTGACAGACGGTAATACAACCAGCCTGTCGTGTCCAGGATCTCCCCTGGATCTCTCGTTTCTTAAAAAACCATGTTACAAAAAAGATGGACTTTAATTGAGCAATCTGAATTTGCTACTATGTGACTGGATATCACTCCAAAATAGCAACAGTCTGGAAACACCCTGAGAGGATACAACCAAAAGAAAACAAAACAAAACCCACCCTTTCCCATTAATCATTTCTTGTTTTTATGAAATTAACACAGAGTAGCTAAATAATGGCTTTAAAAGTTGGGTTTCCCCCACCATCACTGCTACCCTTCTAATGTCCGCATATTGGCTTCCAATGTGCATTACTGAAAAACCAATATATGGCATTCATTTTGGATTAATAAGCTCAGCGTAAAAGGAGGTGATCATATTTTGATACTATTAAAGGGTCCATGTTGTTTTCATGCTGTTTTATATTTCTCCAGTTTAGTTGCATTACAAAGTTAGACTGAATAGATAAAATGGGGGGGGGGACTGCAAAATAAAATAGCTGTACCTCTTCTTCCTTTGCGTATAAATGATAACAAAGACGTCGGACAGTTCCTAAGCATGTAATTGCTTCTGGAATACCTGCTCTTGTGTGAGCCAAACTAGCCAATAGCTTCCCTACAGAGAAATAGATAACTGAGATTAAATGTTACTACAATTATACAAAAAGCTTTTCGGTACAATTAACTTCAGCAGGCTGGTGTCCATTTCTGAAACATTTCAAGAACCCCAGTACAATTTCTATAGCCACACTTTTCAGTATTCTTTTTATTGTGCTCTTGGAACATATTGACACTTATGGCATTAGATAAAATGTGTGCTCCAATGTGCTATTAAATGAAGCAGGAACCTTTGCTGTATGGTTGGCCGGGGAAACCCAGTCAGATAGGTGGCATAGCAATAATAATAATAATAATAATAATAATAATAATAATAATAATAATAATAGTCTTGACAGAATAAACACCTGCCTCTAGAGAGTAATAGAAACCAAGACAAGGCATATCAACAATTGCATCCTACTATTTTAAGATTTTGCACTATTTTAGTGTTGTATAAGCATGCTGCCTTGAAAAACAGTGCTTTTCTTTGCATCATTACTTACCTATTAACACCAGAGTCGCTGCCTTTTCTGAACATAGCAGGTCGACCAAAATAGAAACTCCTTTTGCAGACAGACTGACTTTATCCATATCAACTATAATTCTGGCTAGTATAACTATCTGAAATAAAAGAAACATTTTTACACAATGCATTCATATATTAATCAGGCCTCACACATTTTTTCCCCATTTCTCTGCATTTCCTGCTTCCAGCAAAAAATGTTTGTTTGTTTTTGTCCAGCAAGCATATTTTAATGAGAATGTACTTTATGGCTACACAATCAAAGGAATGGAAGAGAATATGTTTGTGTTACCTGCGGATGGAGACAAAGCACAAAAGCTCAGCCCTCGGACTTCTGAGTTTGCAGAAGCATTTATTAGTCTATGATGCAAACATATGCAGACATAAATGGGGGAATTTACCCTAGAAATTAAGACCTGTGTACACATTTTGCAAGTAAAAACACGACACCTTTTTCCAAATTTCAAACCAATTCTTTTAAAAAATTCTTGCTTGCAGTTTTTCTATATTCTTCATATTTTACAAAGATATGCTATTGTGTTTATTTATGTGCATATGCTCTTGTTAGTGTATATAGGTTTCTCTGCAGACTAAAAATATGAGACTGCAACCGATAAAGTAACAATAGCAGAAGTATTTTAAGTGGGCACAGATTGAGATATTGAGATCACAAGTTCACAAGCAATGCCTTGAACCTCTCGGGCAAAAATGACTCTTCACAGTAGATGAATGGTTGAAGGAACAATTGGACAGACTACATTGACACAAGTCATTGATAACAGAAAAAGCAAAAAGAGCCATGGTGGCCTTTAAGAAAAAATCCAAAATCCACGTTACATATACCTTTATTAGGCCAATGAAGAGGACACAAAATAGTCTGCAAGTTTTCAAGCTCTCCAGAACTCTTCATCAGGCTAGATGGTAAACAGAGGAGGAGTCAGGAGGGGCAAGTTGACTCATATAGAAACTATGGAGTCTTTATTTAATTGTGACAATCTTGAAATGTGGGAGGTAGCAGGTATTCTAATGAGGCTTTTTTGGGTGCTATGTAGGTGTCAGGTTGAACCTAAGACACCTGAAATTTTTTGAAAGGTATTCAAAATGATAGATATATCGTCGTCGTCCCCCCCCCCCCGAGATTTGAGAAACGGAAGCTATACCAGAAAACTAACATAAGAAGACCCCTTGTAGATCAGAAAAACGGACCATCTCTCTTCCAGGACCCTGTTCTCACAGTGGAAAACCAGATGTTTATGGAACACCCACAAGGATCAGAAGCTGCCGAAAGGGAGAAGATGAAAATCTCCTTCTCCATGTAGTAGATTGAGCAGAGTCCTTTGTATTTGAGCAAGAAGACAGAGGCATAGCATTCAAACAGTCCTTTATGGAAAACTCCAGTTTCAAAAATGGCACACCCGTGCTTATGCATTCTGGGTGAACTATGAGCGTGATCTCTGGTTTTGTACCTGAAAGGCAGCCATTGCTCTGTCTGTCTCTACTTCCGATTCCAGGAAAGGTTCAAATATAGACACAGATATCGGTCCAGACTCTAAAATCAATAACTGCTGGCCGGGATTATTATACGCAAAAAGGGCGATAGCATTTCCTGCTCGCAAACAGATATCCTTAAAACAATCAGAGAAACAAGTAAATTGTATTGACCGTGAAATACAAAGTACATAAAACACACACACACACACACACACACACACACACAAACCATGGATGGTATTCAGCTACCAAGTCCTGTCAGTGCAAGAATTTCTGCTTGTGCAGTTGGAGACATACAAACACACACACTCAAGCAAGCACCCCATACCCTACCCAGACCTGCTCCAGAGGATTGGGGGACCCTTAGGACAGATTTAGGGGCCACATGGGGATGGTGAGGGAAAGAACCTTCCATTGTACAAGCAAACATCCTTGTGTTTGTGGAAGGTGCAGTTGGCACTACATTGGAATCCACTTTCCACATGGTATTATTTAATTCCAGAGGGTGGCTGGGTAAATTTGTTGCAGGATGAAGAATGGAATTTTTGCGCCACCTTAAAAGCCGACACGTTTATTGAGGCATAAGGTTTCACTTGTGTGTCTCATCAGGCAATCCTGTCCCTGTGTTTACACATCAGGGAAGGGGCAATGGTGACAAGCGCGGTAGCTCTGCCCCCCCAATTCCCCTTCAGGAGTTGGAAGGCAATCTTCTAAAATGAGGAGGCTTGTGAAGGCTATCTGCATGTTGCAGAACTATAAATTTCTAGCATTCCTGAATAGACAGGGAACCTCTTAAGTTTGCCTTCACGGAGGGCAATTTGACTGGTGGCGATGGGGGCGGGGCAGAGCTACCTCACTTGTCCTCAGTGTTTCCACTCATGTGTTAATACAAATGCAGCACACCTGAACATGGCGAGAGTGTGTCAGTGTTGTCTGTAACTAGTTTGATAGTGAGAAGGAAGAGGCTAAATGAGGCCATGAAATTCCATGCCCACTAAGAAACAATGGATCATCATTATTAAAAATTTGTATACCGCCCTATACCCGCAGGTCTCAGGGTGGTTGCAACATAAAATCACAGTACAAAAACACAAAATACACAATCAAAACAACAACAACCACCCCAATAACACCCACCCACCCACCCACACATTTTTAAATGGCATTGGATGTCAGTCAGCCAAAGGCATGGTTAAAGAGGAATGCTTTTGCCTGGTGCCTAAAAGGTGCCAGGTGAGATTTAAGTGAGATTGGAATAATAATGGCACATGCTCGGAGTTGTTGTTTTTAAAATCGTTTGTGGCTCAAGTGTATCAGGAATGTAGATGCAGTTGTAAAACATGGGTGGCAGTTATGGTAATTGTTAATTGTGCACTTCATAACTGAACCAAGACACACACGAACTTGTAAGATCTCTGTTCCCCACACTCTTAAGTGCAAGGTTTCTCAAAACTTGTGTCTCCAGCAGTTTTTGGACTACAACTACTATCAGGATGATGGAGATTGTAGTCCAAAAACAGCTGGAGACACAAGTTTGGATCTAAAATTTACCTAGTTGCATCACGTTTGGCCGGTGATATACTCATTGTTCCTCCAGCTTATGGTGTAGTTCTAAGTTGGTTCTGTGTTAACAGTGCCAACTGTTCTTATGCTGTTGCAAAACAGCCTGCTTTGATCCATATGTGAGCTCAGAGGTCTTCTTTAATCTCTTGTATGTGTGCACTGGCCATTTCATTCTAATGGCGGGAGCAGAGCTGTACACGGAAAGGAGTATTTGCTCACAGCTTTGGGGAAAGGATCCATTCCTGTAATCAGGCACTGACATTAATTGAAACAAACAAAGAAAGAATGTCTGTGCCTTATTACAGCATGAAGGGTATTTAATCTTTTCTCTTAAATGGGCACTATGATGTTCTCTAGTAAAGCCAGTACCTTATCTGGTGAGTAAAGGAGCCCAAGGACGTCAGAATAACTAAAGCCTTCCTTCTCTCGCAACACTCTCTGCAGGTTATCGTTCTTTAGAACAATGCAAGCCAAAGAATATGCAACTTCAACCTAAACAATCAGTTGAAAGGAAAAGGAAAAGTTTAAAAAAAGAAAATATCATTTTTATATAATAGATCCTATCCTATCCTATTCACATCAAAGTTCAGAATGGGATTCAGACATATAAACTGCATATAAAGAATATTTATAAATATATGCAAACATATTTTTACTGATTTAATAGGTGATCTTGAACACATTGGTTAAAATTCAATTATTTTTAGCCCAATTTCAAATTTTCAGCCCCATTCCAAATGTCCTTCAGAGCTTGCTAACTATCCCTCAATCCCCAATGAACAATCCCTTTAAGTAACATGTAGCTGCAGTACAAGGAAATTTACACCATAAAAAGCCACAATCTCATCCAGAGTTGTTATAATGTGTGCACTTAATATATAACAAACTGGACTCTTTCTGTACCTCACAGCACAACAGTTCCATACTGCTTAATGGATATTTTTGTCTTGCCCTGAGGTTCCCATATATATTTACTGATATACACTGTTATTCTTCCCCTAATTGTATCCTTACAAACAACCCTGTGTGATTGGCTAGATTCAGAGACTGAGACTGGTTCAAAGTCACCCAGTGAGCTTCATGGCTGAGTGTGAATTAGAACTGTGGTCTACCAGGTCCTAGTCTAACACTGTAGCCACAACAACGCACTTAGGTTGGAATTAGTCTTTTGCCAGCCAAATAGACAATGCCCCATACAGCATCCTAGCACCTAATTCTCTCCCTCTTTCCATAACCTCCCCATAAACTCTAGTGAAACTCGCTGCATGACAGGGTCATCAAAATGCAAATCTCCCCATCCTTGCTCCACATAACTCAGTACCACTAGTGGGTGAGTTGGATGATTAGAGGTCATAGGGGAGATGTTAGATCAGGGGTCAGCAAACTTTTTCAGCAGGGGGCTGGTCCACTGTCCCTCAGATCTTATGGTGGGCCGACTATATGGGGGGTGGGGGATGAACGAATTCCTATGCCCCACAAACAACCCAGAGATGCATTTTCAATAAAAGCACACATTCTACTCATGTAAAAACACCAGGCAGGCCCCACAAATAACCCAGAGATGCATTTTAAATAAAAGGACACATTCTACTCATGTAAAAACACGCTGATTCCCGGACCGTCCATGGGCCAGATTGAGAAGGCAGTTGGGCCGGATTTGGCCCCCGGGCCTTAGTTTGCCTACCCATGTGTTAGATATTATAGGGGAGAGCAGATGTGAGGATATCAAGCCAATATGGGGATGTTGTTACTGTTGGCAGCACCTTGTCTACAATAACATCTCATTCCAGTCTTTAGGAACTGGAATGTAGCAAACAAAATTATTACAGTCATACCTCGGGTTACAGACGCTTCAGGTTGCGCATTTTTGGGTTGCACACCCCGCTGAACTCGGAAGTACCTGAATGAGTTACTACCACTTAAAACCCACCTTTATGTGAAGAGAACTATGGTGTTTCAGTAAGTGGACCAATATTGGCAAGGCTCCTTCATCTACTACGTTGTCTTGACTGATTGGATTGTTTATGTTAGCTTCACCTGAAGGTCCAACAAGTCAGGCAGAGAGCCCCACATAAGGAGCACAGGAAAAATTGAAAAGATAATCAGAAAATGTAACTTCAGTACAAGCAAACCTCATATTTGTAACTATTCTGTGTTCTTAACTTTTTAGACAAGAACATGTTCCAAATGGCTACTTCTAGTCTAGGGAGCATTATCACAGAATGTGGAAGACCTGGAACATCTCTGCGCCATTTGGTGGGATTTCATTTCTTATGTGTCGAATTCAGACATATGAAACCCTGGGCTCATCCACACTTCCCCTTGTCCTGCCACTTTCGCCCAGGAAAACCTGCTCTTTACCGCTGAATCAGAACAAATGTCAATCTGGTTTTCCCAGGAATTGCTGTTTGCTCTGATTTGATGGTAAAGAGCAGGTTTTCCTGGGGAAAGCAGAAAACTGCCCAGACCCGTGCTTTCAGGACAAGTGAAGTGTGAACGAGCCCTCTCTTCCTCCAAATAAAAAAGCAAAATTTGGCTTTCATTGTGCGTTTTGCTGCTTTTATTTTTTCTACATTATCTGTGTCACCGGCGATGTGTTGTGACTACTCTAGAGTAACGACTCTCCAGACCGTTGCCTTTTCATGCTTTTATTATGTGCAGGCTATTTACAGTGCTAGAGCTGTACAGGATGCATCTGCTCAGTCTGACCCAGAACCCTGGAATGGCACGCTCCGCGCCTTTTTCCAACATAAGAGTATGGGCACCCCAAATCTCCTCCCGGTTTCCTCCTGCGTAATTCCGGAACCGGAGGGAAGAAGGGTCTTCTTTCCATGTTTTCCTTCTCCCCCTCTTCCCCCCCTCTCTCTTCCTGTCCCACGTGCAGTAGGGGCTCTCCTATGCTGCTAGAGCCCTGTCTCCTCCTTCCTCCTTCCTCACTGGACTCTTCCCCCTGGCGCTACTGCTAGTGGAGGAGCTGCTCCTCAGGATGGGGGGGGGCTCTCTGTACCCTTTCCCCCTCACATCCTGCTCCCTACTTATTTGGAAAAAGCAAAACGTGCAAACAGTATGGAGGTTTTAACTCTGACTTACGTTTTGTTTGTTTGCATTTTTGATTTTACATTAATGAAGAATAACAATGAAATAAGATAAAAATAAAATGTGGGCTTTATAGAGTTTAGGTCCAGGTGTAAGATGTGTGTTTGTAGATAATTCTATTTTTGCCCTGAACAGATAAGGACCAAAAAGAGACATGGAAGGAGACTTCCTCCTCTAGGTTGGTGATTCACTAAAAATGTATTAGGGGTTATATCAGATGCCAGTCCTACTTAGAGTAGATCCACTGAAGTTAATCAACATGACTAGCTTAGGCCCATTACATTTCAGTGGATGTAGTCTGAGAAGAACTTAGTTGTATACAACCCAGCTTCCAAAGTTCTTGCGTTGTTCTAAACTGCTTAATTCTTTTTAACAGTTATATTAAAAAACTGCTCCCTTTCCTCTGTGGGGAATTCCAGAGCCTGCACAGAGTCCTTAAGTGAGTTCCCTATCAGTAGGAGGAAACAACAGAGGCCAACCAGAGTATATTTGAGAAGCAAAGCGGCTAGTAAGCCCCAAACGGGGGATTGTTATAAGAATTTTAAGGTCTCAAATATAGAATAAATATTCATAAATGCACACATATCTAAATATATGAACCATGTGTCCGAAATAGTATGGGAGAGCAATCCTGAAGCCATTTTGACTCTCCCAATGACCTCAAATATTCCTCTGCAGTAAGGGAGGCAAATGGGGAAAGCCTTCCTATTGTCTTTTTGCTTGCAAATCCTGTCTTAAAGGGTGTATTTGTGTACGAATAGGGTGAGCCTGTGACCTGGAGTCAGGAACTAAATTATCAACCATCACAAAAGAATGGCCAGACTGAATACAATCAGTGACTATGATCAGGTATCCTGGCAGAAAGGATTTCTGCTATAGAACACCTCCTTCTGTGATTTCTGCTGTAGACCGCCTCCTTCTGTGATGTATGTATGATGTTTTTTGGGGTAGTCTTGGGCTACAGGGTGGGCAATTTCAGAAGTCTATATAAGGGCTTGTGCGCCATTGTTCAGGGTTCTTCTCTCTCCTGTGTTTGGTGAGTGGGGACCCTGTTGCAACAGTTTATTTTTCCTTCAATAAAGATCAGGCTTACTAGCCGCTTTGCTTCTCAGATATGCTCTGGTTGGCCTCTGTTGTTTGCTCCTACCGATAGGGAACCCTCAAGGACTCTGTACGGGCTCTGGAATACCCCATAAGGGAAAGAGAGCAGTTTTTTTCTTATAACATAACCTTAATACAACAGAAAAGGAACTACAAACCAATACAAATGGTCCCCAAGGCTCTGATGACACTGAGCAGTGTGCCCTCTGCTATCCTTCCACTCCTTAGCAGCCGAACCAAAGGGGAAATTCCGTTCCCTTCGCAGATCTGGTTCTGGTGAATTTCGCTCTCCTTGCTAAGAGCTATGACTGCTTCACCTCCTTCCAAAACAACCACAGTAGCACACATTTAGCAACCTTCAGCCCCATGCCCAGTTTTTCTTTCAGAATTGTAATGGAAAAGGTTGACTTACCAACACACTGCATTTTATCAGAGGGTGACAGCAGCATATCGATAATAAGGTTGTATCCAATCTGTTCTGCCATGTATTTCTGCTGCTTCAAGGTTTGCCCTGCCAGTGCCCAAAGTGTGACAGCGCCTTGTTCTTTAACTTTCAGGTGAAAAGCCTGCAGATTGGGCAAAATAATAATAATAATAATAATAATAATAATAATAATAATAATAATATAATGTTCCTGGCTATATTTCAAAGTGTTAACGTCCAAGAGGATGTAATCCCAAGCAGACTTCCTCATCAATAAGCTCCATTGAACTCAGTAGGACCAAGCTACAGAGTTCTCCGGTGAGGTCAAATAACAACCTACTCAGCTGCTCTACAAATCCCAGAGAAAAGATGTAAAAAATACTTGCCTTCAGGAGCTTTAAAAGGAATTTGGTCACAGACTTGGCTAGAAATCTCATCTGGATGTTAACATTCCTTTCAGCGAGTGCCTCGATTGCCATTGCTCCTTTCACTTGGACACTGATTTTCCTTCCCCTGAGAAGTTCAACTAGAGGGGCAATGACTTGCGCATCGGCAATGGCGTTCTGCATTCTAAAATTCCCTCGAGCAAGTTCTGCAATGGCTGCTGAAGCCACGGCCAGCAGCACATCTTTATGCAGAAAAAGATAACAAAACAGTAAGAGCCGGCCACATGTAAGACCACAGCAAATAACAGCCCTGCTACTGTTTTCGCTGTTATTATTTTACGTTTCATTTGCAGATCAGAGATTTGATGTAGTAATAAATGAGATGGCAGGCAACTAAGCTACCTCCTACTCTAGTATTCTGTTACCTAAGACAATGTTTGTTAAGCAATACTGCAGGGATGGGGGAGAGCCTGTGGCTCTCCAGTTCTCATTGGTCCCAACCAGATAGGCCAATGGTAAGGGATGATGGGAGTTGTAGTCTGACAGCATATGGAGGGTCACAGGTTCCTTATCCCTGCAATATAGGCTTTAAACGGAGCCTGTAAATCCATAATCCATGTCCATGTTTAACCCAAAGTTGCTACTTTGGCCTAACCTCTCCTTGATCTGCCCCCTCCCCTAAAAAGCAGCCCCTCTAGAAGTTCTCAGGGGCAGACCTTGGTAATATGCCACCCTGTACGAAGCCATTCACTGGCTTAAACTGGGGCTTTAGAAAAGAGGCACGAGGTTCTGGCATGGTCCTAGGGCCCTCCTCCCACCTTTCCAAAGTCCGGTAAGAACTTGTCCAGCTTTGGGAAGGAGGCAGGAAGAATAAGAAGAGGAGGAGGAGGAGGAGGAGGAGGAGGAGGAGGAGGAGGAGGAGGAGGAGGATTTTGGACTTGATATCCCACCTTTCACTCCCCTTAAGAAGTCTCAAAGCAGCTAATAATCTCCTTTCCCTTTCTCCCCCAAAAGAAACACTCTGTGAGGTGAGTGAGGCTGAGAGACTTCAGAGAAATGTGACCAGCCCAAGGTCACCCAGCAGATGCATGTGGAGGAGCGGGAAAGCGAACCCAGTTCACCAGATTACGAGTCCACCGCTCTTAACCACTACACCATGCTGGCTCACAGGAGGATTCTAAGACCCATGTTCAAATGGGTCATGATAGCCATGTTCAAATATATAAAATGATGTCATATAGAGGAGGGAGAAAGGTTGTTTTCTGCTGCTCCAGAGAAGTGGACACGGAGCAATGGATTCAAACTACAAGAAAGAAGATTCCACCTAAACATTAGGAAGAACTTCCTGACAGTAAGAGCTGTTCGGTAGTGGAATTTGCTACCAAGGAGTGTGGTGGAGTCTCCTTCTTTGGAGGTCTTTAAGCAGAGGCTTGACAGGCATATGTCAAGAATGCTTTGATGGTGTTTCCTGCTCGGCAGGGGGTTGGACTGGATGGCCCTTGTGGTCTCTTCCAACTCTATGATTCTATGACCCTGCCAGACCCCTCACACCTCCTTCCCAAAGCCAGGCCAGCATTCAGCAGGCTTTGAGAAGGCACCCTTCTCAACTGAACGCCTGGTGTGACTGCACCAATTGGACTGCCCTAAATCTGCCCCTGCTGCACCCCCAGGATATTATCCACTCCTTGCAGCTTAGATGGTCTGTTGCCCTCCTCCAAAAAGGGGGTCCAGGAGAACATGCACTGTGCCTACTCCCCTGTGTATGGATAGCAGTACTTGTGATTCTGCATTTTGTTCCTTTGCGCTACCTGAATCGGACTGCAAGAAGTTGACAAGTGGCTCGATGCCCCTGGCATCTTTCACTTTCAACTGGTTCTCATGGTTGTTAACGCACAGTACTCGAATGCAATTTATTACGTTCACAAGCAGATCTTCTAGATTGTACTGCAACAGATTGACAAGTGCAGGAATTCCACCCTGCAGGAAAAAGAAAGAAAGAAAAATAGTGTTGAAGAAAGCAGCGAGATCCATTCAGTCACATAAACCAAACTGTCTATAGTGCAGACACGACTCTGGTTCTCTGTTCATCAGAAGCCAACTTTGAGAATGTTCCCTCTTTATCCAGCCACAAATAGTAAATACATCTTCACCCCCTCTTAAGTACTTCTTTTTAACCTGGGATCTGAATCTCTTGGCTTGACGTGGGTTCCAGATCCTGGGTTTAGGAACAGAGGAGACTGGTCCTCATAGGGGCTGGTAGGGCAGAAGGCAGGGAATAGAGCAAAAGGTAGGGCTGATGGGAGCTAGAGCCAGAAACAGGCAGAGCCAACTCATTCTGGTTTTGACCCCATTCTCCCTACTGAATTCTACAAAGGCAACACTGAGACTAAGGAGGAGGAGGCCGACAACCCACTGCTTAGAGTGCCACCCATGGTAAGTAAGGGGCCAGGAAGCATGGTGGTGGCTCACGGCAGAATGTTGGACCAGCTTCTACCACTAAGGAGAACTCTAGTTACTTGTCAGGAATGAGCCAGCTCCAAGCAAAGGTTTGCAGCCAACTGCAGAAAGCAGCCAGGAATAGAGAGGCTTAGATGTCAGGCAGGGGAGAGTCGGCAACTGCAGACCAGCTCTTCCTGAACTTGATGGGCAGGCTGATGAGGCAGTAGCTGAGAGCAGGCTGGAACACAGCCAAAGCTTGAAGGAAGTACAAATAGGCGTGAATAGACTCAAAGTCAGCCTCTCAGAACAGGAAGAGGTTGGAGCTGATCCACTAAGTCCGAAGAGTTGGCGAATGGGAGGGCGGCTAGATAGGAAGCAAAACAGGAGATTTAAGGGTCATAAGTTCAATATCTTCTGTTGATGCCGGAAGGAGTCTTCAGAAGGGTCAGGATGCCAGAGGCTTTCTCAGAGCAGTCCAAAGCTATCTGTTTGTTTTTGGAATAAATCCTCCTTTTTAATTACCTACGCTTACTGTGTTATCAAGTTGGGAACCTGGACTCCTGACATTACTATTAGGAACCTTTAGCACAATTAAGATTAGTTTCAATGTACCTAGATGCTCCTCAGGGTCCCTTACAGGTCTACAGGTCTATGATTCAAAGGAAGAAAGGGAGCTCTCTAACTTAGGATACTTTTACAAATTGAACACACCTGAAGTAAAAGCAAACACATTTTCTTTTGATTATAGTACATTTTAAAAAGGAGGGAATGAAAGACAATACTAAGGGGTTTTTTTTAAAAAGGGTTAGGCTTACCTGTTCAGCAATGATAACCTGATTGTTATCCAACTGGGCAATATCATATAAAAGGACAGCACAACGGGATAGCAATTCAGGTTCATGACTTGCCAGTAGCTTAATTAATACTCCAATGCCTCCTGCTTCTACAAAAGCTTTGGCAATGGGCTCGTGGATTGAGATGTTACTCAGAACTCCCACAGTGATGCATTCCAGGTAGATGTTGCCACTTTTTAGCAAGTTGATTAACGAGGGTATGGTACCTGCAGTGCAGAGCACAAACGAAGGGTCAGTTCTGGTTTTCTTTCACAAACACAACGTCCTGCGAATCACTTGAAAGCTTCTGACTTGTTTAGAAGAGAACAGGAGAATCTATATGTGTTGGCAGGGGAGGGGTGTATGAAAGATCACAGAAGCCCTGCTTGTGTGTGTAACCCTACAAGTGAGCAAGACAGGATAGGATTAAGAGCATTACGCTCCTCACCCCCCTAACCTCACCATCCTTCTCACTCTCAAACCCATGGAGGTTTCCTGCACAATGGAAAATACTAAAGTGGGCTTTAAATCATGTGGGGATCCCTCACGTTCTTTCACATGTGGTGGACTTGTAAAAGGCTAAAAGAGTGTTGGGAAATAATCCATAATGAATTGGAAAAAAATGTTTAAAAGAACTTAAATTTTTTGAAGAAGAAGACGCTTCCAACATGTTAAGAGCTGCCTCCAACAGTTTGCTTTATTTTAAGCTGATCTACTCTCAGGAGCAAAGAAACAGAGAACATTCCTAGAGTACATCCTTGTGGAATTTGCAATGGATGGTGCTGCATAACTAACAGTTTAAAAAACAAATCATCCAAACGCAGTTTAGGTATAGCACCAAAAGCAATGGGGCAAGTCTGTCATAGCTTAAGTCCTTTGATTTTAAGTGGGAACTAGATAAATTGTGTGCCCAGGCGGAGACACCGCGACCCCAGGTGGAATAATGACCCGTGACAATGTGTTATGGGATTAAAATTGGCTGCAACTTTATGAAACTTTCAGATGTAGGAAGACCTTGGCTTAGGCACTGGGTGTTTATCCCTCCCAGTCTCCAGCCATGGATCTGGGGCACATCGGGGTTAACCAATCTGTCTGGGGATTGGGCTGGCTCTGGAAGACGTATGTTTAAGCAGAGAGCTTGTCCCCATTTCACCGCAACACATGGGAGTGCACTGACAACCTTTCAGCTTATGGCCAGTGACTCCCCTCAACACAACCCCTTTAATGGGGAACCCTGGGATCGCCGCTGCCGGGGGGGGGGCGTATTTACCGCTTCACAACCCCCCCCCCCAAATATAGGGAAGATAGACTAAAGGATTCCACCCAAGGTGTGTCAAAATGATTGTAAAATTAGTGAAATGTATACAATTGAAAAGAATGAATGAATGGCTTTTAGTGGGAACTACATTCACCTGGATCCAACCCTGTGTGTACAGTTTGCTTTAAAAAGGAAACTATGCAAGGAAAAGGTAGTATGTCTTCCTATGCGTTCATATCAGGCTTGGCTTAATTATTTCTATTGTTCCCCCCCTTGTTATTAGAATCGTAGAACATTAGAGTTGGAAGGGATCCCAAGGGTCATCTAGTCCAACCCCCTGCAATGCAGGAATCTCAAGTGAAGCATCTATGACAGATAGCCATCCAGCCTCTGCTTAAAAACCTCCACCCCCTTCCAAGGGAGTCCATTTCACTGTCAAACAGCTCCTACCATCAGAAAGCTCTTCCTGATGCTTAGTCAGAGTGTCCTTGAAGCCATTGGTTTTAGGTCTTAGCCTCCAGAACAGGAGAAGACAAGCCTGCTCCATCTTGCATGTGACAGCCCTTTAGATATTTGAAGGTGGCTATCATTATCTGCTCTTATCCAGGCCAAACATACCCAACTCCCTCAACTGTTCTTCATAAGGCTTGAAATCGCCTTATATGGGCATTTAGTAGCTGGTGCACAGATACTTATATGAAAACCTACAGCAGGAATGGGGAACCTCTGGCACCCCAAGTTGTTGTTGGACTCCATCAGCCCCAGCCAGCCAGGCCAGTGGTGAGAGGGATTATTGGAACTGTCATTCAACAGCACCTGCCCCCCTATAGCATAAAGACAGCAACGTATCTTGTTCTGCTTATCTCACCTGCATCCAAAATGCACTCCCAGTAATGATCTTTGGCGAGACAAAGTACTTCCAAACACCGTATTGCCATTTCTTTCCTTTTATGCTCTTTGTATTCCAACATACCTGTTGAGAATCCCCAAAGCAATCTGAAGACACTTGTTGGTTACCCCCAAGGATGTATGCAAGCTGAACCTTTTCGCAATAAGTCCAGTTTGCAGAACTGTTTTTTATTGGAGTTTATCCAGCCAATAAACGGCCAGGAAACATATTTTCAAAACTGTGACACAGCTCTAGGTAGAATGGATTATACCAGTGGTTTTCAACCAGTGTGCCATGGCACCCTGGGGTGCCCTGAATTATGGTCAGGGGTACCGCAGACAACACTGGCCTCTGTTCCTCTTTCCTTCCCTTCCTCCTCTGATGCCCTTTCGCGTTTCTGCCTCCCAAAGGCTTGCACGGCTGTTTATTGCAGCAGCCCTTGCTACAAGCTCCCCAGGCAAATGGTGCCTCTGGGAGACCCCTTTCTTTGGGGCAGGGGTGGGGCAGTTCAGAGACCAGGGGCAGCAGCTACGGCTGCCCGGAGGACTCCCAAGGAGAGGGGAGAGGAGAGGAGGCTGAGGGAACTCTCCACAAGGGTGGGTGTTCAAAAAAGGGTGAGAGGCTGGCAGCTCTGCAGGCAAGGGCTCCTGAGCCCCACAGGGTTGCTGCAGAAAAAAAGGTAGTCGGTTAAGGGAGCCATTTTATTTCTTTTTAGTTCCCCCCTTCATTAAAATAAAGCTCCTTTTCTGCTTGGAGCAAGCTTTAAAAACTTGAAGGCATTCAAAAGAGGTATCCCTCCTCAACATTATCCTGAAGCGGTACAGCTCATTCAAACATTTTAGTCTACCCAGGTCTTTAGTACTTGATGGCCAGCATATTCAGCAGCTAAAACTGTGTTTTTATTTAGTTTTGGTAGTGTTGCGGTTTAGTCATGCTGGCCACGTGACCTGGAAAGCTGTCTGCGGAGAAACAGCGGCTCCCTCGGCCTGAAAGTGGGTGGAGCGCCACAACCCCATAATCACCTTTGACTGTACTTAACCACCCAGGGCCCCTTTACCTTTTTAGTGGGTTAATAGAAAGCATTTAGTCTGCCAATATTTCCTTGTCAGCCTGCTAAGTCCTATGCTGCCACCATGCGGTAGTTCGAAATCCCTTCTTACAAATCCGTTATGGTGTGGGGGCTGCTACAGGGCAAGCCTTTCCAGAGTTCCCTCCAGCTTCTGCCTCTATTCCTACCCTGCTCCTAGCGAATACAGCATTCAGATGTGTTATCACTGGGCTATGGGGGCTGTTGCATCCTCCATGACCTGTTGCATCCTCATGAACTGAAACATCCCAGTGAGTCAGGGTCACTCAGAACCGCTTTGCAGGGAGAGGAACTGACGCGCTTACCAACAAGAGTTTTCCAAACCGGAAGATGAGGGTTGTTCAGCTGAATCAGATGCTTCAGAACCTCTGTGTGAAAGTTCAGCACCGCCAAATGAATGATATTATTTCCATCGTTGTCCTTTTTCAGCCAGTTGGCTTCAAGAGAAAACAAATACTGGATCGTATCTAATGCCCCAGATGTAGCGGCAAGCAAAAGCGGGGTGGAGCAACGTCTGTAGGAGAGAGGAGAAACATTACTGCAATGCAGATAAATACTCAGCAAAATAGGATGATGAAATGGATTTTATTTCATATATAGGACAAGCCTTGGTCATACTTCATAGTTAGTCCAGAAAGAGCTAAACCATTGGCCTGGAGTCATACAAGATGCTAAGCCAAACTATGACTGTATAGGAGCAAACTGGCTATGATCCCTTTCCTGGAGAAGGAGAAGGAGAAGAGGAGGAGTAGTAGTTTGGATTTGATATCCCGCTTTATCACTACCCTAAGGAGTCTCAAAGCGGCTAACAATCTCCCTTTACCTTCCTCCCCCACAACAAACACTCTGTGAGGTGAGTGAGGCTGAGAGACTTCAGAGAAGTGTGACTAGCCCAAGGTCACCCAGCAGCTACATGTGGAGGAGCGGGGATGCGAACCCCACCAGATTACGAGTCCATCGCTCTTAACCACTACAACACCCTGGTTTTCTGCACATCCATGTGTTCATGCTAAGCTATATGCAAGTCAGGGTATTGTTTCTGCAAGTTAGCTGCCGAGTGACAGTGGAATCCTGCACACATTTCTTCAGAAGCAAGCCCTACTTAGTTCAATGAGATTCACTCCCAGAAAAGTAGATGAAGAATTGCGGCTGAAAATGAACAAATAAAAGTACAGTACACACATCTCCCTATGTTCTCGTTCAATTGTTTGGTCTATAGTGGTGACCAGATGAACTAAGTGATATGTTGTTCCCACCTTGTAAATGTAATTTATAATATTTATAGGGATAGGATCTATATGAATGGAATTAATTTAATTCATTTTATTTTCTTTTGTCTTATTTTACTTTGCTGTATGATGTATGTTAATTTGTGTTGGTATCCAAATATGGGCCTATGGCCGTAATAAAGTATTATCTATCTATCCCTATGTTCCCTAATAAGGAAAGCCCTATTATGTTCATTAGGGCTTGGTGAGATATTGATATATTATCCAAAACTGGTCTGAAGTCCATATCATGATATCCGTTTCATCGTTTTCAACCTGGCAATATATCACGAATCACGAAGTGTGTTAGGGCTGGGCAATATATCACCCAAAACCGGTTTAAAGTCCATATCATGATACTGGTTTCATAATTTTTGACCTGGCAATATATTGCGGATTTTGATATGTGCATGTGCGATGGAAAAATCACAATGTGGGGGAAACCATGAAGCCAGCCAATGCCTCTACACAGTTCCATCCTTATTTCAGACATCGTGATACATCAGTATATTGTGATGTTTAACTGGTGATATATCACAGTGTTGAAAACCAGATACTGGCCAGCCCTAATGTTCATTGGGATCTACTCACTGGCAAGTTTATATAAGATTTATTATTATTTTATCCTTCCAGACAAATTGCACGTAACAGAAACGCAGTTGAGCTGAACTGTGGTGGGGTAGTTTCTTTGCCTGCCTATCTCGCTTTCTTTACCTTCCCGCTTTGAAATATTGATTGCTCTAAAAAGGACTCTTATCAAGGATTCCAGGCTTGAACCCAGAACATGAAGGTGAACGTTAGTCTAGACTGCATTCTTAGGCTATCTGAAAGTCCTCCATACTCCTAGTAGATTCTTCCAGGAGGATTTGGTTGATATGGGACAGTACACCTTTAGATTGATTAGAAGTCGACATAGCAAACATTTCAAAACATGGTCACACCCTAGAATAGCCTGTTTCCTTGCAGGCAAATGTAAGACCGGATAGTTATGTAGCCAGCTGACAGGCACATTATGAACCCTTGTCTCAAATTGATTGACCCAAGATCGGGCAATTTGGTGTTACATTATGCATAATCACTAACCTTCGAACTCTGAAACTTGACAATATTTAGAGTTCCTTACTTGAATTCCAAAGAAAACAAGGTGGCGTAAATTCCCATGCTGTTTTCTGCTTACTTACTCATTATGTGTTTCAGACTCTAACAAAGCCGGGTGTTTTCGGTAGAGAACTGTGAAGCAGGTAACATTGTCATAGAAGGCAGCGTAATGTATAGGCAGCCACCCTCGTTCATCGGGTATTTCGTAATCTGCTTTTAAGGCCAAAAGGAAATGGAGGGCTTCGACGGAGGAGCACTGAGCTGATAGGTGCAAAGCAGTGGGACCAAAACCTGACAGAACGAACAAGATGCAATAGATTGAACTACACAGACATGGTACACTTCAGTTGGCAAAATCTAAGGCAAAGCCCCCAAGGATTTGAAGAATTATTTGCTAGTTTTATATCAGTGCTGTTTTTACACCACCCCTTTATTATTTTATGTGTACAGTCATACCTTGGTTGCTAAACGCCTTGGAACTCATATGTTTCAGCTCCTGAATGATCGAAAACCGGAAGTGAGTGTTCCAGTTTTTGAACGATTTTCAGAAGCTGAATGTCCAGCACGGCTTCCGATTGGCTGCAGGAGCTTCCTCCAGCCAACCAGAAGCTGCGCTTTGGTTTCCGAACATTTTGTAAGTCGAACGGACTTCCAGAACGGATTCTGTTCGACTTCCATGGTACGACTGTATATGTATGTATGTGTTGAATTTATAGCCCTTTTCTCCAAAAAGCTCAAGGGATATGCTTGCTTCTTCCCCCTTGTTTAAAAACCATGACAACCCTGTAAGGTAGGTTAGTCTGAGAGGCAGGGGCTGGCCCAAGGTCACCCAGTAAGCTTCATGTAGGTATTTGAAACCTAGTCTCTCTAAGGTCCTAGTTTCACACTCTCACCTCTCCACTAGGCTGAATTTTCACAGAATCAATATTGTTTCTCTTTCCAGCACTAGAAAAATAGCATGTGAATTCATCAGATTTTTTAAAAAGCATTGAACATGACATGCATTGTAGCATTAAAAATGGGAAACGAAGCAAAATCTCTGCCCACCCCTGTATATGAACAGCATATAGCCCAGCCTTAGTGGAGAGAGAAAAAGAAATCAATGGCAAATTGGGGGTCTCTATTCATTGAGAGCACGTGTTGCGGAAGGGTTAACAGGACATCCCCTGGGGTTGCTGGGCAGATTAGTCTAATATGGCCACAGGGTGATTGGACAGTTTGTTGCTGGGGGGAAAGTCATGTTGCAAGTTATGTTTGATAGCAATAGCAGGTATAAATTCTTTGTGGGCAGCTTTTGGTTTCACTTTTGCCAGTGCAACAGATCTCCCGCCCGCCCACCCTCTTTAAGGGCCTTTTGCTTTGACATTGCTATGCCTGTCATGGGGTCGCCTGCTTTGGGGCAGGGGCCTGGTAGGAATTTTGTCCATTTGGCTGATTGGCTGTTGCCATTTGGTTTTTGCCTACTGCGTAGCAAATCGTCACAACTTGTAAGGTTGGCAGTTAGGCATTGGTTAAAAAATTGGTTGGTGGAGGGGTATGGAAAGGCTGGGCCTACCCCTCAAAGTTGCTGTTGTTTTAAGGGTATTCCGTTAAAGGAATCCTGGGGCTCTTGTCTGTACCCCCACAAGGGGCTAGGGCCATGCAAGAGCAAGAGCCTCGGGGAACATTTGGGGAGAGGTGAAAGGCCTGACACACAGCTCCATCCTCTCTCAGGGGGTGTTTACCTACTGACTTCCCTAGACGGCTAGGGATGTCAGATCTGTCCCAGGGCGGGGGACAGATGGATGAACCAATGCCTAAGCAACCACTCACATTTGGTTGTATTTTAAATAAAGTTGTGGCCAAAATAATGCCAAAAACCTTAAACTTAAA
Source organism: Zootoca vivipara (assembly GCF_965207765.1). NCBI lineage: Eukaryota > Metazoa > Chordata > Lepidosauria > Squamata > Lacertidae > Zootoca > Zootoca vivipara. The sequence continues at coordinate 15,888,092 of NC_142582.1, forward strand.
TTGCTGTGTGATGTGTGAATTATTGGGGGGGATATCCTGTGACCTCGACACACAACAAACTAAATAATTTTCATCAGTGTAGACTATAAAAAAAAGTAATGCTGTGCTTTTTGCAACTCACCACTTTTCTCTCCTGCGGTGTCCTTATCTTGGAAGCTCGTTATTCCTGAAACAAAGCATATTCATTTAATCACTCCAACCATGACATCCCTACATGCCAGTGTGATATATAGACATAGGTTCTTATTTTAAGATTAATTTCGTTGTTCCCGCAAGGGGACAATGACAATAAAGATATCTTATCTTATCTGTTAGATGCTAATTATATCATAGGTTCCAAAGCTCTTGGCTATGCAGAATTTCCAGTCACAAAATACTATCAACTTCGGTGCAGTCACTCTTTTTAATTATTATTATTATTATTATTATTATTAATTATTTATATCTCTTTTTTTCAGTGTAATCTCTGCATTAAATTTATTCCCAGAACAAAATTACAAAACTGCAACAAGCTTAATGGATTCCGAAGAGATTTTCTTCTGAACGGGCTTGCTTACCTGTGCACTCCTTAACGGCAACAGCAAAGCTCTAACTAACTCAAATACTTCAATAAATGAACTGTTCTAGTTACACTATAGAGCATTATCTCTTAAGGTACAGAAGCTGCAAGCCTTTGCCCTTAAACTTATAGCCCCTAGTTTTCCTATAGCTAGCACAACTTTATTTTGTATACTTATATATATATTACAAAAGTCAGAGGACAACAAAATATTTATCACTTACCCTTTGGATCAGATTTCTGGGAACGTTTTCCTAGAACAAAATGTATTTATTATGATTTTGCTATTGCAGGCCTGTCCAAAGTCTGTTTTGGGGGCCTAATCTGGCCTGCTGCTTGATTTAATCTGGCTCCCGGCCCCCGTGGCTCAACACAACTTTGTGGTAAAATTGTAAAAAAAGCTCCAACTTTGGTTGGCCCTCACGCACGTTCACTTCATCAAATCTGGCCCTCTTTGAAAAAGGTTTAGGCACCCCCGGGCTATTGTGTCTTTTCTTTCTTTCTTGCAGTATACACTATGCTTCTCACTCTAATGATAAAAGCCTCCGCCAAACAAGTCATTTTAGAGATGAAGAATCTGTGGTTCTCCTCTCCAGATGTTGCTGGATTTTAGTCTGCAGGGCCAACAATGGTCAGATGATGGGAGCTGTTGTCCAGCATGGGAGCATAACGTGGGTTGCCAATGCCAAGGGTGGGTGGGCATGTATGGCAGGTAGGGGGCAGAGCCCGCTGCTCCAGCCCAGCCCACATCGCCAAAGCAACCCCCCACCGGAGTCAAGCGGGACTGCATTGCTGGTATCTGAACTGGAGTCGGTAATAGTTCAGATGAGGGCTAATAGTGATGCCTGGAGCAATAAAGTATCTCATACACTTCGGAAAAGAAAACTGGAATCAAGAGGGATCTCCACAAAGGTGAATGATTTAGATCAGGCTTCCTCAAACTCGGCCCTCCAGATGTTTTTGGCCTATAACCCCCATGATCCCTAGCTAGCAGGAACAGTGGCCAGGGATGATGGGGATTATAGTCTCAAAACATCTGGAGGGCCGAGTTTGAGGAAACCTGATTTAGATATCTCTGGTTCTCGCACGGAGTCTTTTCTACAACTGAGAAAGGGGACAGGGGAGATGCTTTCCTTGTGGGAAGGACCCCTGGGAGTTGTGACACTGATAACTTCTTAGCAGATACTATTTCTTACCTTGGGTAATTGGGATGCTGCGCCTCTGGTTGATTGTCAGAGATGATTTAATCAGCTGGCATATGATTGACACACGGTTGTAGACAGCAGCATAGTGGATAAGACCGTAACCATGATCGTCTGAAAGAGCAAGGCTTGAGAGGGATGTCTTGCGGCAGAAGGTGAGGAAGATAGCAGCCAGCCCTCTTTCAGCAGCAGCCCTCATGCCAAATGGCAGGCTCTAAATGTCACATGCGCAAAAGGCACATAGAAAAACAACAAGAATAGTAATACCGTGATTTTTCACTCCAGCTACTTTGATTTGAGCTATGCTTACCATGCCCTGAAAGAAAGAGAACAGTTAAAACTCTGTACCAGCCGACTGCGGAAAGACACAGGATCTCTCTTATTCTGCATCACATTATGTAATTTTGTACTTGCTCTGTATCACGTGTTCCATCCTGGTTCGATAGATTGAATGGGCAAGGATGTATACAGGCCACTGAAGTCTTGGCCCCAACCACTGGATGCCAGTTTCAGCCCAACACTGTACTCAAATTATAGGGGGAAATGTAGAGAGGCCCTTAATGGAATCCTCAAGCTACCCCCTTCCCTCAACAAATTTTAGCCAAATTATCACCCTGCCAGTGGCATGTGGTCAGTGGACTAGGGGGATTAGGCTAGTCCCCTAAATGGTCCCAGTAAATTAGAGTATTAAAGTGTCAATACTCTGGTGCCTGCTTCTCAAAGCCTGGGAAGCTTCTGCCCAGCTTAGGGTGGGAGACATGATGCTCTGACCGGGTCCAATAATCCTCCCATCACCTTAGGCTCCAGCATCCTTCTCAAAGCCCAGGAAGCTTCTGCCCGGCTGTCAGGGACTGGGCAGATGAAGAAAAGTGGTGGAGACCACCTCCCCAGGAGTCTTCCAGAGAGGATGAAGGGGCATTTAATATAGACCTCCATGTTAGTATTTTTTATTCTCCCATTGCTGTTGGATCTCGTGATCCACACTGTTTACATTTCATTCTTCTGGAAGTGTGAGAACGGAAACTCAGACACAGCATTTCCGTTTTCTGTGCTTTTGTTTTAGGCTCTTTGTTCTGTCTCTTGGACAGACAGGATGTTTGTTATTTTCATTATTATGATTTGCTTTGCTTTGCTTTGCTTTGATGTATAGCAATAAAATTAGCGATGCTACATACTTCCGCAGCCAAGCTTTCGTTTACTCTGCTGTTTGCATGCTCATATGAGCATATATGAGTCGCTGAGATACAGGACTGCTGCCGAACTCTTCATGAGAGTCCTGTTATCAGGGGGAGAGGCCTCATACTCCAGAAGTGGTTTGGCAGAGGGCACACTCCAGAGGAATCTGAGGGCAAAAGTTGGGAGATAATGGGAGGAGGAGGACTTTGAAAGCATTCAACAGGCAAAGCTTGAGCAGCAGTTGAACGAGACACTGGCACTGGAATGTCTCCCAGAAACCATGGAGTCTGATAAATAGGGAAGTAACAGAGAATGGGCTGTTTGGGCCATTTACACTAAGGTTGCCACCTTTGTTCTGGCAAAATACAGGGCAGGGCAGGGCAGGGTGGGGGCAGAGAGAGGTGTTGGAGCGATTTTCTTTTCCACCTGGTGCATAAATGAATTCAAAGCAATCCATTACAATCTGTTGCAGCCTAACAGGATGGCCCCTCCGGAATTTGTCACATGCACAGAGACAGATATGCATGAATTTGTAAATCAGTCTGAGCTTTGCTACCCGTAGCTTAAATACATGACTTTCCACACACCCTTTCACACAGATGCATTTGGAGAGGGTCCCTAACTTGGCAGAGAAGGGGGGGGCAGGGGAGCGAAAATACAGGACAAGCTGCGTCCTGTACTGAATCAGCACAGGGCATAGTATTTTACACTATCATCCGGGACGATCCTGTATTATACAGTGTTAAGTATTCTGTGGTCTGTGTTTGCCTGAGCTTGAGTCTGGACTAAGGATTCTGAGCGGTGTTCTGATTTGATACATGATATCCAATCACAGAACATTTCAGGATTTGAGCCTTTGCCATTGGCCCTTAAACTCTGAGTCATGATTCGCAGCTTGGAAGTTTAGATAGCCAATCACGTTGGGAGTGGCCCAGGCCTTCAGAAATGTATATAATAAGCAGTTGCTTTGCCCCTGCTGTCCAGTTCTGTTAGTTCAATAAAGGTTCTTGCCATTATCACTGTTTCTTGCCTTGTGGGAACCCACCTATGCTTCATACGGGATGGATGGCAACCTTAAAATTTCTACCTGGCCTGAGAAGCGGGGCAGGCGGGTTGACTCCATCCACAAAGGCTGCTCTAAGTGGAATGAAGCATGATTTTGAGTGACAGAGGGAGAGGAGCAAAACTGCTCTGAAAGGGTTGTTAGAGGAACATGACCCATGTGGTGAACCTCACAGGGTCCATTCCCTTAAAAAAACAAAAACAAAACATACCTTGCATTTAATAGCCTTCTTATAGCCAAATCTTTTCTTGAATTGGTCCATTGCTTGAATATCAGTTAATGGAAGCCTTTTGGGTTTAAGTGTGCTTACTACTTCGTTTATGGCTCCCCACCATTGGCTCTTAAAAAGCAGATAAAATGGTTCAAGTTCGATGCCGATTACATAATAGCTGGAAAATGCAGGGGGTAGGGGGAAAACACACATGCACAGTAGAAACTGGAATACTTTAACACATTATTTCGTAGCCTATATTTCACAATGCCTGTAAAGTGAGCCTGAGAATCTTCTGACCCACCAAACCAAAAACATCCCAACCGCTTAATATGGTGGTCCACCAGGGGCTTATAAATAAGTATATATTTATTGCTGTCTCCGAGACTGCAAAATTGGGATCGTGGTTAAACACTAGGCAGGCCACAATACACAAAATCAGTTGCTGGGAGTCACAAGAGCTGTTTACAGGCTTCCCATGGCTATCTGGTTGGCCACTGTGAGAACAGGATAATGGACTAGGTGGACACCTTTGACCTGATTCAGCAGGTTCTTATGTATAGGACTTTATTTTTAAAATTCAAGCAGTAGTAGCTGCATTTAGCTCAGTGGGCCGCAGGTTGTGTACACCTGTCTAAATTGGGTTACCCTCCCCAAACATTATCCTCGCTACAACCCTGGTTGTTTGGGTAAGAGAGTGTGACTGGTCCAAGGTCCCCCAGCGAGCGTCATGGGTAAAGTGTCAGTTTTAATCTGGGTCTCTCCATCATCCTAGTCCAACGCTCTACCCACTGCACCACACTATTTGTACAGTGGTACATTGGTTCTCAAACGCCTTGCTACTCAAACAACTCGGAAGCAAAACACTGCAAACCCAGAAGTACTGTAAGTGTTCTGGATTGCAAACTTTTTTACGGAAGCCGAGCGTGCTCCGTTTTGAGTGTTACGCTTCCATTTTGAGTGTTATGCTGAGGTCTGTCTGGTTTTGCTATTTATTTTGCGTTTTTGGTTTTGCGGCTCTTTTTGTTTTGTTTTTGTGACAGTGTGGGACCCAGTTCAGCTACTGATTGATTGATTGATTGTGTGACTGCAGCACACTATTGCTTTCGTTTTATGGATCAATGGTCTCATTAGATAGTAAAATTCATGTTAAATTGCTGTTTTAGGGGTTGTTTTTAAAAGTCTGGAACAGATTGATCCATTTTGCATTACTTTCTATGGGAAAGCACACCTTGGTTTTGGAACGCTTTGGTTTTGGAACGGACTTCCGGAATGGATTAAGTTTGAGAACCAAGGTACCACTGTAGTATCCTTTTAACATTGCTCTAGTATCTGGGCACTGTAAAGATCACTGAAGTGTATGTTTCCCTAAGCTTGAAAGACTAGAACCTAGGCATAAAAGATAGAGCAAAGGTGGTGCTGGGGGCTGGGGGGGGGAACACTTGATAGAGTAGAAGTGCATTGTAGGGAAACTTGGCCCTCCAGATGTTTTGGGACTACAACTCCCATCATCCCTAGCTAATAGCACCAGTGGTCAGGGATGATGGGAATTGTAGTCTCAAAACATCTGGAGGGCTGAGTTTGCCTATGCTTGGTTTAGACTAAAGGGCTAACAGGAAGCACAGAAAATATGATTGTGTCATGCTTTATGCCAGACTGGATTCCATCTACAAGATTTTCATTACATGACTGAATTCCCTTTATGATAATACACAGTGGGCAAAGAGCTATGGTCAAAATAATTTGTTTTTTTAAAAGCAGCAAAACTCAATTCTGCATTCAGATTAAAAAATCTCGATGAAGAAATAATAAACATCCATATACTTAATCATCAGAATGTCTTTTAAGAAAACTTATTTCTGATCAATTCTGTTACATCTGGTGCACGCACACAAGTGTTTACTGGCACTTACGTATGAGCCACTTTTTGACTCTCAACCATTAACTAGTGTTACATTCCCAAAAACTCAATAGAAAGCATCTCACATGCTCTTTACCTCTTGCCTTGAAAATCCATTATTGGTATGGGGTAATGTTCTCTATAGGGTGCATCTGGGTCCAACAGTTGAGCGAGGTGATTTGCTGCACATGTATGCATTTCGTCATAGGCAGCCTACAATTAATGTTAAAAACAACAGACCCTATTTATGCTTGCAAAGCCTTTAAAACTTCCTGTATCAAGGCTAAGCACTGCTTTAAGTAGTTAAAGCATCTTGTCAATTTTAAGTAAAATATGCAGGCTCAAAATCTGCTAAGAGCTGAGAAGAGCTGAAAAACCCAGTGGGTAGAGAAACACAAGTTCAAATCCTGTCTGGGCACATGGTGGAAACAGGTTTTTGGTTTCATAGAATCAAAGAATCAAAGTTATTTGACTTCCAACCCATAACATGTGAGGTTACAGTTCTACAACAGTACATGCGGATTTTCTTCAAAGTAAATGCTCTTTAAAATAAAATAATACAGATAAAAATAAATGTATTCTCTTGTAAAATACATTTTCTTGAAACAAATCAGAACTGAAGGGTGGCATAAAACTAAATTTTGCTCAGACTCATTGGCATTCATGAACACGACTAAGTTAGATCTATTACAGGGGTTCCCAACAAGATTTTCTCGAGGACCCCTCATCGAGCCGCTATTGTGACAAGGACCCCCATTAATTCCTAATCCTAAAATTAAAAAGTGAGAGCCAAATTAAGAGTCTTTTTATAAGAGTCCAGGGAGGAGGGAGGGGAATGGAGAAGACAGGGTACCTGCGCAGTAGCGCACAAATGAAGCCGACGCGCGCAAAGCATCTTGGGGAGGTGAGCGTTAGTAGAATGTGCGCGCTGCCTCTTTGCAAAACAGTAGTGTTTGTAAGGGACCCAGGTGGCGCTGTGGTTAAATCACTGAGCCTAGGGCTTGCTGATCAGAAGGTCGGCGGTTCGAATCCCTGTGACGGGGTGAGCTCCCGTTGCTTGGTCCCAGCTCCTGCCAACCTAGCAGTTCGAAAGCACGTCAAAATGCAAGTGGATAAATAGGAACCGCTACAGCGGGAAGGTAAACGGCGTTTCCATGTGCTGCTCTGGTTTGCCAGAAGCGGCTTTGTCACGCTGGCCACATGACCTGGAAGCTATACGCCGGCTCCCTCGGCCAATAATGCGAGATGAGCGTGCAACCCCAGAGTCAGTCATGACTGGACCTAATGGTCAGGGGTCCCTTTACCTTTAGTGTTTGTAAAGCGCCACCTAACGGCATACAGCAGAACTACTGCCTCATCTAATTCTAGTTTTGCGCTAGACTCTGCTCATGCAGGAAGCGGCCAAAACAAAAAATCTGTTATCATACGAAATATATTTAATATATTTTTTATTCTAATAGCATCTTGCGGACCCCTCTGGCATAGCTCGCGGACCCCTGGGGGTCCCCGGACCACCTGTTGGGAACCACTGATCTATTACTTTCAATGGATCTGCTCTGAGTAAAAGGAAGTTGACAATTGCCCCTACAATTTACCCTTCATGGTGTCATTTAATAATTATTTATGCACTTCAAATATTTTTATACTGCCTTTGCTTGAGAATGATACCAGGGGAGTTTACAATGCTGATATTAAAAGCAATTAATTACAATAATAATAATAAACTAAAAAAATTCCTTCCAGTAGCACCTTAGAGACCAACTAAGTTTGTCATTGATATGAGCTTTCATGTGCATGCACACTTCTTCAGATACCAACTAAAAAGCTAGTAGACCAAAACAAAAACAAAAAAAACAACTAGCAGACAAAACTAAAAAAAAAACCTAGCAAAAAAACCTAGCAGACAAAATGGTAATCAGATCTAAAAGGTTTTAAATGCTTAAAGAGTCCCTTCAAATCTCTGAGAGGGTTTTTTGTTTGTTTTTTGTTTAATGCCTAAAAGAATGTAAAGTTGCTACCAGGAAAGGATGTGCATGTTTTCCATCATGGTGCCACCACCACAAAAGGCCCTTCTCTACTTGCCATATGCCTAAATATAACAAGGAAGGTGCAGAGAAATGGGCCTTGGTGGATTACTTCAAAGTACAGGCAGTTTGATATAGGAGAAGCTGCTCCTTTCACCCATCCTATGTGATAATAATAATAATAATAATAATAATAATTTATTTATACTCCTGGGTAATGCAACTCTAGAGAGGCACTCTTCTTCCGTCCTATTTGAGTATCCAGCTTCAACTGGCAGTAATTTTTACATGTACCATTGCACACCACACTGGCCCCTCTGCATGCATTGAGGGAAGGCCCCCGCAAGAATCATAATTTTATTGTTTATATGCCGCCCATCTGCCTGGGTTGCCCCAGCCACTCTAGGCAGCTCCCAACAAAGTATTAAGAGCACAATAAAACATCAACCATTAAAAACCTTCCCTAAACAGAGCTGCCATCGGATGTCTTCTAAAAAGTTGTATACAGTAGTTATTTATTTCTTGACATCTGATGGGAGGGCGTTCCATAGGGTGGGTGCCACTACCAAGAAGGCCCTCTGCCTGGTTCCCTGTAACCTCACAACTCGCAGTGAGGGAATCGCCAGAAGGCCCTTGGAGTTGGACCTCAGTGTCCGGGCAGAATGATGGGGGTGGAGACTCTCCTTCAGGTATACTTAAAAGGCAGCACTAGTACTTTCAAGTGGGTTCCAAAGTGAATTAGCAACTAGCCGAACCGTTCTGACATTTTTCTGAGGTACAATCTGAACAAGAAAGTACGAAGGGAAGCATCCAAACCAGCTTCAAAGGCGGCCCCAGATGGAACAGTTTACAGGGCGTAGATGGCCTGTCTTCTGGAGAGGTTGTAGCTGCTGAACCAGACCAAGCTAGTGGTAGGAAGAGTTTCTGTGGTAAGGGGACTTAAGGCGGTGTCCATGCTACATCTTTAAAGCACATTTGAAGCAGATTCTTTCCCTCAAAGAATTCTGAGCACCGTAGCTTTACCTGTCACAGATGTACATTTCCCAGCAAATCTTAACATTATCTACAGTGCCCAGAATTCTTTTGAGGGAGACTCTGCTTCGAATGAGCTTTAAAAGGTATAGTGTGTATGCAGTCTTCATGAGCTTCCTTTGACAAAGGAGACATCCCAAACTGTAAAGCTGAACCTTCTGTGGGAGCAAATTATTATTTTCCAGAGCATGGGGAATGTAATCCCCCCACCCCCAAGCTGTAAATCCCCAACCCCAACAATCTCTCCTTATCGCAAACTAAATTATTTTGAAAATGCCAATTTAGTACCCTAATCTCATCTGAAAGGTCTTCAACTGAAGGAGTACCGACATCATATTCAATGCCACCGTGGAGATGGAAATACCGATTCTGGGCGTATACAAAATGCTGGCACTTAAAATCTGGTCCGAACAAAATTGGAGGCAGTTCACGTTCCGTTTTGACTTTGTCGTCTACAAAAAGGAAGAACTGGGTTTTAACACAGAGGCAAAGGCAGCTGCCACTGCTCTCATCGAATGACATGAATGAATGACATTACTATTAATATAAAATTATATGCCCAAACTTTACGCAGCACTTTCAAAAATGCAGATTTCCCGTAGTTTCATCACATAAAAAGGATTGCTTGGTGTCAAAAGAGTACACTATGGCTCCATCTTCAACACCATAGCTGCCAAGTTTTCCCTTTTCTCGCGAGGAAGCCTATTCAGCATAAGGGAAAATCCCTTAAAATAAGGGATAACTTGGCAGCTATGTTCAACACACATTTAAAGCACCTGTTATACCACTTTAAACAGTCATGGCCTCCCCAGATTCAAAAAATTCCTGGAAACTGTAGTTCGTTAAGGGTGCTGAGAGTTTTTAGGATATCTCTATCCCCCTCACGGAGCTACAGTTGTAAGAGTTCCCTGGGAAGAGAAGTTGATTGTTAAACCACTCTGTATCTCCGTGAGCGGAACGTGGGTCTCCTCACATCAAAACCCTTCACAAACTACAGTTCTGATTATTCTTTGGGGAAAACCATGGCTATCTGAAATGAAATAATACTGCTTTAAAGGTATGGTGGAGATAGACCCATAGTGTACTCTTCTGACACTTTTTTCAGGATTAAGAAGTAGTTTCAGTTCTAGTTCATGAGGAACAAATTCCATGGTGACTGGTTCTCTTTTATTTCCTTTATTAATTCTTGCTACAAGGAACCCCAATCATTTGGAGGGGGTCTGGTGCCTTAATTTTAGCAGACCTTCCAAGTGTCCCTATTTTCCAGGGACAGTCCCGGAGTTACAGAAGCATTCCCAGTTTCTGATCTGATCCCGGAATGTCCTGCTTTTCCTTAAAGGTAAAGGGACCCCTGACCATCAGGTCCAGTCGTGACCGACTCTGGGGTTACGGCGCTCATATCGCGTTATTGGCCGAGAGAGCCAGTGTACAGCTTCCAGGCCATGTGGCCAGTATGACAAAGCCGCTTCTGGCGAACCAGAGCAGCACACGAAAACATTGTTTACCTTCCCACTGTACTAGCGATACCTATTTATCTACTTGCACTTTGATGTGCTTTCGGACTGCTAGGTTGGCAGGAGCTGGGACCAAGCAACAGGAACTCACCCTGTGGTGGGGATTCGAACCACTGGCCTTCTGATTGGCAAGCCTTAGGCTCTTTTCCTTAGGATGTCCCTATTGCCATCAGAGAAATGTTTGAGGATCTGGAGTTATCCAGCCCCTGAGCTATCTGAAGGCAGCCCCGTATGGGGAAGGGGTTTTTTATGTTTAATGTTTTATTATATTTTTATACACGTTGGAAGCCGCCCAGAGTGACTGGAGCAAGGCAGTGAGATGGGTGGGGTATAATAATAATTTATTATTTATACCCCGCCCATCTGGCTGGGTTTCCCCAGCCACTCTGGGCAGCTCCCAACTGAATGTTAAAAACACAATACAGCATTAAACATTAAAAACTTCCCTAACAGGCTGCCTTCAGATGTCTTTTAAAAGTAAGACAGTTGCTTATTTCCTTGGCATCTGATTGGAGGGCGTTCCACAGGGCGGGCGCCATTACCGAGAAGGCCCTCTGCCTGGTTCCCTGCAACCTCACTTCTTGCAGTGAGGGAACCGCCAGAAGGCCCTGATGGGAGGGCGTTCCACAGGGTGGGTGCCACTAACGAGAAGGCCCTCTGCCTGGTTAATAAATAGTAGAATTATTATTATTATGGAATAAGACGTCCCTGTTTTTATCAGAGAAATGTTGGAGGGTACGTTTCAGGTGCATTGCCTCTCGTATGCTTTTGTAAACACAAAGTTTTGTTTGTTTTAGTCTATTGCAGGGTATACAAGCATGTCATGTCGATTGCCTGGTTTTCTGTTTTTGTTTACTAAGCGTTCCTTGCATTTTTGCTTTCTTTTCTTTTTCTTTCTAGTTCTCAATGAGCTGTTAAACCTGAATCAGGACTGTACCATTTTAGACTACACAGTGGTACCTCGGGTTAAGAACTTAATGCGTTCTGGAGATCCGTTCTTAACCTGAAACTGTTCTTAACCTGAGGTACCACTTTAGCTAACGGGGCCTCCTGCTGGTGCCACGCCGCCGCCAGGTGATTTCTGTTCTCATACTGAAGCAAAGTTCTTAACCCAGGGTACTATTTCTGGGTTAGCGGAACATGAAGTGCCTGTAACCTGAAGCGTCTGTAACCCAAGGTACCACTGTACTGGTAAGGGGCTCGTATGATTGTTCTTACATATATGGTCTATATCTTGTTCCTGGATTAAAAGCAATCTCTCAGCAAAAGGATAGAACAGGGGTCAGCAAACTTTTTCAGCAGGGGGCTGGCCCACTGTCCCTCAGACCTTGTTAGGGGCCAGACTATATTTTGAAAAAAATATATGAATGAATTCCTATGCCCCACAAATAACCCAGAGATGCATTTTAAATAAAAGGACACATTCTACTCATGTAAAAACACCAGGCAGCCCCCACAAATAACCCAGAGATGCATTTTAAATAAAAGAACACATTCTACTCATGTAAAAACATGCTGATTCCTGGACCGTCTGCGGGCCGGATTGAGAAGGCGATTGGGCCACATCCGGCCCCCGGGCCTTAGTTTGGGGACCCTGGGATAGAACATAGTCTTACCTGAATATGGCTGAAGAAGCCGATTTAAATTCGGGATTTTATTTTTCCTTTTCAAATTGATAAAAAATGGAATAAGAAAACTCATTAGCTTTAGATATGCTATGTTTTTCCGGATCTCGACCTTTTTCTCTAGGTATTTCTTCACAAGTTTTTGTTGAAGAGCTAGCCTCTGCTGCAGCCTCTGATATCCATGCATATCGAGGCGGTCCTCAGTCATCCTTATCGCATTACAAAGGTTGTATGCTGCATCAAACTTGAACACATTTTCATACTGCTGAACCTCTGTGGTGGCAAAAGTCAACTTAAGAAATATGTAGTCCGCAAACTGCATGAAGAATGCTTTTTCCTCTGGGCTGTTAGGGTCATACGTTGGGTCTTCATTCAAGTTTTCCTCATAGATTCCTTGGAAATCTGGTTCTTTTGAAATATCTATTAGACCTATAGCATACATATGTACACAAAAAGATAAATAAATATCTGAACTAAAAACAGATCAGTTAAAATACAGATATTCCCTGTCCTACATGGATAAGGACCAGACGGTGAAGTCCAGTCAAAGGCGACTATGGGGTTGCGGCGCTCATCTCGCTTTCAGACAGAGTCGGCGTTTGTCCACAGACAGCTTTCCGGGCCATGTGGGCAGCAGGACTAAACCGCTTCTGACGCAACAGGACACCGTGACAGAAACCAAAGCGCACGGAAACGCTGTTTACCTTCCCACCACAGTGGTACCTACTTATCTACTAGCACTGGCGAGCTTTCGAACTGCTAGGTAGTCAGGAGCTGGGACAGAGCAACGGGAGCTCACTCCATTGCGGGGATTCAAACCACCGACCTTTTGATTGGCAAGCCCAAGAGGCTCAGTGGTTTAGGCCACAGCGCCACCCACATACATTTTTACCTACATGTATGTATATGTATATACACACACGCACACACACAAATGAAACAACTGTAATTAGTATATAAAAAAATCTAACAAATACAAGTTTACAGAAGTGGGTTTTTACATCATACAGAATAACCTTGCATGTCAAGAGAACCCCTTTCAGGCATGTCAAACCTGCGGCCCTCCAGATGTTTTGGCCTACAACTCCCATGATCCCTAGCTAGCAGGACCAGTGGTTGGGGAAGATGGGAATTGTAGTCCAAAACATCTGGAGGGCCGCAGGTTTGACATGCCTGCGGCTTACTTTATTTTTTGTCAGGGCTTTTTTTCAGCCGGAACTCACCAGAACTCAGTTCCGGCACCTCTCAGGTGGGCGCCATTGCCGTTATAAGAGAGCAAGGGAGGCATTCATGGGGAGCTCTGGAACCTCTCTTTCAAGAAAAATGGTGCTGATTTTCGTCAAGGGGAAATTTGGGAACTATTAAATGCCCGTTGACTTCTGTTTTAAAGAATGCAGGCACCCAAATTTAGCAAGCAGCATTCCAAGGCACCCTTTGGTGGTTGTTGCCAATGCAGATAAGAATCTGGATGCTCCTTATCTGTGCCACAAGGCTAATAACCAGTATGAGTAGGTACAATTTCTCAATGTTAAACCCAAACTGCGAGGATTTGCAAAGAAAAAGCTCAACAACTTTGGGCAAAAAATCTTTAGGCAGCAACTTTTTTGTCTGGGTTTTGGATTTTCACCTCTTGAAATATGGCAAACCTATCTTACCAGCTTGACAGAACTCTGCACACGCAGTTCTTTCTGTTTGAGGAATGCCGTCTGCGTCAATATCCATGCTAGAACGCCACAGTTCAGAGAATCTGATGCGTTTTTCTTTGGGCATGTATGCCCCATGCCACAAGGCTTTCAGCATGTAATCCACGGCGATCAACATTTGTCCGATTCGTGTGTCAAAGTACGCTGGAGGGAGGGAGCAAGAAGTACTTTGGTCGTAATTAGCATCCAAACTGATGGACGGAATTTGGTTCAGACAGTAAATCCCAACAGACAACTCTCTAATGATCTGATGGATTTCCCTGCAGTCCAACTCTAAGTCGGGCTCCACGGGTGTTAGAAAAATAGCTGTTGGGACATTTATACTTTTCATTTGCCTCAAGAGCCCAGTGGGGAGGTCCAAAGTTTGGCGCAAGTTATCTTTGGTTGCCAACCAGCTACAAAATGAAGTGGTCAGTAGTTCCTGAAGCTCGCTTCGCTCGTACTTCTCGAAGAAGGCACTGGCGTTTCTCTGCGCAGCTAGGTGAGCTAAATAAGTTGCCTCATCTGCTAGCTCATTCCTAAGCACTTGCTTTTTTAGTGGTCTCAGCATCATATTGCCTCTTTTTCTGTTCTATTGTTTCCTAAATACGTTAAAAAAAGAGGGAGAGAGAATACAATATGTAATGCACATGAGTTAATCAAGTGGCTTATGGGTTGTTGGAACAGAAATATTCCTATTAAGATAGGACTAAAACACAGAACCTGAGTAGTATATTCCTTAACCTTTAACAAGGCACTTTTCCGAGCACAATTCAAAGTGTTGGTGTTGACCTTTAAAGCCCTAAACTGCCTCGGGCCTGTATGCCTGAAGGAGTGTCTCCACCTCCATCGTTCAGCCCGGACACTGAGGTCCAGCTCCGAGGGCCGTCTTGGCAGTTCCCTCATTGAGAGATGTGAAGCTACAGGAAACCAGGCAGAGGGCCTTCTTGGTAGTGGCACTCACCCTGTGGAACATCCTCCCATCAAGGAGGTAGATAACTATACAACTTTTTAAAAGACATCTGAAGGCAGCCCTATTTAGGGAAGGTTTTTAATGACTGACCTTTTTTATGCTTTTAATCAGGGCCGTCTTACCCAAAGGCGCTAGGGGTGCGGGGCACCTGGGCACCAGGCTCTCAGGGGTGCCAGGCCGAGAGTCCAGGGCCCGAGAGATGAGTCTGGGGAAGAGCCTGCCCGTCAGTCGGAGCACCGCGACAGGCTTTTCTGCTGTGGACGGCTCTGCGAGACACTGAGGGAGCCGGCCTGCTCCGCCTTCCTGCACGCCTGGGACTGAGCAACCGGGGTGTGGGTGTGTGCTCCAGGTGGATCTTTGCACCCCGGCACCGCATATGCTTAAGACAGCCCGGCTTTTAATACTTGGGAGCTGCCCAGAGTGGCTGGGGCAACCCAGTCAGATGGGTGGCATATAAACAATAAAATTATGATTATTGCATGCAGAGGGGCCAGTGTGGTGTGCAATGGTACATGTAGAAATTAATGCCAGGTGAAGCTGGACACTCAAACAGGACTAGAAAATGGCTCTCTAGAGGCCCTGTTCAGGGAGGCTTTTAATGTTTAATAGATTATTGTGTTTTATTTTTCTGTTGGAAGCCGCCCAGAGTGGCTAGGGAAACCCAGCCAGATGGGCGGGGTATAAATAATAAATTATTATTATTATTATTATTATTATTATTATTATTATTATTATTATTTCTTTACTCAGCTTTGGCCCCACCTTATTTCTGTGATTGTAAGATTTTTTTAAAAAAACAAACTAACCTGTTTTTAATATTTAAATTTTAATATTTAATATTGCCTTTTAATTGCCGTAATCTGCACTGGGGGCTTAGGGTGGGTAGCAGGCAATAAGTAAATAAATAATAGAAGTTTGCAATAACTAAGCAATTTCTTATGGGACAAGAAAGTCCCCTTAGATATCCTGCCCTGACTAGGGTTGCCATATGTCCAGATTTGGGATTTGGCCGTCAGAAGCTGCATCCAGGCGGAAATCACTGAAAATGTCCTGGAAAATCTGGACGTAAGGCAACTGCCATGTTGGTATTGTAGATTTTGGCAAACTTTCATAAAAATAACTCAAAAATCTCAATAACTTGGGGCAAAACTTTAAAAAAAGCTAAACAACTTTGCACCCCCTCCAAAAATTACCTCAACAACTATGACAATCCTAGCCCTGACACCATTTTGAATTGGGCCCTTATGAAAGCTACCACAATAATATTATCATTTCTATTTAAGCATGACCTGAAAAGTAAGGGTAAGGGGCAAGTCTACTTGGTTACTGTTTCATTTTCTTTTTTAACTACCCACACTGGAACATGAAGGTATTGAAAAGCCTAAAGGGGGAAAACCGCCTGCAATCTTGAACACCCATTCTAAACTGTATGTTTTCTGGATTGCGGGATGTGGGTTTAGAGGGGGAGAGAAAATGGAAGGCTGCCGTAGTTAAGAGAGAAAGGGCAAGAGAGAAAGCATCACCAGAAAAATGCTTTTCCAAATCCAGGCAGTGCATTCAAAAGACAAGCCTGTGCAGGTACCACAGCCAGAAACTGTGAGGCCTTGTCTCTTGACCCAGGTCTAGGGAGCACCACCCACTTTTGTATCCCTCAGCTGTTCTGTAGTAGACAGTGTGGGAAGGGAGGCTGCTGACTAGATGTGGTAGCCATGGAAACCAAAGAACAATGAGGGAAGTCAACTGTGAGGGAAGTGGGATGGAGTCAGTAAAAAGACTGCGGGTGGGCAATTTCCACCTTTTCAGTGGGGGCAGACAGCTCTTCAGTGGACCCAGACAACGTTGGTTGTATTATGTGCTGTTTCTGAGTGTCCCTTCCACAGTTCAGTATGAAATAAGTATTCTAAGAACTTCACTGTGCTTGTTTGTCTGCATCCGATGGGATTTCTGACTCTGAAAGGCTGCCCCCTTCCCTATTTCACACCAAACAGCTCACCTTTCCAAATAAAGAGGGATATCGTGGCCACCCTAGAACTTTCCGTGGCCTAATCTAGGCAGCCTAGTCCAGGCATAGGCAAACTCGGCCCTCCAGATGTTTTGGGACTACAACTCCCATCATCCCTAGCTAACAGGAACAGTGGGTCAGGGATGAAGGGAATTGTAGTCTCAAAACATCTGGAGGGCCGAGTTTGCCTGTGCCTGGCCTAGTCAGTATTTATACTTCAAATTCTTAGTGGTTCTGTCAACAAATGCACAGCTGTTGTTAGCAAGCTGAAAAATGACTCCCAAGAAATGAAAATCAGAGGAGACACGCGCTTTCGGCAAGGAGCCATCCAGCTCATCCCAGACAGAAAAGCAAATTTCCTTCATCCTCAAGGCATTCCTTCCTATTTCACCTCCTGTGTTGCAATCCGTTCTGCAAAACAGCTCCAGATCTGCCATTTAAAAATATTAAGAACTTCGGGTCAGCATGTTCCATGAGCAGTTTTACAACCATTAATTTTATTACGACCAACAAATCTCTTCAGATTACTTACTTACAACCATTCCACCATTTAAAGAGAAAGGTCTCTGCAATCAGGAGTAATCTTGATTTCATTTCAGGATCCCCTCTCCTCCAAAATAGATTATTTCTATGGTATGTTAACAGTATCTTTTAATTCTTGAATTCAAGATTGCATTCATCTGCACAAAAAAGGTTGTGATCTGTTTCATGTTATTCCCAAGGCCCACACAGCGCTGGAATTTGTAGTGAATTTGGGTTAGCTAGTAGGTTACTTCTCGAATTAGTTACTACAGTGGAATTCTTAACTCTGCTTTCAGTTGCCTTTCTGCTGCTCTTCAAACATCAGTTGCATAATTTTCTTCCAGCTCAAGCGGGGAGTTTAGGGATAAGTGTGGGTCAAACAACCTGGAAAGAGATTTTGGCACTTGATCACTGTTGCAACAGTAATTTATTATCCACATCGAACAATACGATGACTGCAGCAAACCTTTGCTGAAGTATTCATTTTAGTGAGGTTTACTTGGCATCTGAACCAGTTTTGTTGACATTTACATCAACATCTCTGCCAGCAATTGCACCCTATGCTTATTTCAGGTGCAGCTGCAGTACTGATCTACCCAATAAAAATGCACTCTGATCTCGGACCACCACACCATCCTTCCCCTCGCTTATGCAAACTGGCGGGAGCAATACAGCAAGCAGCTATGATGTCCTTGAGAAGAGAAAGAAGATGGGACTGCCCCTCATCAGACTCTTCTCCTCTAGCGCCCCTGAGGGCGGCTGCCCAAATTTACGGGCAGTATTCTTTAGAAAAGATGCTAAGCAATTTTGGTCCTGTTGGAAAATTCAGCACACCTGCTCTATAGGCTTCTTTACACAGGTACATGCTGCTTCTACACTCATATTTATGCCAGTGGTTTTCATAAGTGATTTTTATTTGATTTTACAAGTGTAAATTTATAACAATATCAAATACTCAAATTTAGAGATTCCTCTGAAACTCAAGACTTCCCTCCATCCCCTCCATGGCTCCTATTGTCATATTTTTCAACTGCATCTTATTTCATCATCCATATTTTAACTCTCTCCATGTTATCCAACGTATTTGTTACAAGTGTTAAAATCCTAATGTTTTCATTTGCTTACAGTGGTCTCTTAAATGCATTATAAATCTTTCCCATTCTTTCTTAAAACTTTTGTCTTCTTGGTTCCTGAGCGTTCCGGTCAGTTTTGCCATTTCGGCATAGTCCCAACAGCTTAAGTCTGCCCTTCTTCTCTGGTAGGGACTTTACCTTCTTTCCATCTCTGGGCTAGTAGCCTCCGTGTGGCCATCGTTGCCTACATGAAAAGTATTTTCTGCCAGTGGTTTTCAACCAGTGTGCCATGGCACCCTGGGGTGCCTTGAAGGATGGTCAGGGTCCCGCAGGCAACACTGGCCTCTCCCTTCTCTGATGACCTCTTGCATTTCTGCCTCCCAAAGGCTTGCACAGCTGTTTGTTGCAGCAGCCCTGGCACCTCTCTTTGGAGCGGGGGTGGGGGGCAGCTCAGAGACTAGGGACAACAACAGCAGCTGCCCGGAGGACCCCCAAGGAGAGGGGAGAGGAGGCTGAGTGAACACTCCACAAGGGTGTTTGAAAAAGGGTGAGAGGCTGCCAGCCAGTCAAGGGAGCCGTGGACTCAAAAAGGTTAAATCCTCTGCTCTATATGAAAGACATATTATGCAGGAACAAAAAAAAATGTTCACTGGGAATAACTGTACAAGTGTACAGAGCCAGCATTGACCAATGGCTCCTTATGGAGAGATACTTGCGAGCTAATAACAATGGCATTGTATAACACTTTTTTTTTTTACAAGTGTACAGCTTAAACTGTTTGCACACACAGAGCAGCTCTATAACCTTTCAACTACTTGCTGGTTCCCTTTGTGGAATCTACTCGAGTGTCTGCTTCGATGCCCTTGGCTAAGCTGTACGACTACATGAACGAATATACAGAGTCCGAGACTTTTTAAAAAACCCTTTATTTTCTTTCACGTTCATGAGACAGAAACATCTTTCAGAACAAACCAGGGACCATCTAGCTAGCTAGTCATGACGATGTTCCACTGAAGCCAACAGAACGTCGTGGGTTGTGACTCCATACATTTGTTCTCAGCGGTGATCTCTAGCACTGATCCTGCACACATTAACTCAAAAGTAAGTCCCAGTGCTGAGCACACTGAACCACTGCCTTGGCTGCATCTGGAATTTCCTGGATTGTGACTACTGTGTGATTGAGTTCGTAACAGGCTTCCCAGAATCCTGTACGCAGCTACTCGACTGGAAGTGACTGGAGTCTTGTGCATTTGTCAGATGCCTTTTCGCTGCTGTTTTCCATTTTTGCAATCCTGGAACCAAACTGCATGGCCCTCTTTGGCAGGACCGACGAGGCTGTAAAGCCAAGCTCAGCTGCTGCCAGGCGCAGAAGCAATTTCTCCCCGATGCCTCGACGTAGAGTCAAGTTTGCTTTCTCCCAAATGGGAAGAGAATTGAGAAAAGATACTACTTCTTCATCAAGAAATGGAAACCTAGAACGAAAAAAGAACGCCAAGCAAAATTTATTTTTAAAGAGAATTCAAAAATAAATTGCAAAGAATATTTTTGGAAAAATCCTTGAATCAACTTATTTGGCGGTTACAATCAGAGCTAATTAGTAGTTTCCTATAAATATCCGTATGTGTGAACTATTCATACAGGTAAAGGACCCCTGACAGTTAAGTCCAGTCACAGACGACTCTGGGGTTGTGACGCTCATCTCGCTTTACAGGCCGAGGGAGCTGGCGTTTGTCTGCAGAGAGTATTTCCGGGTCATGTGGCCAGCATGACTAAGCTGCTTCTGGCGCAACGGAACACCGAAACCAGAGCAGCGCACGGAAACGCCATTTACCTTCCCGCCGGAGCGGTACCTATTTATCTACTTGCACTTTTTGGCGTGCTTTCGAACTGCTAGGTGGCAGGAGCTGGGACCGAGCAACAGGAACTCACTCCGTCGTGGGGATTCGAACCGCCGACCTTCTGATCGGCAAGCCCAAGAGGCTCAGTGGTTTAGCCCAAGAGGCTCAGTGGTTTACATACACCTATATAAAAAAAACCAAGCAGCTCAGAGCTAGACAAGGATACTGTGGGAAACTGTGGAGAGACACATCCCTCTGAGATGTGTAAACTGAAGGTCAATCCAGATAAGACAGAGGCACTGTGAGTGGGCGGTTCCTTAGACCGGATGTATGGGAGATTGCCTGCTCTTGATGGGGTTACATGGCATCTGAAGGAGCCGGTCCGCAGTTTGGGGGTACGTCTGGATTCTGTTGCTTGAGGCTCAGGTAGCATCAATGAGATACAGCACCATCGATCAGGATAGATTACTGCAACACATTATACGTGGTGCTGCCTCTGAAGATGGATCGGAAACTTCAGAATTCTGCAGCCAGGTTGCTCAACAGGGCAAGATGGTTACACAGATCCTGGTCTGAACAGGCTGCCAATAAGTTTCTGGGTTCAATTAAGAGTGCTGGTTTTGACCTATAAAGCCTTAAACGGCTCAGGATACCTCTCCCCATATGAACTGACCCAGACCCTGCAATCTTCGTGTGCCTCCTCCACAAGAGGTCTGGAGGGCGGCAACATGAGAACAGGCTTTTTCTGTGGTGGCTCCCTGTCTGTGGAATGCTCTCCCGAGGGAGGTTCAGCCGGTGCCCTCACTGCATATATTTGGTAAAGGTAAAAGTCCAGTCAAACTTGACCATGGGGTGCACCGCTCATCTTGCTTCAGGCCCAGGAAGCCGGCGTTTGTCCGCAGACAGCTTTTCCGGGTCATGTGGCCAGCATGACTAAACCACTTCTGGCGCAACGGGACACCGTGACAAGTGCCAGAGCGCATGTGAATGCCGTTTACCTTCCTGCTGCAGCGGTACCTATTTATCTACTTGCGCTGCCATGCTTTTGAACTGCTAGGTTGGTAGGAGCTGGGACACAGCAACAGAAGCTCACTCCGCTGTGGGGATTCGAACCGCTGACCTTCCAATCGGCAAGCCCAAGAGGCTCAGTGGTTTAGATCACAGCACCACAAGTTCCTGCATATATTTAGGTGCCAGGCAGAAACATTCCTCTTCTCCCAGACCTTTGGCTAATTAAACAATCAATGGCCTTTTAGACCGGTGGGGGTGGGGTATTGATTTTGTTTGCTATTACGGCATGTATTTTTGGTCTTTTTATATTGAAAACCGCCTTGTGATCCTCAGATGAAGGGCAGTATAGAAATTTAAAAAATCATCATCATCATCACTCCAACTTGCTGCACTTGAATGAAGTAATGATGCTAACGAAATATCCTCAGTTATGATGATTTTAAAAGAAATAGCCCAGTAACATCGCCCTCCAAAAGGCTTACCTAGCTTCTTTGCCATGATCCCCAATAACTCTATCATCTCTGCCAAGGTTCCTAGATGAAATTCGCCCCAGTTCCATTTCCAGTTCTTCATTCAATCCCTCCAAACCATGTTTTTCAAAGCAAGCCCGGTGCCTAGAATAGCCGGCAAGCTGCTCATCTGCTCCAATTCCAGTAAGTACAACCTGCAACAGAGCACAATTTGCAGTCTTAGCATTTATTAACTTAACCAGCTGTACCCTAAAACACTTTTACTCCGCAATATTTTGCATTTACTTTGGTAAATCTAATTATAGCGACATCCAAATTAAACTATTTAGATAAGGGAGCTACAAATAAGAGTTTTATGAGGTTCAATTCTGTTCCAATGAACTGGCGGTCTATTTAGACAGGAGCAGAATTGCATTTTATTCAGCTGGAAACATGCAGAAGGTGACTATTACGGCTGTGCCAGATTTTAATCCCATTTAAATCATAGAGCCGTCATTGTTACAAAAAAAAAATACAGTAAGCGGTGTTCAAAACTCCCATTGCTCTAGGCGCATTTCGCAACTGGGAATTTCATTAGCGCAAGCAGTTTCTGAGCTTTGGGCACAGTACTGCACCTAAGATTTCAGATTAAAACTGCAGACTGGAAAGAAAGGACCTTTTTCTGCCTCCCCCCTTCCAGCTACTCTCTGAAGACTGGAGAACAGACCCTCTTAAGAATAGTAGGGGGTGGGCAGGAGAAGGGCTTGACCATGTGAAAAACGAACATAATTATTTTAACGGCAGTTCATTCCTTTTCAGCTTGTATTCTTGTTATAAAAAACCATGCCTAGACATTCCGTTGTTGTCCACATAACGGGTTTAAGGTGCCATTTAGCTCCTAACTTTCATATCTCTGTTTCTATCACTGACAGTAAGCCCGCAACTTACATGCATTTAACGTGTGCATATTCAGCTTCGTGTGTGTGGCAAAAGAGCTAATAAAATAGAAAGGGACTGCAGAGTTATGCCTGCAGTTTAAGCAGGGCTTACTCCCTTGTAGGCTCAGGATTCCAATACCAACTATGGAGTAAAAATACATGTGCGTGAGAGTCGTTAAGTCATAAATCGATAGCTAGCTTCATACCTTCGCAATGCTTTTATATGGTCTTATATCTCCCTGGCTGGTAATCAGGCCTTCTCCTCTGGAAGCAAACCACACAGCACAACCAATGCTATCATCCAGAACAGTGCTCAATGGATAAACTAAATGACTTATGTGTTGTCGTCTCATTGCTTTTAACTCCTCAAGCGTAACGTTGATTTCCACGAAATTCCACGATCTGGAAGGACTGATGGTTTTCAGTTCTTCCAGCCCTGCCTTGCCGGTAATTCTGTCAGGCACGTTAAAAGGTGACGAAGAGCTACTCTTCACAATCCCTTTGTCATTGAAACATCCCTGACTAGGGGGTGACTGTTTCTGTTCCTTGCTATGTTTCTTGGTGGAACTGCTTTGCCTTCCTTGGTCTGTTACCTTGAAGGCCACATTGAGAAGATCAATGGGTTCTTCCGAAGGAACGTGCCTGTCAGCAAGGGCAGCTATGAGAATGGAATCAATGCCGCCAGAAAATAGCACCGCAACGTGGGGTTTCCTCGGAGCTGCTCCTGACATTTCTCCTCTTAAATGATCGGCCTCTCTAGCCAGACATAAAACTCGTCTCTCGACTGCTCTACTCAACACGTCAATGAACTGGCAAACTAGTTCCTTTTTATGGCGATCTGCAAGAAACATCTGCAGAACTTCCACATCTGCTACATTGTTGGTAAAATCAAATAACCAGGACTCCTCCTGTGTGTTAAGGGTCTCCTTATTTAACGGAATGACAGGCGCTACCAACGTGTTTGATTCATTCACCACAAGAGACACGTAACTTGAGAAATCTTTGGAAACCATATTTAAGTCACCAAGGCCTGCTTTCTCGGTAGCATTCTGTCTGGAAGGGTATTTCCAAGGATACAGCGTTAAAGTCACCGCTTCAGATGCAGCGCAGGCCTTGAGATCCAATCTGAAGATTCCCGATGCCGGAACTTCCTGCCACGGATTACCAGAGACGGCACTTACGGAAGAAAGAGTAAGAACTTTGTCTACCTCTTTACTGAACTGCCACAGCAGACTGCGGCGGCCAAAGAAGTCTCTGCCGAACCACAAGCAATGCTCTGAGGCTTGATAAAAAACAAAAGACCATGGACCCTGAATGGAAGCTAACAGAGACAAAACATCCGATTCACGACGGCACGAGCAAAGTTGCCGAAAAATAACCTGAGTGTCATTCTCTTCATCCGTTACGGGAACTCCGCTGAAGATTTCTCCATTCCAAAGAAACACATTGCCACTCGTAGGATCTTCCACAGGCTGTGGAGTCAACTGTCCCCTTAAGTGAAGCACGTGGCCAGAAAATAAGCAGTGATATGGAAATTGGGGGACAGTCTTTATCAGTTGTTGACTACTATTGGGTCCTCTTCTCCTAAGATTACATAAAATATCCTCTTTCAAGAAACAGCTGTCAGGGGGACGTACAGACAAGCTGACCACACAGCAAATTCCACACATTTTAAATGCGTGTTTGATGTTTTCGCTTATTTCTTGATTTTTACTTTCTCCGAATTTTCCATTTCCTGATGCGCCTTCTTCAGTTCATCTAATGTGTCTGTAAAAAAAAAAAAGGAAAACCTGTATTTAGCACATCAGTTAAAAACTGCAAAATAAAAGTGTTGTGAAGTATTCTAAGCAGTCCATAACTTGCATGCTCTAGAAGTCCAATTACCGGTATTGCCCAAATTTAAAATGTACACTTTTAACTGCGGCCATGATCCAGAAATCTGCAATAACAAGTAGGGGAACAACTCCTCCAAACAAATGGACTGGGCAGGAGCAGGGAAAGTGGGGTGCCAATATGTAATCTATGTCCCAGCTAATAGCAGGGAAGGAAACACAATAGTTGCAACAAAAGACTCATTCTGCTGGTATTCTTATGGCCATGTGCACCAGAACCTGAAAACTCAAAGCTGTGGGTTACAGAACCCTTTTGAACATGTGGGAAAGGTATGAATAATAATAAAAAAGAGGATAGGAAAACAGGACATAGCATTTTTTCCCACCAGAGATATAGCTGTTTAATTTCATTTCTGTAAAGTTTAGCAACAGCAATATCTAAGCCTGCTATATTCCGAATACTGTTATTTTTTGTATTTCACTAATGAACTCCTTTCAGAGGATTTATGATCACATCCCCATGCTAAAAACTGATATGAAGACAGTAGCTTCTTTTAAATAAGAATTTACATTTTATAACAAAACCCATCCATCAATTCACCCTGTATATTTTGTTGAGGTAAGCTAGCTTCTTGAATCTACATTTAAACATCATTCTAATTGATTTAACCTTAATCTCAACCACATATGAAGAATATTTCAATCTTCTTTCCTTCTTAGTATCAGAAACCTTGTAAATATACAACTTTGATCCTCAGTAAACCTGAGCTTTCTGATCTGTCTATCTATCATCTACCTACCTACCTACGCATATATCTATCTAACTATCTATCTATCTATCCTTGGCTATTTTCAGACTAGTGATATGCTTCCCACCATCATGCGACACACTTTATATGGGTCCAAGGACCAAAAATTCCTAACTGGTTCATGAAACACAGGCTCCATAGCACTAGATTTCTGGAGGGTTGCCTACATTCTAGTGATGATGATGATTACTTATATTAAGGACATAATTGGGTATATATAAAGGAACACTATCTGTACAAGTGTAATACCATGTAAAATCCATACTATGTAACATCACACAACTTCTCTACAGCCAATCACAAATAAAAAATTAAGAGAGCCAAGGAACATACTTTTGCATTCGGATAGTGTTTGGGTTCTGTCTGCTAGAAAAAATATGTTGCTGTTGGGCTGCTGCCTGTAAACTTTCTGCAAAACAAGAAGAAAACAAGTAGGTTTAACTACACTGGAAAAAAAGTGTTCTTATTTCTGAGGTTTTTATTATTGTTTTTGAATTTTGATCTTAAATTACAATTAAAAAAAAATCTGGTTGCACCCAAATTAAAAAATTCAGAAATCACCTTATTTCTCTCTCCCTTTTTCAGGGAGGGGGGTATCTTACTAGATTATAAGTCTATAAGCAGAATACATAGCACGGGTGGCGCTGTGGGTTAAACCACAGAGCCTAGGGCTTGCCGATCAGAAGGTCGGCTGTTCGAATCCCCGCGATGGGGTGAGCTCCCGTTGTTCGGTCCCAGCTCCTGCCAACCTAGCAGTTCGAAAGCACATCAAGCGCAAGTAGATAAATAGGTACCGCTCCGGTGGGAAGGTAAACAGCATTTCTGTGCGCTGCTCTGGTTCTCCAGAAGCGGCTTAGTCATGCTGGCCACATGACCCGGAAAAACTGTCTGCGGACAAACGTCGGCTCCCTCAGCCAGCGAGATGAGCACCGCAACCCCAGAGTCGTTAGCGGCTGGACTTAACGGTCAGAGGTCCCATTACCTTTTAATACATATCTTTCAGAACAAAAGGCAAGTGGAAGGTACCAAAGCTATCACAACTCAGTTTACTCTGTGCACTGCTGCAGTTATGTGCCAATCTGGACACCACTTTCCCCACAGCTCCCTTGGTTTCTTCATATATAGTTAGTCATAATTTATCAAACGGAATTACCCGGTTCTTCTTCAAGTTGGAAACTTCATCGACTACAACTTTTTGCTCTTTAATCTGCAAAAAGAGGGAAAAGAAACTGAGAAAATGCAAAAGTTCCGCTGCTAAATTCAATACCGCCAATACACTTGGACATTACAGGAGCACAGTATCCAAAAAAGGAATTTAACATGCCAAACAACAATTTAAATTATGACACCAAGTAAGGGGCTACAAGTAAAAAACAACAACACACACTGTGGTTACACATTTTAATTCTGAAGAGACATTTTTAAAAGTTGTTAAGAGTAGCCCTTTCAAGAATATAAATTGAGATGATACAGCATGTGGCTGGCCTTGAAGGCACACTTTTGAGTTTCATTACAGCATTAATGGGAAGAAGCAACGTGGAATTCTGCTTCATTGATGTGTGTTTCTGTGTTGAAGGCAACAGCTATGCCTTGAGAATTAACAACTCCATTAATTAGACTCTCATGATTTGCAAGACATGGTTGTTGCATCAACAGGATGGCACAAGTCCATGTTTCCTCAGAAGTAAATCCCACTGTGTACAATAGAGCTTTCTTTCTAATAAGTGTGTTTAGGGTTTCAGTTGTAAGATAATGAACTGTTGACATCACGATGTTAAAATGTCACGGCAAGTTCTTTTATCTCTCTCTTGATAGCAGAGCTTAAGGCTTGCTCAAGATTCTTCCACCAGAAACAATGCAAGCACAGCAACAATTTAGGGTGCCTCTGTGCGGCAGTTTCCCATGGACTTGGTGCTGCTCATGCACAATGTTAGAAACTGAGATATGAAAGCTAGGAGCTAAGAGGCACCTTAAACCTAAATTATGGGCGCAACAACAGAATGTCTAGGTGCGCTTACAAAGCTGAAAATGAATGAACTGCAGTTAAAATATTATGTCCATTTTTCACATGGTCTAGTCCTTCTCCTGTCCACCCCCCTAATATTCTTAAGAGGGTCTCTTCTCCAGTCGACAGACAGTAGCTGAAAGTGGGGAGGCAGAAAAAGGTCCTCCTTTTCTTCCACTGCGCAGTTTTAATCTGAAATCTTAGGTGCAGAACTGCGCCCAGAGCTCAGAAACTGCTTGCGCTAATGAACTTCCCTGTTACAAAATGCGTCCAAAACAATAGGAGTTTCGAACCCTGCTCATGCATACAAGTTTTATTTTGTAAAAAGAACTGTTATTGTTTTCCACTAACGATATAACATCAACCATGTACAGAGAAACAGCAGAACCCAAATATTGCACCCATATACTGTATCAAGCCATTTTCATACAAGCTGAGGTAGCTGACCATTGGAGCTGCCCACCTGACAATAGAAGATTGCCACGATATATTTATAAAGAACATGGTTGTTACAGAAGGCATGAAATGAAGCTGCATGCAAGTTTTTTTTTTTTATAATTATTTTTATTAAAGATTTTCTTAGATTACAAAGGTAGTGCAATGTCTCGGTTTTTTTTTTTTTCATGCATCATTTTTACACATCAATTTTTAACTTGTTGAGACATTATGAGGAAGGGGGGAAAGGGGGGGAAAGAGGTAGGTGGGATGGGGAGTTGGGTGTGGTGGATTGCCGATGTTTCTGTTTTTCTTGATATGTGTAGGGGTTCGGCGTCAGCGTCGTTTGTGCAGGTTCTCTGTTGTTTGTTCGTGCTTCTTTGTTGGTGAGAGAGGTCAGGATGTGTCTTAGAATGTGGTTGTTTGTTTATGGTTGGCTGTGATGATCCTTAATTTCTTGCGTGAGTGGGGAGGGAGGGTGTTTTGATCAAGTTAGCCATATTGATTTGTATGCTGACGGTAAGTGTTTGTCATTGTCCTGTTGGGTTGTATAAGTGATGAAGGGGAACCATACTGGGGTGAAGGTGTCTTCTTCTGTTTGTCCCCGTGTCAGTTTCAGCTTACTGGTCAGTTTTTCTAGCAGGGCTGTTTCCCATACAACTTGGTACCATTGGTCCAAGCCCACTCCCGATAAGTCCCTCCAGTGCCTGGCTATGATGCTTCTGGTTGCTGACAACAGATGGATTATAAGTTCTTTATGATTTGCGTGAGCGTTGTTATCTTGAAAGATATTTAGTAAAACCAATTCTGGGGTAATTTCTAGCACTTGCTTAGTTATGTTACAAATTTCTTGCATGGATGTCTTCCAGAATGATTGAATTTTAGGGCACTCCCACCACATGTGGAGGTACGTGCCTGTGGAAGTGCATCCTCTCCAACATTTTGATGAGATTCCTGATCGTATTAGTGATAATTTTCGTGGAGTCAGGTACCATCTGTGAGTTAGTTTCAATGAGAGTTCTTTTCTTTTCATTGATATAGATTTGAAAGGGGGTTTCGACCACATTTTAGTCCATTGGGTAGGGTTGATTTCATATCCTATGTCATCCTCCCATTGTCGTTTTATCTTGTCCAGGGGATCTATGGGATTCTGAATCAGTATCTTGTAAATTGCAGATACCATCCCTTTTCCGTGTCCTTTTGGCAATTGGAGGAGGCTTTCGAAAGCTGTCAGGGGTCTAGTTGCTGCTGGTTTTACAGTTGGGTTGTTCAGAAAGGCATGTAGTTGATGTTGTGCTAACCAGGACATTGGGATGTCTTCTAGTTTGTCCTGTATTTCTTGTGGTGACAAAGGTTTGTTGTCTTTATAAAAGTCTATTAAGCGATGTAAACCTTTGGTTTGCCAGGTCTTCATCTGGAGGTTTTGTGCTGCATGATGGAACAAGGGATGGTAAGCCAGGGGAATTAATGGGGATGGGGATGGAGATAGTTTACTAGTTTCTGCTTTCCATGCTTTGAACATGGTTTGTGTGTATCTGTTGAGTGTTGTGGGAATCTTCCTTAATTTGTTTGGGAGAAATGGATATGCTGTGGTGCAGATATTTTCAATTGAGTCCCTCTCCAGATGTACCCATTGTTTTGTCTCGTCTTGTAGTATATATGGGATTATATGGCGTATTTGGTTGGCGTTGTAGTATGTTTCTATGTTGGGGATTCCCCATCCTCCTACTGAGGTGGGGAGGTGAAGGTATTTGGTGCCAATCCTTGGTTTTTTATGTGAGAAAATAAAAGAATGTAATTTTCCCTGCCATTTGCGAAGTTGGGTTGGGGGGATCCAGATTGGGAGGGTTTGGAATAAGTATGTCAGTTTTGGGAGGGTGACCATTTTGACGATGGCTATTCTGTCTGAAAGAGTGAAACTCATACTGTCCCATTTCTTTAGGTCTTTGTTTATTTGTCGCCACATGGGCTTGTAATTATGGAGGTATAATTTATTGAGGTTCTTGGTTATTTGTACCCCTAGATATCTGAATTTGGTATGACAAAGTTTTATTTTGGTGATATTAGTAAGTTCTTTTTGGATATGGGGAGGGGTGTTGAAGCACATGGCTTCTGATTTTCCAAAGTTTACCTGTAGGCCCGACACCATTGCAAATGTGTTGAGTTCTCTGATTAGGGAGGTTGCTGTATTTAATGGGTCTGATGTTGTGACCATCAGGTCATCTGCAAAGAGCCCTAATTTATAATTTTTGCCTTTTATTTCCACTCCCTTGATGTCTGTGGCTGCTCGGATTCGGATTGCTAGGGGCTCCAAAGCTAGGATGAATAGGAATGGAGACAGCGGGCATCCTTGTTTTGTGCCTCTTTGAATTGCTATGGTGTTTGAGTCCATATTATTAATTCTGCATTTTGCTGAGGCTTGGGAATATATTTGTTTGAGGATTTGTAGGAAGTTGGGGCCAAATTTCATGTTAGTTAGTACTGCTAATAAGTATTTCCACTCCAAGCAATCAAAAGCTTTGAGGATATCTAGGGACATAACTGTCAGTGGAAGTTTAGTTGCCTTACTGTGGTTGATTAAGTTTAGTAGTTTCCTGATGGGGTCTGTAATATTGCGACCAGGGACGAAGCCAGTCTGGTCTGGGACTATTAAATTGCCTAGAAAGATTTTTAAACGATTGGCCAATATTGATGTGAATATCTTGTAATCCTGATTTATTAATGAAATTGGGCGGTAAGATTCTACTTTGAGGTTGTCCTTTAATGGTTTTGGGATGGAGACTATTTTAGATTGATTCCATGTTTTGGGAATGAGCCCCCCTTTCATGATATCATTGAATAGGCGTATCATGTAGGGCATCAGGGGTTCTTTGAATTTTTTATAGAATTCTGCCGTGAAGCCGTCTGGGCCCGGGGCTTTATGTGGTTTCAAGTTTTTAAGGACCGTATCTATTTCCTCAGGGGTGATAGGGCTGTCCATAAATTCCTGTTCCTCGTTGGTTAAGGTGGGCATGGTCAGTTCTGCCAGGAATTTTCTAATTCCCTCCTCAGTTGGGTTGTGAGAAGTGTACAGATTGGAGTAGAATTCTGCAAATTCAGAGGTTATTTCTTTCGGGGAAAATGTCACGTTGCCGTCTTTTTTGGCGATGCAGTGTATTCTTGTTTTAAGTGCTTTTTTCCTGCATCTATTTGCTAATAGTCTGGAGTTTTTCCCTCCATACTCATAGAAGCGCTGTTTAGAATATAAAATATTGATCATTGTTTTGTTGATTTCTAAGGAGTCTAATTCTCTTCTCTTTTGTTCTAGAAGTTTAAGTAGTTTTTTGGAACCTGTTTGTTTGTAACGTGATGAGAGGGCAGTGATGTCTTGTTCTATTTTGTTAATTTTTGAAGAGGTTTGTTTTTTAAGGAGTGCTTTCTCTTTTATGCAAACTCCTCTGGTCACCGCTTTCATAGCGTCCCATAAGAGGGGGGTATTTATATTGTCTACATCATTCTCCTTAAAATAGTTTTGGAGAGTTTTTGTGATACTTGCTCTAATTTGGGTGTTTGTGGTTAGAATGGGACTGAAAGACCATGATGGAGTAGTTTGCGTTTCTTCACCTATTTTAACAGTGACTTCTACTGGGGCATGATCTGTGATTTTGATGCTGCCTATGTTTGTTGATTCTACCAAGGGGATCAGACCCTGTGTGAGCAGGATGCTGTCCAGTCTGGACGTTGTACCATGACGTCCGGACTGGAATGTGTGGGTGATGTCTCCCGGGTTGTGTTCGCCCCAAATGTCATAAAGACCCCTGTTTTTTAACATTTTTAGTAACTTGTAAGAAGCCTTAGTTGTTTGGGAGGGAGGGTTGAGGAGGGTTGCCTGTGAGTTTACAGGATGTGTGTTTTCCAGAGTTATGCCCTTAATATTTAAGTTAAGGTCGCCTCCTAGAATTGCTTCCCCCTCAGAGAAAGAAAGGAACTTGTTTAGTGTTTTTTGAAAGAATTCAAGTTGTCTCGAGTTAGGGCCATATAATGAGCCGATTGTCAGTTTAATTTTGCCATCTAGTATTCCTTTAATGAAAATGAATCTACCTTTTTTGTCCTTTAGGACTGTTGTGGCGTTGAAATTTAAGTCCCTACTAATTATTACAGCTACTCCGCGGGCCTTTCCTGAGCCTTGTGCTACCCATTGTTGACTAAAACGAGGGTCATTCAGGAGTTTGTTCCCTTTGGGTGGGTTGTGTATTTCTTGTAGGAAGGTGATGTGTGGTTTCATGGTATTTATGTATGAGGTGATACGTTTTCTCTTGATTGGGTTTCCCAGCCCCCTCACATTTAGTGTGATTGCTTTTAAGCTAGCCATCTTGTTTATTTATTCTGTAGGATGGTTCCTTGCCAACCCGTTTGGGTTGTCCTATGTCCCTCACTTCGTGTCGTGTATTGAACCATTGGAGTTGCGCTGACTTATGATGTGGCAGGTGGGGGTTCAATGGGATCAGAATTAGAATCGGGTTAAAAAGTGGGAGGTAAGTTATAGAGGGTTTCCTATATGTAGTTATATAGGTGTTCGTTTGGGGTATTTTGGACCTTTTGGCGATTAGCCGGTTGGTCCTTGGTCTCGGCTGATGTGAAGGGCTGTACTCAAGGACAGGCCTTCCCCTTTGTCGTTTGTGACAGGGGGTGATCAGCGAGACGGTGTAGAGTGGTTTTATAATGGTAGCGTCAGGTATAAGGTTCGTGAGCAATGTTGCCAATGTTAATAGCAACATCACTGATGTGTTAGAGTGTGTGTATGTGTTGGCGCGCTCTGGTGCCACCATGTTGTTGAATAGGTATCATGTTTTAGCCTGATAGTGAGTTGTGTTATGGATGTTGGGGGAGTTGTTTTTCTCTTGTTTGGTATGAAAGGGATACTGGAGATATAAGTTGTGGTTGATGGGGAATGTGATTGAGGTTATCTGGACTGGTGTTGGGGTGGGGTTGGGATGGGGGTAGGTTCTATGGAGGGGTGGTGTTGGGTGGGATATTGATGATGTTAGTTATGTTCAAGGCCTATGGGGAGGGGGTAGGGGGGGAGGGGAATCACCAGTCTTGCAGTTCGAGATGTTTTCCGGTTGCCTCATTTAGCTGTGGTTGTTGTTGTTGTAGGGTTGTTCTTCAGTGATGTTTTGGGTCGGTTGATCATGGTTTGGCGTCCTGTGGAGAATGTTCGGTAGAATGATTTTGTGCGCGATGGTAGATGATTGAATCGGCGAGTCTTGACGTATTGCTTCTGTTGTCTCTTTCCCCTCTTTACTTCCATCCATTCATGTACTGTTGTTCCATTTTCTTGATCTCGGCTGTCACTTGGTAAGTCTTTCTGTTGCTGGTTCGATGGAGGGTCGAGCCCAAGGTTCCTCAATAGTTGTTGGGTTTCCGTTTCGTTGGTAGCCATGTATTGCGTTGTATCGGTTGCCACGATGAGACGGAAGGGAAAGCCCCAACGGTACCGAATCCCTTTCTGCTGAAGAAGCTGAGTGTACGGACGTAGGCTTTTCCTCCGATTTAGGGTGTCCTGGGATAGATCTTGCAGGACCAATATGGAATTGTCTTTGTATCGGAGGTTGGTTGAGTTCCTGAGGCTGTTCCATATCTCCTCCTTTTTTCTGTAGCGTGAAAAGCACACTATGATGTCTCTTGGGTGGGCACCAGGTTTTGGCAGAGGTTTTAGAGCTCTGTGTGCCCTTTCCAGATCGGATACCTCGAGTGTCAGATTTGGGATTGTATCTTTCAACCAGCTCACAATTAGGTCTGCTGGGCTTTTCTCCTCAGCTTTTTCTGGGAAGTTGCGGAAGCGGATATTGCAGCGTCTGTTTCGGTCTTCGATGTCTGCTTGTTTAATTCTCAGTTCTTCGTTTTCTCTTTCCAGTTCGCACAATTTCTCATTCATGCGTGTGGTTTCATCCCGGTATTGCTCTATTGTTCTTTCTTGCAGTTGATTCTTCTTTTCTAGAGCTTCCACTCTGGAGGTAAGATTGCTGATTAGTAGCTGTATAGGGGTCGTTGCGTTTTCCACTGCAGCTTCCAATTTACTTGTCATCCTCTCTTCCATTTCTCTTAGGTGTTGTAATATTTCATCATTTTGAGGAGGTGTTGCGGTCTCAGTGTTTTTTGTCATCTTTTTAGTTGGTGACACCTTCATCTCCTTGACGTTTTTGGTTTGAGGTTTGTTTGGCATTCTCTTGGAGTGGGACGTGTTGCGATTAGAAGTTATGGCGATGATGATTTCTGGGTGTTGGATAATGGATTAATCAGGCGTTGTTGACTGGTGGCTTCTGCAGAGCGTTCAGTTTAGGCAATCATTTGTGTCATGCCTTGGCAATGTTATAAAGACTTCTCTGAGGTTGTCGTGTTCGCCTCAACAGTGCTGTCAAAGCGGTGGTCAGGTACTCAGAGAGGCGGGTAGACCAATGGACAGATAGACAAAAAACAAAAAACAAAAAACAGGTGAGAGCAGACAAACAAACAGGTGGGGAAAAGAAAGAAAAAAGAAGAAAAGGGGGGGGGGTTCAATTCAGAGACGAGCAAAAGAGCACTCCAGCAAGCAAAGAAGGTATAAAACAAGAGTAGGGGTGGGGGGGGGGTGAGAAGTGAGGTAGGAGGGGGAGATAGGGAAGAGATGATTAAAGGGGAAATTGAGTGACTGGGAAGGGGTTTAAGGGGAAGGTTTATGTATTGGAATGAGGGGAATAAGATAAAGGTAAAATAGGGGTGTTTGTTGTAGAGGGAGGTGATAGATGGGAGGAAAGGTTTCCCTATTGGAGACAAGTTGATAAACAGACTAGATGGAGGGGTTCGATTTAAAAAGAAAAAAAGAAAAGAAAAGAAAAGAAAAGGGGGGGGGAGAAGGGACCGAAAAGGAAAGAGAGAGAAAGAACAGAAGACAAAGGTGGAGGTGGGAAGTAACAAGTGGAATGGAAGGTAAAAATAAGGAGAGGCTATGTAGGGAGGGTTAAGTGTCTGGGGAGGGTTTTAAGGAGTATTATGCAGTGAAGAAGAAGGAATAATATGAAGCTAAGGTAAAAAAGGTTAGGAAGGGTAGAACAACAGCTTTAAAAAGGTAAAAACGTAGTAAAAGGACTGGGAACTTGGGGGGGGAGAAGACGTTGGTATTGTCTTTGTTTTGTTATTTTTTAAAGGATTGAAGTGTATGCAAAGAGTGGGTGGAAGGTGGAGGGGGTAAATGGTAATAATACTAAGATATAGGTTAAAGAAAACAATTAAATAAATTATTATTAATAATAATAATATATTTTTTTTTAAAAAAAGGGGGGAAGAGAAGGAAAAAATATATATTTCTATTTATTATTTTTATAGGGGAAAAATTTTTTATAAAAAGGGGAAAAAGGAGAAAAGAGAAGTATATATATAACTTATAAAAATATTTAAATATATATTACAAATAAAATCTAGGAAAAAAAAATATTTATTTATTTATCTTTTTTTAAAAAAAAAATTTTTAAAAAAATAATTCAATCAAAAAATAAAATAAATTATTATTATTATATATATATATATTGTTAAAAAAAAAACAATACTATATATATATTATATATAGAGAGAGAGGAAAAAAAAATATATTGAAAAATATAGGAAAATCGAGGCCTTTCCAATGGGCCTCCCTCTGGGCTCCTGGCACGCTAGACGGCGGGAAAGTGGGCTCAGGTCGGGCCTAGGCCTAGTTGCGTGTCACCTCGCGGCCTCAGTCCGTCCTACCTCTCCCGGGTATCGGCAGCTGTAGCGGCGGTAGCGGCGGCTGCTCGGCGACGGGACAGCTATGTTAGGACCTCTCTCCTTCCCCCCGCACCCCCCGCTAGCCCTTGGGTCTCCCCGGACCCGGGGCTCCGAGCAGCTGGGCGACCTCGGTGCGGCAGCGCAGCAGCAGCAGGGAGGAAGGATGGCAGGTCCGGGGCTCCACTTTCCAAGGGGCTCTTCTCCCTCTTCAGATCTAGCGCGATGGCAGTGGTGGCGGCAGCGACAGCAAAAAGGTCGGGGCTGTTAATGGCTCCTTTTCTTTTCTTTTCTGTTTGAGGTCCCGGCGTGTCGCAAGGTGGGAAATCCCAGGCCTCTGGGCTCTGGGGTTCCACCTAATTAACAGTTGACGGTCGGTCGGGCGCCCTCGATTTTAATCTGCCGCGTGCGCTAGAGTGGGGGGGCGATCTCTCGGCCAGTCCACTGGACACCCCTCGGCACTCACGCGACAGCAGCGGCGATCTCGGCGGCTCAGGAGCCGTTTGGGCAGCGCAAACACTTCGGCCGCCTTCAGGAGCTCCGTGGCGCCGTGGCGCCCACCATTTTTCCTCGTCGGAAGTCCCCAGCTGCATGCAAGTTTTACGCAACAACCACACAACACTGTCTTCATGAAAAATGCTGCCCCTCATTATTTCCCCATTTAATCTTACCATTTGCATAGACATTCCAGTAAGTTACAAAACAGCAGCAAAAAAACAAAACAAAAAACAAAACACAGCAACAATGGAAATGCTAAATCCTGATTAATCGGGAAAAACCACAGTTTGGCCTTTGGGTGAGGGCAATATTAGGTGGATGTTGCAAATAAATGAATAAAAACCAAAACAACAACAACAACCCACATCTCCAAACCCCACTTGCATCCATGAACAGCACCGATTCCATAATAAACCAAAGTGTTGGATGCATCATCTCTCTCTGTCAAGGTTATGCCTTTCCCATTCACCTTTCTGTTGAGCTCCTCTTTCTCATACAGCTTCATCTCCTCTGCCTTTTGCGGTATTTGGCTCGACATTTGCTGCAAGTACGTGCTATTCAAAGGCCACCCGCACTTCTTTTTCGGTGTGATCAGCAGTTGCTTTTTCGACAGATGAAAATCACGCCTCGAAACCAGCCAGGATCATGAGATCTGAAGGAAAAGGGGGGGGGAGGAAGCTTTAGGATCAGGCCAGAGGCCCATGTAGTCTAGCATCCTGTTCTCACAGTGGCCAGAAAGATTCCTGTAGGGAGCCCACAAGCAAGACCTGAACACCACAGCGCTCTTCACACCTGTGAATCACAGCAACTCAAGAGTCACAATGCCTCCCACAGTGGGATGGGGAGATGGGTTACCAGAGTTCCCCTCACCACTGTCACTATGGTTCACCAAAAGGGGCGTCTGAACTGCAGTGACCTCGCTGCTGCCTCAGCCCCACTTCTTCCCCTCCTGCCTCCTTAAGGGGTGGCAGGGAGTCCATGTAAACACGGTCACTCCACTTCTGAGGGGAAGTAAAGCCAGTGCAAGTTCGCCAACTAACACAAGATAAATTTAAACTAGAAGGACGGGATGAAAGAGGCACTCATGCTATGAGATCACAGTTTCCAAAACAAGGGCTTCAGCTGTTTTTGGACTACAATTCCCATCATTCCTGACCACTAGGGATAATGGGGGTTGTAGTCCAAAAACAGCTAGCGGCCCAAGTATGGGGAACTCTGCACTAGATTAACAGAGGCAGATTTAGGGGAGTGTGACTGGTTCACCAGCACTGAGCACCAAGCCAAGGGGGAGGGGGAGCACTGCAGCAATAATGTAGAAGAGAAAGTGAGGGCAGGGAGCACCAAATTTTGGCATCGCACAGGGTGCTGCTGAAATTTGAACGCCCAAAGTCTGTTGCTGATACCGTATTAAGTAGGAGGAAAAAGTTTATGGTGGAAATGGGCTAAGGCTCCCTTTCATACATTCAAAAATAGACACCACCACCCCAGTCCATTTATACAAGCTGGATCTGTGGAAAATGACACCCTTTTGGCACATGGTTCAAAGTAAGGAAATGTAACTCTCTGAATAATAACAACGATTTTATGATTTATATGCCGCCCATCTGACTGAATTGCCCCAGCCACTCTGGGTGGCTCCCAAACAAAATATTAAAAACACAACAAAACATCCACCATTGAAAACCCTCCTGAACAGGGCTGCTTTAGATGTCTTCTAAAAGTTGTTTAGTTATTTATTTCCTTGACATCTGATGGGAGGGTGTTCCACAAGATTGGGTGCCACTACCAAGGAGGCCCTCCGCCTGATTCCCTGTAGTTTCACTTCTCGCAGTGAGGGAACCACCAGAAGGCCCTCGGAGTTGGACCTCAGTGTCCGGGCAGAATGATGGCAGTAGAGAAGGTCCTTCAGGGTGAATATACATTTTCCACCTCCCCTCCCAGGCTAAAACCCCAGAACGCTTCCTGACTCCATCACAGGGCCGGCCCTCCCATGAGGCACACTGAAGCAGCTGCCTCAGACGGCAGAACTAGGGTAACCCACTGGAAAACCCGGATGCCTTTGGCAGGTGGGTGGAGCGCTGGAGGCAGCAGCCATCACAACATCAAATGATTCTGATGTCTATGGCTGCAAACCTATTGCGCACAGTTAACTAGGGAACAAGTCCCACTTTAACTCAGAATCTGATCCAACGAGCTCAGGGTTGTCTGAGACCTCCCTAGGGTTTCCCCACGGGCACCTTACATTTCACACGTGCAGAGTACCCAGCGCTCCACTTCTTCCGCCATCCAACGACCTTCTCCGCCCACAGTGACGCGCTTCTTTCCTTGGGCTCGGAAGCAGGGTGGGTCAATCACGGTGGTTCCTCCGATTGGGTCGGCGGGATGACGGGCGTGTTGGAGAACCAATGAAGACGGCTTAAGTCGGCTCAAGAGCTGGGGAGGGGGAAAATATGCAAACGGAAGGAAGGATTGCAGAGGGTCGCTGCGCTTTTACGCACGAAACGGAGCTAGGAAGAGGCAGGCTGGTTGGAGAGGGGGGACCAGTTTATAAGACTTACCAGTAGATGGATGATTGCAAGGAATCCTGGCTTGCAATGTGGCCGGCTTGCAGGCTGCCGTTTACATTGGGTTGATTTTCCTACTGGAACAAACCCCGGCGCGTTTTGCATGCAAATCGGTGGCTGACGCTGCTGCGCTCCAGATTTCGCTTTGTTTAAAAAACGGATTCGTTTGTTGCTCTAGCCTCGGTGTGCTTTCGTGCGAGGGACTATTTTGGGTGGGCAGGGGCCGCAAATCCCAAACAGCCGCTGTTCGAGGTGGCTGTAAGGTGACGATTCCCCTACATTTCATGGAATCGTAAAAGTTGGAAAGAGACCACGGCGAGGCTCATCTGGTCCCACCCCCTGCAATGCAGGAATCCTTTGCTTGACGTGGTGCTCGAACCCACGACCCTGAGATTGAAGAGGCTTAATCTGACCACCCCGAGGCTTGAGCAACGCAACGCGTTGTGGCGGGTGGGCTGTTTTGTTCGGTGAAGGTAGCCACCATAATTCAAAGATAAAGTACGAACAATATTTTGAACCTCCTGGCTGAGCAGAAACCCTTCTCCCTAACACCTAGAATTCTGTGTGAAGCATTTTGCGTGTCCCCTGTGGTCTGAAATGGTACAGCCAAACACCGGCTTACCACTTGAAAGAAAGCGGGGAGGGGGGGTTGGAATATTAATAAATCACACTTCATATACATTTCGAGGCAATTTACAAACATGCAATAAAACACCTAAAAATAAGTTTAGGAACAATACAGATAAACACCCGAGGCAGAGACTCACTCTTCCCCAGTCCAGCTGAAAAAAGTTTGTTGGAAGGAAATGGTTTTTAATTATTTTCTGGAAATTACAAATAGGAGGCAGCTGCTGTGTTTCAACAGGGGTTCTGTTCCGCAAAAGATTCCCACGTCGGGCAAAACATTCCCTGCGTTGCAGGAGGCTGGACTAGTTGACCCTTGGGAGTCACTTTACAAATAAGATGTCAAGAATCATTAAAGAGACTAGGACTACTAAAGTGCCTACGGTAATTGGTTTTAATGGCATTCTCTTTATCAGCATTTGGGGAGTGGGATAATTAGCTAGCAGAAGTCCTTTTCCAACCACCCTTAAAAAGTTAGCTCAGGAATCCCTAGCTGTCTCTTAATAGTGTGCAGTGCCGTCTAGTGGACGCCTTGGGATCATGTCAGGCTGCCAGCTTTAGAGCTGTGCACAGGCATACCTAGAAACAGGAAAGCTTTTGAGTTTTTTCTGACGCAGAGTGAATAAGTTCTGCTGCTCTCTTCCCTTCAAGGGAAACACGCAGCCTCTAAATCGTTTGCCTCTTCGCCCGTGTAACTCATACTTCAGGTAGAATACTTGACCTGTTTCTTTTCTCTAATGGTGTTTTTGTGTGTGGTCATCTCTTCAAATTTCAGCTCTTATGGCTGGTCTTGAAGTTCTTGGAGATCTTTGCAACGAAGCCATGATGGGTGGGTGGGGCTTCAAGGCTGGGAGCGAAACACTGTCCCCAAATCGCACAAATCTGGGTTTTCTTTTTTAGCAAGTAATTACTGCTTATTTGCAGCGTAGCCCTGAAACTTGCTGCATGTCCCCTTTTTGGGGAGTGCTTGCATCTGTGCATCAAGGGAAACTTTGATTGCACTGAAAAAGAAAGCTATATATGTTTGTGTGAGTGTGAGTGAGTGTATTTCTCAGAAAAAGGATCTGTCTTTTGTTGTCAGCCTATACAGTTCCCTGCACATTAATGGTACTAGATAAATTACACACGCACGCACGCACACACACACACACACACACACACACCATTACTGGCCCCAACAACATCCAACATACCATCTCAGGACTATTTAATTGCTCATCTTCTAACATTGTGTATGCCATCAAATGCCAACAGTGCCCTTCAGCTCTCTATATTGGACAAACAGGCCAAACCCTACGCCAAAGGATAAATGGACACAAATCTGACATCAGGAACCACAAGACAGAGAAACCAGTAGGAGAACACTTCAATCTCCCAGGACATTCTATACAAGATCTCAAAGCAGCTGTTTTATTACAGAAAAATTTCAGAAACAGACTGGAAAGAGAAGTTGCTGAATTGCAACTCATTACAAAGCTTAAAACCATGGAGAGACCTGGTCTGAATAAGGACACTGGATTCTTATCTCATTATACATGATCAAGCTTTCTTTAGCACCTCAGCCCTTGCTTTTTCCTGCAAGACCAATTGCAGTCGTTAACAGTCGTTAACAGTCATCAACAGGTTTACCACTCCTATCAGCCCATCACCCCCCACCCCCACCCCCACCCTCTGAATATACATAAGGGTCTGGTGGATTCTGTTTCAGTGTATCTGACGAAGTGTGCATGTACACGAAAGCTCATACCAAAATAAAAACTTAGTTGGTCTTTAAGGTGCTACTGAAGGAATTTTTTTATTTTGTTAGAACTAATGACAATTCAACATGATTCCTGGAATGTCAGTAGACTGCATTCTTGGAGGCAACATACCACATGTAAAAGTCCAATAAGACCTACATGAAAACCACTCCATCAACACTCCGAAGTATCGCAAACTTAACAACATGAGGTTTTTAATGTTGCAATGCAGCATAATTAGCCCCTGTTCAGGATGCTGCCAACCCTGTCCATTCTTCCTCCACCCTCTGGTTTTCTTGTGTCCCTCAACAGTCAGTCAACATTCTGTGGCGACTGAGCTTAATCCTCTTTCGATTGGTTTTTTTTTTAGCAGTGGGATGGGACTTAGTCCCCCCCCCTCCTTTTTTTCATTGCTATGAGTTTGTGGGTGCCAGCAGACTCTCCTAAATTCCTGGGTCCAGTAGGTGTTAGAATTCGGAAGGCTTGGGGAGTTAAACTGGATGCTAGACTCCTAATCTCTGGACCGAGCTCTCTGTGTTCAGGGAAATGGGCCTTTAAGAGAACAAAGGAAAGATATGGTTACAGGTAGGTAGCCGTGTTGGTCTGGATCGAAGTAAAATAAAAAAATTCCTACAGTAGCACCTTAAAGACCAACTAAGTTTTTATTTTGGTATGAGCTTTCGTGTGCATGCACACTTCTTCAGATACTATCTGAAGAAGTGTATCTGAAGAAGTGTGCATGCACACGAAAGCTCATACCAAAATAAAAACTTAGTTGGTCTTTAAGGTGCTACTGTAGGAATTTTTTTATTTTAAAGGAAAGATAATGAGCCATTGAGAAATCAAAGACCCTGTGCCAGGTGACAAATCAACTCAAAGTTAGTTAGAAGACAAAGACAAAGCTTGAATTAATGTCTAAAACCCCCTGAAGCCTTTCTTTTAGGAGTTCTAGGGGCCAAAATCCCAAAGGAGCAGAAAAGACTATGTATGTGACCACGGCTGCGCTGACGTTATTGCCCCAGAGATGGAAAGAAGA
This sequence comes from Zootoca vivipara, assembly GCF_965207765.1. Lineage (NCBI taxonomy): Eukaryota > Metazoa > Chordata > Lepidosauria > Squamata > Lacertidae > Zootoca > Zootoca vivipara. The sequence goes on from NC_142582.1 coordinate 15,930,186, forward strand.
TAAAGTCCCTACCAGAGAAGAACGGCATATCAAGTTGATGGATCATCATGCTGAAATGGCTAAAATGACCGGAAGAATCAGAAATCAGGAAGACCAAAATTTTAATAAGGAATGAGGGGAATTTATAATTTATTTTAAAAACCGTTGTAAACAGTTAAAATCGTTAGTAGGAATGGAATAACACTTGTAGTTTAATGGTGAATTCTGGACACAATGGAGAGGTAAAAGATTGGGATTATTATAAAAGATGCAGGAGGAAATGATTAACGATAGGACCCACAAAGGAGAAAAGGGAAGTCCAGGAGATTCTTTGGAATCTTGTTTCTATGTTGGATGTTGGATATATGACAGTAAAATTTTAATCTGAAAAACCAAATAAATTATTTTTAAAAAGAAAAAAGAACCTTGCCTTTCTGGTTTTCAAAAAAACAAAAAACAAAACCCAGCATAAATAGCAATAACAAGCATACTTAAAAAGGATGTAAAATAAGGCTGGGTTCTGCATTATTAAGCAAACAGCGGCCATTTAATGGATTGTACCCACCCACCCCCAGCTTTATTGAACAAACAGTATACAGAAATAAAACAAAAATGGCATGTAAAGCATCAAAGAAAACAAATCAGATGAATAGTTGATTTTCACACAACTACACAATTTCTTCTCATGTTGCAAATTAGAAAATGATGTTTAAATCTAAAAACTTAGCAAATACTTTCAAGAGTCACTCAAAGCAGTCAAAAAGTTAAAATACTTATTTTAAAAGCTGGTAGTTTACTAGTTCAACATTGAACCAGGTTGCTGAAATTATGCAATCGGAGTAAGAAAAATAGCATGATTAATTTATACCCTTTGTTGTCTTCTGACAATGTTATTCACAACTGGAATTAAGTGTAGATGACTGTTTAGATTTTATTTTCTCTCAGGCTGCAGGAGCTTTGTAAATAAATCTAATACCGTTAAGAGCTTTTTTTGTAAACTGAACAGCGCATGATTCAGTGACTAGTTGTTGATCTGATAAAATCAACTTCACAATAACACATCTATTTGAGTCAAGCGGAAGAAAACATCTCAGCAAAGAAACACGTTTCCATGCCACATTTGCAAGGGATTATTTGCCTTTCTGATAGGAAGGACTTTAATTCGTTTTAAATTCTATAATGGACCTTACTTTGCCATTTAAGCACTTGACTCAGACATTTTAACTTCAGGCAAAACAGAGAAAACAAAGACTTTGGTGCTGTATGTTGAACCACTTTAAGAACAGGACTGTAGAACCTCTACACTAGAGCATCTACATTGCAACAGGAAAGGTCTCAAGTCTTATATTCAGCATCTTCAGGTTGACATCTCTGGGTCCAGGTAGGGCTGTATGAAGAGCTGCTGTCAGTTCTGTAAAGACTGTTGTGTTGATGGACCAATGTTCTGACCTGGTACGAGGCGGCTGGCTATGTCTTATAGTGAGGTTTCATATCCTGAGGATGTTTTGGTGCCTGTGGGGGAAATAAAAATAAAACCCTAATGGCATCCTGCTTGGTGGTATAAATAAACAAATCAATTAAACAACTGACCACTTGTTGTCCTTTGATGGTACGCTGAATCTGCTGTCCGAAATGGGCTCCATCTCCCTGACTAATCATAAGGGTGAAAATCTGTAATAATAAATATAACTGATTTGCTAATTTGCAGCTTGTTCAAGTTCAAGGCTTTATTTTATTCTATTTATATACCTGAAGTATACCTGAAGGAGCATCTCCACCCCCATCGTTCAGCCTGGACACTGAGAGCCACCTCCAAGGACTTTCTGGTGGTTCCCTCACTGTGAGAAGTGACGTTACAAGCAACCAGGCAGAGGGCCTTCTTGGTAGTGGCGTCCACCCTGTGGAACACCCTCCTATCAGTTGTCAAAGAAATAAACAACTATCTGACTTTTAGTTTTTAATGACTGATGTTTTAATGCAGTTTTAATCTTTTGTTGGAAGCCACCCAGAGTGACTGGGGAAACCCAGCCAGATGGGTGGGGTATGTATGTATGAAATAATAATAATAATAATAATAATAATAATAATAATAATAATAATAATGTTGTTGTCATCGTTTAGTCGTGTCTGACTCTTCGTGACCCCATGGACCAGAGCACGCCAGGCACTCCTGTCTTCCACTGCCTCCCGCAGTTTGGTCAAACTCATGTTCGTAGCTTCGAGAACACTGTCCAACCATCTCGTCCTCTGCCGTCCCCTTCTCCTTATGCCCTCAATCTTTCCCAACATCAGGGTCTTCTCATGTGGTGGCCAAAGTATTGGAGCCTCAAATACAGGATTGTCCCGTATTTCAATGTAAATTCCATGTACAAAGCTGTAAACAACTGGGACCCCGGTTCCCTATGCTCTGACTTGATCAGCAAGATCTGCTGGGGCACTTTTCATGGTCCCTGACACCCCTGAGGTTTGGATGGCGTCCACCAGGGACTATGCCTTCAATGTGGCAGGCCCTTTCTCATGTGCCAAGGAAGTGGGACGAATTTGCCCATCCTTTCCTTCTGCGCCTTCATCCATTCTACTCCCCTGTGTGTTTGGGGTGAGGATGGGGAAGTAGAATCCTGTGTAGGTAGGACAAGAAGGTTGGCAAAGAGAAGAGAATGGAAGATTCCGTGGCTGCACACGCTCCGGTTACCTCAGAGGACTTGGGAACCAGCATCTGAGGGAAGGAATGTCAGTCCAAGGCAGTGTTCGGCACAATTATGTGCCGTGCTGTTGCCAGTGGCCTCTGCTGCTGAAACATGACAAAGGTTGCCCACGGAGCAACGGAGCCAAGTATAATTTCTCAGGTCATTATTCTTCGCCCATGCGGCAATAAACATCACCCGTGTGTATTAATGGATAAATCATCGCTGATAAAAGTGACCAAACCGCAAGCGGAGCAAAGACTCTGGACCTGAGAAGGAGTCGTTTAACGTCTCTCCCCTTCCCACATTTATTGATGTTTCCAACAGTTCCGAGTGCAGAGGGAAGGTTTGAAAGTCTTTAAAATAAATGCATTTCTAATGAGTGACTAAACGTCATAAATCACCACACCTTAAACAGCCATGATAAGCTAATGGTCAGGAAATACACTCTTCTTTTTATTTAAATGCAACATATAACCAAGCAGAGTCCCCTGAGCTACAGGACAATGGTGAAGCAAAGCGGTTTCTCCTTTCTAGGCCTCGAGCCTTAAGGTGGCTGTACACACCCTCCATTTAAGTAGGATATGAGTCAAGGCAACACGCGTGCAACTGTGCTATTAAGTCGCCCTGTCGCCCTTCTGTAGGTATAATTTCAGGACCATAGTGTGTTGAACCATCGTTACTCATAAAGGTGCTGGTAATACAACAGGGGCTATAGGGTTGCCACCCGTCCTGTATAATACAGGATTGTCCCATATTTCAATGTAAAGTGCTGTGTCCTGTACTGAGTCAATACAGGATGCAGTTTGTCCTGTATTTCCATTTTGCTGCTTCTTTCCCTCTCCCGCCGTTCTCTCTTTCTGCTGAGTTAGAAATCCTCTCCAAATGCCCATCCCAGCTCCTGGCTTGGCTGGAGAAACCCCTTCTCGCTTCTTTCCTTTCCTCTCCCCCCCCCCAATATCTCTCCTCATCCTGCCCCCAAGGAGGAGCAAACCAAGGCAAGAATTTAATGTCATCGCTTCTGCAGCATGGGAACACTGGGCCCCGTCCGTCAGAGAGCAACAAGTTCTGGGCCTCCAGAATCAAGCAGTTTTGTGCCAGTGTAGCTCAGACACCCCCATTTTGAACATAGTTATCTGCATGATATTTGAGAGAGGAAGGTGGGGGAGAGAAGCAGTGGCGGAGGAACCCCCTCCGGCACCCGGGGAGGCGCAGCGTGTACAGACGGCGCATGTGCGGCATCCCATATGGACTGCACATGTGTGGCATCCTGCGCACACGCACTCCGTACGGAATGCCGCACATGCAGTAGAGTCAAAATACAAGTGCCTTCCATGGTTGAGATTTATCTTGTAGAGACCTCACTTAAAAATAATAATGGATATATACATTGGGATCTGCTGCCCTTGAGGATCCTACTGTCTGAAGCGGTTGCCTCACCTTGCCTCATGGGTAGGCCGGCCCTACTCCAGTTGGTGTGAAGCTGGTTTGAATAACCATGCATTGAACAGTGTACTCCAGTTGGTGTGAAGCTGGTTTGAATAACCATGCATTGAACAGTGTTATTTCACAACACAACAATTGTGTTTTTAATATTCTGTTGGGAGCTGTCCAGAGTGGCTGGGGAAACCCAGCCAGATGGGTGGGGTATATACAATAACAATAACAATAACAACAATAATTTACTACTACTACTACTACTACTAATACAACACCAACAACAATGAAAAGGATACAGTGGTTTACCAGAGACAGGTAGGAACTGACATCAATGAATAGGGACAGCAGAATGTATGGAATAGACTGATTGTATGAGCAGTTTTCTACTTCAAGCGGAATACTGCAATGTAGCCTGGATCTGTCTGCATAAACAGAACAATGTGACTATCTAGGTAACCTACCATCAAACGAAGACATACTTCACCAAAGACTGAGACAATTTACTACAGCACGAGAAGCAGCGCTTTTAATTTTCCATTGCTTGGGCGTGAGAAGTAGGGCATTTCAATAACGCCATGCTCCCACCTTACTCTATGTCCTCCTCATAAAGTAGCTTCTCGAGTGCTTCGGCTGCACGCTGCCCCATGCCCCAGAAAGGCTGAGGGGAAGCTTACCTTTCAGCTGTTCTTTCATTTACAACATGTGAGTCAGGTCAGGATACAGGAACAATCAAGTATGCGCTGCCTGCTTGCTATCATTAACATTCATGAAGGGCAGATCAAAGTTCTGGACATTAGTTATGAGAAAAAATTGGGGCAAGAGAGCAACAGCATGGACAGGGGGTCTCCATTAGGGGTGCTCACAGACACAGACACCCCCTACTGCCCTATTTTCCAGGGACAGTCCCAGATTTACAGAAGCCAGTCTGGTTTGTGATTTGGCCCCAATAATGTCCTGCTTTTCCTTAGGACGTCCCTATTTTCATCAGAGAAATGTAGGACGGTATTCCGACTGGGGCCTTACATCTCAAGCAGGTCATTCAGAACAGCCCCTCCAAGTGTTCCTATTTTCCAGGGACAGTCCCGGAAAATACAGAAGCCGTCCCAGTTTCTGATTTGATCCCAGAATATCCTGCTTTTCCTTAGGACGTCCCTATTTTCATCGGACAATCTAACCTTCGTGCAAGCTTTGTGGAAGCAAACTGGGACACACGCTCAGTAAATAGGTAATTGAGATGCTATAAGGCTTTCACATGATTGATAAGTAAGCCCTGCACAAGTCTTCAGTACTTTTTAAAAAACCAAGCCTGATGTTTGTTGCGTGATTATCAACCTCCAAGGTAATCCCACACACTTACCATGTAGAGATCTTGAGAGGATGGCATGATTCCCACAACTCTGTAATAAAACAGCAGCAGCAGCAGCAGCAGCAACAACAACAACAACTTATTTATACCCCGCCCATCTGGCTTGGTTTCGCCAGCCACTCTGGGTGACTCCCAACAGAATATTAATAATAATAAAAAGTGATAAAACATCAAACATTGAAAACTGCCCTAAACAGGGCTGCCTTCAGAATTCTTCTAAAACTCAGCTGGTTCTTTATCTCCTTGACATCTGATGAAGGGTGTTCCACGGGGCGGGCGCCACTACTGAGAAGGCCCTCTGCCCGGTTCCCTGTAACCTCACTTCTCGCAGTGTGGGAACCGCCCCGTCAACTCCCGGATTGAAAAATCCAGGATCATCAGCAGTGTGGCACCAGACATGCGTAGAAGCGACTTCCGGTGCCGGTGCTGCCCGATTTCCGGTGCCCAGACATGGGCAGAGTGGCACCCGAATTCGGTTCTGCGCATGTCCAGCCACTTCTCCAGACATGCGCAGAAGGAGCCTACCTGGCCAGCAGGAGCTGCTCTGAAAATCCGGGGGAATTACAGGATATTTCGCCATTCGGGATAACAGTGGGAAACAGCTGTAAAAATGGGGGTTTCCTGCGAAAAAAGGGAGACTTGGCAGCTATGCCCTCTTATGTAAGGCAAACCATGTCTACCAGGACTGCACAAACATGCAGGCCCCTGGAGAAGAGTTTGTAGTTCTTATGTGCCACCTTGGTCCTTTTTTGTCCCATGACACACTGAGCTAAGCCAAAGTTTGACTTAAGGCGTGTTTACATTACCACCTTAAATTGCAGTGAAGTTTTTTTTTACCGGTTTCACAGCACTTAACCCCCTCGCCCCTCCCCAGCTGTTCACATTAACACAAATTAGTGTCAGGTGCTGTTTCAGTTTGTATACGCACCAGGGGGCATTGACAGGATGGGGCTGTCTTTATCCTCATACAAAGGTGTTCAAGCCTTGGCTGCAGACAAATTAGGAAGACTCCAATCTTGGGCCAGTCCAAGACATTTTGGCACCGGAGGCGAAGCACGAAACAGAACTCTGTGTGAAGCTGGTGCGATAAACAATGCATTGTGCAGGTGCAGTAGTATTTTGCAACAACGTACAGGGTGCAGATGCATTTTGGAGAACATCATGTGAACACAGAGTAAAAATCCAGCACTGGAAACACGGTGAGTGCACAGTAAATGAGAGTGTGAACACCATACCTGCCAAGTTGCTGTCAGAGAAATAAGGGACTGGGCCGGAAGTAGCGCTGCCGCCATTTTGGAACTGGGCGGAGCATGCTCAGTAGTGACTTTTGATGCTGCTTTGCCCAGTTCCAAAATGGCCGCAACGCCAGAATAAACCGGGAAAAAACAAAAAATTCCGTTTTTTCAGCTAGGAACAGCTGGAAAAACGGGGATTTCCCAGGGAAAACGGGAGACTTGGCAGCTATGGTGAACACGGCTTGTGTTGTCCAAATTCAGACTCACAGTTAAGCTCTATGCTCACCCACCGCAAGCTGTAGCCAAGATCAAACTGGATTTGTATGACACACTCAGTAGAACCAAAAACAATCCAGGGAGGAGCAAAACAGCTGCAAGTGCATCTCCCAGAGCCTGCATGTTTGTGGATTCCAGGCGAGCCACAGTTTGGCTTGGTATCTCGTGCGAACTAGGCCAATAGCTCCTACAAACTGGGTGTGCCTTTGGCATTCAGCAATCTGTGGAGAAAGGTATTGTTTGGTATTGGGAGTCGCTGGAAACAAAATGACTAGGTTGTGCTCAGGTGAGGAACGAATGAAAGTGGTGGCAGAGAACACTCATCGAAGTGTCACAACACACATGACAAACCCACCCAACTCTCAATAAAATGCGCGAATGAGCTACACCAGCAGTGCCTGAAGATGCATATTTGTATTTATACTATTTGTATTTTCTGTGATAAGGGGAAATCTGGATTATAATAATAATACTCTGCCTGTTTCTCCTCATTCTTTTGTACTCTCAGCTCTGACCTGAAATGTCCGTATAGGAATATCATGGATAGGTGTGAAGCTGTGGCAGGGTAATTTGGGTCCATATTGCTACATCAACATCCTGTGATTGACAGGTCAAGCCGGTTTGTCCTGCTGTGCTCCCTTGGCAATTGCAGATGTTGAACTCCTTGGTGATTGTGTCCATGCTGCCTCATTTGTTTTTGTATTTTTAAATCTATAGAAATCCCTACATTCATTAATACACAGCAAGGGGAGGGGATGCAACATATTAGGATAAAATCAACAACAGAGCTATTAAAAGCATCATTAAAAACTTCAACAAAACAAATAAAGATCAATAAATGCAGGCTGATTAAAAGGGGGGGGGAATGACTTTCATCACAGACTAGTCCTCAGCCTTTCAGGGGCTTTCCTTTACAGTATTGTAGTTTTGTCTGTTGAAACAATCTCTTGTGCTAAAGAGTGGGGGTTGGGGTTTTTTTTGGGGGGGGAGTGGTAGAGAAAAGGGGAAACTGCTTCGACCCATTCCTAGAGACAAGTGGGAAACTGCTCAGATCAATGCTTTCTAGGCAGAAGTGTAGACAAGCTCCCTAGCATTTTTCTGATGAAAATAAGGATGTCCTATTATTATTATTATTATTATTATTATTATTATTATTATTATTATTATTATTATTATTATTACCTGTCCATCTGGGCAGCTTCCAATATGTATAAAAACATAATAAAACAGTAAACATAAAAAACAGGGCTGCCTTCTGACATCTTCTAACAGTTGTATAGTTACTTATCTCCTTGGCTCAGGGAATCACATAACTCCATACCTTCCAACAATTCTCCAGTGAAAATGGGGATGTCTTAAGGAAAAGCAGGATATTCTGAGATCATATTGTGTAAATCCAGGACTGTCCCTGGAAAATGGGTACACTTGGAGGGTTTGCCCTAGTCAGTATAGATAAAACTGGATGAATCTATGGTCTGGCTTGGTGTAAAGCAACTTCTTTTTTTTTTAAAAAAAATATTTTTATTAATTTTCCAATTAAAACCAATTATATCACATTCAATATTTCAAATTATACACATATATATATCAATCAAACCGAATGTTATGCCAAATCATCTAAATAATTTATTTTTGGGTTCCCATGCTTCAAGAAATTGGGAATTCCTCGCAACTGTCCACTGCCGTCTTATTTCTAAAGTTCAAATCGTCCTCCAAGCTCATAATATTCCAAATCTTCCCCTTACAGTCACCTAGATGTTTTCCACTTTCATCCGATTGTTCCAGCTGCTGAGATAAATGTCAAACGAAGTTTCACAGATGTTCTTTCTCCTGTGTGAGTTAATCAGTCCAGCCTCCCCATAAATCTTCTTAGTGGAGCTCCCTGTTGCGACGGAGTAGCAGCGCCATCTTAAAAGGCTCAAATCACTTTCATTTTCTCTCATAGCCATGAAGATTTACGATTTATTTATCTTTATAGAATTTACAGCTTTTTCAGGCAGGAGACCCAAAGGTGTAAAGCAACTTCATATGTTGTTTTTAAATTATCCTATTGTATCTCAACTGCCTTATGAACTCTCGGGTTGAAAGCCAGTCTATGTATGTTACTTAAAACACAACCCTGTGCATGTTTACTCTGAAATAAGTCTCACACTGTTCATTTGGCCTTACAGTACTTAGAACACATAATATACTGCAGCCTTTTGGAATAGAATGACTGATACGAGCTTTTCTCTAGCTGAGACGACACAGTAATATATATTATGCCTCCAGGTCTTAGAATTTTGGCCTTTATGTATTTTGTGAGGAAAAGCATGGGAAATAACCTAGAAACCTAAGCTGATTCCAATATTTATATTGCCATCATTAATATTACTATGGATGCCGCTGATTCTTGGGTCTGTTAATATTCTTTTGTCTGTTTATAATGACCATTGTTTAAGGCAATGTGTTTCACACAAGGGCCCCACTGTTTCCCTTTTCTGTTTCTGCTCTGAATCTCTATTATAAAGTTGAGCTTTATGTGACCTGAATGTGATTAATAATTCTTCAGTCTCTCACAGGAAACTTATTTCCAAATTTCCAAAGGGATTAATTAAGATTAGTCCATTTTAAACCTCTGCTAGTCCTATAAAATAGCTGCTTTCTCATTCTCTTTTATAAATAAATGAAGAATAAGTAGTTATGCTATTATTAGCATTATTTGCAATTGTGTGCACAGATATGGACTTTTCAGTGAAACAGACTCAGGAGAGGCTTGGCAGCTCCTCAGGAGAAGCAAATATTTTCAAGACATGCAGTGTCCATCTAATTTCTTCTAATTCAAATCGCAAACTGAATAACAGAGATAAGCTTTCCGAACAGCTGAGCTGCATTTAATAACTCTCACCACAAACCTACTGCAGCTTTATCGAAGTGCTTTGCCTTCAGTTCTTCTTCAACTTGTTGTGATCTATGAGGAGGTTGTGTTTATTTCCATATATGATTAAGATCTCAAATATGTGTCATTGTTGTTAAGTGCTGGACAGGTTGGGGAAGATGACTCGAATGGAAATTCTAGTCAACTGAAATAGTGTGTTCATTCTGAAAGAATATGTTCCAAATAGGTTCTATGCATAGCTGCCAAGTTATCCCTTTTTAAAAGGGATTTTCCCTTATGCTGAATAGGCTTCCTCGTGAGAAAAGGGAAAACTTGGCAGCTATGGTTCTATGGAGCTATGATGTTTCAGAATAAGGGGGAGCTATTATGTTTCAGGTGGCGCTGTGGTTTAAACCACAGAGTCTAGGGCTTGCTGATCAGAAGGTCGGCGGTTCGAATCCCTGCAATGGAGTGAGCTCCCGTTGCTCGGTCCCAGCTCCTGCCCACCTAGCAGTTCGAAAGCACATCAAAGTGCAAGTAGATGAATAGGGACCGCTCCAGCGGGAAGGTAAACGGCGTTTCCGTGCGCTGCTCTGGTTCGCCAGAAGCAGCTTTGTCATGCTGGCCACATGACCGGAAGCTGTCTGCGGACAAACGCCAGCTCCCTCGGCCTATAGAGCGAGATGAGCGCTGCAACCCCAGAGTGGGACACGACTGGACCTGATGGTCAGGGACCCCTTTACCTTTACCTTTATTATATTTTGGCATAATGATGTTTAAATGAATGAATGGCATCTCAAAATAAATGAGAGATAAATGCAAAAATAAAGGATGTCCCAATAGGCAGAGAAGGGTCTCTGAGTTCCTTCTCAGAACGGGAGATTCCCAGTATGCCATGCTCTGAGTTCTTGAAGGCAGGATGCAATATTATGCGAAAGTAAAATTCATTACAAATAAAAGTTGAACAGTTAATATGCAACTACAGCTATGCACCTCAAACTTACATTGGTCATTTTACCTATACCTTTATTAACTGAATTTGTTTTGGATGGTAGAACCTATAGACTTATGAAGTTGTCTTGTACAGTGCTGGCTCATTGGTCTGGCTAAACTAGTAATGCCTACTCTGACTGGCAACAACAGTTTTTCCCAGTTCTGTGGAGATGGAACATGGGATGAGGTGTTTTTTTTTAATAAAAAAAAATATATACCATATATACACGCACACACAAAGAGAGAGAGAGAGAGAGAGAGAGAGAGAGAGAGAGAGAGAGAGAGAGAGATTATAGCAATAAAACATAAAACCATACATTAAAAACTGGAGGAACAGCTGAACCTTGGTTAAGCACCGGTGATGGGTTAGCTTTCCTCCCTACATCTGATTTAGGGGGCACAGGCTAGATTCCTTAGTGCTGCTTCCATTCCCCAGCACTAGCAAGTCGCGTTCCAGCAAAGGGGAAGGCAATCGGGAGCTCACTTTAAGCTCTCAGTCGTGGCTCTGTAGCCATGTCAGTACCTGGCCCACACCTGCCTTGGGGAAAGTGGATATAGTTTAGGGGAAATTACCTGGCAGGTCAAGTTTGGCCTGCGTTCCACAGGATCCCCACCCCTGCTATGCATTTAGCACCATAGACGCCTGAGGACACCCTACCCCCAAAGTATGTGTGGATGGGGCTCAGCTACCCCCCAATCTTGAGGGGCCTTGCCCAGTCTCCCCATGTTGGCCGAGGGCCCCACCAGGCCTCCCCGTGGTGGTGGAGGGCCCGGCTGGCGTGTCACACGTGTGACATCACACGCATACGACGAGCCCCTCCAATGTCGGGCAGAACTTGGCGCCTCTGTTTAGGAAAATGATTAATTCAGCCCTGCGTGAGGGCACTCAACGGGTTTAGGCAAGCATGCCCAATGACAATAAAGCAAGATATGTGTACCACAGCAACTGTGTTACTCTACAGTAATGCAGTGCTCTTGATTTAGTGACTTATTAGCACATTTATTGTGCCAAGTGCTCAGGTGAGCATACCAACACGGCGGACTGTTAATCATTGGTGAATTTCAACTCCCATCTTTAAGGAGTCTTAGAATCAGCTTATTAATTGATGAAAAACTTGTGGGTAAATATTATCTTTGTTTACAAATTTTAATAAGAGGGAGGTTAAGCAAGTCTCCCAAGTCAAGCACAATGAATCACTCAGATCCAGAATTATATTTTAGGGAGTGTCTGGCTCGTTGCCCTTTGGTCTATCATTAGGCCAAACCTCCTCTTTCCTCCATCAATGTTCCCAGGATCTGCCCTTTCCATGCATCTTCAGTCTCTTTCTGTTTGGGTTCTGCTGCATTGGGTTTATAATATACTATTTCTTAAATCTTTCTTAATGATCTCATCATCAAGTTTTATAATACAGTACTCTTCCCGCTGCGTATTTCTCATTGAGACTGGTATTTTGAGGACCATTTGTTGCTCTGACCTCGTTAACCACCCTTTCGGCATTTCCTTTGCATTAAACATACCATAATTGCACTTCTGTGAACGATGCATTTATAGCTAATTTGGTTGTTTGCATTGTATGTTATTTCACTTCATTTGCATTAAAAGCTATGGCAGTTTTCAAAGGAAGTATATACTCTTTAAATGCATATGTCATAGGCTAAAAACTGCAGCGTGCCTTTTTGTGAACGAGCAGCTCTAATGTTGCGGAATATTCTCACATATTCCAACTGCTCAGGCTGAAAATCTCACAGCCAGAATGCCTACAAATTGCAGATTCTGTAAGGGAAAAGATGGGTGTCATGTACAGTTGGGTAAAATAGATGTGAGGGAACGGAAGCAGGCAGTGTGGGAGGCTGAAGGTTAGGAAGCTGAGCTAGAATGATTGAGGCAGTGTCAGCTTCAGCTCAGCAATGCATTTTATTCTTTATTCAGGAAAATGGCCACGCAGCCCAGCAATGCTTCCTGGCCAGACCTGCTCCCATTGAACAGTTGCCGGGACTGAAGATCTCCACCATCTCCTCTCCTCTAAGTCGCCTCCTCCTTCTCAGCTAGAGGTTTCCAAAGCAGCCTTAAACTATGTTGGGGGGGGGAGGGAACCTGTGCTCTTTGTTCTGCTACACGCATAGCCCTCGTGACTTTGGAGACACGAGAGGAGGGGAGCTTGGTACGGTAGGAATGGGCAAGGTCCTGGGCTGCTTCTGCAGATACTGTCCCCTCCTCTTCTGCATCAATTGCGGAGTCTGCACTGCTTTCTGCACCTGGCTCTTCTTGCTCACTTAAACCTGTTGCTTCTTCAGTATCCAGCCATTCCTCCCTGCCTTCACCCTTGGACCTGTCCTCAGTGTCCCACTGTGTCCCACCACCACGCCCCAGGCTCTGAGCTCTGAACCTAGAGGGTTCCCCGGCTGGTGCCACCCACCACTCTTCGTCACCCAGGCAGTCAGGGACCTAAGGAGATGGGAGCCCAGAGACATGGTGGCTGAAGGAAGTGGGGCGTGTGTGTTCTTATAAGCATGGGCATGTGTCAGCTTGTGGGTCCAACAGAAATAGACGGAAATTCAGACCATAAAAGGGAGGAAGATCCAACTCAGTTTTATTAAAACGTAAAATAAACACACATTCCAACAACAGCATATGATAATTAACAAGCAATGATGGTACCTTGCTTGTGGGCACAATTAATGTCTTAAAATAAAGGGGTGTGTGGTTCTTCTGATCTTCAGATGGAAGTGAAACCTGGACTTTTCTTAGTCTGCCCTGAGCAACTCTTTGTTGATGGAATGGACAGGCTATCCTGGAGCTGCCTTGAGAGGAGGTCTTCATTAAATGCCTTGGTGTCACCTTACAAGTGGAGCTAGTTGTGTTAGAAAGTTCTCGCCTAGAGGTGTCCTTCTGCTAGATGTCCCTAACTTACATGATTTTCAGCAAGGCCAGCCTGCAGATCTGCAAACCACTCCCAATGCTATCTTGCAGTAATTAAGTCATCTAATAACGTAGCACTGTCAGAAAATTAATCTAGGGGTGTCAGCAAAACAGTATAGTAAAATCAACAGAAGAATGTATGAAGACTAACCAGTTAACCCACAAACGTTCAGTAGCATGTCCTGGGACTAGGATTATATTTGGGTCTCAAGAAACATCTTAAACCAATTATAGCCCCTTAATAATTTGTTTAACTTCATCTTTTCTGGACTGAGCTCTTCAGTCCCTCTCTCCACATCCATATCTGTGTCCCCTCCTCATGTCAACAGCAACTATCACATCCCAATGTACAGTGCAACAAGCACTGATCTGATAATGCAGCTTTTCTTTCTTTCTTTCTTTCTTTCTTTCTTTCTTTCTTTCTTTCTTTCTTTCTTTCTTTCTTTCTTTCTTTCTTTCTTTCTTTCTTTCTTTCTTTCCTCTCTCTCTCTCTCTCTCTCTCTCTCTCTCTCTCTCTCTCTCTCTCTTTCTTTCCATGCTGTGTGCACAAAGATCTTTACAGACAGTCCACCCCCTTAACACAGGTGTCTTACCAGACTCCCATCTTCTGGAGAGACCTGGGCCTTAACTCTTAAGAGCATAGAAAAGGACAGCAAAAAATAACTTTGGAGATTTCGTTATCTGGAGTCAAGGCAACAAGGAGGGTGGTGGGTTAATAACGAGGCTGAGCTTCACATACGGTACCTATTTAAATTGGGGAAAATCTTACTTGTTGCGAAGTAAGATTTTCCCCAATTTAAATAGGTATGTGAACCTTTGATTCAGCGCTTCTGCACATGCGCAAAGCTCGATTTAGTGCTTCTGTGCATGCACGAGCGCCGAAATCCAGAAGTAACCTGTTCCGGTACTTCTGGGTTCGGCGCGGTGCACAACCCCAAAACACACAATCCAAAGCGTCGGTAACCCGAGGTATGACTGTAGGGAGCTGGATGAACCCGTGGTTTGACTTTGTACAAGCAGCTTCTTCATCATAAATGTTTCTAAGACATTCTTGCCATCTTTGTGCTCTAAGCCTAATGTGGAGTTTGGTCTAGACAGTTTTAGACTGATAAGGCCAAAAATTACCTCCCCCCCCCCCCAATTTAAGTCAATGATTTATTTTGCTTTCAGTCTTTGGCAACTAAAGGAAGGCCTACAGGATTGGTTGTCGGTTTGCTAAAGGGTTTTTCTTTTTCAGGTGTAGCTTGTCTTGGCAGCGAGACGTCAATTTGGGCGGAATCCTTTAGTCTACCTTCCCTAAATGGATGTGTGTGTGTGTGTGAAGTGGTGACTCCCCCCCCCCCCCATGGCAGTGATCTCAAAGGAGTTTTTATATGGGAGTCACTGGCCATACACTGAAAGGTTGTCAGTGAACTCCCCTGCATTGAGGGGATATGGGGTGGGCTGCCAGCGTACACAAGCGTCTTGCTGTGCACCCTCCCATATCCCATTCACCCTGAGGAGCCCCAGTTCCCCCGGCTGTGGGGCTGGGAGGGTACACGCCTAATGCCTAAGCCAATGTCTTCCTACATCTGAAAGGTTTAATAAAGTTGTGGCCAATTTTTAATTCCATAACACGTTGTCACGAGTCATTATTCCTTCTGGGGGTCTCATGTGGGTCTCCGCCCGGGCACGCAAATTACCCCCCCCCCAATGTAAATGATTTATTTTGCTTTCAGTCTTTGGCAACTAAACGAAGGCCGTCCTCCCCGATTGCCTTTCTGAACCCAAAGACATCGCTATGAAAAGAAAGGGACGTTAAACAATCCTTGGTCTGGTTCCTGCAATACAGGAGAGGATCGTTTTGTTCAGTCTTGTTTTTCAGGCAGATGTGAGTTTCTGCTGGGCAGGAGCCTATCTTGATTATAAGTATATATAGGGAAGTCTGAATGCGTGTGAACTGATCCCAGATAAGCACAAGCAGAGTATGTTTACCAGGCAATGCTAAAACCAGAGTGTCGGACAGAGCAGGAGGCATTGTGATGCATTTAACCTCAAGCAAACACAAAGCTTAAAGCAACATATAATTATGAGAGAAAATATTTTCTCTGACTCATCTCCCCACTAATTCAGGCTTGCTTCAGTCCATCCTGAAGAGCAAAGTTGCATCATTCATTCATTTATTCCCTTTCCTCTAACCACCCTGGGACAGTCTCTTCCCTTTTAGTACGAACCCTATAATAATCCTCCTTTGCGATGGCGGATACGGCACTTCTTGTCCGCTTTGTATTGGTAATTTCACAATGACAACTAACTGCTTAATAGCAGCTTAATGTTATTAACATGTGCCTGCAAATCTTAAACGTCTGTGGAATAACTTATCTCATACTCTTTCTGCCCATGGAACATTTTATATCATTGTGGATATGTAGCAGCAATCATAATCAAATGCTATACGCATCATACAGGACACCCAGGACACCCATATTAGCATGCCCGCCTTTTATCATGCCCTAGACTGTTTCATGAGTGAGGAAACATAAACAGAGAGGGGCTGACCATTTGAAACAAGAGGATTAGAAAACAGGACCTCACCACTTGGAATAGTTAACCTCCTGCTCATGTTTAGCCCAATCCCTCTTTGAACTGGGCCAGACTCTCCAAGTGTCCCTGTTTTCCAGGGACAGTCCTGGATTTACAAAAGCCGTCCTGGTTTCTGTTCTGATCCCGGAATGTCCTGCTTTTCCTTAGGACACCCCTTATTTTCATCAGAGAAATGTGGGAGGGTATGGAATAGGACATATCTATTTTCATCAGAGAACTGTTGGAGGGTATGCTGGGCCAAGGTCAAAAATGGTCTCATATGCCTCGTACTCTGCTCAAGGAAACAGAGAGAAGGACAGGCATAAGAAAGTAAAAATAATGGGCCGGGAAGGCAGAACCTGCTCTGCATTATTATACTACTTGAATGCCTGAAAGGGGGTTAGATAGAGTACGGGTTCTTAAATTTCAATCGACTGGCATCCATCAAGTAAGCTATGGAATTCCCTCCCCAAAGAGGTGCACCTGCCATTTTCATTGTGCAGCTTTTGCCGTATGTTGGAGATGCTCCTCTTTTGACACCTGCCTCTCTCTCACACACAGTGTCACTGTCAGGGACAGGGCAGAGGATGAATGGTGGAGACCACCTCCCCAGCCTGACCCTTCCAGATAAGAGGAAGACAGTTCAGAATTACAACAGGGGTTTGAGGGAAGTCACAGCTCAGAGGCAGACGAGGGGAAAAGCTGGGAAATAATGGGAGAGGAGGAGTAGGGGGGGTGACAGCTGATGGAAAGCACGAATGAGACCCCCACCCAGACCCCCACCCTCTCCCAGAACCCGGCAAGCCTGGAAAGTAGGAGAGCAAAGAGCTCAAAGACAGAGGGCCCTAAGCAGCACCTGTAGAGGAGATGATGATGACAACGAATGAGGAACTGGGAGAGAAGGGTGTGTGTGTGGAGAATCACTTGGGACAATGCCATTATCCAAGAGGCTGTGTTCCAAAGTCTATCTCTCTGTAAATACAGTGGTACCTCGACTTACGAACGACTCGACAACCGAATTTTTCAACTTACGAGTGGGGCAAATGGCCGCACACTTACGAATTTCTCGACATCTGAACGGAAACCGTGGTGGTTTTAGATAGGGATTTTTCGACTTACGAATTTTTAGATGGGGTTGCTTCGACTTAAGAATTTTTCCGTTTCCAATGCATTCCTATGGGAAATCGCGTTTCCAATGGCGCTTTTCGACTTACGAATTTTTCAACCTACGAAGGTGCCTTCTGAATGGATTAAATTCGTAAGTCGAGGCACCACTGTACCAAATATAAAGTGGATGGTAAGACACTTTCCTTGTCTTTGTACGTTCCTGGGCAAACGGCCTTGGGAGTTGCTTGAAGCTGCCTCTCTCTCACACGCACACAAAGATCTTAAGATCCACCATATTCTTCTGATTGTAAATTGTTTCAGCTGATACCTGAAAGATACCTGGAAGATATCAAACAACTGGTACCTGAAAGATAATAATAAAGATGCCAGGCAGGGGGAATTATATCATTTGGGGGTGCCGCTACTGGAACAAAGGCCTTTGTGTTACTTAGGTAACGGTAAAGGGGCCCCTAACCATCAGGTCCAGTCGTGTCCGACTCTGGGGTTGCGGCGCTCATCTCGCTCTATAGGCCGAGGGAGCCAGCGTTTGTCCGCAGACAGCTTCCGGGTCATGTGGCCAGCATGACAAAGCTGCTTCTGGCGAACCAGAGCAGCACACGGAAACGCTGTTTACCTTCCCGCTGGAGTGGTCCCTATTTATCTACTTGCACTTTGATGTGCTTTCGAACTGCTAGGTGGGCAGGAGCTGGGACCGAGCAACGGGAGCTCACCCCATTGCAGGGATTCGAACTGCCGACCTTCTGATCAACAAGCCCTAGACTCTGTGGTTTAACCCACAGCACCACCTGGGTCCCTTGTGTGTTACTTACTGCTTCCTAACTTCAGAAGGCAGGGATGTTGCTTAAAATGGTGTGGGAGCAACCACCCAGGTAGTCTACAGTAAGTAGCATTGTTTATTGTTATTGTTATTTATTAAATTTTTATGTCTCAGGGCGGTTCCCAGGATAAAACCATGGTATAAAAACACAGAATACATAATCAAAACAAAAACACCCCCCCAAAAAAACATTTTAAAAGGGCTATTGCTGACTGCTGTCAGTGATAGTAGTCAAAGGAATATAGCAGTCAGCCACATGGCATCTCCTATGACTTAATTTTGGCACCTTGACTACTCTGCCCAAAAAGTTGGCCAGCCCTAGCCTCCCCATAAGGAGAGAGACAGTAGCAGTACTTGCTATGTATAAATGTAGCTTTCCTCCTTTTGTTAATAAAGAAGGTGCTTTTTTATGGAGATACTTTTTTAAAAATTAATACTAAAGTCCCTGAGCAATTAATTAGCATTCATAAGCAGAACATTGACTATTTAAACAGATAAGAATGGAGAACAGCCTCCTGGTTCTTACAATGTATGTTCCAATAGAAGTTCCTTTCAAAATGAAGCTGTTTCCATCACTTGAGATAAGCATTCATCACATAAAAGACCTTTAAAACACTGGACTTTAAAACACTGTGTTGCTCAGGGCTATGATTCAGTTATGTCCTTTAAGCGACATATTGCAGCAAGTTTTATTTGAGAGGAAAGAACAAAGAACAAAACAGAAAAGGATTGCACCTGGACTCCTGTTGGAATTCATATGCTTTTGTGGCTCTCCAAAGAAATTGTGTTCTCGTTTGTGTTGCTGTTTTTAGGCTGTGTTGAGTGAAAGATCCACTTTCAGAACTACCATTACTGTCTGAGACCAGATTCTTATTGGCAATGTGGGATGCCTTTTTAAGAGTCAGGCATGGCCCTACCATTAGGCAGAGTGAGGGAGCTGCCTCAGGTGGCAGATGCTGTGTGGTAAGGTGTTGGAGGACAGAACTGTGTGTACTACACGGTGCCTTCGAAGGAAACCTGTTGCCTTCAGCTGTGGTGGCGGACATTGTCTCATTGCCAACGCTGAAGTAAGATTCAAGTTGCTTTATGTATGTGGAATTGAAAATGCTATTTTGCTTTACCCCAGGGAGCAAAATATTTCAGGCCAGCCTTGTTAACTTAGCGCCCCTCCAGAATATGACATCATGCGCCCCACGGCCTCAGAACATAGCTGTCAAGTTTTCCCTTTTCTCGCGAGGAAGCCTATTCAGAATAATGGAATTTCCTTTAAAAAAAGGGGAGAACTTGACAGCTATGCCTCAGAACCTAACTTTTGGTGCTTCGCGAAGCATTGGAAGTTGCATTGAAGTCTCTGTGGTGTGGGTCCTCAACAAAATTTGGCGCCCCTGCCACTTTCTTTTTTTTTTTTTTTGAGATTAAAAAAGTTTTTATTGGTTTCCATTTAAAAATCACAGTGCACAGCAATAAATCACAATATGTAAAAGTACACACAAATAAAGATATAAACCTCGTCTAACACGCTCAGAGACGACGAGGCAAGAAAAAAGATAAGCCAGGGGAGAAACTATAAAAAAGAAAAGAAAAGAAAAAAAAATGGAAGAAAAGGTATGGAAAAAGGAAAAAAGAAAAATTGAGGTTTAACTTCCAGTTACTTCTCTGTATCTCATCAATTACATTCCTTTTCATGACACAATTCTTAATTTGTCTACAGTATTGGTCTTCAGATGATCTGTTTTAGGCTCAGGTATACTCTGCTGGTTGGCTTAATTTTTTATTATTTAATTTGATTCTAGGTATTCATAAAATATTCTCCATTCCTTTTTAGTTTTCTGTTTCATCTGTCCTCTAATCCTTCCTGTAAATTTTGCAAGCTGTGCATATTCTTGCATTAACGATTGCCATTCGAGTTTGCTGGGTATGTTGTTACTTTTCCAAATTCTCGCTAGCAGAATTCTTGCAGCCACTATTCCATACATCATTAGCGTTCTGTTAGCGTTCTTTACATTTTCCGGTATTATATTCAATAAAAATACCTCTGGTTTCTTTTTAAATGTTATTTTTGTCATTTTCTTAAGTTCCTCATAAATCATACTCCAATATTTGTTTATCATGGGACATTTCCACCACATATGTATCTGTGTACCCACTTCTGTTCCACACCTCCAGCATTTATTGGATTGGCTTTTGTACATTTTGGCTAATCTATCTGGTGTTTGATACCACCTGTACAACATTTTTAAGATGTTCTCTTTTAGGTTGTAACAGGCAGTAAACTTCATGTCCTTTTTCCACAGCCTCTCCCATTGCTCCATGAGAATGTTATACCCAAAATCTTGGGCCCATCTCACCATTGATGTTTTGGTTTGTTCTTCTATAAGATCCCATTCAAGCAATAAATCATATATCTGTGAGATATGTTTCCCTTCTTTATTCATTAAGATTTTTTCAAATTTAGATTTTTCTTTAGCAATACCCAATTTTTTGTCCTCATTAAATCTTTGATTTATTTCAAAATATTGGAGCCATACCGAAAGGTGATCTTTGATTTCCTCATATTGTTTCAATTTAATTTCGTTTTGATTTATTTCCAATAGGTCATGGTAGGTAGCTCTTTTCTCGTCCATGTTTGTTTTTTTGACTGTAATCATATTTATTGGGGATGCCCACAGAGGTATGTTTTTTTCTAAAATTCCTCTATATTTTATCCAAATTGTATATAAAGATTTTCTCACCAGATGATTTAAGAATCCCCTGTGGGCTTTAACCTTCTCATGTAGCAAGTAAGAATGCCACCCAAAGCGGTTGTCAGCTCCCTCCAAGTCTAGAAGTTCTGGGTTTTCCAGGGTTATCCATTCTTTCACCCATACCAACCCTGCTGCTGCATGATATAATTCAAGATTAGGCAGCGCGAAGCCCCCCCTTTCCTTTTTATCAGTGAGTAGTTGGTATTTAATACGGGGTCTCTTACCACTCCAAATGAATTTCGTGATGTCTTTACGCCATTCTATAAAACATTTCATTCCTTCCAGTATTGGTATTACCTGAAATAAATACATTAACCTAGGGAGTACATTCATTTTGATTACTGATAAAAAAAAGCACCCATAGTGATAATTGTAGCTTACTCCACTGCTCCATATCTTTTTTTACCTCGTTCCACACTTTTTTGTAGTTGTTTTCATACAGATTTAGGCTCTTTGCTGTAATCCAAACCCCGAGGTATTTAACTTTCTTTCTTATTTCTAGGCTTGTTAGTTGTTGTAACTTTTCCTTTTCCATTTTATCCAGATTTTTTGTTAGTAACATGGTTTTTTTATAATTCACTTTTAGCCCTGCTACCTTCCCATATTCATTGATGATTTCCAATACTTTCGGGATACATTTAATAGGGTCCTGTGATGTTATGATTATATCATCCGCGAACGCACGAACCTTATATGACCTTTTGCCGACCGTTATCCCTTTCACCATTTCCTCATTTCTGATGTTGTTTAATAACACTTCCAATACCATTATAAATAGCAGGGGGGATAATGGGCACCCCTGTCTTGTGCCCTTTGTTATCAGGAAGCTATCCGTCACATTTCCGTTCAATATCAACCTAGCTTTTTGTTGGTTGTAGATAGCTCCTATGGCATTTTGTATTTTTTCTTTAAATCCCATCATATCTATTTGCTTTCTTAGGAACTCCCAGGAGACATTATCAAATGCCTTCTCGGCATCTAATAACAATAATGCTGCTTTTTTATCAATTTTAAATTCCAGATGTTCTAAAATATCAATTATATTTCTTGTATTGCTCGCAATCTGCCTCCCTGGTAAGAATCCTGCCTGGTTTGGATGTATTACTTCTTTAAGGATGTTTTTTATTCTTTGTGCTATTATCCCTGCGAAGATCTTATAGTCGCTGTTTAAAAGGGATATCGGACGGTAGTTTGCTATTGTCTCTCTGTCTGCTTCTGTTTTTGGTAATAACGTAATATATGCTTCCTTCCAGGACTCTGGTGTTAGTCCCTTTTCTAATGTCTGGTTCATCAGGTCTTTTAACGGGTTGAGGAGAATACCTTCCATCTTTTTGTAATACTCAACCGGAAGTCCATCTGGACCTGGTGATTTTCCTGGTTTGCTTTTCTTCATTATGTTTTTTATTTCCTGTATTGTGATTGGGTTTTCTATCTCTTTTGTTTTTTCTTCTATATTTATTTTCAGTCTATGTAACTCTAAATATTGTTTTATTTCTTTCCTATCCTCCTCTTTTTGTTTATATAATTCTCCATAATATTTCACGAATTTCCTCATTATCTCCTGTGGCTTATCTATTGTCTTTCCCCCTTCTCTTATTCTATTTATCATTCTCTCACTTTTCCTTTTTTTTAGTTGCCAAGCCAGATATTTGCTAGGCTTATTGCCAAATTCGAAAGTGTTCTGTTTCCATGATCTTATCTTCCAATCCATTTCCTGTTCTATTCTAATTTTATAGTCTACTCGTAGCATATTAATTTCTTTCTTTAATCTTTCATTATTCGGGTTTTTGTTTAGATCTTTCTCTTTTTTCTCTAGTTCTTCTATTATTTTCTTTTTTTCTTTTTCTTTGGCTTTGTTTGCTATGGCATTTTGTTTTATAAAGTAACCCCTGATTACTGCCTTGCTGGCATCCCACACAGTTCTATTTTCCACTTCTTTGTTGTTATTCAATTCAAAAAATTCTCTTAATGTTTCTTTGGCTCCTTCTATTATTTTCTCATCGTACAACAATGATTCTTTCAATTTCCACCTCCTCATTCCAACTTTCCACTCTGATTTCAACTGTAAGGTTATTGGGTTATGATCTGACATGGTTTTAGGTAAAATTTTAACCTCTTGTATCCTTCCTAACAATTCTGATGTCAACCATATTGTATCAATTCTACTTGCCACATTTTTTGCATTGGAGAAATAAGTATATTCCCTCTCAAATTCGTTTTTGACCCTCCAGCCATCTATCAAATCCAGCATCTTCACCATCTCAAAGAACGTCTGGGGCAACTTCCCCATCTTTTTCCCTTTCCCAGTCCCGGTTTTATCTATCGTTGGATTACAGACTCCATTAAAGTCCCCCATTAGTACCATTTTCCCTTCAATACATTCTAATAGTTTCTCCTCAACCTTTTTATAGAACTCCGCCTTTCTTTCGTTGGGTGCATATATACCCGCTATACCGATTGATTCTCCCAAATATTTAATTTGGATTATTACTATCCTGCCTTCCTGGTCTGCATATAATAGTTGTGGTTCTAGGTTCGCTTTAGCATAGATCACCACCCCTCTTTTTTTCCTTTCGTCGGCTGCAATAAACTCCACTCCTAGTTTTGGGTCTATCAGCAATCTTTGATGCTCTTTTTTGATGTGAGTTTCTTGGAGACATATAATGTCTAGTTTTTGTTTGATTAATACATGTCTTATCCTATTCCTTTTCTTTTTGTCATTTAAGCCATTAACATTCCATGTTGTTATTTTAAGATTCATATTATTAATTCCAGCACGCGTTACCTTTCACAGATTTTAATTGTTTATTTGTTCGTTTATTTACTGGTTTAACTTAAAAAAAAAAAGGAGAAGAGGGGAAAAAAGGGGGAAAAAAAACAACAACCAGTTGAAGCTCTTCTATTCAATATCTTCACTTTCTTCCCCTTCCTCCTTTTCCTGGTCAGTTTCTCCTTCTATTGGAGTTTTTTCTCCACCTAGTTGTGATTTGTATCTCCTATAAAATAAATCAGCGTCTTCCGGAGTTACGAATTTTCTCCACCTCCCTTTGTAGCTAAATGATAAACCTTGAGGGTACTCCCACTTGAAAAAGATAGAATTGGCTCTGAGTGCTTTGGCGAGAAACTGATACTTCTCCCTCTTTTTCAAAAGGCGGGGAGGCACCTCCTTCATCACTATAATTCTTTGTCCTCCAATTTTTAAATTCCTCTCCTTTTTTTTCTGCAACATTCTGTTTCTCAGTCTTTTTGTGTAGAAGGTGATTAGACAGTCCCCCGGCCAGTTATTTTCCTTAGCTTTCTTTGAGTTCACTCTGAAGAGTGACTCCACATTTCCTGTCACCACTTCCTCTTCTATTTCTAGCCATGCCGCTATCTCTTTTATTAGTACCTCTTGCAAATTCCCCTCTAACTCTTCTGGGACACCCCTCAATCTGAGCGATTTCTCCTGGGCCTGCATCTGTAGCAAGGCCAACGCATCCCATGTGGCTTCCTGACGTATCCTTTGTTCCTCTCTTTCTTTCCTAGCTTTATCCCACTCTTTTTTGCCATCCCTTACTTCTTTCAAGGTTTTTTTAGTCAAGTCGTCCACCTGCTGCACCTTATCCTTATTTTCTTGGGTTGTCTTTCCCAGCTCTTTATTTTCCTCCTCTATTTTTTTAACCTGCGTTTCCAATTCTCTTATAGATTTTGAGTTCCCTTCTATTTTTTCATTCATTTTATCCAATTTATCCTCCAACCCCTTCATTTTCTCATTTACATCTATTTTAAGTTCCACAAATTCTTTTCTCATCTCCATTATATCTCCCTTCAAGCTTAGGATCAGTTCTTTCACCTCCATATCTCCTTCTTGCCCAGAGTTCCTTCTTGCTTGTTGCAGGTTAAGCAATGTGCTTTGATTAAGTTTTTTACTTCCCATTTTTATCCTCTCCCTCCTCCACCCGATCCAGTTAATACAGTTCCGACTTGACTTCGTTGACTTGACTTCTGATATCGTTGTTCCTCTCTTTTTTTAGGTTTTAAGTCCCTTTGCAGTTCTTTCTGCAACTTTATTCCCTTTGGCAGCACTCTTGTTGCACTTCTGGCCACTGATGTCGTTGCTCTGTTCTCCCGTCGTTCCACCTTTCTGCACCGTCTCTCGCTTCTCCTCAGTTCTTCTCTACGCCTCTGGTGTCGCTGCTCCGCTCTCCCGCCGTCTCTTCTTTCTACACAGTCTCTCTCCTCCCCGCCGATCCTCTCTCTGCCTCTGATGTCACAGTCCCAGCAGCCTAATAGTCTCCGCCCATTCTTATCCCACGCTGCTCCATTTTGTTTCAGGTAACGTTTTCTGCTTTTCTCTCACTCTTAAATTCACTTCGCAGTTTTAGTAACTTTCCATTCAAAGTCCCACACCAACTATCTCCGTCATTGTGCGAAGCCCTTTCATTATTATCACAACTTGCCGGCGATACGCTGTGCAGTCATCTGCAGCAGTTCCAAGTAGTTCGTTAAGAGTAATCTTAAGAGTGATCTGTGTTCTCCAATTTTAAGCTCTATTCCAGAGAGTCTTTCTCTTTTCAACTTTCAAAACAGAAACTGAGCCTCTAGTTTCGTGCCCGGTTGTTTTAATACAGAGATAGTAAACTCCTTTAGCAATTACTGTCCCCCGGTTTTTAAAAAGTCTTTCCTTTCAGCTCAGCACCTTTTGTTTTATCTTTTCTTTTCCTTTTATGCACTCCAATTGTCCTCCGTGTCTCTTCACCACCCTTATAGTTTTTCAGTGCTGAGAACACGTCTCGGGTTTAATAATAATAAAAGGGGTTTTTACCGCTCTCACGCCGATTCAGGCTTAGGGGCTTCTTGTTGAGAGGTGTTTGATTCCCTTTTGCGTCTGGGTCTCTCCGCTCTCTTGCCGCTGGCTGGAGAATGCCGAGAGTCCCGTCCAACGCCGCTGGAAACGATCAACCAAGAGTCACCCCCTTGGCTTTTTTTGGGGTCACGCAGCCCTCGTTACCCCCAAAAATCCTCTCTCAACAACCACCCTGTTGCGGAGCTCGCAAAGGGTGCTGCCGTCTCGGTGGCGATAGAAACCGGAAGTCACCAGGTATTAAATTCTCGCCCCTGCCACTTTCTTAGTTGTTCTGCAAGGCTTCCTTAATATAATTGCATAATTGCTGTCTGGAAGCTCACTCTTGTGCTACAGCTTGGTAAACGTGGAACCCAGTTGCCTACCAGAACATTTGTGGCATAAGAAAATTGCAGGACTTCAGCAAGAAGTTATGGGACGTGAACTGATTGGAAACAAAGCAGTGTGCCTGTCCCAAAAGCTTTGCAGGTGCAAACAGTATTAAAAGCTACAGGTAGGTAGCCGTGTTGGTCTGACCCAGTCAAAACAAAATAAAAAAAATCCTTCCAGTAGCACCTTAGAGACCAACTAAGTTTGTCATAGGTATGAGCTTTCGTGTGCATGCACACTTCTTCAGATACACTGAAACAGAAGTCACCAGACCCTTATGTATAGTCAGAGGGTGGGGAGGGGTATTACTCAGAAGGGTGGTGGGAATGGGTGATTGGCTGATAGGAGTGGTAAACCTGTTGATGACTGTTAACGACTGCAATTGGTCTTGCAGGAAAAAGCAAGGGCTGAGGTGCTAAAGAAAGCTTGATCATGTATAATGAGATAAGAATCCAGTGTCCTTATTCAGACCAGGTATCTCCATGGTTTTAAGCTTGGTAATGAGTTGCAATTCAGCAACTTCTCTTTCCAGTCTGTTTCTGAAATTTTTATGCAATAAAACAGCTACTTTGAGATCTTGTATAGAATGTCCTGGGAGATTGAAGTGTTCTCCTACTGTTTTCTCTGTCTTGTGATTCCTGATGTCAGATTTATGTCCATTTATCCTTTGGCGTAGGGTTTGGCCTGTTTGTCTAATTAATATTAAAAGCAGCTTGTTTATAACTGCCCTGATAACATCTTATACACAATTCATAACAAATACACAACAAAAAGGATTTATGGGAAGACATTTGGCACTAGAGTCACCAACTTTCTGAAGAAAACATGGTGGCTTTTCTTCTTTTAGAAATGGATGTTCAGAGAGTGTCTGTACCACTAACACTTTTCTTTTTGGTAACAGTCCTCCAAATGTACTCCCATATCGATCTGGCATTTAAAAGAGAAGTTTTGAAACCGAGGTTCAATGAAATGCCAGCCAGGCTTCACATATCCCAAGAGATCTGAAAAGACCAGTATCCTAAAAATGTTCCTCGTTGGTTCATCACCCCCCCCCCCAAAAGAGCTTTTTAAAAAGAAAAACACCACTATTCAAATTTATTATTTTTGTTACTAAAATAGATTCCAAAATTCAGTATGAAGTAAGGGGGGAAACCCACATCCTACGGGGACGATATTACAAAATATTAATAGTCAGATCCTACAAAAATTGACTGAGTATCCTGAAAGCAGATCTAGGGTGGTACTGGAAAGCGGAACTTGAGCAATACACAGGTACTGCATTGCTTCTCTGTTCTGCATCCTGCTGGGCCTCTAATGCATCAATGAGGTGATAATTCCAACCCATCGCTTGCTGACTGGAGGGTTTGCACATGGTGTGGAGTCTTAATGCACTCTGGGAACATTATTGTGCTGTGCTACGACTCAGCATATCTTGCTGGAGACGTTTAGCAAGGAATGCTCCAGACAAGGCATCGTGTTTACTCGCATCCGATGGGAGGGTTGAGGTGGTGTGGCCGTCCTGTTCTCCTCCCGCAGAATCCTGACTTTAAAAAAGAGAGAGAAAAGAATGCAACAGGTGTGGGTGTTCCTTGTGGCTATTTCCCCCTTCTTATTTTTAAAGGCTCTTCCTGCTGGTTTCCATCTAATTGATTCCACATTCCACCGCTAACCTGATCTGCAGCAGAAGTGCAGCATCCCAGGGTGTTTCCAGTTTGCCACCGTTTTCGGGTGGGATTTAACCACATCCCAGCAAATGCAGGCTGTGCAATTAAGGCTGATTTGAAGTTCTTGTGAAACCATCGTACGTGGTGGACCTGTAAAGTAGCCAAGGGATACTGGGAGACGGTATACAATTAGTTAAGAAAAAATATATACCGTTCTTTTCCGTGTATAAGATGAGGTTGTTGTTGTTTTTAACTCTAAAATAATGTTAAAAAACTGGGGTAATCTTATACACAGATAGTGCATAGTGGGGGGGCGGGTGATTGGTTGCATCTGTGAGCTTGCAGCTTGTCAGCAGTGATTTGATACCGGTAGGTGATTGGTTGCTGTGGCAAGGGCTGCATTGGATTGGCTGCCACCGCGGCAATTGGGCCTGCGATTGCCGGCTGCTGTTGGCAAGTGGGCAGATGCTTGTTGGTTTCTGTGACTTGAACGATTGTCAGCGTTTATCATTCGGGTTAGTGATTTTCTGCATTCCTTGACCAATGACTGGGGCTGATGGGAGTTGGAGTCCAACAATGTGGACTAGGTTAGCTCCCACCTTCTACTAACTAGATCCCACCTTCTACAACACTAGGTTAGCTCCATAGCTGCCAAGTTTTCCCTTTTCTCGCGAGGAAGCCTATTCAGCATAAGAGAAAATCCCTGAAAAAAAGGGATAACTTGGCAGCTATGGTTAGCTCCCACCTTCTACTAACCTAGACATAAGTCCCATTGAACTCAATGGAGCTAACTTCTGAGCATAGCTGCCAAGTTATCCCTTTTTTAAAGGGAAATTCCCTTATGCTGAATAGGCTTCCTCGTGAGAAAAGGGAAAACTTGGCAGCTATGCTTCTGAGGAGATGCTATGTGTCTTCCCATGGACGCTGTTAGATTTTTCTTCTTGTTTCTTTGACAGCCTTTTTAATAATAAATAAATACCAGAATATATTACAGCATCACATGGGAGTGACACACGTGAACATCCTTAGGGAGAAAGGATGTGGTGTTGCAACATGGGCTCCAGTTTAAGGGAGTGGCTGAGTTGTGCTAAGCAAATTATGGGCAGCAATGAAAACAAGATCCCTGATGATAAGGCAGGGTATTAACGTTCCTGTCCTGAAACTGAATCCTTGAGCAATAGATTGGGGGGGGGGGACACAAAGAACTAAGGACAAATAAAGCCCGAGGTCACGTGACTTCCAGAAAATCAGTCAATTTAAGCAGACAACAGTTCAGCAGCAATTCCCATGTGTGCTTGCTGTGAACTTGCAACTTTTAACAGATTCAGAGAACTGAAGGGGATTTGTTTTAAATACCCAGTGCAGGTGCAAGGATTAAAAAGGGATTCAAAAAGATTTTGCATGATATTAGGAACTCTGCTTTTCATTGTGGTGCGCCACCACTGGTGCTACAAAAACAAAGAACTCTATGGGCGTAAAAGACATGGAAACTTCCAAGGATTTATTTAGTGTAAGAGGCTTGCTTTTCTAGAGAGCTAAGCTATGCTCACAAAACATGCCAGTGCTTGATATCATGTGGTACGCATGTTTTGTATCTATGTGTTTGTGTCATAAAACAAGTGCATATGGTTTAATCAGATTAAGGCTAGCTCTTTAAAAAACAACAACTTGAATATTAAAGACGCTGCCTAAATAACAAAAACAAAACTGTGAATCCGAATGTTATGTGAGAATTAATTTGAAGTGGCGGCTTAAGTGTTACCGCTGGACCTGAGTTTGGAACATTTACTCAGTCACAAAGCTTCAGGGATCCCCTTGGGCTAATTGTTCTCTCTCAGCCTAGATAAAATGGAGGGAAAACACCCATCTATGCCACCTCAAGTTTATTGGAGAAAGGGGAGGATGTTAATGTAATAAATATCTAATATTAATTCATTTATTAAATGTATATACTTCCCTTCAGCCGAAGGTCTTATTGTGATCTTATTTACCACCTTCGCCTGAAACCACATGACAACATTTACCTCACAACATGCCAGTGTGTCAGAATTATTAAGATTATTTGCATTTGTATTTGCTAGGAGAAATGTCTCAAAGCAACTAAGCAACAACGTAAAATACAAACAGATAAAATAAATATTGAAGCCAAATTTAAAAAAGAAGAAGATGTACACTATAGCTTTCTTTTATGGGAAGGCTGCCTTATGGAGCAGGAGGCCTTCTCGGTGGTGGCGCCCGCCCTGTGGAACGCCCTCCCATCAGATGTCAAGGAAATAAACAACTATCTGCCTATTAGGAGACATCTGAAGGCAGCCCTGTTTAGGGAAGTTTTTAATGTTTGTTGTTTTATCATGTTTTTAATATTCTGTTGGGAGCCGCCCAGATTGGCTGGGGAAACCCAGCCAGATAGGTGGGGGTATAAATAATGAATTATTATTATTATTATTATTATTATTATTATTATTATTTACCTAAGATCATCGTGTATGTCCTTAGTCAGAGTTAGCAATCTGTCTCCCAGGTCCACAGCTACTTTCTTTAGTCACATCCACACCATTATTTTAAAACACATTTAACACACATTTAAAGCCCATGGTTTGCTCCCAATAATCCTGGGACTTGGGAACTGTAATTTACTCCTCGCAGAGTTACAATTCCCAGCACCCTTAACAAACTACAGGTCCCAAGTTTCCTACCTTCCTTCCTTCCTTCCTTCCTTCCTTCCTTCCTTCCTTCCTTCCTTCCTTCCTTCCTTCCTTCCTTCCTTCCTTTCTTTTGACTTTCCTTCTTGGAGATTGTGCAAATTGTCTTCCCATGAACAAAAACAACAGCACTCGCATGACAGCAGTCCATAAATTAAAATGTGTGGCTTTTATTTTTTTTTACTAATGTGTTATCCTGCACCCACAAACAAGGGATGGACCTTCCTTCCCAAGGAGGCTGGAATTCCCCCTTGGTTTCCTTTGAATTATTGAGGTTGATATAAATCGAAAGCCTTGCGGGCGTCTCATCCAAAGATCCACCCTGTTGCACTCACATGCCATTGCGGTGCACCAACATTGTGCAAATAATGGTTGTCGCAAGACTGCTTACTGTACCTCGCTTGCGCTAAGCAAAACAGGAAGTTCACCTCGTCCAACTTCCAGCAATTGTCTCCTCCTTGGGTGAAATTGAAATTGCAAATTGGAGGTTACGAAGAGAGCATTGAACTCATGACCCAGCAGCGAGATGAGATAGGCACCCGTAAGACTTCTGCAGAGTCGCTCAGTGATTCAAAAGACAAGATACATGCTCAGGTGCTGACATGGCAGATCTGTGGGAGGACTAGATCTGCACTGACCTAACAAGATTGTTTGCTGGATTTACTAGGCTTCATAATGTCTGAAACGAAACTGAGATATATCTACTGGGATGGAAGCCTCCTTCTTCCCTGTGAAAATAATACCAAGATACCAGTCCTGAGTGATTATACCGTAATGTACTTCTGATGTGGGCACTGACGCATGGGGAGTAAAATGAAGGATATAACCTTTCCTCACAGGGGAGCTACTCCATCCCCTTAATGGTTTTTGTTTGCCCTCTTTTTTATAATTATTTCTTATTAATTTTTTCTTTTTTTATAACAAATTGAAATTTAAACATATATATTTTTAACAAATTACCTTCCCAGTTCACTACATCATTATCTTATATATTATCTTCCCACCCTTCCTCCATGGTCTTTTTGTTCCCGCCCTTTCCTACTGCCTCATATATCATACTGTTACCTGTCACAAAATCCCACCGATAACATTATTTTTTATTTACGTCCACTGTTGATAACCCAAACCCTGCTCGTGAGCTCCTTAAATTAAAATACTTTTGCAGATCATCCTGAAAAGGCTCGCTTGCCTTCTTCTGAACCTTTTCAAGCTCTATATCATATCCTTTCTGAGGTGAGCTGGCCAGAACTGTACACTGTATTCCAAGTGTGGCCACAATGACAATTAAATGGCAGCTTTGAGTCCTCAAAATGGAAAGAAAGCTCATGAAAATAACATTTGTTAAACAACCAGAAGCTTTTTGTTAGGCATTTTAGGCCAAGATCTACCAAGAGAAGAGGACGTTATTCATGTACGCTATAACAGCGGTGAGAATTTTGATAGCAACTAAAGAACTAAAGAAATACCAACGAAAGAACAATGGCAAGAAAAACTGATGAATTATGCAGAAATGGCAAAGCTGACAGACAGATTTCGGGGAAAAGACAACAGTGACTTTGAAAGAGAATGGAAACCATTTACAGTATATTTGCAGAAACTAAGGAAGACCATAGACTTGATGGCAGGATTTAAATAAACACTCACATCTTTATAAACAAAAATATGTAGAAGATGAAGAAATGTTATAGTGTATTTTTTAGAAACAGCAGTGTGAAATAGAGGAAAAATAAATCAGAAACGGAAGTTGGGGGAAGCCCAGGAGGGGAGGGGAGAGGGAATGAAATATGAATGTGATGGATATGTGATGTATGTAATAATTGAAAAAGAAAATGGAATAAAAAATTAATTTAAAAAAATATGAATGGGACAATGACTCCCAGCACAGGATGATGTGATTTAGGGTAGTAAGCCATTTGAATGTGTGAGTTGCCTTAATGTGCAGCTTGAGAATGTATAGCTCACACAGGAAGCAAAGGCATTACGCCCCACAAAAATGTTGTAAGGAAAGTTTGACCCTATTCAGTCATCCCAAACTTGGTTGTGGATTACAATGCAGCTCCAGATTGGATTAGACACTTCTCCAG
This sequence comes from Zootoca vivipara, assembly GCF_965207765.1. Classification (NCBI taxonomy): domain Eukaryota; kingdom Metazoa; phylum Chordata; class Lepidosauria; order Squamata; family Lacertidae; genus Zootoca; species Zootoca vivipara. The sequence continues at coordinate 15,962,849 of NC_142582.1, forward strand.
ATTTAGCAGGGCACATTTTCCATCAAAATGTGTGTAAGATGCTTATTTTATGGAGGAAAGCACTGAGAAAAGAAGGCACACAATAATGCACACAAAAATGAGTATAACAATACAAAGTTCTCATACTTTTTTTTTTAATGCACAAAAATGGGGCTGAACAGACCAAAATGAAACAGGACTGACCTGTCTCTTTGCAGTGGCACAAAATGTACATAACGTTTTGAAATGGTCAATATGATACCAATCCTAGAGAAAAAGATTGCGAACATGTGAGTGTTTGCTTTATTTAAATATGATACTAAAGTCATGTCACAATATTTAGCGTTGTTCAGTATCGATAGAGATGCCGATTAAGTGCTGCTTTCCTACCAATGCTAAAGTTCTTTAGCAGGGAAGGTTCTTCTCATGGCAAATAACATTTGTGTGATTCATCAATACTAAATGTAGGCGCCAGCTTAATGGCAGAAATGTTTTAAACAAGAGCTTCCCTAAGCAGAGCAAATTAGTGGTCCATATGCTTTTGTAGCTGTGCCTCTAGCAATGACCTATAAACCTAATTCGGCAGAAAATGCCCTTCCACAAATGATGCCAGCTTAGCAATACTGTATCATGCTGGAGAAATACAATATAACACCTGCCCCTCCTTATTAAGAGTTACTTTGGCAGAACACAAAAAAGTGGAACTCACTGGACTATGGCCCTGATCACATCTTGTTTTACGTGCTTTCTGTGTAGTACTGGAACCACCACCAGATTCCTAGCGTTTTAGCACTGCAATATGAACCCCAGAAACCATCTAGTTAGTGCTATTTTTCTAGAAAAAGAGGTGCCAGAACTCACTATGAACACTTCCCTTGTTCTCTTATAATGGCAACGGTGCCCACCTCAGGGTAGGGTGCAACTACAGCTTCCCTGACACCTAGCCATCCAACTTCTGCTTAAATTACCTCTCACGGCAGTCTGTGTCCCACTGCCAGGCAGCTTTCACTATTCGGAAGTATCTCCTAATGTTTAGCCAAAAACTGCTTCCTTGCAGTGTGCACACGTTCCAAGTTTTGTGCTCTAGAGCAACTGACAACAAGTCTGCTCCATCTCCTGGAGGTTATTCGGATGTATGAAGACACCTTAATCGTCTCTTGTCAGGCCTCAATTGTCCCAGCTCTTTCTTTTTCTTTTGATTGATTATGTATTGACAATTTGTATTGTTTAACATTTTTTTATTGCTTAATAAATATTTATTTTTAAAAAAATTCCCAGCTCTTTCAACCATTCTTTATAGGTCATCTCTGGTGCATGAAAAATGATTCCCCAATAAATTTCTTACACTATTAGGCACCACCTCCAGTTTCTTTGTTATTTGGGTACATTGACATACAGTATATGACCTTATTGCACTTTAGAAACTGTATACTGCATTTTCTTTCATAAGTACCAGTTTCCCCTTATTTTATTCTCACGACGGATGCTAAAATTGTGACCTGCATGTTCAAACATGAATATACCACCACCCCAAGCACATTGACTTGGAACAAGAAGACAGCGATTTCAGTGGTACTAGCCTACTGACAAGTGTGCTTAAGGCTGCAGGCATCACTCTGAGGGGTCCATGCTGGGCCTTCCTTGCTAGAATGGGTTGACACATTTCGAGGTGAGGCACCCATGGAGAACCCATCACTTCCCATAACCAAAGTGAAAGTCTAGAACTCTGTTGCCAAACCAAAGAATCTGTGTGGTTTAATGTTGATGATCAGAAAGGTGCGTGTGAGTGGCCTGATCAGAGATGGGACAATTCTAAGACCCAGGCCTGATCTACATGCATCTTATCATTGGCAGGGCCCAAAGGGTCATCCAAGGAAACCAAAACTTAAGTAAAAATAATTTTGTGGGTGGGTGTGCTTTGACTCTGTAGCTGACTTCTCTTCCTGTGCCTTGTTTCTTTTCTGTTATTCTACATGTCTAGTGAAAGGGCTTCTCTAAGTCCTTTTTCTTGTGGGCATCTGTTGATAATACATAGACCCACTGCACCAGGACAAAATTTCAGAAGGGGGAAAGACAGCAGAGACGGCATTGCCTTAACCTTGTTCTTTCCCATTTTATTAAACTGAACGGTGTTGCACAAGAAGAAGTGTTATGCTTTGTGGGGCTATATTCCCTTACATGATCTCTCATGAACTCTCAAAATGAGGTTAGAGGACAAAGATCCAGAGATCACGCTAAGGGTGGCCAAATTCTGTGCGACTGCCACAAAACTTAGGGAACAGGCTGTGCTACCATAATGACTAAGGCCTTAAATGACCATTTTAGGTTATATTTTAGTGATTAAGATTTAACTTATATATTTTTAAGTGTTGCTATATCTGTATTGTCCCTGTTATACCTAATTGCAAATTCAAATGTATCCCTATTGAGTTTTATGACTACCCTGATATTGTATGTGAGCTGGAACTGGTCTGTGACTGAAATAATAAATTCATTCATTCATTCTCAAAATGAGGAATTATACTGCATCTTGAACAGCCAGAACTTCTGCCTGGGAAAGACTGTTGTGAACAGTGCTTTTCTTCTAGAAAAGGAAGTGTTGGTTCTCACCATGAAGTTGTTACAGTAAGTGCCAGATTTTTAACCAGTGCTTTCCTTCTAGAAAAAAACAAAAAGGCGGCGTTACTGCGTTCCCTTGAGTACCCCCGGGGGGGCGGCACTGGTTAGTGATTACAGAAAGCACTTGCATTTTTCTGTACTGGCTCTTCCCATATTGCAGAACTAGGGTTGAAATAATGCTGAATCCTAACGATGTTTAGTACAGCTTAAGCCTTAGGAAACCATCATTTCATCTCTTTGGCATTTACTCTTTTGTGTGTGCCCTTTATTTGGGGGAAACTAGGACCCCTTTCAGACATGAGTGGCGCTGTAGGTTAAACCACAGAGCCTAGGGCTTGCCGATCAGAAGGTCGGCAGTTCGAATCCCTGCAATGGGGTGAGCTCCCGTTGCTGGGTCTCAGCTCCTGCCAACCTAGCAGTTCAAAAGCATGTCAAACTGCAAGTAGATAAATAGGTACCGCTCCAAGTGGGAAGGTAAATGGCGTTTGCATGTGCTGCTCTGGTTTGCCAGAAGCAGCTTTGTCATGCTGGCCACATGACCTGGAAGCTGTACGCCGGCTCCCTCGGCTAGTAAAGTGAGATGAGATTAGGTCACGACTGGACCTAATGGTCAGGGGTCCTTTACCTTTAGGACCCCTTTCAACAGAATAGTTGCTCATCACAAAGTGCCACTGAACTGCCTAGAAAAGGCACCAAATCTCCTTGGTGAGAAACATTTACACTGTGCACTTACCGGTATATATCTGTTTGTATCCACCAGTGCTTCTCAATCACAAGGATTCTCAAAGTGGCTAGCACTGGCATAGGGGGAAAAACAGGGGAAATGAGCAACCAGTCACTTCAGCAGCAAGCATAAAGTTCCCTTACAGTTCACATCCCAAAGGACAAACCAGAGCAAGCTACATAAAACACAAGATATGAATTTAAAGAAATGGGTGGACCTGAACAGGGTGCATGCTAACTTGAGTGACAGAAAAACAAAGACTTCAGGATGCTTCCTATAAGCTGCTAGTGACTTAAGCATCCTCTCCCACTTGCACATCAACATTCTGCATGTTTTAAACTGTTTTAATATGGTATTTTAAATGGTTTCAACCCGCCCTGGGACTTACAGTGAAGGGCAGGTAATAAGTTGTAATGGCGATGACCACAACATCCTGGACGGCCACAAGTCATTCATCAGGCTTTGGTTTGGCTTTAATTTACAAACTTACGGACTTCCGCCTACTTAGGAAGTCCCTCAAGTATATAGAAAACACTAGTTTATTTCTGAGTGCCTTTCAAGCCAACAGGATGTTCAACCACCTGAGTTTGTTTCTACTACAGTGGTACCTCAGTTTATGAACACAATTGGTTCCGGAAGTCTGTTCATAAACTGAAGCATTCATAAACTGAAGCGAACTTTCCCATTGAAAGTAATGGAAAGTGGATTAATCCGTTCCAGACGGGTCCGCGGAGTACACAACCTGAAGCGTACTTAACCCGAAGCATGGGTGTAATTGGTTCCAGAAGTCTGTTCATAAACTGAAGTGAACTTTCCCATTGAAAGTAATGGAAAGTGAATTAATCCGTTCCAGATGGGTCCACGGCGTTCGTAAACCGAAAATTTGTAAACTGAGGTGCTCGTAAACCGAGGTTCCACTGTATATTCAAGTGGGTCCTGCAACAAAATGTTGTGGTGTATCCCAAGGATTGCCTGAGAGGACTGAAAAAGTTTGTTGACCCCTGCTCTAAAGGGCTGCCAGCCTTGAACCTGAGCATTTTGGAAAATGGAAAAGTTGGATCTTTCCCTTTAGTTCCCCCTGAAACATCTGGTTATGTTGAGGTTTGTTCTCAGCAAACATCCATAAACTCCAATAACCGCCCCCCCTCCAGTTCCAGGATGCTCAAGTAGGCATTAATTATGGGCTTCAGCAGACCCATTTTCCTTCCCTACCCCTGCCCCACTTGCCCCTCATATTCCATGACTTGACAGCTCTCAGCCGCTGACTAAACTGATAGACATACAGAGTCTGCCCAACTTCTGGTTGCTTTAAACCAGGAGTGGAGAACCAGAGATGGCCCTCAGATGGTGTTGGACTCCACTTCCCACCATCCTCAGCATGTCGAATGGTCAGGGACTATGGGAGTTGGAGTCCAACAACCAGCTTGTGGGCCACAGGCCCCCTACCCACAAGCTTTAGAAACGCTTTCTTTTTATAGGCTCAACTGCCATCGGTATTCATAAATCTTGGGGTCCCACAGGTGGTGGTAGAGACGTGTGGTTGTTTTTTTATTTAAAAAAATCTTTTAAATTTACGAAGTGATATCCCTCTTTGTACCTAGGATGTCTCTCACTTTTAAAAGAGATTTTATTAGTGCTTAGAGAAAAAAAATACAAAGTTAGTATCAAATATATTTTCCTTTTTTTTGTCCCAACTAAGACTTCGACCTGAATACAATAAAAAGAAAAGGGGAATAAAGAAAAAGAGAGAGACAAAGAAATAGAAACAGAAAAGATGTTAAGAGAGCTTCTTTTAGATTCTTATAGACTTTTATATATACTTTCAGTTTTAACACCTTTTAGTTTTTTTTAAACGTTTTTTAGATTTTAAAGGATTGTACCCCTCCATCCTTATGATGCTCTACGACCGTAATAAAGATTTGTTGTTGATCATTATGTTAAGAGAGAGAGAGAGAGAGAGAGAGAGAGAGAGAGAGAGAGAGAGAGAGAACTCAGAAGGGACTTCTGATTCTTCGTCTGCCCATATACAATATTCACTTCATCCACTCCCATATAACACCCAACAAAGCCACTTTCTGTAAACAAACATTATCTTCCATCCTCTAATCCGGTCTTTAACAAGGATGTCTCTTGAGCTTGTAGAAAGCCCTCAGTTTTAGTGTGTGGAAAGGACCCCCTTTTGCTTCCAAATGTATTGGCACTCAACCACTATTAGAAGGGGAATGGTGATATTGGTACTTGCTGGCATGCAGGGTCCTGATTGGAAAAAAATCTATGAAATGGCACATGCCAAGGAGAGATGGCAGTCTTCCAGAAGGGAGAGCTGAACGTTGAAGTTTCCAGACCAGGAAAGAAGGGCATGAATGAAACCCAGAGGGGGACTTGAGTAAAATTTTGGGAAACCTGTCCCTACCAGAGAAGAATGGCAAATGAAACTGTTGGATTATGAATGGCGAAAGTGACCGGAAAGCTCAGGAACCAAGAAGACCAAAAGTTTAACATAGAATGGGGGAAAATTATAATTTATCTTGGAGACCACTGTAAGCAGATGAAAACATTAGCAGGACTGCAATAACACTTGTAATGTAGCAAGTACTACAAAGATAATGGAGTTATATAAAATGTGGATTATTGAAAAAGATGCAGTAGAAAAGGTTAATAGGAGCCATGAAAGGGAGGGTTGGAGCCATGAAAGGGAGGGTTAATAGGAGCCATGAAAGGGAGTCCAGAGATACAGAAGAATTTCCAAATGTGTATATGTATGGTTGTATTATTATAATTTTATATTTGTAAAATCAAATAAAAAATATATTTAAAAAATTATGGGAAACTGGCATGATGGTGCTTTTTAGCAGGAAAGAACTAGGGTGCCATCTTTTCCATGGCGGCCATTTGCTTTAGAGCAGTAGTTCCCAACCTTTTTTTTTTGGCCATGCCCCACCTAAGCATCTCTAAAATCCTGGCTCCCTGCCCCCGACATACAATTCTTATTATAAAGTGAAACTCCTATTCACGTGGAGGAAGAAATACAAAAAATAAAGTAAAAACCACTGTTAATAACTCTTTCTCGAATTGCCCCCCCTGAAAAATAAAATTTCCCCACGTCGGGAACCATGGCTTTAGAGGGGCTCCGGATCACCCCCCCCCCCCTTAGGAAGCCGTTCCTAATGTGGTCCTTGAGTTTTGTTTTGAGGCGCAGCGCTGGAGGAGACTCAGGAGGATGCTATGCGTTGCAGGGTGTCATTTGCAGAGCCCTGCGGGGAGCAGATAATGTCCTCTTCTAGGGTGGAGATTCCGGCCAGCCTTCCTAGCCCTATAAAAGGCCCCCCTCCTCTCAGTCCCGGCTTCCCCAAAAGAAGCACCAGCCCTCTCTCTCTCTCTCCTCTTTCTCTCTCGTTCCTTTCCAGCCATCCCTTCCTCCCTCGCAGAAGGCGCAGCTCGCACAGTCAGGACGGGCGGGAGGGGATATGCAGATCTGCCGGCCGCTGATAGGCGACTCCGGGGAACTCCTCCACCTTCACGCGGCCCCTCGCCTCTATATAAAGGGTCGGCTCGCCACAGCGCCAGGACAGAGCCCCAGGGGTCAGCTCAGGCAGGAGGAGGCGCCGCCTAAGGAAGGTGGTGGGAGACTTGCGGGGTCCCCATTCCCAGCGGACCGGTCGCGTCGCGACCACCTGCTCATAAGGCCATTTCTTTCCAACTTCAGCTACAGTGATAGCTAAGTTTGGAAAGACCAACACGGGGGTTAGGCCGTTTCGTCCGCTTCTTCTTCTTCTTGGAGCTGCTCTGCCCCGCTCCTGGGTACCCCCGGGCTCGCCGCTGCGCTCGTCGCGTGTGTGTGCGTGCGCGCGTGTCTACCGGCCCGCCTCTGTCGCGCTCTCTCACGAGAGCAACAAGCCGCCGAGAGGAAAGACACCCCCCCCCGCCGCCGGGGAGAGATTTTTAAAAACAACAACAACTCAAAGGTGCCAAACTGATATATAAGCCATGGCCCGGCCCGCGGCAGAACAGCAAAGCAAGCAAGGATGCTGTGGTGAGTCGCAGAGCGCGGAGAGGGACAGGCTGAGCGCACGGGCGCAGGTGGCGAGGCTGGCTCGGTCGCCAGCCAAGCGCAGGCTGCCTTGTTGATGCGGGGAAGCGGGTCGTGGAGAGGTCTTGCGCGCACGGGGGAAGGAGGGACTTTGCGCAAAGGCGCGCGCGCCGCTCAGCCCGTGAGGCGCGTTATGCGCGAGCTGCGCTGGATTCTCTTCTGCGCGCACAGCGCCAGGCGTATGCCCGCAGTCCCGCCTTACCACACAGGCAGAGAGGAGGCACAGGCCCCTATGGACCTTTTAGGGAGCCCTGCGAAAAGGGATCGAAATAATACTGATTTGATCTTGAAGGGAAAATTGCAACCAAGCTTTCTTAGTTCAGTGTTACCCGCTCCAGATACGAAGCTTTCTGTGAGTTGGTGTGTTGCGAGTTCAAAAACTTGTTAGGAGGTAATTTGTGATACTTTGACTGCCTAGGGGCCTCCATAGGATTTAATCTGGCACTGGGTGCCTAGTTTGGTGGTGGGTGCACACACACCCAGCCCGCAACAGAAGTTGCTGCGCTGATGGGTGCGTGGTAACCACTCTTGCAAATTACTATTGTACCTTGGTTGCCAAACGCCTTGGAACTCATACGTTTCGGTTCCCAAACGATTGAAACTCGGAAGTGAGAATTCCGGTTTTCGAATAATTTCTGGAAGCCGAACGTCTGGCACGGCTTCCATGGCTTCCGATTGGCTGCAGGACGCTCCTGAAGCCAATCAGAAGCTGCAAATTGTTTCTGGAATGGAACGGACTCCTGGAACGCATTCTGCTCAAGAACCAAGGTACAGCTGTAGCTTGCTTTTGCTGGACCGTTCAGCAGTTTGAGGAAGGGCCCCCGTAGCCCATTGGTAGAGGGCGTCTGCCTTGCATGCAGAAGGCCCCAACATCAGTCCAGGTAGGGCAGCGGGTGTCCTATGTCTGAAGACCTGGAGAATCGCTGCCCGTCAGGAAAGACGGTGCTGAACTAGATGGATCAGTGGTTTGGATTTGGTCTAAGGCAGCTTCCTATGTTTTGGCAGCCAGCTCCTATTTAGGAGAAGGAATTCTTTAGGAGAAGAAATCCAAGATGCGTTGGAATCCTGGCTATGTCTGGGAGAAGAAGTGTTATGCTTTGTGGGGCTATATTCCCTTACATGGGAAGAGGGCACACAGGTAATGCTGGATCGCAACCATGAGGTATAAAATGAGGTTGCTGAAGAAGAGGAGAAACTTTGTGGTGTTTTTCACACTGAAGAGAAAAACATCTGCATACTTTTGCTTGCGTTAGCTTGGTTGAAAGGGTCATATCCCTGTAACCTAGAAAAGTGCATGAGTGGCATTAGTTGTGATGGCTTTTATGTCGAAAAAAGGTAGGACCACTGTTGGAATTTAGTTCATAACTTTTTGCCATTGAAAATTGCATAGCAGTGCTTCCGAGTAGCACATGAAATAATTCTGGCGGAGGATGCATGGACATTAAATTGGGACTAAGGCAGCAGGTCACAAGCTATGTGGCAGACTATATAGATGGAAAAACTCAGTGCCTTATGACAGTTAAGAAAACTTGGTGTTAAAGGAGGTGGATGTTTCTTTAAGCAAAGACTGAAACCTATGGGTAGTTGTCAAGCTGTCATGGTACTACCAAATGCTTTACTCAAATTTATTAAGCTAAATAATGATACTAAACAACGGCAGAGATGATGGTAGAAGCTGTCTAGCTGCACAAGAAAAGTAAATTTTCAGGACACACTTAAATTAAATGACAACTCTCTGCTGTTTCCATCTTAGGATCCTGTGCCAGTTATTTAACCTCTGCAAAATTCCTACTGTATCTTGGACATTCCCTGTCCACTTGGGTAAGTAATGTATAACCGTAGATAATATACATTTGGCTGGTCTGTGTAGCAGGATGACATGGGGACAACTGTTGCATATATCAACAAGAGGGGGTTATTGCAAATATCAACTGCTGCATATATTAACAAGAGGGGGCTACAAAGATACTGTAATTCAGGGGAAAATGTGCAACAATACATTTAACAAAATACTGTATGCTCTGACACATTGGTCCTGAATTCTTTAGCAAGCCCCATCACAGGTTTCAGCTCTGTTAGGACCAGAGCCTATGCTTTTCGATGAAGAATAATGTAGAGCTCAGTTTTGTTAAAGACCTTTGTTATCAATAGTCTGACTTATTTTCACTAATATCCAAAGGCCTGGTTGGCTAATTTTTATATATATATATAAAAAATTCCTTCCAACTAAGGTCTCTAAGGTCTCTTTTTTATGTTTGATGTTTTATTATGTTTTTATATGTGTTGGAAGTCGCCCAGAGTGGCTGGGGAAACCCAGCTGGATGGGCGGGGTATAGATAATGATAATGATAATACTGTAATAATAATTGTGGTTGTTGTTGGAATTTTTCTCCTTTCCCATACCAAGATATATTTATTTTGTTTGCATAGGTAATTCTAAATGTGTGTAGAATTGGGGCAAATGTGCTTAAAATATTGATAAAATTATCAGTGGTTTATGAGGAAGAGTGTTTCTTAGCAAAAGGGGATGGTTAAGACACAGTATTTCCAAGGAGCAATAATAATAATAATAATAATCCCATACGTCCACTGAGAAGCTTCTGTCCTGATTCAAATAAAAGGCTAGCTTTTTCTTTTGCTTTGGAAGGCAAGTTAAATTAATTTTTATATGCTGTTCCCCAGTGACTGTCATGCAGGAACACGGAGCTTATGATCCTTGTGGCAGCATATACCGTAGTACATCTGTATCTGCACAGTGCCACCAAACAGGGCATTAAACTGACACAGCAAAACCACTAAGGTTGATATTGCAAGGAGGTGGAAAGACACAGGTGATTAGGACTGGGGTTTCAGCAAAGCCTCTCTTTAGTTTGGCCATAGTTCGTTCAGGGCCAGCTCTGCCGTTGGTCAGAGCAAAGCAGCAAATGCTGGGAACTGGGCAGGTATTGAAGAACAGAGCTGTGGGTGCCACTTGGTTGGCCCCAAACCATAAACCCGGGCTGCTGCCCTTGGTACAATGGAAGACACTGTCCAGTCACCAGTGCTGAAGTAAGGTTGAACTACCAGCTCTTTTTATGTGGATTGGGGCACCATCTTGTCCTTTGAAGCAGAAAAATCTATTGGGCCATTCCTGCTTGGAAGTGAGTATCTCACTATTCAGTGCATAAAATACTAGCTAGAGTTAAGTTTTGCAACTCCCACGGATTTCAGTAGGAGCAATAAACATGCTTTTTAATGTGCCATGTTGAAATTGTAATTCTAGGCTGTCATATCATGGGCAAAGCACATGTGCTGCCAAAGGTTATTTGAATGGCTGCACTGTAGCCCGTTCACCTTGGAACCTGCTTTTTCCATTTAAAATGGGCTTGCTTGTTCAGCTGGGTGACCAGCTGTAATAAGCAGCTCTTTAAACCTCTGGCTGAGCACACCCTTCTGCTCTGCCTGCACACATCTGTGTCTGGAATTGTGGCTTATAATTTAGGTAGATTGGTCCTTAAAATACGTTGGACCTCCCATCAACCCTGGCTGTTGGCTAGGACTGATGGGAGCTCTGGAGGGACCCTACTTTAAAAGGCTCTCTATCTAATGAAAACCCCTCTGTGTCTTTAACCGACCATGAATTTGCGGGTGGGAGAGGTTGGAATGTTTTGTTCAAGACCCGATAGAGAGATAGGTTCCATAATTCAGTTCAGAGTTGAGCACACATATGCCAGTTGCTTTTCCCAGGGGGAAAATTGGTTATTGAAAGATGGTGGCAATTCAGGCATGTGTTGAGTGGTGCTGTAGTACAGAAAGAACACCTTGGCTGGTTTTTTTGGAGGCAGCAGCTATGCTCTTTTGGGCTATTGTCTGTGGTTCTAACCAGAGGTGTCTTAGGTGCAAATCAGCAAAACAAAACATGTTCAGTTCAGTAGGTGTTTAACCTAACCATGCCCCAGTTTTGCCACATAGCACCCCGATGCCTCTGTCTAGCAAAGGCAAGTTCTGAAGCACAGCAGATTGTCCTGTATGTGGATATGCAGAGGGTGGAATCCTTGTAGTTTCATTTGTTTTTACTGGGAATGGCTTCTGAGGCACGGGGTTCGTATGAAGGCATAAGAAGCTAATTAACTTCCCCAGTTTAATTTGCTAACAATTGGTTTGTGCCACCCATGGCAGCCTTAGTGTCTGACTCACTGCTTTTCTCTCTTAATAAGAAAATAAACAGGCAAAGAAACACTTTCTTAAGTAGCTAACTTTGCAGAAGCAATACACACACTTTGTGGAACGAAGACTTTAAATTTTTGAATTAAAGGATCCTTAAATATTGCAGGCAACTGCATCCATGCTTGCTTTTGGTTGTTAGTTTTGAGGCAAGGAACTCCTGCTTTGTCTCTAAGAGAATGTGGTGCCTGACAGCTGTCACAAGCAATAATTAAGCATTTAATCTGAGGCTTCAGCTAGGACCTTTATGGAACAGCCAAAACCAGTTACATTTTAGAGACGAAAATTCCGCTTCTAGTAACTATATCAAGTTAGGGTAATTTCACATTTTTAATCCCAGGATGATCAGTAAGGGTGCTTATGTCAAACGTGGCTCCTCGGTGAGTGTACTTAACTCATGCATTGGTTTATTACATTTACAACTTAAGAACAGCTTTACATGCACACCCAAAAATGCAGTGTGTGGCATTACCCTTATGCGCTTAGCTAAAGTCTTCCATAGGTCCTTTGGTTCAGTTGTTACCAGATTGTTGTTTTTCTTGCTCCCTTGGCCATTTTCAGGCATTGAAAAACTGGAACCATTCCCTGTGTTTCCAGCGTTCAGAAGTGAGTGTTGTTGCTTTTGTAGCCAAAAAGGCACAACCCACGCAAAAGAGAGGAGGCACCAGCATGCTCAGGGGAGTCTCAAGGTTTTCAGAAATACAAAAGAATATTTACGGTGAGGGACGACGGCTTAGATAAAGGGACCACAAAACAACCCAGTGAAGACTGAGCACGCTTAGAGGCTACAGAATGTGGGCTGAATATTGGAGGGTCCAAACCGGTTGGAAGGACCAATAGAATGGAGAATTGTGGAGGCTGGCTTGGCTAGAACACTGAAGAGAAGCACACATCCATTGCAACATTTCAATGTTTCAATGTTTCCCTTGTGCGTTCCATGTTTATTATCAGCAATTGCTCCCTTTCTGCTGCTTGTCCAAGTGAGAAACTTATCTGCTGAACACACATTGAGGAGTTTTCAGAGTAAGGTAGATTGCTGAAATGTGAACACCACGAAATAAATGAACATCAGGGACACCCCTTAGCTAGCTTGTCCGACAGATGGCTTTTAAAGGGTCTTTAGATGACATGACTCTGCCACTCGGATAATGGGGGTCACAGGCAATAATTGGCTTACTGTGTAACAGTCCCATTGCCTGCAAGGACTGCTGTAGGAATAACCTGTCTGGTACAGAGCTATTGCTATGTGACAGATGAGGAAACTACTGGGTTTCTGGTTTCTTCAACAGCAGATTTATAATGCCACCCAAGCTACTGTTCTGTATATTTATTTGAGTAACAGTAAAACAGTTACGGGCATTTCATCAGAGTTCATTTGCTATCGCAGTTGCTAGGATAATGGGAGAGTTTCCATTGCAGCGCTTGCAGGATTTATTGGGTTCTACATATATAGAAGTTGAAATCTACTCAACTTCAAGCAGAGTTGGAACAGTTTCAAGGGCTCCAACTTCCAAGAAACCAACATTGGAGTTAAAAGCGCTGTGAAGGAGGAGGATCATGGGTTATTACAGGGGGTGAACAGTTCAGGTAACCAATGAGAAGGATGCAAGGAACTTCAGCGGGGGAGATAATAAAGGAGGGTAGTTGCCTGATGCCTTCGTTTATTCGTTTGGGGTTTTGGTTGTCTTTTTAGTCCCCTTGCCAGGGAAAGGGCAGCGGTGACAAGGGCAAGAAGGTGGGGAAGACACGCTTGGTGGTAGATACTTTATAGACACCCCAAAGCAGAGCTTTCCAAAATGTGTGTCATGACACATTAGTATGTCGGCTGCAGTGTGTAGGTGTGTCGCGTGAATGATCCCTGCGCGCCTGCCAGGGCTGCAGAGGGAGTGGGCAGCCCACCGGTTTGCTAGTAAAACTGAATTAGTGTATCGTGACATGATGCATGTCGCCAACGTGAAAGGTTTGGAAAGCTCTGCCCTAAATTGTTACGTGTAGCGCATGATTTGTAACTGTTTAGTATTAAACTAAATCTCTCTCTCTCTTTTTCCCCTCTAGGGAGATCGTATGTGGCACTTTGCAGTGTCGGTCTTCCTGGTTGAACTGTACGGAAACAGTCTGCTCTTGACTGCTGTTTATGGGCTGGTTGTAGCAGGTTCCGTTCTTCTTCTGGGAGCCATTATTGGAGACTGGGTAGACAAGAACCCAAGGCTCAAAGGTTAGTCGTGTTTTAGTGATTTTGTTGAAGAATGTTGAGTGGACCCCAAATCACAGAAAACAAGATGGAAGGTGTTTAAATGGCTTACGCCAACATTTACTTTCTAAATAGATTATGATGATTATTGCAAGTTTTCAAGCTTCCCCCACCCACCCACATTGCACTGGGTTGTATCTCAACTTCAGAGTCCAGCTGCTGAAAGGAATAGACATTACTAATGTATGCCCATTGATTTCAGTAGACCTACTCGGAGTATGGCTTAGTTAATTTTATGCCAGTCTGAAAATGATGTGCCTTATCAAGGTGTAGAATATTTGAATAAAATGCTAGAGGCATTGAAAGTTTGATTAGTATCTCATTCGGAGCTGGTAAAGAATAACTGTGGAAGCTTACAAGAGTTCTATCCAGGTTTACTCAGAAGCAAGTACCGCTGGGTTCAACAAGGCCTATCCTCTTTATAAAACGTGTGGCAGGGCTACTACTGCACACTTTTAATAATGGTCACATATTCTCTGCAAAATTCATATGCCTTGTCTCTTGGACTAAGCACTTTGCAGACAATATAATTATGTGAGCTGCTTAAAGCTAATTTTAAATAATTACTGCCATTAGAAGTACATTTCAGCTATACAAGCTGGGTGTTTCCTCCTTAGCTGAGGCGTTAGCATTTTAAAAAATTATGCCTTTGTTTTGAAGGTAGGGCCCAATGGGTGAACAATTACTCCATGTTTGAACACTAAGCCCAAGGGGGTTACTCAGTGAAGACTAGTTACTCTTGCTGGTGGAGCAAGCCAGACAGCTTCAACATAATTCTTACCAAATGTCTTCTTCATTTAGAGTCATATTTTAAATTCTTTAGACTTGCGGGTGTTATAACCTAGGGAGCAACCTCAACAAAGTGTTGGTCTTATGCACGTCCCTTTCCTTTGTCCCTCAAAGTGCTGGGAGAAATAGCAGAAGCCAGGAGAGTGAAAAGACGAAACACGTTTTGCTTTAAATATTGAAGAAAAAGTTGCGTGAAAAGATGCAAGGTCTTCCAGTGGTTTCATATTTCCTATTGTCATTGTTGGCATGACCTAAATTGCAATTTCCCCTCCTCTCCCTTTATCCTAAACAGTGGCCCAAACATCCTTAATTGTGCAGAATGCATCGGTCATCCTTTGTGGCATCCTTCTGATGATGGTCTTCCTGTTTAAGACTCAGCTTTTGGCTCTATATCATGGGTGGCTTCTTGTAAGTGCACAAACCTCATCGTTTTTATACAAAAAAGCATTGATAAACATTGGATTATGATAGCACTGTTGCCTTTTCAGTCAGCCTGAAGCTTTGTGATGCCATGATACTTAATGGATTCAATCTAATATAGTCTGTTGTCGGTGCCTAAATGGATTTCCTCCCACTAGGCCAATAAGGTTGGTCCCATCCCAGATCAATGGTAAAGCAATCTTATACATGCTTACCTTTGAGTAAACTCAGTGGAAAACAGTGACATTTTCTCTGAGTGGACATGCACAGCAGGAGTGGGGAAGTTATGTCCCTTCAGGTCCACAACTCCTATCAACTCCTATCAACCCTCACAACAGGCCATTCTGACTGGGGCTGTTGGGAGTTGGAGTCCAACAAGATATGGAGGGACTCAGGTTCCCCAGCCGTAATGTACAGGTTTGCACTGTTAAACATGAACTTCAGTACTCTGTGTGGTTACCAGTGGCATAATTTTGGGGGGGCCTCTCAAGATCTGGTCAGGCGGTCTCAGAGTTCCTTTTTTACAAGAGGAAGGCATTTAAACCAGCAAACTGTGATTAGTCCTTGCCTGCCAAGCCAGAACAAGAAACCAAGGTCAAGCCACATTCATGATCTCACACATCATGGTTTGATGGATTATCTGAACTGAACAATGGCCCAATGGCTTTCAAGGACACTCTTTTCTTTATACTAGGGGTGAGGAACTGGCCAATTCCTTATCTCTCCCACCCCGATGTAGGCCAACTTGGGCAGGTGAACAACATGCCTGTCTATCACCTCATGTCATAATGTATTCAAGCCTTCTTTAAGAAGAAAGAGAGGGAAAAAACACTTTTTTATTAAAAAAAATCTGTAGGCACTAGTACAGCTTTGGCTGTGCTGGGATCTTTTAAATCATCCGGCAGTATTTGTAGAGAGCACTGCGCTTTGAAGTCCCAACAATCAGTTGATGGTCAGGACTTCAGAGCACCTCTTGAAGGCATCATCAACCAGCTGATCAGCAGTACCTGCAAATCCCTTTTTGGTCCAGCCATGACAGGTACCGGTAGTTGGGCAGGTGGGTGTTTGGCTGGCCAAATGGGGATACCTGTTATACCTTAATGGTTTTGGGTCGCTCTAGTTTTATGTCCACACAGAGGGAAGAGAAGACAACGAATGGTTTTTGAGGCAGGGGAAGATGCATCTGCTAGCAGACAATGGTTGTGGGCAAGAAGTAAACTTTCCTGCCATAAATAATCTGAACTGCCCTGAGACCTGTGGTTATAGGGCGGTATATAAATTCAATAAATAAATAAAAATCACTGTTCAGTTTTAATCTGCTGGCCTGGTTCAGCATAAAATAACTAGCATGTTGAATTGTAATTTAGCAGTTTGAGGGAGAGTGGTTGATTTCCCCTTCCCTTCCTCATTATAGTCTTTGTTTTCCTTATGCTTGAACGTCTCTTTCCATTCCCACAGACCCTTTGCTATATCCTAGTCATCACAATAGCAAACATTGCAAATCTAGCCAGCACTGCCACATCAATTACCATACAGAGAGACTGGGTCGTTGTTGTTGCGGGTGAAAACAGGAGCAAATTAGCAGGTGATGTATATTGGGTTTTGGTTATCTTAAAAACTATTTTACTCTGTGTACTTGGCTTTAAACTAGCTGAAATCAGCACATTTTTCTGTGTTACAGGAGTCGTGAGCATAGCTGCCAAGTTTTCGCTTTTCTCGCGAGGAAGCCTATTCAGCATAAGGGAAAATCCCTGTAAAAAAGGGATAACTTGGCAGCTATGGTCGTGAGTCAACATCAGGTTATAAAGGGCAGATTATATTTGTTTCTCTTTCCTCCTTCTTGATCAGAGAGAGCAGGAGAGTAGTGAATTATAATAAGTGGATTATCAGGTGGTCATGTAGACATTATGCTCTGTGGCCCTTGTTATAGTTCAGCTATTACACTGTCAAGGTTGAATAAACACAGAACCTTTTACCCAGCTGTGTTTAGAATCAATACTTTGTCACATTTTTACTACGGAAATATTTCTTGCAGCAGTACAAGGAGGGTAAGCTTCGATCTAATTTTACCAGGTGCAATATGTTCATGCCAATAACCTCTGTTGTAAGAGGGGTGAACTGTGTTGCCATATGGCAAGCCTTAAACCCCAGTCTTAAGGCTGTGCAGATGGAGTCAGTAAGCTCCAGGATGTTTCAACAATCTAGACCACATTCTATTGATTTTAGTTGCTTGTACATGTTTGGACTTGAAGTGCCTTTATTTATTTAGAGATAATAAAAAATGTAACTGTATACCACAACCTCTTTTTTTAAAAAAAAAACACCACTAAAGCGGTTTGCAACAATTACATATAAACAACAAAAGCCATGCAAACAAATTCAAAAAGATAATCGGACAACTGTTGCAGAAAGTGTTTGTCTTAATTGTCTGCAGAAGCCTGGGAACAAAGAAAACTTTTCAGCAAACCCCTGAAGGTCAAAATAGAAGACACCTGCTGCAAATTTCGAAAGAACATTCCACAGGGCTGGGCTGGTGACACTTAAGACTGTTTCTTGTCCATATCCAATGAGCCTCACCAACTCAGGGGGCAAGCAACAGCATGTCCTATAGATGATCTCGGAGATCAAACTGGGATCTAAGGTTCAGGCAGGGCCCTTGGGTTGCCTGGACTTAAGCTGTTCAAACGGGCTTTGTAAATTAATACAAGCAGCTTGAACCTGGCTTGGTAGTAGATGCGTAGACAGTTCAGCCGTTTTTTACTGGTGTTACGTGTTGTTGTCCAAGTTCAATGTTGTTGTATTAATTTACAGAGGCCTGAACAACTTAGGTCCAGGATATCTCAGGGATCGCCTGAACCCTTATATCCCAGCTTGATCACTGAGATCACCTGCAGGAGCATCTGTGCCCAGTAATCCAACAGAAATTGTATGTTAAGACTATTGGAGATGGGGTGGTGGAGCCAAAAGACTGCGGTCACTATCTTTACCATACAGGGCTACAGGTACATTTGGAGAGATAGGAAATGTGAGAAGCCTCACCTTAGCTACATACATTCTGCTGTAATTCAGTTGTGCTTCCAAGTCTTTGAGGAGCTTCTGGCTTGTTTGTACTTAAAATAATAATAATGATCTGTGTGTGTATGATTGTTTAAGACGTTTCTGGGTCAGTATGAGGAGGAAAACGTAAGGATAGTATATAATATAGAAGGTCTGAGTGTTGGCCTCTGAATCAAGGCTTACTTGTTTGCAGTAAATTTCATTGAAATCTTTAGGAGATCGTTGTGTGCAAGTAAATACTATTGAATTTGGGGTTCCCAGCTTCTATATCAAGTGCCAATTTCGCGTTTTCAAACGTTCCCTTACAGATATGAATGCTACAATACGAAGAATTGACCAGCTGACCAATATCTTGGCCCCAATGGCTGTTGGGCAGATCATGACCTTTGGATCACCTGTGATTGGCTGCGGATTCATTTCTGGGTGGAACTTGATTTCCATGTGTGCAGAATATATGCTGCTATGGAAAGTTTACCAGAAAACTCCTGCTTTGGCTCATAAATCCAGTTCAAAGGTTGAGGAGTCAGAACTGAAGCAGCTGAACATGCAGAAAGGTACCAGCATTTCCAAGGAGTGTATTTGGCCAAATAAAAGTGACCTATAAGACACAAACTTACATACAGCTTCCCAAAAGCAAGCCCTATTGAGTTGAAGGAGACTTACTCTCTCACTGTGTGGAGAGTTGCAGCCCCAGGCCCTCTCTTTTCATAGAATGCTTCCAAAATGGATTGCACTATAAAAAGGTCTTTTGAATTTGTTTGGAAATGTTAAACTTGCTTGTCTCCTACAGGCCGATTCCATACATATTACTATCACTCCTGCTTCTGTTGGTGCCTAGTGATCACCTTCTAATTCCATCTGCTAAGTGCAACTAATACCCTAGTCATAAATATATCCCTTCGAAAACTGATCCATTTAAAATCAGTTAAATATATTCTTGAATATTGTTTTTTTGTAAAATAATAATAATAATGTTTTTTTGTATAATAATAAGAATCATATACCACCTTTTATTAGTAGGAAAATACCAAAGGACCCAGGTGGCACTGTGGGTTAAACCACAGAGTCTAGGACTTGCTGATCAGAAGGTCGGCGGTTCGAATCCCTGCAACGGGGTGAGCTCCCGTTGCTCGGTCCCAGCTCCTGCCCACCTAGCAGCTCGAAAGTACATCAAATTGCAAGTAGATAAATAGGGACCGCTTCGGTGGGAAGGTAAACGGCGTTTCCGTGTGCTGCTCTGGTTCGCCAGAAGCAGCTTTGTCATGCTGGCCACATGACCCGGAAGCTGTCTGTGGACAAACGCTGGCTCCCTCGGCCTATAGAGCGAGATGAGCGCCGCAACCCCAGAGTCGGACACGACTGGACCTGATGGCCAGGGGCCCCTTTACCTTACCAAAGTGATGTCCTTTAAAAATAATAATAATACAAAATCCATTAAAGCAAACAAATGAAATGGCAAAACTAGCGCAGTACAGTGGTGCCTCGCTAGACGAATTTAATTCGTTCCACGGGTCTTTTCTTATAACGAAAAATTCGTCTAGCGAATCCCATAGGAATGCATTGAAATTTTTTTGAAATTTTTTTGCCCATAGGAACGCATTAATTGAATTTCAGTGCATTCCTATGGGAAACTGCGATTCGCTAGACGAATTTTTCATAAAACGAATTCGTCTAGCGAGGCAACCTCCGCTCGAAAAATCCTTTCGTTAAGCGGAAATTGCGTTAAGCAGGGCATTCGTTAAGCGAGGCACCACTGTATGTCAGACACTGCTGCTGTCCTAATGATCCGCATTCTTTGGTTTAAGCCAGATGCTTACCGTGTTTCTCATATTATAAGACATGTCTTATATTTATTTTTTCCTCAAAAAAACACACTATGGCTTATTTTCAGGGGATGTCTTATATTTTTCCTCCTCCTCCTCCTCCTGCCATGGCCGGTATTGCTGCTGTGCCTATCACTATGTCTTATTTTCGGGGTATGGCTTATATTCCTTGAATGCTTAAAAATCCTGCTATGGCTTATTTTATGGGTATGTCTTAAAATATGAGAAACAGGGTAGGACCTGGGTGCAATTGAACTGTCTGCTGAACAGCAGAAAACATGTAGGCTTGGTTGAGTTCTGCTTGCTAACAGGACTTCTAGCTGTAGTTTAGTGGGTTTGACGAACCACTGTAGAAATGAAGTAATGGCACAGTGCAGTGTTTTTTTCCTTGGCAGTGCTTAACTCTTGTCTTGTTCCACAGATGGCGAGTCAAAGCCCAACGAAGGAGTCCAGTTAATTGGCGAGAAAGATATGGCTGTCTTTGAGCCCAAACTGGAGGAAGAAGTTAGCTGTGTTGCTCGGATGGCCGAGCCTTTCAGTACGTTCCGGGATGGATGGGTGGCCTATTACAACCAGCCGGTGTTCCTTGCAGGAATGGCCCTTGCCTTCCTTTACATGACTGTCCTAGGCTTTGACTGCATTACTACTGGCTATGCCTATACTCAGGGACTAAGTGGTTCCACTCTAAGCCTCTTAATGGGGGGTTCTGCCATAACTGGAATCCTGGGTACTGTTGCCTTCACCTGGCTGCGTCGCAGGTGTGGCCTGGTTCGTACAGGTATCATCTCTGGAGTGGCCCAGCTGGCCTCCCTCGTCTTGTGTGTGATTTCGGTGTTCATGCCTGGAAGTCCTTTGGACCTGACTGTTTCCCCGTTTGCCGACATCAGTGCTAGATTGTTTGAAAGTAACCCGTTGCCTACCATGGCGCCTCAAGGTGATCTCCTTGAAATGCCCTTTACAACTGGAATGCCTTCCTTGTTCAATGAGTCAACTTCTGATCCGGGTTTGGCTCCCAACCCTGTGCCTATTGTCTCCGTAAGCCTTCTGTTCGCAGGAGTCATTGCTGCGAGAATTGGTAAGTTAACTCATAGAATCATAAAATTCTAGGGTGGGGAGGGTCCCTGAGGGTCATCCAGCCTCAACCCCTTGAGATGCAGGAATCTCAACTAAATCATCCATGACAGATGGCCACCCAACCTCTGCTTAAAAACCTCCAAGGAAGGAGAGCCCAGCAGCTTCCGAGGGAGTCCTGTTCCCCTGTCAAACAGCTCTTACTGTCAGAAAGTTCTTCCTGATGTTGAGTCGGAATCTGCTTTCTTGTAACTTGAATCCATTGGTTTGGGTTCTGCCCTTTGAAGCAGGAAAAAACAAGCTGGCTCCATCTTCCTTTTAGAAGTTTGAAGATGGCTGTTTCTGATGCTTTAAATAACAATTTAGACCTCTCCAGTAGTTGGAAGATCCTTTTGCTTAAATCGGATTTTAAGAGAAAGGATTGTAGCCTAAATATGATGTAGGATTGCTTGTGCAGAAATGGTTAGGTTCACGTTCCTTGCATATATATGATCTTTGCATAACATGCAAGGCAGAAACTAGTTTCCAAGCAAACATACTATGCTGGCATTCACCCTGAATAGTCTCACAACAAAGGAGAACTGTGCATTAATACTGGAGTCTAGAAGGGTTGTTGAGAGAATAGTTAAAGAGTGATTACATTGCATATATTTTTAGTTTTTGATAGATCACATCCTTTCTTAATTATCTAAGTTGCAATCCTAAATGCGCCTTCTAGAAAGTAAGCCCCATTTGATGTTTTAGTACTGATTTCCAGATAAACACAAACACAGGTTTGTGTTATCAGTTCACAAGCAATCTCTTCATTTTTCCAAGAGGTGAATAGGTTAGGCATTTTTACTTATATACAGAAGAAGAAAAATTCACTTAGAGGCAAAAAATAGGCATGAGTTTTATCTTGGTTAATTTAATTAAGGCATGGAAATTGTCTCTACGTTTGCAAATCAGCTGTAGAAAAGAAGGTCTTTTAACTTTTGGAGATACATGAGATATCTCGTGTGGCTTTCCTTTTTTTGCACCCCCCCCCAAAAGCAGGAACTGAACAAATTCCCCTTGTATTTGTCTTAACAGGACTGTGGTCTTTTGACCTGACCGTCACACAGTTGCTGCAAGAAAACGTGATAGAATCAGAAAGAGGTATCATAAATGGCGTCCAAAACTCCATGAATTACCTTCTGGATCTCCTGCACTTCATCATGGTCATCCTAGCTCCTAACCCAGAAGCTTTCGGATTGCTGGTGCTTATTTCTGTTTCCTTCGTTGCAATGGGCCATCTCATGTACTTCCGGTATGCCCATCAAACCCTGGGGAGGAATGTCTTTCTCTGCTGTAGCCCTGTGCCAAAATCGGTGTCTGACGACCCACCAGCTTGTGATGCGTCAAGTGTTTAGAGAGAGTTTCACTTATTGCTGCCAGCGCTTGCTTTTCCTGTCCGTGTACATATATGCTTTATTATGGGTCAGGAGTAGCTGGTACCTCTTAAAAGTGGTGCTCAACGCTCCACCTCAGTGCTTCTCAAACTGTTTTGCACATGATCACCAGTTAGAAGTGGCATAGCTTATTTATTTAAGGGGAGATCTCCTGAGTAGTGTGGTGTTTTTTTTTGTAAGAATGATAATTAAAAATGAAAATAGATAAAAGATAAATACGATAAATCAAAAGACAAATTGAATTAGAATGAATTTTGTTCTGATTCCGCCTCCCCCCCCAAAAAAAATTCATGTGGCTTTGGAACAGAGAAATTAAAACCAGTTTTAAATAACTATTGCATCATGTGTAATACGACCAGTGATCCCCCCATGTAACATAGATGTACTGTTTTGTCTCTTTCACAAAATTACCATGAAAAATGACCAAAATGTTACACAAATGAGCAAAAAAGTTATGTGCTTTACTCAAGAGTAGACCTATTAAAATTAATGGACCTAACTTAGCCGTGCTCATTAATTTCAATGGGTTTACCACCTAAATCTTTCTTTCTGTGATGGTTTAACTTGGAAAACATGGCTTTATTGTTTTAAGTATGCCCTTTGGAATAAAGAATAGTGAACAATATTGTAGAATATTTTTGCAGCACTTCTTAGGAACTGAGAGTAGCAGGTACGAATATAGCATTATAAAGCCTAGGGCCTCACACCCTATTTACGAAACTTGATTCCATAGTGTTAAGGGGAAGATACATGAGCTGGCTTTGTGTGTTTGGTTAAAAAAGTGTGAAAAGCATTACACTGGCCCTTTTTTAAAAAAAGTTCAAAATGTGTATGGATCCTTAAGCTGAAAATCTCAGCCACTTATTTTTGTTTAGCCCACTAATGTCAGGAAAACAAAAAAACCTATGAAGACCGTAGCTCAGAAATTACTCCCCTGGAAACCTCCCTATAGAAAAGGCCTTCTGAAATAAATGGGAATTTGCAGAAGAAACTCATTCCCACAGGGCTCAAATAAGAGGCGGTCTGATTTGTGTGTATTTGTGCTTTTAAGTCATGCCTATGCTTAATATTTTTTTGAGAAATCAGACATATTGAACGTAACATGTTAGCAAGTGATGAATAATCCATGCTGACTGAAATGTACCCAAGCAGGTTGCACCATGCACCTGCTTTCTGCAGGACAGGTGGCGTTGAGGCTGCCATGCTGTAGCATCACATGGCCAGCACATGGTTTTGCTGGATGCAGCTTTGCATTCCTCACCTTTCAGCCAGCATGAATTGCACTCAGGAGGGTGATCTACCTGCAGATGACCACTTGTTGGAATGTGGCACATAATGGACAACTTTAAATGTTTTATACAGTTGATATTCTTATGCACTCGACTTTTATATATATATATAGTATCTTTTACAGGGAAAGTGTAATTTTTTTATTTTTTAAAAATCTGTTTTTGTAAAAAGGCTTCTTACTGTATGATCTTGTAAAAACCGCTTTGATGATCGGTAGCGACTGACAATGCCATATGTGCTAACATGCTTTCCGAGTCCTTTTTACAGTGTACAGGAAATGCTTTTTACATTAACCGTTTCATGCACTTTTGTGGAAATTGTATTCATGTTACTCTGAGCACTTTGCTTTCCAGTAGAGTTGAATTCTCTTTACTGTATTCTTGGGAGTTTTTCTAAGAGATAGCAGTGTGATTTTAAATCTCTGTTAAATATTTGTAAAATATTTGTGTGCATAAAATACAAACCGTTTTTCACACTTTTGGGGTTTTTGTAATTTTTTGGGGGTATACTTCTTCCGCCCCACGTATCAGTTTGTATAGAGATAGTCTGGCCCTGAATTTAAATAAACTGTACATCAACGCTTCATTCTAATCTGGCCTGACCCCTAGAACTTTGAAGCTGACACTGGACTTTGTTTTGAATGGAATGCAGACACAACTCTTTCTGGCGTGATTGATGGCAGGGTCACAAACCGATTTGAGGAAATCAGTTCTTGCAACTGCAGGATTTTCCTTCAACAGAATTTTCTTTTTAGCCGTCTGAAACTATGAGTCACTTTTTTGTGGGGGTTGATAGTACTTCAGCTGTACAGTTCATGGACGTTTTCTTATCCAACTTTTTATTAAAAAACCCCCCCAAAGATTACAATTTTAAAGGGATGGAGCTATAGCTCAGTAGTAGAGCATATTCTTTCCTTGCTTGCAGGAGGCCATGGGTTCAACTAGCATTTACAGTAAAACGGATGTGGAGGTAGGTGATGGAAAAGATTTCTGCCTGAGATGGAGAGTCGCAGGCAGTCAGAGTTGACTATTCTGGGCTAAAACTGAATCACTCTTCTGCATTTATTTCCCTTTAGGATCATAGGAGGCTGTCTTATACAGAGTCAAACCACTGGTCCATCTAGCTCAGTCTTGTCTGAAATGAGTGGAGCCAGCTCTCCAGGATTTTCAGATTTGATTCTCTCCCAACCCTGGGACCTGAATGCTAGGCAGATGCTCTCCCCCTGCCTTGCTCAACCTTGGTCCCCAGATGTTGTTGAGCTACAACTCTCACCATCCTTACCTAGCAGGACCTGGGGGTCGGGGATGATGGCAGTAGTAGTCCAACAACATCTGGGGACCCAAGGTTGAGGAAGGCTGGCCTAACCATTGAGCTACAGCCCTTTGTGTGAAAAATGTGCTAATGGGGAAGGAAAACTCCATGGGTGTGGAGCATTACAGAACTGGTGATGTATTCGGTAATATTGACAGATGTGTGGTTTTTTTTTCTTATTAGCAGTTGGGGGTGGCAGTTTCTCCCCATTTCCCAATGCGTCTTCATTTGTTAAAGGAAGACAGGGAAAGGGAAAATAATCTATATATGCAGTGTGGGAGCTGCATGGAAGCATCCTTGCAAAAGGCCATTTGTGTGCTGCTCTGGACCCAGGTGGCGCTGTGGTTAAACCACTGAGCCTAGGGCTTGCTGATCAGAAGGTCGGCAGTTCGAATCCCTGTGACGGGGTGAGCTCCCGTTGCTTGGTCCCAGCTCCTGCCAACCTAGCAGTTCGAAAGCATGTCAAAAAATGCAAGTAGATCAATAGGAACCGCTACAGTGGGAAGGTAAATGGTGTTTCCGTGTGCTGCTCTGGTTCGCCAGAAGTGGCTTTGTCATGCTGGCCACATGACCTGGAAGCTGTACGCCAGCTCCCTCGGCCAATAATGCGAGATGAGCGCGCAACCCCAGAGTCGGTCACGACTGGACCTAATGGTCAGGGGTCCCTTTACCTTTACCTGGAATACTGTACAGTGGTACCCCGACTTACGAATGACTCGACTTATGAGAGTTCCGTCCGCCATTTTGGATGCGGTTTAGATAGGATTTTTTCGACTTACGAATTTTTTAATTCCCCCCCATTGGCTTCGACTTACGAATTTTTCGACTTATGAAGGTCCGTTTGGAACGGATTAAATTCGTAAGTCGAGGTACCACTGTATGTCAAATGCATATTCAAGGAGTTCCAGCAGAAGCAGGTGTCTAAGAATACTTGTTTGGGGGGCCATGATCGGGCAAGGCTTCTGGGTTTTCAGACAGCTCTACCTCTCTAGCCCTCCCCTTAATAATAAATAGAACTTTCCCTCTCCCTGAAAAGAGTGGAAAACCCTCGGCTGAATACTTTTGCCCAGTGTTGCGTGACCATCAAGTGTGTAGCCAAAAAGTGGCTAACCTGTCACCTATATCCTCTATGAAAAGTTCTGCAAAGTTTTGCTTCCCTGTCACCTATATCCTCTATGAAAAGTTCTGCAAAGTTTTGCTTCCCTGTCCCCTACCTAATGTCACTTTAGACTTAGAATTCCAGTCCGCAGTCTGTTTTTACTAGATGTTGCACAGACCTTGCGGCACGTGAATAGGACTGAGGACATTTAATGTGTTTACTGAAAGACCAGCCCAGTGTGGGACAAAGTGCATGCTGTAAGGTAGTGCTTTATCCTGTCCTAGCATAAGTCAATATTTCTTCCTAGTTAAACTTTTCCCTTATTGCGTTTTGCAAGAGGAAAAGTACACAACAAAGTGCATAGAGCAGTCCGACTCCAAATACACCCAATAAAATGGATATCCGTATCTCGGAGACACGTTGACCTGGGACTTTTTTACATGGAAAGAAGTTAAAGGTCCTTTGCTGTGATTGCTGGAAGTGTGAGGATCTGCAACATCCTCCTAAAACATACATCCTTTGTCAGAGGAAGGGAACCTTTGCACCTGACCCAGTGGCACACTGTTGCACAATAGAACCCCAATAGAATTAATCCAAAATTATTTAAGAAACAAGATGGAGAAGATGTTTCAGTATGCATAGCCGAGACCTCTCACTCTCCTGGGAAGCCTCTGATTCCACTGCCAGTAGTCTAGCTGTGGCGCTGTCCTGCTGAATGTTGATGTTGACTAAAACTCTTTTTGAGGATGGATATTGAGGAAATTACAAAAATTGACAAGGCGGGTGGTAGTGGAGGGAGCTGTCTCTTAATACGGTAGTCTTGAAATGGAATAGATGACCTGTTCTGTCGTCGGACAGTCTGACGTAAATCCCATTAGGACAACAACAACAATAACAACAACAACAACAACTTATTATTTATACCCCGCCCATCTGGCTGGGCTTCCCCAGCCACTCTGAGCGGCTTCCAACAGAAAAATAAAATACAGTAATCTATTAAACAGGGCTGCTTTCAGATGTCTTCTAAAAGTCTGGTAGTTGTTGTTCTCTTTGACATCAGATGGGAGGGCGTTCCACAGGGCGGGCGCCACTACCGAGAAGGCCCTCTGCCTAGTTCCCTGCAACTTGGCTTCTCGCAACGAGGGAACCGCCAGAAGGCTCTCAGAGCTGGACCTCAGTATCCAGGCTGAACGATGGGGGTGGAGACGCTCCTTCAAGTATACTGGGACGAGGGTGTTTAGGGCTTTAAAGCTCACCTCACCACCAACACTTTGAATTGGGCTCGGAAACGTACCGGGACAATAAGTTATATATGCCCGCTCAACATATTTCACAACAGGTATACTGGACCGAGGCCATTTAGGGCTTTCAAGGTCAGCACCAACACTTTGAATTGTGCTCAGAAACAAACTGGGAGCCAATGGAGATCTTTCAAGACTAATGAGACTTACTCTCATGTAAATGTGTGCTGCATTGCAGGTAGCCTTAATTGTATTATACCATGGGTCAGCAAACTTTTTCAGCAGGGGGCTGGTCCAGTGTCCCTCAGACGTGTGGGGGGCCGGACTATATTTAAATAAATAAATAAATAAATAAATAAATAAATAAATAAATAAATAAATTCCTATGCCCCACAAATAACCCAGAGATGCATTTTAAATAAAAGGACACATTCTACTCATGTAAAAACACGCTGATTCCCGGACCGTCCGCGGGCCGGATTTAGAAGGCGATTGGGCTGGATCCGGCCCCCGGGCCTTAGTTTGCCTACCCATGTATTATACTGTGCTGCTTGCAAAGAAGATTTGGTTGCATTGAAGGGGAAAGAGTCCAAGATGCAATGACTATGCTCCCTTTAGAAATTTTATTTCAAGGCTCTTTCACACTAGTTGGAATATTAGGGGGGGGGGGCTATATTTGCCACAGGGAGATCTGATTGACTCCCAACTTCTATACTGTATTTTCAACAGCAGATTGTTCACACACACACACACACACACCCCTTTCATTTGGAGTTGGTTTGTTTGCTTAACATCCAGTTGGGAGAAACATTCCGATGTACTCAAAAACTTGGTCGCAACTCTGTGATTTTTTAAAAAAGAAATACATTAAAAAGAGCTGGCCTTTTCTTTACTTTGAACTTTGAAAAAGAAACCCTCCCTTAACTACTGACAGTTCATTTCTGGGAACGAAGCATGTTGACCATAGTCAAGTACATGGAAAGAGCCCGGGGGGGGGGGGGGAGTTGCCACTCATTCCAGCCAGCTGAGAAGAAGCCAAAATGTCTGCAATGTTTGCTCAGCTGTTATCCTGACAGAACCAGCTCAGTTTATTGTTTGTAGCGTAAGTTGCCCTGAACTCCCATCACCTGCGAAGGTCTAAAAGCTACACCAAGGGACAAATGTCATGGTTTGGATACAGTTCTGACAAGACTAAACAGCAGAAGAAATGTATGCTGTTGGAATTCTTCACATTTCTTTCTTTTTTTAAACTTAGGGATGCCTCAGAACACTAGTTTCCAAAGTGCATCCTAGGGAATTCCTTGGAAGCTCTGTTTTTCCCAAGGAAAAGATCACTAATGGCAGCAGATCTTCCCGGAAAGATGTATTGGTTTATATCACCACTGTGCTAGGCGGGTTTTCTTGCTAGGCACAGATGTGGGAGAGGGGAGAACGGGGGGGGGGAATCCCCAATTTTTCTGGACTGGGGAGCACATTTGACAGTAAGTAACTGTCACAAGTGCCACAAAATACCCATTTCGCAGAAAGAAAAAATGTCAATGCTCGGAAACGTTCCGTCCCCCACAAAATACCAGGCAAAATGCAATGCCCCTTGTCAGCTAAACAGAGACAAAAAAGTGGGGGGAAATAGGCAATCTCCCAACCAAACAACCATTTAAAAATAATGTTTAAAAATTTGGTAGGGGCAGGGGGGCCTTGGCAGGCACCAAGGGGGCGGCAGCGGGTGATGTGGTACCCATAGGTATCATGTTGGAAACTCTAGGGAAAGGGTGCAGTCTCTTCTCTGTTTCTCCAGGACCACAGTGGGACCTAACAAACAACGAACAAAAGTTCCTTAGCATACAAATAGATGTGGGAAGGAATTCCTGAAGGTCTGGAAGCCATGTTTGATATGTCAATAAGATAAGGTGTTCCCTTCTCACAATCACCACCTACCCCCTAAAAGTCTTGAGATCCTGTTATTGATTATTGTGATTTTATTTTTTTCTTACGTAAATCTTCAAATCCAGTGCAAATCAGGTTCAAGAGGTCAAAGAGAAAAGGGAAACCAAAGAAACCAAATAAATGTCCATGAAAGATTCAGAGGGTAGCAACACAAGAACGGGCCTTTTCTGCAGTTGCTCCCTGTTTGCGGAATCCTCTCCCAAGAGAGGTTTGCCTGGCGCCTTCATTTAGGCGCCAGGCGAAAATGTTCCTCTTCAAACAGGCCTTTCGGCTGTTTACATCCTATTTCCTTTTACATGTGGTTGTGGAAGGGGGTGGGTGGGGGAGGGTTATTCGTTTGTTTTGGTTTTGTTCTTGTTTTTATTGTGTATTTTGAGTTTTTATCCTGTGAAATGCCCTGAGATCTACTGATGAAAGGCGGTATACAAATTTAATTAACTGATTAATTATAAATAAAAATAAAAGTGTTGAACTTCACAGCCTTTACCAACCAGCTGTCCTCAAGCTGTTTTGTCCTGCAACCTCCATCTGCCCTGTAAACTGGGGGTGGGGGGGGAACCAGGTTAGCAAAGACTAATCTGCAGCATCTGAACTGTACTTCTCGACAACTTGTTACACCCTGCCTATTAATAATTAGATTAGGATGCTCTCTCTCTCTCTCTCTCTCTCTCTCTCTCTCTCTCTCTCTCTCTCTTCTGTCAAACTCTCTTGCACAACTTAAAAAGTGACTCAGCAGTTCATGACTTGGCAGATTTTTAGTCAGCAAAAGCCAGAAGCGCTTGAGGGAGTAGCCTGAGACTATCGTGATTTACTGGTATATAATATTATGGGCCCAGTTTGCCTTTCTTATCTATGCTCTTGCTGCAGGACTGTCCAATTTTGTGCCAGAAGTAAAGCAGAAGCTTAAAGCATTTCACATTGCCCTATCCAATGCCAAACTGGCGTTGTTTTTTAATGTTATCCCAGGGGTACAGGAAGGAATGGCACTGCACAAGCTTCTATTTTGCAATTGAAGAACCTGCTCTTAAAAAGCAGGGTGGCCATGTGCCCTACTTCTATTTGAAAGTAAAGGTAAAGGGGCCCCTGACCATCAGGTCCAGTCGTGTCCGACTCTGGGGTTGCGGCGCTCATCTCACTCTATAGGCAATGGGAGCCGGTGTTTGTCCGCAGACAGCTTCTGGGTCATGGGGCCAGCATGACAAAGCTGCTTCTGGCGAACCAGAGCAGCGCACGGAAACACTGTTTACCTTCCCGCCGGAGCGGTCCCTATTTATCTACTTGCACTTTGATGCGCTTTCGAACTGCTAGGTGGGCAGGAGCTGGGACCGAGCAACGGGAGCTCACCCCGTTGCAGGGATTCGAACCGCCGACCTTCTGATCAGCAAGCCCTAGGCTCAGTGGTTTAACCCACAGCATCACCTGGGTCCACAGTGCCACCTGGGTACCCCCCCCCCAACTGCAGGGTTGCCTGGTCCAAGTTCAGTTTAATCACAATGAACCCTTAGAAAGGAGATCAGTTGGCACCATGGGAAGCAGACAGGGCACACACGTGGCACACTTCATCTTCTCACACTCTTCTCACTATGGTGAGATGCGTACCCTCAAACATGTCCAGGCCCAAAACTGGGCAGCGCATCTTCCGGGCATCCCCCCCCCCGGGTTCAAGGTCACAGTGCGAAATCGCGGTGCCCAAAATGGCCGCCGTGTCCTCACACGAGAAAACAGGATGCCCCAGTTTTCCTGGGAAAGATCGTGTCCTCCCTCAAAGAGGGCATGTGCTGCGGTGAGACCTGGCAACCAAACCCTTGTGTTGTGAGTGGTTGGTGGCGAGCGCGGGGCTCGTGTGGCGGATAGGCTCTGGTTCAGGTGATAAGGATGGGAGAATGCTCTCGCCATCCCTATGTGAAGGGTATTCCGGAATCCAGGGACTCAATGGTTTGGTCAACCCTGCGAGGGGTTGTGCCCGTGCCTGAGTCCAGGGGGACATCTGGGTGGTGGACATAGCATGTCCCCGGCTTTCCGCCATTCCAGGTGTTCACCCTAGGCTGACCTATGGTAGTGCCCTGGGTCAGCGCTACCTGCAACAGTGCAGGGAACTAGTCAAACCAGAGCCTATGCAACCACTCACTTGCTGTAATCAATAAAGTTGTGGCCTAAATTCTGCCAATAACCAAACCAGAAATTTGAGTCTTGTGTGAATTTATTTAAGGGGGAAGGTCTAAACACGCAATTGACGGATATGGAAATGTACCGTACGTCTGTTAAAATTGCAGCAATTATTTCTACATGTGCATCTACACACACACAAATATATTAGTCTTGCAGATTTTGTGCAAATATTTATCTCTCATTTCTTTATCATGGTGCTGTGCAGCCACCGTG
This sequence comes from Zootoca vivipara, assembly GCF_965207765.1. Taxonomy (NCBI): domain Eukaryota; kingdom Metazoa; phylum Chordata; class Lepidosauria; order Squamata; family Lacertidae; genus Zootoca; species Zootoca vivipara. The sequence continues at coordinate 15,994,572 of NC_142582.1, forward strand.
AATGACAGTGTGAGGAAACTTCGGCATAAGCTACCCCAGAAAGATTCAGAGAAACCTTAAACTCTGAAGAACTTTTCCACCAGTTCAAGCATGTTCTCACATGTCAGCTCTACTTCCTGGTAAACAAGGGTTTTGGAGGGGCCTTAGGGAAACACACACACACACACACACACACACACACACACACACACACACACACACACGTGATCTCCCTGCTCCTTCAGAAGAGCTGGTCAATGCATGTCTCCCAAGCAATACTCACATTAATAATAATAATAATGATAATAATAATTTTTTATTTATACCCCGCCCTCCCCAGCGAGAGCCGGGCTCAGGGCGGCTGACATCAACAAGATCACAACAAAACGTAAAAGAAAGAAAAACAATAGATTAAAATGCGGATTAAAATACAATCCAGATTTTAAAAAATTACCCTCACATGTAGCTATTTGCATAAGTATATAGATTTGACCCACCCCCGCCCGCCCGCCCTTCCAAACAAACACATGTTCTGAGAGGCACAAAAGCACTTCAGATTTCTAGTGCATCTCAGCTGCAATGTAGGGTAAAGTTCAGCTTCCTGGTCCCTCTTTCCTGTTTTCTTGGCAGGGATTTTAAGGCTTACACTTAACCACAAGCAAAATGTTGCCGAGCTGTGTTTTTCCTTTCTTCTACAGGATTTCGTTTTAGTCCTTGCAAAGCTGACGGGGAATTTTTTAAAATTTTAAATATGTATAGGCTTTGTAAGCACTCCCCCTGCCTTTATCTAAGAAAGAGCTTTATATTACTTATCAAAGCAGCATTGCATTTTTGCAGATTCCTAAGTAACAGGCATATTAATTTCCCCTGCAAGCCAATTCCATTGCGCCTAGGGGGTGGGGCCCACACTCGCCACCACAGCTTTAAGAGGCTCCAGCAAGGCCTTGGGACATTGCTGCTGCTGCTGCTGCTGCTGCTATTGCTGCAGCAAATGTTGAAAATGATTTTACATATTTTTTAAATGTTTTAAAAGCGTTTTTACTTTGTTGCACTGTGAACGGTGGTTTTTATTTATATGTTTTTATTTTATTTTTATTTGGGGCGGGATAAATGTTGAGTTGCGGTGGGGATTAGTTTTATTTCAGTATAATTGTTTTCGGCTTTGTTTTTACTTTTACTATTTTGTTAGGCTATTGTATAGTTTGTATTTTGCTTTTTAAGGGGGAAGGGTCAGGGCTGCCTGGGAGGGGGTCTCAGCCAACACAATGGCTGGGGCAGGTTCCACAGGGGGGAGGGTGCACTGGGACAACCGATCTCAGTGGTCACGGGTAGAAGGAGGAGGAGCTACGCTAAGACCAGACCATGTCATTACCGAGGAGGCAGGTTCAGTCGTTGTTTGAGGACTATCCCTGCCTCCGGGTCTGGTTCTGACCGGAAGGATATTGGAATCGGCAAGGGATACCCACATGATCTGAAGGTGCTGCCGTGCAATGCCAGGTCAATGATGAATAAGACCACTGCCATCCAGGACCTGATTGTGGATGGAGGACTTGACCTGGCATGTGTGACAGAGACTTGGTTGGATGAAGCACATGGGCCTGTCCTTGCTGCTGCTTGTCCACCAGGTTTCTCTTACGCACAGCAACCCAGGTCATGTGGGCGGGGAGGGGGGGTTGCGGTGATTTTTAGGAAGTCATTAGTTTGCACCAGGCGTCCTATTGGGAAGACCCAGTTTTCTGAGTGCATGTTCTGGAAGTTGGGCAAAAGGGGCAGTACAGGATTCCTTTTGGTGTACCGACCTCCCCGCTGCGCCAAGGATTCCCTGCCTGAGCTGCTTCAGGTCGTGGCAGATGTGCTCCTGGAGACACCTACTTTGGTTGTCCATGTCCTAGGGCAGGGGTGGCCAACTCCAGAGACAGTGTGGTCTACTTTCAAATTTAAAATCTGGCGGTGATCTACTTATTTCTATGCCAGAGTTGGGGAACCTTTATCAGTTCAAGGACTCTCATTTCTTTATGGGCAACCTTATAGGTCATAATGGGACCCAGGTGGCGCTGTGGTTAAACCACTGAGCCTAGAGCTTACTGATCAGAAGGCCGGCGGTTCGAATCCCTGTGACGGGGTGAGCTCCCGTTGCTTGGTCCCAGCTCCTGCCAACCTAGCAGTTCGAAAGCACGTCAAAATGCAAATAGATAAATAGGAACCGCTACAGCGGGAAGGTAAACAGCGTTTCCATGTGCTGCTCTGGTTTGCTAGAAGCGGCTTTGTCATGCTGGCCACATGACCTGGAAGCTGTACGCCGGCTCCCTCGGCCAATAATGCGAGATGAGCGCGCAACCCCAGAGTCGGTCACGACTGGACCTAATGGTCAGGGGTCCCTGTACCTTTACCTTTAATAGGTCATAATATGTAATAATAACAGGTAACAGAACCTCAGAGACAGTAAACCTCTCAACAGCCAAGAACTGGGGACACACAAAAAAAGTTTGTGCCTTGTAGACCTAAGATGAAGCAGTTACTATACCAATGGTTCATTAAATCAAGCACACAAAGAGTATTATTATGAAGCCAGTCTTGTAATTTTATACTTAGTAAAATCACTATGACGTTTTGCACTTCAGACAACCTACTTCTGGATAAGGCAGAGCACACACTCAAACTGCTTTTTAACAATCACCATCATCAACACATAGTAAAAAAAGATGAAGAAAAGTATCAGTTAAGAGGAGTGCCCATGTATGAGCATTGCCCAAGTATCAATAAGTCACCATTCCCTGTGTTTTTAACGGAAGCCAATGTGGTGAATTGTTTTGTGCAGTCAGTGTTAAGCCACACAACAAGCAGCATTGTTATTATCGCTTTTGGACTCCTCAAATTACAAGCTAGGCTGGCTTAGTTAGCTAGAAGAGAAGATCACCGAGTCATTTGGCAGAGCCACTCTCTGAGTCACAATGAAAATATATTTATACTAGCTGGCCTGGCCACGCATTGCTGTGGCTCATCCCTTTGATTTCCCCCATCCTGTCCTGATCCATGACATATTAAACCCTTCAGATTAAGAACCAAAAGGCCAGGTAAAAAGGAAATGTTTTGCCTGGGGCCTAAAAAATAGATAAAGGTGGTGCTAGGCGAGCCTTCATGGGCAAAGCATTCCACAAGGAGGGGGGGGGCAACCACCGAAAAGGCCTGTTCTTGTGTTGCCATTCTCTGGACCTCCCCTGGAAGGGGCACAAGAAGAAAATAATCACAGGGTCCAGATCAGGGTCAGCAGACCTTCCCCTGCTCCTTGCTCAACTCCCTGTTTTCTTCTAAATGAGCTACCGTATTTTCCAATACCTAGATCTATATGCTGTCTTAAGATTTATGAAAAGAAGAACTCCAAACGGGAAACAAAACTGCTGAAGTACTTTTTCCTCGCACGTTAACCTAAGGGCATTAACAGAGATTGCTGCATAAAATGAATACCAGTAATAATAATATTACAGTATAATAATAAGAACCTCAATCCAGATATATATGTATCCACATGCAACAAGCAATCAGCCCCGGACCAAGATGGCAGGTGTATATGGTCATTTATAGAAATGTGTTCTCCCTTTACCCCTTGTGAATGGCAGATGTATCAGAGCTGGTCTTATGCATATTGTTAAGAAGCAACAGAAAAACTCACAGGACTCCCAGAAACAATGCACGGAATGTGATATATCCGCTGCTTTTTCTTGCATTTGCCCGAACTTTTGGCTTCATTTTGTAATCCTTCCCATCCCACCTACTTAAGGAGACCATTTCATGAATCTGATAAAGTGGGCTCTGGTTTATGAAAGCCCAAACCAATACAGACTTCTTATTGTGACGCAGAACCCTTTCTTGTTCATGCAATAACACCAGACCAGGAATAATTATGGGAATGATCTCTCTCTGATCTAAGAGAAGTCGAGATCATGGGAAAACAGTCCCATAAGGATTTGTTGTACTGGGGCATCCAAGCGCTTCATTCTACATTAATACTGCAAACCTAAAGCTATGATTTGCACTTGAATCCTTCCTGCACAAATAGTAGCAGTCTGCAAGCCGCCACCCCTTAGACTTTTCCTTTGGGTACCGCAGACCCTCCAAGTGTCCCTATTTTCCAGGGACCAGGGGAGGAGGAAGAGGGGTGTGGTGGGGGCAGGTCGCTCCAAGTGTCACCACTGAGGGGGTGGCAAAATGCCTGGTTGCACTCACCCTGGGGCCTGCAGCGCGCCCGAGCCACGCGTCTCTCCTGGGAGTGGCACGGTGGCTTGGGCACCCGCAGGCTCCATGCTGCCCCAAATGGTCCGCCCGCCGCCTCCCCCTCTGCTGTAGGGTGTCTGAATGGGAGGAGGCAGGGAGACTCCTCAGAGGCCCCGCAGAGTGTTCTGCCCCAGCTCTCCCTGCCCCACGGCGGCTGGCCCCGCCCCTGGGTGCAGGGCACACATGCCTCCCCAGGCACCCGATCACTTCTGGAATGGGTTAAGTTTGAGAATCAAGCACGGACTTCTGGAATGGGTTAAGTTTTTGAGAATCAAGGTACCACTGTACCAGATAATCAGATTGTTTAGTTATTTGTTGGTTGGTTAAGTACTTAAAAGAGCAGTATGCTTTGTACAAGAGTTGGGGGGAAATACAGATCTTTGCTGAAACAGGTCACAATCAATGAAGGGTGATGCAAAAGGGCGAACAGTTGCACCATGATAATCCTTTTTACCTCATAGGGCAATCTGTGACAGACAAGGGAGGCCATTTATTTCAATTATTTTAACCACATACCTTTTTGTGCTTTGCCACTGGAGAAAAAAGGTCACACCACAAGAGGCTACAATTATTCCACAAGAGGCTACAATTATCATTGTGAAAATTGCGTACATAAAAACCATGGGCACTGTTGCTTTGCATTATATTACAAAAGGGTGTGAAGAGTCGTTTAATAGCACCAGAACAAATTTTGTTGTAGGCCTATATTGCTGGCAAGGCATGTGCGTTCAACATGAGTCATTTTCATGCGCCTCCCATCCGTCTTCAAAGCACTCTAACAGCTTGGATTGGGAACAGTGTGGTTGTATGACTGACTCCACAGTAACATGAAAATGCAACAGATTTCCCAGGTTTTTTAAAAAATGAATATATGTTGTTAAAAGTAATGTGGGCCGAAACAATTCATGACAGAACTTACATATGTAGGTTTTCATAATGCAAGAATTTGGAGCATCCGTTTCCTTGGCTGTCCATTTGTGTAAAGCTACTGGAGCAAAGGAAGAGTTCGTTACAGGTAGATAAAAAACCCAAAATGCAAAGCAACTTCCAAATGTCTAGTACAGGGGTGAGGAACTCCAAGTCCTCTTAACCCAATGGCCTCTTAGTAGTTTTACTGCCTCTGAAACTTGGTTTACACTGTTTCTAATGTAGCTTTTATACCT